>NC_064647.1:182293210-182898992 GCF_023864345.2 Schistocerca serialis cubense | reverse complement strand
TGAGTGCTATCGACAAGGGATTTCAAACTGATTCCGTATTTCTGGATTTCCGGAAGGCTTTTGACACTGTACATCACAAGCGGCTGGTAGTGAGATTGCGTGCTTATGGAATATAATGTCAGTTATTTGACTGGGTTCGTGATTTCTTCTCAGAGAGGTCACAGTTCGTAGTAATTGACGGAAAGTCATCGAGTAAGACAGAAGTGATTTCTGGTATCCCCCAAGGTAGTGTTCTTTGCCGTTTCTTATCTATATAAACGATTTGGGAGACAATCTGAGGAGCCGTCTTAGGTTGGTTGTAGATGATGCTGTCGTTTATCGACTAGTAAAGTCATCAGAAGACCAAAACAAATTGCAAAACGATTTAGAAAAGATATCTGTATGGTGCGAAAATTGGGAATTGAACCTAAATGCCGGCCGGTGTGGCCGTGCGGTTCTGGGCGCTACAGTCTGGAACCGAGCAACCGCTACGGTCGTAGGTTCGAATCCTGCCTCGGGCGTGGATGTGTGTGATGCCCTTAGGTTAGTTAGGTTTAATTAGTTCTAAGTTATAGGCGACTGATGACCTTAGAAGTTAAGTCGCATAGTGCTCAGAGCCTTTTTTGAACCTAAATAAAGAAAAGTGTGAGGTCATCCTCATGAGTGCTAACAGGAACTCGTTAAATTTCGGTTACACGATAAATCAGTCAAATCTAAAGGCCGTAAATTCAACTAAATGCCTAGGAATTACGAACTGCTTAAATTGGCAGGAACAGATAGAAAATGTTGTGGGGAAGGCTAACCGCCGGCCGTTGTGACCGAGCGATTCTAGGCGCTTCAGTCTGGAACCGCGCTGCTCCTACGGTCGCAGGATCGAATCCTGCCTCGGGCGTGGATGTGTGTGATGTCCTTAGATTAGTTAGGTTTCAGTAGTTCTAAGTCTAGGCGACTGATGACAGGAGATGTTAAGTCCCATAGTGCTCAGAGCTATTTTTGAAGGCTAATCAGAGACTGCGTTTTGTTGGCGCGGCATTTAGAGGATGTAACAGATCTACTGCCTACACTACGCTTGTCCGTCCTCTTTTAGAATACTGCTTCGCGGTGTGAGATCCTTACCAGATAGGATTGACGGAGTACATCGAAAAAGTTTTGAGAAGGGCGGCACGTTTTGTATTATCGCTAGGTAGGAGAGAGAGTGTAACGGACATTATACAGGAATTGGAGTGGACATCATTAAAACAAAGGCGTTTTTCGTTGCGGCGGAATCTTCTCACGAAATTCCGATCTCCAACTTTGTTGATGCCGACCTACACAGCGAGAAACGATCACCAGGGTAAAACAATGGAAATCAGAGCTCATAAGGAAAAATATAGGAGTTCGTTATTTCCGCGCGCTCTACGAGATTGGAATAATAGAGAATTGTGAAGGTGATTTACAGAGTATCCATGTAGATGTAGATGTAGGGTCCTGCTATGAAAGTAAATGACGCCCCAGCCCGCTTGGTTGGCAGAGCAGTCTACGCACGGCTTTCCGGGTTGGGAAGGTGCCGGTCCCCGGCACGAATCCGCCCGGCGGATTTGTGTCGAGGTCCGGTGAGCCGGCCAGTCTGTGGATGGTTTTTAGGCGGTTTTCCATCTGCCTCGGCAAATGCGGGCTGGTTCCCGTTATTCCGCCTCAGCTACACATTGTAGGAGATTGCTGCGCAAACAAGTTCTCCATGTAGGCGTACACCACCATTACTACCACGGAAACATAGGGGTTACACTCGTCTGGTGTAAGACGTTCCCTGAGGGATCGACCAGGGGCCGAACCGCACAATAACCCTGGGTTCAGTGTGGGGCGGCGGTGCGGTGAAGTGGACTGCGGTAGTCGCCGTGGGGTTGTGGACCACTGCGGCTGCGACGGGGCCAGAGCCTCTCCGTCGTTTCTAGGTCCCCGGTTAACATAACATGACATAACATAAATGACGCCCCAGAGCATAACTGCTGGTTGTCGGGCCGTGTGGTGGGTGAAAGTCAGGATGGTATGCCAGCGGTCTCCGGGGCGTCTGGAGACACAGCTTTGGTCTGGAATCTCATTGACTAGAGTAGAATTGTTTTAAATCATGTGTCACGCTCGAACTGAGTCCCAGCGACCACGGGGTGTTGGACTGGGGTGCCACTTCATTGCAGGACCCCTTTGGTTGTCATCACCGGCACGCTTACAGGCACCCAGGTTCGTCGTTGAGTACACCATCGAAGGCGTTCCTGTCTGTGATGCAGCGTCAAGGGTAACAGCAGCCGTTGTCTCCGAGCTGATAGTCCGTGCTGCTGCAAACGTCGTCGAACTGTGCGTGAAGATGGTTGTTGTCTTGCTAAGGTCCCCATCTGTTGACTCACGGATCGAGACGTGGGGCGGATAAGATGCCTGTCATCTCGACTGCTAGTGATACGAGGCCGTTGGGATCCAGCACGGCGTTCCGTATTACCCTCCTGAACCCACCGATTCCATATTCTGCTAACAGTCGTTGGTTGGTTTGGGGAAGGAGACCAGACAGCGAGGTCATCGGTCTCATCGGATGAGGGAAGGACGGGGAAGGAAGTCGGCCGTGCCCTTTTGAAAGGAACCATCCCGGCATTTGCCTGGAGCGATTTAGGGAAATCACGGAAAACCTAAATCAGGATGGCCGGACTCGGGATTGAACCGTCGTCCTCCCGAATGCGAGTCCAGTGTCTAACCACTGCGCCACCTCGCTCGGTTGCTAACAGTCATTGGATCTCGACCAACGCGAGCAGCAATGTCGCGATACGATAAACGGCAATCGCGCTAGGCTATAATCCCACCTTTATCAAAGTCGGAAACGTGATGGTGCGCATTTCTCCTCCTAACACGAGGCATCACAACAACGTTTCACCAGGCAACGCCGGTCAACTGCTGTTTGTGTATGAGAAATCGGTTGGAAACTTTCCACATGTCATCACGTTGCAGGTGTCATCATCGGCGCCAACCTTGTGTGAATGCTCTGAAAAGCTAATCATTTGCGTATCACAGCATCTTCTTCCTGTCGGTTAAATTTCGCGTCTGTAACACGTCATATTCGTGGTGTAGAAATTTTAATGGCCAGTAGTGTAACTTGTGGACGTCAACAAGTCCGCCGTATTGTCTAATCCAACTTGGCGAAAACCTCACCTCAATATATTTTATCATTCTGAATACGTTTAGGATGACACGTCTTAGCTTCCTCAATGTGTAAACATTACTGACATGTGGTCTGAAGATATTAGCAAACTGGACTGTCGTTTGGTTGCAGGTTCGAGCTGATGGGCCTGATGAGGCGCTGTGAACTGGAGCTTTGCCAGAAGCTGACAGTGGACAATGCTGCCCGAACTGCACTGCTAGGGGTGCAACACTCCTGCCTGACGCTCCTGCAGGTCGTGGTGCCATTCATCGAGCAGAGGTACGGAGAAGTGATGGGCACCCCTGGATGGACTGTCGCTGTCCGCACCGACCCCGAAGCCATGGCTACTGTCAGCCGACTCATCTCCGATGCTGCCAAGGGACAGATCAAAATTCGACTTTCATCGCACTAACTGCATTTTACTGGGGATAGACACAATCCAGTGAGGAAACAAAATGCCTCTCCTGATGTACTCACTTTTCCTGACTAGCCTGCGACAGTCCGCACCAACCTCGATGGCTACGGTCAGCTCTCTGATCTCGGATGCTGCCGTGGGGCAATTCAGAATTCGTACCTCATGTCAATAAATCTTAGTGCGGCTAGTCGCTACCCTGTGCAGAAAATTTTTTTCCCCAAGTACTCGACTCTCCTTAAATACAAGTTTGGCTTCAAAAAACTGCTACATGAAATGGAAAGCAGCACCCTTCTTCAACAAATTAATAAAAGTTTGGAAATTAGTATTGCACGGTTCAACAGTCCAGCGGGGCGGAAGGTGAGGAATATGCGCCACACTGTGGAGAGACACCCATCGTGTGCTGTGTGTCACTTTCCTGTACGTCTTGTCAATTTCGCACAGTCAAATCGGGAACTCTGACAGGACTTATTAATAGCTGGAAACCTAGGTCACTCAAGACTGTTGCGGTCTCATCAACGAATATTAGGCTACTGTATCAATTTATAAAACAGTCAAGATCGCAATAATAATTTATTTAAAAATGATGACCACGTTCGGCCTTTATACTGTCCATTTTCAGATCTAATTCACTCTAAACATATAAAGAGCGCCGAGAACCAAATTACAGCCGGCCGGGGTGGCCGAGCGGTTCTAGGCGCTACAGTCTGGAGCCGCGCGATCGCTACGGTCGCAGGTTCGAATCCTGGATGTGTGTGATGTCCTTCGGTTAGTTAGGTTTAAGTAGTTCTAAGTTCTAGGGGACTGATGACCTCAGAAGTTGAGTCCCATAGTGTTCAGAACCATTTGAACCATTTGAACCAAATTACAAAGGAAAGTCAGGGAATAACATATGGTGCGAAAACAGAAAGATGAACAAGATTTAAAATAATATAGCACATACCCATATGGCTTCAGCCAATGGTGCACAGAACGGTTGTGTGAAATCATGGTCGTTTACTGCTGCTGATGACTAAGTGCCAATGGTTACATAGAGAGGAAATGCGCGCTTATTCCGCCTGACATCCGCCTCAGACAATGGTCAATGGGTTATGTCAGGTGAGTTCAAATGGACGAATAGAAATGTGAAAAAAAATAAGAGTATTTGTATAACATTATACTAAAACTAGCTTATGAATAACTATATTAGTTCGCTGATAAAAATCATGTAAGCTAAAAACATTACAAATTAAAAGAGGCAATGTGATAAGCTACGTGGTAATCAATCGCCGCCTGGGGCCTTGTTTGGTACTTGCAGGGATGTTATTCCATAGCAACCTCATCATCAAAGTAGCTGCGGGCATTCGAAGATGTACCAGGAGGACGCCGTATGTTGCTATGACGGTATCATGCCGCTTCAGTATCCTATGGCAAGGATGAAGCAGTGAGGCACCGCAGATTGTATTGGCATTAGTGTGCTGATATGTTGTGACTAGCACCAGAACATTTGTTGACAGTGCATAAAGAAGCTTGAAGGTCAATCATTATGCTGAAAATAAATACCTAAAAATGTAATGCCATAATGAATAATTGTGTGTATATGATAGCACCGAAGAATGTTGCTGCCTGAAGCGTTCGCTCATTTGTATGCATGCAAAGCAAATCATTGCCCATTGGCAGTGGCTGACGTGATGTGGCATAGGTGTGCGTTTTCCACTCTATTAAACCCATGCCAGATTAGCCATCAACAGCAGTAAACGACCCTGATTTCACGTACGTGTTCCATGCACTGCCATTTGCAGCCATATGGTTAAGTGCTGCATTATTCTAACACTATGCTTTTTTCTGACTTATTTATGTAATTTGGTACTTGACACTATATCTTTACAGTGCATTGGATCTGAATATGATTAGCATAAAGGTCAAAACTGCTTATAAAAAATTATTGCGACCTTGACTCTTTTATTAATTGATAATTTATAATAGATCGCTTTCAATTCCCCAAACCATGCCAACTGCAGTTGGGCTACTATGTCTGCAAGTCCATAAAGAAACGTTGTAGTCCAGTTTCAATCACTGACATCAGTTTCAGTTCATTTTCTTGCTTTCTTACTCTCTATTTGTCTATTCTTTGTTACTCTTCTTCTCATGTTACCTCTTTCTTTCTTCTATCAATAAATTTCTTCATTACTTGAAAGTATTATTGTTAATACTAATTCATCTTTTTTCATTTATTTTGTTATATCTAAGATTAGAAATATTGTTGATTTATTTTTTCCAGTAACAAATGAACAATTATTTTGCAACCCTCTTCTCACTGGATCAGTAAAGACCCTTTCTTGACCATGTTGTTACTTCTAATTTCTCAGCCATGTAAATGTACTGTACTTTGTAATATTCTGTTCAGGTCTCTCCTATTAAATTTATAGTTCATTGTCAAACAGCTAGAAAATAATTATGTCTTGAAATTATTCTATACTTTTTTATCTCCACAGTCCAAGAAATACACTACAAATGTGACATGGCATTGCTTTTAGTTAATTTTTATATAATTCTACATGGACTTTTTAAATTTTGTTTGATCTACATTTATCTGATGTACTTATATGTATGGTCAATAGCTCTTAACGTTTTTCTTTTTCTTTAAATCCAGCTGTATTCATCTTTTGCTTGATTAAATGCTTGGCAAATGGTACATTTTGTACTATCTCTCCATTCAAACCATTTTTAGAATTATTATTGGTTTAATTTTATACACTCTGAGCTATGCGTTGCATTTTCATCACCTTTGGTTTGCAAGAAATATTTTCCCATAAATTTCAAGACAAATTTAGTATTTGGTTCTAAATCTATTATTATATTCTGTTGCATTTGTTTATAATTGAAATCTGTAACGTATTGCTCCACTGTTTCCCTTAAAATTAATCAGATTATTGAAATCAACAAAAAATTGTGATTGACTTGCTCCATAGGTAAACTAGTAAAATTTGATGTAGTTTCATTTTGTATATAATAAAATGCTTCCTTAAGATAAAATTATTTTATGTTTAAAATTTAGAACTAATTCTATATTAAAATCCTCCATAATTATCCTTCATGTCAGCCTGGTTTTCCATATCGCTGTATATCTCCATATTCCCTGTGATAATGGTGTTCCATATATTTATTTCACCACTTCTTATTGCAGTAAATGTTTATCAAATGTGCAATTTATTCATTTTCTGTTTTTCCATGGTTCATCCCCATTATACTGCAAAGATAAAATTTCATCAACAATTTCCTACATTCTATTTAAAAAATTTAAACATTTTTGGAAGGAATAACATTCCCTTTAAGGAGGTCAGTCACTGAATCATTATAGAGTTTTGTTTATTTTTGACACAATCACTTTCCATGATGCAGTCATAACTTGTTTTGGCCCGCAATGGCCATATTCAGATGCTATGAGTGGTATTTTGTCACCAAATGTTCATGCATTGTTTGACAACAAATTAACATTAATTCACCAAATGCCACCCACAGCATCTCAAGATGGTTATCGTGGGCCAAAGCTACTTATGATTGTGTCTTAATAAGTGAATGTTGTCTAAAACAAACAAATATTTATTTCAGTATTTGATAGCAGTAGTGTTTATTTCTTGGAGAAACAGCTATGCATCAATTTCCTTTGTCAACTCCATCTTGGTTTGGCCAATTTCAGTTACGACCATTTCATAATTTTCTGATTTCTTTCATTTCTTCTGCTACTGTCTCTTCTTTTTTTTCTTTTGCTTTTGTAATGTGTGGTTACAATGGCATATGAAATTTTCATCGTTTACCGAAACATTTCTGTATAGTAACAGAAGGAGATTGAATCAAATATGTACATCTTTTGTCTCTGCGTTGTTGCAGAGCTTGTTTAGGGAGTTTTGACACTTTTGTTGCTGTAATACTATAGCAGGATTAACAGAAATATAGATTTTAATTTCCTGGCCCTTCTGAATTATGAAGTAGACTTCAATGTGTTTGAAAATTTCTGAACAAAACTCAGGATTCTGCAGATTGCTATGTCAAATGTATGATTACGCTTCTAAATCAAACTTACACGATGTCTGAGTTATTTACTGAACCGTTTTGTTCCACACAGCTTAGCTGTTTACATTTAAAAATAATTCACACTTGTCCTAGTTTTGATTGCAACATCACGTTTGATTTTCTTGAGTAAAGCAGTTTAAATGCGGATGTCCACATTTTTCCAGCTTAATCAGTTTACTTTTGTATTATTTGTAAATCTTTAATTCTTTCCTGTACGCAAGAGGGGCTTAGTGATCCAACCTATGCTTCATGTCAACACCGTTTCATGACATTTTGATGGCCATATCTTTGAGTAGTTGAATTGTGTGAGGATGAATATTTTATTCTATTCAATTATCGTACATCCATCCTCAACAATAGGTAGCTAATGAGACTACAGCCCATTAGTCTATGAGAAGTAATGATAACACCTCCAGCTGCGTGTCTGTATCTATTTATTCATATGTGGTCAGTTTCAGTTGTCCACCCCATCGTCACCAAGCCTCTATGTGCATCAAATGTGACAACAGCATTATTCATGCAAGGATACAACATCATAATGTGAAAAATAACTGTTACCAAAGGAACTTAATTTACAAACTCTATACAAAAGCAAACCACTTCTATTGATTCATATTACCAGCAAGATCATTAAACCGTAAAGTTGCCATAATGAATTCTGTTCCATAATAATATATTTACTGTGGCCCACACTGCCTACAACAACAAGATGGATGCTCAGTAGGACTAACCAATCTTGTATTTTGAGTAAGTCACGAACATATAGTGAAATATGTATAATAAGTTAGACAAATTATATAATCAGGCAGACACGTCCAAACAGGGTAACAATCATGTGTTAATTCAAAATTACACTGTCTGTCTATGAAATTTCACCCAATGTGTCTAGTACAGGTAAAACATGAATGGAAAGAAAGTTCTAAACTGTACAACAAAATTAATGTAAATCACAACTGACATACAATATTTGGGGTTGTGGTTTACAGTTCTTCCGCATTTGGAGTGGGCTAAAGTAGGATACATGAAGCAGAAGAATACGTCAGCCTCGGAATCTTTGACATGAATCTTAAGAGAGGAACATAATCCACCCACCAATAACAGGCAGGTCGACTTATGTGTAGAGGCAAGCAGCCAAAAATCCCATCCGAATGTTACTTGCACACTCTAACACTACAATTCGTCCATACGCCATTCACATGGCAAGCATGATTGTCAACAAACACCCATAATTTCGTGGTGTAGTCGTTTTGTGAGACCTGATTGTGAGTAAATAATATATTGTGTTTTTAGTATCTCTATCAGCAGACATTACAACAGCGGCAGATGAGCTGGCATGAATAGAGCAGCAGAATAGTGCAGAAACATGCACACTTTACACAGTATGGGCATATCTGCTGATGGAAGTGTTCACCTTGTAAGAGGTCCATGATTAAGGAATTTGTTGCTAGCGCACTCGAGCAGATGTAATTTCGATGGATTGCTCACGCGCTACCTGCGATATGTAAGCTATAAGAGAATCTCAGACCAAAGAGCAGTGTTGACTGCAGTAGGAACTGTGTGTTAGTAATAGTAGTAGCGAGCAGTCTGGTGTATGAAGTTGGCTGGGCCGGTCGTGTGGAGCGATGGCGGAGCCTGAGCGTTGTAGTATAAGGTAAAAGCTGCGTCGCGTGTATGTAGTACTGTTATATCAAGTCCCATGTAAATATTTAAAAAAACTGTTAATAATAATATTTCTCATAAAAAGTAACTTTTGACAATCATTCATCTCAATTTAAAGAATTCACTAATTTCTCCAATCCATGGTCATCTCGATTATTGTAAAGAAAAATCAGTTGTTTCTTTTTATACATGACAAATCTATCGGCCGGCATTGCACTGGGCTGTGCCAGAAAAGTTTAGTTTCATATAGGAGCAGATATATATGCGTTATCCGGCGACTAGACTGAGGTAAGAATTTTCAATTTATTCAGTATGATCCTTCAGGGCCTTGACGCAGCATTGCTGACGTCCAAAATTTACCAGGTTAAATTGACAGTCAATTATTGAAAGGTCATAAGTGAGTCACATTTTTATCATTGAGAGATTAGTCACATTTTATTATTGATAGGTTATGCAATTTTACTGTTGGGAGGTTTAGGAATTTTTCTGTTGGGAGGTTACACTAAATGTGAATATTATTTATACTATTTTATTTTGTGGGGAGGTTACACTTGTCGACAACCGGCCAGGATCGTATTTTTGTGAATTTCTAAGAAGTAGTCAGTTATATATCTGCTCTTATTTACTTAATGTTAAATGGAGTTTGCATCTGGCGCAACGCATTTACTAACTTGTCACTCTTTCTCACAGATCATCGGCAATTTATTGCTCTTTGTTGTAACTGTATTTGTTCCATTTTTGCTGTGTCTTTGTTTGATTTTGTGCTTAACTTGGAGTTGTGAAAATGCCGCGAAAAACTGCTAACAGTACATCGCGATCCGTAATGAGTGAAAAAGCCGACTTGTATAATTTGACTGATAATAGTAGCGACACTCAGTGTCTTGATGATAATCCTCCAGTTACAGACAGTCAGTGCATACCGACCACCAGTAATGATTCTAATCTAAATGATGAGCAAACAACTTCAATTGTGTCCACTGTAAATTTAACGACAATTGATGACGCGGCACTTTCCGTTACGATGAACGCTGTCCAGTTTGACACGCCTGATTTGCAAAATTTACGTAGCGAACAGATAATTGTTTCTAACGAAGGTGAACAATGTACTCAAAGTACATCAGATTTATTTGATTCCGATGTAGTGACCAACAGCGCACATCCAATTAGCAAACCTTTTCGTGAATCAGACGATGACCAAATTGTTACACAAAACGTGACACTTGCAGATACACCATCACACAGTACAGAAAATAGAGTCGCTAATTTTGGCATGGATCAAGTTATGGCATTATTGCTACAACTTAATGAAAATCTCAAACAACAACTTAATGAAAATCTCAAACAACAAATTAATGAAAATTTCAAACAGTTGAATGAAAAACACGACAACCTTAATGAATCGAATAAACAATTAAATGAAAGTTTCAAACAGTCGAATGAGAAACACAAGTCGATCAAACAAATTAATGATAACTTTAAACAGATTAATGAACAGATTGCAGCCATTGCCGTGCAATGTCATGATACTAAAGAACAGTTACGTGAGGAAATTAAGGCTTGTGCTAGGAACAGTAGTGAAGAAATTAGATCCGTTGCACAGGAATTACACAATACGCATGCAGCCACAACAAAATTACTTAGAGATGAAATTAGTGCAGTTGCTAAACAATGTTCGTAAACGCAACACAGTTACGCGACGAGTTTAAATTAATGTCAGCAGAACTTTCACGCACACTTGATGCGAAAGTAGATAAGAAATTTGATGAACAAAACAGCCAAATTGACGAACGTTTCAATCACTACCTACAAAACAGTGAAACGCGTTACCATAAATTCATACAGGAACAGAACAAAGTAAAGAAACAAGTCATGGAAACAATTACAGCACAGAGACAGGAAGATAAGCGTAAATTGTTTACAAAAGCAAAAACATACGTAGACAACAACATTGCTACAGTATCAGACGAAATTAATACTATCAAACAGTTGAACACTGAATTGCATCATGAAATCTCCGCTCTTAAAAACAGACACACACACAGTAGACTTTCAGACAATGACCAGCAGACTTGAACAATTGGAATTAATACAGGATCCCGATGCCATTAAAGCAGACGTTAAAAAATTGAACAAAATCACCCGCAAAATCCAAAAACAAGTTAATGTTTGTGACACTAAAAATGACGATCAGGTAAAAGCACTGACTGAAAAAATCGATGAATTGGCCAGTCGTATTCATGTTATCGAAAATAACAATGACACCAAATCAGACGATACGTCACCAATTTCGTTCAATAAAACACCCGAATTCCAAAACTTACAGCAGACAATCAGTGAGATAGGTTCGTCCAATAATACATTACGTAGAAAATTGTCATCTTTACAGCAAGAAATGACTGAAATGAAAAATGTTACAGCCTTTAACACGTCACAGCATACACCACTTTCCTAACATTTCTCACACAGCCAGTATAATTTAGGTAATTTACAGAGAGTACGTGACTTAGATTCCGAACAGCCACAGACAAACGGATTATCATACAATCCTGAACCTGCTCAGACATACAGAGACGATAATTTTGATTACAAGCACTTTCTGTTAGGAAATTTAAGGTATTTAAAAATGACAGAACACAGATTCACCCTTTGGATTGGATACAACGATTTACTTTGGCATTTTCACCGGCATTGCCTGTAAAGCAGAAACTGAAATTTATTTGCAGCACGTAAGAGACCTCAGGGGATTCATCACACTTCGATGAATATGTGCCGTAGCGTGCACAGGGCCCCGAGTCGTAGCAGTGCTATTTCATGTTTAGTTTTCTGCGCTGCTGCCTTCTCTTTTACTATCCTTTATATCTTTCAAAACAACTCTTCAGCTTTCGGTCTATCTAGGATTAAGAATGAGTGAAGAAAACCTGATATGACAAGTTTTACCGAAAGTGAGAGTTTTCATTAGACACTCCCGAAATGACAAGAACTACCAGCATAACTTTAATATCAGAGAAAATTTTCGTTATTAGTAACCTCATAATTATCAGCAACAGCATTTTGGCAACAATAGAGGGTTTTCCACACAACAACAACAAAACCAACCGGTTAGTATACCTAACCAACAATGTAATGTACAAGGTCAACCAATCTTTAATGTTTCGCCGCCTACACGTATAGCGTCGGCTCCACCAAATAGCAACGCACCTCAACAAGGAAATCAGTACCTACAGAAAACACATCATTTCAATTCGAATCGCAACGCGCCGTATAGCAATGACTATCATGACAAATGTAAAAGTAATTAGCACAGTTTTCGGCGTAACAGTCTTACCAGCAGCAGAATCATCCGCAACAACAGATTATCATGAATGAACCAGACAGTCGGTATCATCCCGAACCTAATACGTCAGGAAGAAATAACAGAACAGTACAAATAGTCGAAATGCCACAGCATCCACCCGCAAATAACAGCACGTCAGAAAGAATTTGACTAGATACAGTACAGGTTGCATCTTCCAGCAACGTAAGCAATACTTTTGACACACACAATCTTGTTCACGAAAATGTTATTACTTTTGACGACATCCGAGACACTCTTTTGCACGAAAAACCAGTCATTCAAAAAACCATTTCCCACACTGTCATTGAAGTAAAGATTGGATCATCCACATTTTCAGCAGTAATCGATTCTGGGTCACCTATATCAGTTATAAACGAAGAAACCTTCAACGAATGTAACAAAGAGAATATTTATCCTACGTTACTATTAGGTAAAACTAAAGTAAAAGGAGCAGTATCTAGTAAAGGAGTAGATGTAAAATTACAGACACACGTTCCACTCAAATTTTTGGATTGTTCCCTTATTGACAACAGACGTTATTTTAGGTACGAATTTTCTGGTACAACATGACGCAATTATTGACTTTCAAAATTCCTGTTTAATGTTAAAGGATGAGAATGTACAACTGGCATTAGAATTTCAGCACGCTTTATCTGCAGATGAACAGGCAATTAACCGAACACAGGTCTTTTCTACATCGCCTAACACGGACTGTCATTCCACATTGTTCACAGATACGTACGTACACAACTATAATACACCAGACGAAGCCGACTTTGACGTTATGCAAATGATTTCTGATAAAGTAAAACAAAGCAGTGCAAATACAGACGTCGAACGTACTCAACTACACAATATTCTTTTACAGCAAGCTCCAGTTTTTGACAACATCCCTGGTGCTATGTCCGATTTTATGTATGTATTTCAAGCTAAACAGCATGCCACGTTTAAAGCCAAACTTTATCCTATTCCGTATATCTACAGAGAACAAGTTAAGGAAGAATTACAAGCTATGCTAGACCAAGGAATTATTGAACCGGCAGATAGTCCGTACATAAACCCGCTCCATATTGTTAAGAAAAAGGATGGATCACCTCGACTCGTACTTGATTTGCGTCACGTCAATGACATTATTATTAATGAAACAGATCGCCCACAGACACTAAAAGTACTTCTACAGAAATTTAATGGTACTGCTATTTATTCCACATTAGATTTGAAATCGGGATTTTGGCAAATTCAGCTCCATCCGAACTGCAGAAAGTACACAGCATTTCTCTGTTTTGGTGACTGTTATCAGTTTTGCAAATTACCGTTCGGTTTAACAATTTCTTTAGCTGGATTTATTCGCGGTTTGAATACTATACTTCCGACAGAGCGTAAAGACAGAATCACAACGTATGTAGACGACATCCTTATTGCAGAAGCTAACTGGTCTGAATACAATTTGATTCTTGAACAACTGTTGCAAACTTTTCGTGCACAAGGACTCACAGTTAATCTTAGCAAATCACACTTTGGCAAGACATCTATAAAATTTCTTGGACATGTAATTTCAGCAGAAGGCATTGCGCCTAACTCGGAAAAGCTTCAATCTTTACGTGACATTACTGTACCAACGACAGAGAAACAATTAGGCAGCTTTCTGGGATTAATTAACTTTTTCCGTAAATTTATTCATTACTCTGCTTTAGACACCCCTAGATTATGCCAATTGACGGGTAAAAACGCTATTTGGTCCTGGGATAGCCAAGCACATTCTGAATTTGTTAATTTGAAACATGTCTTGTTGAATGCACCTCTTTTATCACACCCAGTTCTTACTAGAAATTTTTCCATTGCCACCGACAGTTCTAACACCGCTTTAGGCGTACACATTTTTCAGGAAATTGAAGAAGACGGTACTACAGTAATTAAAAACATCGCCTTTGCAAGTCGCATTCTGTCACCTGCTGAACGCAATTATTCTGTCACAGAACTTGAAACATTATGGGTTGTATGGGCATTTACGAGATTTAGGCATTTTCTTTATGGAAGACATACGACCGTTTACACAGATCATAGAGCTATACAGTTTTTACTTTCCGCAAAATTTACACACGACAGGTTAAGCAGATGGAAACTTTATTTACAGGAGTTTAATTTTACAATTGTTCACATTCCCGGCACACAAAATATTGTAGCAGACGCACTATCCCGTTCTCTCAGCAACAATCAGCAGGACATTGCAACCAACTTCTGCCAAGCAAATTCTAGCGTCATGTATATTCAACAAGTCGCATCTGAAAATTTCATTTCATCGTCATTACGAGACACAGCACAAGAGCAGAGCAAAGACAACGTGTGGAAAGAAATTAAAAGCCTTTGGCAAGATAAGAATAATGTTACCATTAGAAACCATTATACTGTACGCAATAATATTCTGTTTCGCCGCTCTCACCCTGACAGCAACAACTGGTTTTTATGTATTCCTGACGAGCTTGTTAACAAGTTAATTTGGTATACTCATTTAAGTTACGCACATTATGGAGCCAGAAAATGTTTTCTTGTACTGAGACAGAACTGTTATTTTGCGAATATGGAGAAACGTATTCGACGAGTTTTAGCGTCATGTAAAATTTTCCAGAAAGCTAAATCAGACACGACTTCACATATTCCTCCGTTACATCCCATTGTACCCGTTAAATTGAGACACATGGCCACTGTAGACATTTTTGGTCCGATTCCCAGATCTAATAGAGGTTTTCGCTAGATCTTTTTCGCTGTTGAACTCACTTCGAAATTTGTTACCTTCACTCCGTTACGCAAAGCTACTGCTAAATCTGTTTCGAATGCATTTGTAAAACATTTTCTATTTCATGTAGGGTATGTATTGAAAGTAATTTCCGATAATGGACCACAATTTCGATCTGTGATATGGACACGTATGTTACGAGCTACAAACGTTTCTCCGATCTACATATCCAAGTATCACGCTTCTTCGAACTCTTCTGAACGACTGATGAAAGAAATTGGTAAACTATGTAGAATATACTGCCATAAAAAACATATTGATTTGGATACACACATACTCTCATTCTAGGATGTAGTTAACTCCATACCAAATGAATCTGCTATGCTGTCTCCGATTGTTATATTGAAAAATGTTGAACCACCTAACAAAATTAAAGAATTAGTATCTTTTCCTACATCTCGTCTACAACGCCACCATGAAATAATTGACACTGCGGTCAGCAACATCAAACGTGCCGCAGAGCGCCGGAGAAGACAGCAAAAACAGGTTTGTACACGCCGTGACTTTCACATTGGACAGAAGATATTAGTACGCACACACTATTTATCCAACAGAGGAAAAAGTAGGTGCAGTAAATTTGAGCTTCTATACGCAGGTTCATATAGAATTCGCAGCATTCCTCACCCCAATGTAGTACGCGTCAAAACTTTGAGAACCAGAAAAAGCAAGGGCAGTCACCATATTTCCAATATTAAACCCTTTATTGAATGAACATACTTTACGATTTATCACACTGTAATGCCGTTTCCTGATATTTGTATGACCACTTATGCAATTATATCTACATGACTACCTACTGATGATGATCATATTTTTTTTTGGCAAGTGCCCGGCAAGGTAAAGTTAGCAGGTCGCTTTTCTTGTCGTTACACATCAGACCGTGCACATTTTTCGTTTTTTTGTGTATGTGTGATTGTTTTCCTATCGAAAGTAGAAATTTTCTTTCTATGCACTATGAAATCTTTAAGATGCAACAAACACCAGTTCACTTTAACATTTTTGCTTTATGATATCTCAATATCTTGACTACTCTACATTTTTTGCTACTACATTATGATACTGTGTTACATTTTTGCACTTGAAAACTGTCTATGTTTTTGACCTAATATGTTTTCTGTCATGCTATGCTGTATGCTTAGTTATATCACTAGAAACAAGTTTTCATTTAATGGATATATGATTTAAATGCAAGATATTAATCCTTATTTATCATTTTTAGAAAGCAATAACGTGTAAAAGAAATAAATTAAACAAACCACAGTGGTTTTCTATGAAATGAGAATTTCACCTTCGGAATGAACGAAAGAAAATGCAATAACTTGTCTTCACTAATTACTTTTCTTTCAGAATACGAGGCGATTATTGCAAGCTGTCAGACAGAACTACACATGTTAATTTTAGTGACGAAATATGCTAGAAGTAAGAAACTCTATACTATGAATAGTTGTATAAAGTAAATTGTAATATGAATAATGAATAATGAAGTGTCTATTTTTTGCAGATGATAATAAATGATGATGAATAGTTGTATGAAGAATATGGTAATATGAATAATGATGTTTTTCTTTGCAGATGATGATAATGATGAATTTATGGGAATATGAATAATGAAGTTTTTCTTTGCAGATGATGATAATGATGAGGTTTATATATTTTGTATTAATTAAGAGATGCTATGTAGTTATTTAAGTATTTGTTGCAGTTCTTTTTGACAGTATGTCTTATGTCGCATAGTATAATGACTGAATGTTTTTGGGAAAGACAACTAGAGTACATACATATTGAGTACACGTTTCGTTACCTGTTAATTTTAAGTTCACTACTTTTCAGCATAATATACATTTTTTCTTTCAGCTCAATAACCCATTTGTAATTTTTCCAGGAGAAGCTTTTCATGATATTAATATGCTATAAGCAGTTAGTTATTAAACCTGTTCCTGTACTTGCATTTTTTACCCAGTTGTGTCTATCATTTATGAATATGATCACATATACTGTACTTGTTTCATAACCTTGCTACAGCTGACTCATGACGAATGATGTTATTAATCCTCATTTCCAGCAATAAGTCAAAAGCAAATATTTTCATGCCCCAGCAATTAATTATTATCGACCCCAACGCAATGCATTGGTAGCACAAAAAAAATTTATTAGCAGTCCCAACTATTACCAGTATACAGCTAAATAATGCTACCAGTTTAAGGTATATTTCTAGTCCTAAATATAATGCAAATTTCTCTGATGTATTGAATCCATTATATCTATGTATTATTGGACTACAGACATTGAGTAATAGTTACAGTGTGTTACATTTTAAATATGTCCTATGTCACTTGAATGATGAGTTCTGAGTAATACTGAATGATGTTTTGTAATAATGCATAAATGCTATGCCAATAATTACTGTAATGAGATGACATGATGAGAATAATTACTGTAACGAGATGACTTATGATGACAATGATTACTGTAGTATGATGACTTGTGCATAAATGCTATGCCAATAATTAACTCTTGTTTTGAATGATGACTTCTGAATAATGCATAAAAAAATTCTTTGTAAGGGGACAATGAATGCCATTGGTTATTGTAATGAGGTGACTTATTCATAAATGCTATGCCAATAATTACTGCAATGATATGACTTCTGAATAATATTTTGTTATACTCCATAAATGAATGCCAATAATTACTGCAATGAGATGAGTTATGAATAGTGTTTAGTAATAATCAATACTTACTACATATTTAGTAACTATCCAATGAATGCCAATGATTACTGCAATGAGATGACTTATGAATAATGTTCTGTAATACTCCATATATATACTACTTAAATGCTGTGTAAATAGCCAATGAATGCCAATAATTATTCAGATCGGTTGATACACTAGTGTAATTCTGAATGATGACTAGCATAAGACTTAATGTGTCCTTCACCTTCTGACCTAATTACCAGCAATTACTGCAATATCCGTTTGTCCTGTCCATCCTCATGATCATGGAGCACTATATTTGGTTTTTGCACTAATTCTACGTTGCTGTAAGAGTATGGATTCTACAAGAATGTGGTGTTGACATAGCAAGCTGTCCACCACCTTGAACGATGGAGATGTTATTATGGTCCTACTGTTTGGTGTACCTAACGTACTACTGAAATGATAACATTGAATATTAATACAAAATTTCAGTGTCTTGGCTACTCTTATAAATACTTCAGGGAACAGAACTTCAGATTGTCTCACTTGGTGTTGTGCTTTTGTAGAAAGATATGGAATTTCAGCGCAGCTACGTGCAACCTATTGTGCTACAATCATGATGCAATCCTTCCCATTCCTTTCCTAGTTCTTGTAAAATGGTTAAGACTTATACAGTGCGTTTAAATTCTTGTAAAATGATAAGGACATATATAGTGCGTGTGCACTTTATTCCTTTTCTTAATGTATCCAGTTCTTGTAAAATGCTAAAGACTTTTACAGTGCGTGTGCACTTTATTTCATTTGTTAATGTTTTCAGTTCTTGTAAAATGCTAAAGACTTTTACAGTGTGTGTGCACTTTAATTCATTTGTTAATGCTTTCAGTTCTTGTAAAAAAATGCTAAAGACTTAGACAGTGCGCGTGAACTTAATTTCATTTGTTAATATGATCAGTTGTCCTAAATATGCTAAAGATTTTTACAGTGCGTGTGCACTTTATTTCATTTGTTAATGTATTCAGTTCATGTAAAAGTGCTAAAGACTTCTACAGTGCGTGTGCACTTTATTTCACTCCTTCATATGTCTAATTCATGTAAAAATGCATGTGCACTTTATGATATTTGTTAATATATTTTGTACTCATTGCGTATACATTTTGTCTTTTCTTAATATGTTCTGCACTTATCAATAATGTATATACTTCTGTGACTATAGAATTAGTAACTAAATAGATTAAAAAATTTGTTGCTCATGGCAAGTCCAACTGACTCACCATCGCTGCCAAATTTTTGCCCCCCCCCCCCCAGTGCAGGGTTATGTAAGAGGTCCGTGATTAAGGAATTTGTTGCTAGCGCACTCGAGCAGATGTAATTTCGATGGATTGCTCACGCGCTGCCTGCGAAATGTAAGCTATAAAAGAATCTCAGACCAAAGAGAACTGTGTGTTAGTAGTAGTGGTAGCGAGCAGTCTGGTGTGTGAAGTTGGCTGGGCCGGTCGTGTGGAGCGATGGCGGAGCCTGAGCGTTGTAGTAAAAGGTAAAAGCTGTGTCGCGTGTATGTAGTACTGTTATATCAAGTCCTATTTAATGTTTAAAAAAAATCTGTTAATAATAATCTTTCTCATAAAAAGTAACTTTTGACAATCATTCATCTCAATTTAAAGAATTCACTAATTTCTCCAATCCATGGTCATCCCGATTATTGTAAATAAAAATCAGTTGTTTCTTTTTATACATGACAAATCTATCGGCCGGCATTGCACTGGGCTGTGCCAGAAAAGTTTAGTTTCATATAGGAGCAGATATATATGCGTTATCCGGCGACTAGACTGAGGTAAGAATTTTCAATTTATTCAGTATGATCCTTCAGGGCCTTGATGCAGCACTGCTGACGTCCAAAATTTACCAGGTTAAATTGACAGTCAATTATTGAAAGGTTATAAGTGAGTCACATTTTTATTATTGAGAGATTAGTCACATTTTATAATTGATAGGCTACGCGATTTTACTGTTGGGAGGTTTAGGAATTTTTCTGTTGGGAGGTTACACTAAATGTGAATATTATTTATACTATTTTATTTTGTGGGGAGGTTACAACCTGCAGAAGTGATCCAGCACTTACGCCGAGGTCAACCATCGTGAACCTTGCCTTGTCATTCATGATGACTGTTGTTGATGAGTGTTCAAACATTAACTAAGCACACCATCTGCATACTGAGTTTATTTCCCTGCATATCTTTTTGGACACTCTGCTTCTCATAGATTGACTCACACAGTCAATTTCATTCCTTCTCTCTGGGTTCTGTTTCCTGGCTATTGTCCAGCCACAGCCAGCCCACAAAGTACCCATGCTGACAGTTCAGCGTAGTGGCACTGTCATGACTGTGCAGATGCTGAAGTGGCGATGAACTAGACCCTCATCCATGTGACACCCTTGTTTTTTGTTTTCCCTATCTGGTATTCCTTTTGGGCCACCGACTTGGCATTTCTGCAGTGCTGGCAGGAACAGTTGGGCCAACACAACTAGCAGCAGTAGCTGTAACAGGAGCAGATGCAGTCGCTATCGAACCAGAATGCAGATTTTCTTTGCACCCTTACCCCACCGGCGCACATTGTGCAGCTCTCTTCCCCATCCCCAACACCTTTGTCCGATTTTGATAAATCTATGTAAAGGTGGGAAGACTACCTACGTTGGTTCTTCCTGAAATGCCATATAAGGAATATTGCCGATCTTGTAGATAAGGCCGCCTGGTTGTCATCCAGCAGTGCAGGTCTGTACGAAATTGTCAAAATCTGAAGCCCTCCACTGAGCCTGAGAAGTTCCCCATTGATGAGCTTTGTCAATTGCTGACACAGTATTTTGAACACCAAATCCATGTGGCGGCAGTATGGTTGCAGTTTTAACGGTACCAAAAGTGCGATGAGCAGTCATATTTGGCCTGCTTTGCTGATTTGCAGGGCATCTCATGCAAGGGCCATTTCGAATGTCCCAGTTGTGCTACCTCTTATACAGACTCCCTGATTTGGAACGTAATTGCCCAGTTAGCACCTGATCTCATGGTTCAGACTCAGGTGTTGACGTCTTTCCCTTTCTTAGGTGACATTGCCCAGATTCTACAACCACATGAACTGATGGCGAAACTCAGGGACATCCTTTGTGGCAACTGGCATGTAGCTTCATTAGGTGTGCACAGTACGGAGCTCCCAGTGCTCTGGTGGATATCCCAGGCTGATTCACCTGCCACTATGTCACCGTGTGTTGACGCCGTTGATGATTCCAATGCAGTGGCATTACAGTGCTGCCTGTCTTCACCCATGCTGAGCTCAGTCGGTTTGCATCGGTCACAGTTTAGTAATTCCCATCCATTGCAGATTTTTGGGTCTTCGGCATCGCTCTCCTTCTGCTTTTTGGGTGAACCAGTGGTCCTGCCCCAACTGGCATTTGTTGCATGTTCGACGACACTGCCCACATGTAGATGGGGTATATAATCAGATCGGCTTTTGGCAACTGTTTGTCATAATCAGTGGGCCATGACTCAGTTGTCAGATGTCCCTGTGTATCACTGAATTCTCTGATTTTCTCTGACGCTACACACATGTCGCCCTGCTATTTTTGCTGACACTGGACGAACAGCTCAATTTCAAGTCAGTACAGGAGCAATGTCCTCCTTCATAAATTTGAACATTTACAGGTTGTTACAGTGTCCAGTGCAAGAGCAGCTATGCCATGTTTCATCTTCGCAGAGATAATTCTCTGTACCTGTGAGTTAGAAGAATGTGGAATGACAACTTACATTGTTAATAGTTAATTCACTGTTTGTGTAAAATATTTTTGGGCTAGACACTTTTTCAATTTTTGGTTTCCAGGTTGTTGATAAAGTGCATTTAGTGCCTCAGTCCATCCCTCTTCATGTTTTAGGCTCCTTACTGTAGTTATACAGCCCACTGTTTGACAATTCTTTGGATCATGCAGAAATATTTCGAGGCATGTTTCTCTGAAACCATCGATGGTAGCTAAATTTTGTCACTCCTGCACTAGTTCCTTCTTCATGTACAACAAAGTAAAGACTGAGTTGCAGCGTTGTAGGGATCAAGGCATCAGTTTTCCTATTTTGTCAAGTCAGTGGGCCAGCCCTTTGGTGGTGATTCGAGCTCGATGGTGCTGTGTGCCTTTGTAGCCATTTTAAACTGATGACCAGTGCGCAGTATGCCTTGGATTCATATACCGTTCCGCAGCAGGTGGAGGTGGCAAAATTATTGGGGGGACTAGTATTTTTTACTCATATACTTGTGCGAGGCCTACTTGCAGCTGCCATTGGGCACAGCTTCTAGGATTTTCGTGGTCCTCTGTACCCCCCTTTGGGCTTTACCAGTTAATCACTTCCCTTTTGGCATCTTGTCTGTGCCTGCATTTACCAACAGTATTTGGAACTGTTGAGTCAAGGCCGGCCGGAGTGGCTGTGCGGTTCTAGGCGCTACATTCTGGATCCGAGCGACCCCTATGGTCGCAGGTTCGAATCCTGCCTCGGGCATGGATGTGTGTGATGTCCTTAGGTTAGTTAGGTATAATTAGTTCTAAGATCTAGGCGACTGATGACCTCAGAAGTTAAGTCGCATAGTGCTCAGAGCCATTTGAACCTCTTTTTGTTGAGTCAAGGCATTCCCTGTGGCATCAATTAGCTTGATGACATCTGGGTAACAGACCATTCTTCAGAGGGGCATTTATGAAAACATCAGTAAGTTATTCCAGGAGGATGGCGTCCATAGCAAGCTGATATTTGCAGTTTTTTCTCCTAAAAGATGCATTTTTGTGTTCTGTACTTAGTTAAGGTGGTCTTTTCCCTACAAAAAACCACATCAAAGCCAACGTCAGCCTACCAGTGCCCAAGAATCTGAAGGAGCTCCAGTCTTTTTTGGGTAAGATTACATATTAAGCTCAGTTCCTTCCCCATGTTATGCACATCTATCAGTCTTTTAACGGCTTTGCCAGAAGGGTGTAATGTTTGTTTGGTCTGCAGTCCGTCAATGGACTTTTCAGTCTCTCAAACAGTGTTTGTGCTCTGCTCTGTGTCTGACTTCTTTCACGCTGCCTTGTAACATGTCCCAGTATGACATTGGTGCCATGCTGTACCAGTGGCACCAAACAGCCTACACGCACATATTGAAGATGCTTTCCACTGCATAGAGTAATTATTCACAGGTGAGAAGGGAGGCACTAGTTATTATTTTCAGAGTTAAAAAGTTTCACATTTTTGGACATGTCCAAAAGAACAGACCCCACATTTATAATTATGGTGAGGGTGGCCAATGATGTGCAATGCACACTAATTTCGAACTTTTATGAGAATCAGCAAAATGCTGTGAATAATGAGGACAATGGACAAGGGGAGGCATGCTGGGTAGTCCGAGCAGTTGTGGCGACCAATGTGCGCAGATGGTGTGGTAATCAGGACATTTGATTAGTTAGCAGGACACCTGGTTTCGAAGGCCAATTCAGCACAAATTTTCAACTTTCCTCACTGATATAAACCAATGCCACTAACAGTTAATGTCTTTAATTCCTCTGTGTCTTGATAGATCACTCAGCTGCTAGCTTGGGTCATAAACTGTGAGTGGTTTGTTTATATGAGGGTCATTAAATTAGGCCAGAACAAGTTGCCAGTTTTTTTATATGAGGAGTACAATGGGTGCTTTCTTCCATTATGCTCACTGCCCCAATACTACCAGTACATAATAAAACATACAGTCCTATGAACCAAGCCAAACATACAGAGAGTACAAATCCACCTTACAAGTCTGCAATGATGTACAGTATTTTGGATACCAAATCTTGATTCAGTAAACTGTCAACCAAAATATTATGAGCAGGATCAGTAGTATGTAGCCCCATTCTGAGTTGTAAGCATAGAAACTGGGTGTGTGAGGTCAAGTGGCCCACAAGCAAAAAGGAAAATACCAATATGTGGTGAACAAATACAAAAAGCAAAGGATGGACGCTAGAATTCACTAAAAAATTTATATTAAATGTCAATGCACACTGGCACAGTTAAGAAAAAATATGCAAAAGTATATGCGTAGAAGGTAACAAACTTTCTTTCCAGGGATATGTGACACAAGTGCATGAATCAAGTAGGAAAGCTGGGGGGAGGGTCATACAATAAACAGGTAAACAAAAGAAAACATAAATTTGAGTACAAAATGATTACAAAGCCGATGCTTCACTTGTGAGCAAATCGTAGCCCAACATCTATGCTCATGCACTGGGCAAAGCAGAAACAATGTGGCGACAGTCTCAATCAACAAGCCAACAGCAGAATAAATATTTCGCTAAAATATACGATAAATAATACAACTGATTGTTATACAGATTAGGTTGCAAGGTGAGTGTAATGCCATCACTTCGCATGATAGCGAGTTATACCTCGATGCCTGTGCCCTTAGGCTGGGTGAAGCAGAAGAGATGTGTTAATGGATGCAGAGGTCTAGTTGGCACACATCATATTTTCGATAGGAAGAACAACAGCACCTTCCAAAATACAGTGAACAGCCAGTGAAACATAAGAAATGTGGTGACAGCCACAAATGTCCATCCAACAGGCACCATGTGTTCAATCAGCAGAATAAGTTTTTGTATAAAGTGCACAATTTGTAGCGCAATGTCTGTGCTCATAGACTGGGCACAGTACAGAGATGTAGTGATGTAGACGTTGTCTTAGTTTCATTTTACTAGCACACTTTATACATGTTTCTTGTAATTGGTATGTATTGAACTTTTGGTCTGTGTTATTAAGGATTATGTAATCCCTTTTTGTACCTTGCCTTAGTGCAATTTTCTGTTATTATTCCAGATCTAAAGATGATGAGGTAAGTATGTTATAGACCGACATACTAAAAGTGATAGATGAGTTTTACTGTTATTTACTGTTTTACTGTTATTATTGCAGATCTGAAGATCACAACTTTTAATAACAGTTACTTGTACTACGAAAAGAATGTAGTGATTTCTCGTATGCTCCCACATTGCAGTACTGCAGCCACTGAAGTTTTCTGGACCCTGCCTTCAGGAAGTATCATAGTTGCCAAATCAATATTCTTTACGTTTTGGTTTTTAAATTTATTTTGGCAACCTTACAGTAAAACACAGTTATAACTGAGCAAGAATAACATAACATTGACTTAAAGATAATCTGATTGAGTAATCTCAGCATCATGGACAGTGCAGTACAGTAAAGAGATTTAATAATAGTCGTTATTACGTTACATACTAGTCTATTCTTAGAGACGTCACTTACAGAATATGTATGGAGGACCTAAATCAAGACACAGCTTAACAAAAGTCGTAAATCATGCAGAAGACGTGATTTGATATAAAAAGTAACTTCGAACACATACCCATAATTGGCGGGAATGTAAATCATTAGATCCAGTAAAGTGTGTTTTTAGATGGTATCCGCCTTGACCAAATGTAGGTTCTATTCTTTAAACCAAAAAGATTTCACTGAAAGTCATCACTGTTTTTATTTTCTTTCTGTTAGGTAACAGGAAAATGCCCATCCCTATCTGAATACTCTACTGGCCATTAAAATTGCTACACCACAAAGATGACGTGCTACAGACGCGAAATTTAACCGACAGGAAGAAGATGCTGTGATATGCAAATGACTAGCATTTCAGAGCATTCACACAAGGTTGCCACCGGTGGCGACACCTATAACGTGCTGACGTGAGGAAAGTTTCCAACCGATTTCTCATACACAAACAGCACTAGACCGGCGTTGCCTGGTGAAACGTTGTTGTGCTGCCTCTTGTAAGGAGGAGAAATGCGTACCATCACGATTCCGAATTTGATAAAGGTCGGATTGTACCCTATAGCGATTGCGGTTTATCGAATCGCGACATTGCTGCTCTCGTTGGTCGAGATCCAATGACTGTTAGCAGAATATGGAATCGGTGGGTTCAGGAGGGTAATACTGAATGCCGTGCTGTATCAAAAAGGCCTCGTATCACTATCAGTCGAGATGACAGGCATCTTATCCGAATGGCTATAACCGATCGTGCAGCCACGTCTCGATCCCTGAGTCATCAGATGGGGACGTTTGCAAAACAACAACCACCTGCACGCACAGTTCGACGACGTTTGCAGCAACATGGACTATCAGCTCGGAGACCATGGCTGCAGTTACCCTTGACGCTGCATCACAGACAGGAGCGCCTGCGATGGTGTACTCAACGACGAACCTGGGTGCACGAATGGCAAAACGTCATTTTTTCTGATGAATCCAGGTTCCGTATACAGCATCATGATGGTCGTATCCGTGTTTGGCGACATCGTGGTGAACGCACATTGGAAGTGTGTATTCGTCTTCGCCATACTGGCGTATCACCCAGCGTGATGGTATGGGGTGCCATTGGTTACACGTCTCGGTCACCTCTTGTTCACATTGCTTTGAACAGTGGACGTTAAATTTCAGATGTGTTACGACCCGTGGCTCTACCCTTCATTCGATCCCTGCGAAACCCTACATTTCAAAAGGATGATGCACGACCGCATGTTGTAGGCCCTGTATGGGCTTTTCTGGATACAGAAAATGTTCGACTGCTGCCCTAGCGAGCACACTCTCCAGATCCCTCACCAATTGAAAACGTCTTGTCAATGGTGGTTGAGCAGCTGGCTCGTCGCAATACGCCAGTCACTACTCTTGATTAACCGTGGTATCATGTTGAAGCTGTATGGGCAGCTGTACCTGTACACGCCATCCAATCTGTGTTTGACTCAATGCCCAGGCGTATCGAGACCGTTATTACGGCCAGAGGTGATTGTTCGGGGTACTGATTTCTCAGGATCAACGCACCCACATTGCGTGAAAATGTAATCACATGTCAGTTCTAGTATAATATATTTGTCCAATGAATACCCGTTTATCGTCTGCATTTCTTCTTGGTGTAGCAATTTTAATGGGCAGTAGTGTGTATACAAATTTTTGCTTTTCGGAAAGTATTCACAAATTTTAAAACAGGTTAGATGTTCTACATATACCTTGTTACCAAATGTTATGGTCCTCTATGTTATGCATTCTGTTCTTAGGTTCATCTATGAAACCATAGAGAACATAATGTAGAAAATTACTAACATAAAAATTATATGTTGAAAAATGTGTATTTGTGTCTGTCTATGAAATATGTTTCATCTACTTTTACTAGATTGCAAAATGTCTTTACTACAAGAAGCCATGCTTCTTAAATTTTCCCCGTTTTACTTCTGCATTCTGTATTTGGTATTTTCCCTCAGTTATTAGTTTATCTGGGGGCTGTTGCAGGACTGGGAATTTTTAGGTTACTGTTGACATCTGTTGGTCTGTGGTCCATAACCATAAGTTGTTCTGCGAATGTAGACTGTCAGCTGTTAGTTTTTAGTGCTCTTTTCTGTTCTGTGTACCTAATATTGAAATTTCTGGTTGTCTGGCCGATATAAATTGAACTGCGCTCTTAAAATGTCAGGTGGTAAATACCAGCTGTATTGTGTTTGTCTGTATTGGTACTGTTTGTTCTTAGTTTTCACTGCTGCTGCACCACAAATAGGTACAGGTGTGCATTTGGGAAATTCTTGTAAATTTCGCGCAGATATGGTTGGAAGGCAGTAGTTAAGAGACCGATTGGTACATCAGATTGCAGGCGTGGACAATGTTGATATTTTCCAAAGAATCTTCGAGGCAGGTATACGACACCGCTCGCAGACTAGAAGGCACTGGCCGGATGGCCACTGCATACAAATGTCAAGTAATCAGGGCAGCCCAGAGCACCGACGTGCTGTGTAGAACCAATACGTTGCAGTTCAGCGCGGCTACTGACCTGTGTGTAGGGGCGAAAGCAGGCTGAGGAAAGCTGACATTGTAATTGTCAAAGACACGCCTCCAGTGCCCTCCAGTGGAACTACAACAGAGGTATAGGGAAAAGATGTATAAATAAACGAACCAGAAGACTCAAAAAAGGGAGACATGTCGCCTGCGGGCTTTCAAAAATAACTACGCACCCTCAGACTCAGCGTTGCAATATTAAAAGTTTTGGCTGGTTTCGTTGTCTAGGGGCTGGGATACATAGCTGCCGCATTACAGGCCACATACTGCGGAGTCTACAGTATATAATATGAATATCGACATGAATCGAATGTTCGAAGGTTCCTATCACTCGGCAATTGCGAATTATGAATGTAACATATAAATCTATAAATGAAAGATTGCAATTAAATAAAATCTGCATGTACTACAGGGTGTTTCAAAAATGACCGGTATATTTGAAACGGCAATAAAAACTAAACGAGCAGCGATAGAAATACACCGTTTGTTGCAATATGCTTGGGACAACAGTACATTTTCAGGCGGACAAACTTTCGAAATTACAGTAGTTACAATTTTCAACAAAAGATGGCGCTGCAAGTGATGTGAAAGATATACAAGGCAACGCAGTCTGTGGGTGCGCCATTCTGTACGTCGTCTTTCTGCTGTAAGCGTGTGCTGTTCACAACATGCAACTGTGCTGTGGACAACATGGTTTATTCCTTAGAACAGAGGATTTTTCTGGTTTTGGAATTCCACCGCCTAGAACACAGTGTTGTTGCAGCAAGACGAAGTTTTCAACGGAGGTTTAATGTAACCAAAGGACCGGAAAGCGATACAATAAAGGATCTGTTTGAAAAATTTCAACGGACTGGGAACGTGACGGATGAACGTGCTGGAAAGGTAGGGCGACCGCGTACGGGAACCACAGAGGGCAACGCGCAGCTAGTGCAGCAGGTGATCCAACAGCGGCCTCGGGTTTCCGTTCGCCGTGTTGCAGCTGCGGTCCCAATGACGCCAACGTCCACCTATCGCCTCATGCGCCAGAATTTACACTTCTATCCACACAAAATTGAAACGCGGCAACCCCTCAGCGCCGCTACCATTGCTGCACGAGAGACATTCGCTAGCGATATAGTGCACAGGATTGATGACGGCGATATGCATGTGGGCAGCATTTGGTTTACTGACGAAGCTTATTTTTACCTGGACGGCTTCGTCAATAAACAGAACTGGCGCATATGGGGAACCGAAAAGCCCCATGTTGCAGTCTCATCGTCCCTGCATCCTCAAAAAGTACTGGTCTGACCTGCGATTTCTTCCAAAGGAATCATTGGCCCATTTTTCAGATCCGAAACGATTACTGCATCACGCTACCTGGACATTCTTCGTGAATTTGTGGCGGTACAAACTGCCTTAGACGACACTGCGAACACCTCGTGGTTTATGCAAGATGGTGCCCGGCCACATCGCACGGCCGACGTCTTTAATTTCCTGAATGAATATTTCGATGATCGTGTGATTGCTTTGGGCTGTCCGAAACTTACAGGAGGCGGCGTGGATTGGCCTCCCTATTCGCCAGACATGAACCCCTGTGACTTCTTTCTGTGGGGACACTTGAAAGACCAGGTGTACCGCCAGAATCCAGAAACAATTGAACAGCTGAAGCAGTACATTTCATCTGCATGTGAAGCCATTCCGCCAGACACGTTGTCAAAAGTTTCGGGTAATTTCATTCAGAGACTACGCCATATTATTGCTACGCATGGTGGATATGTGGAAAATATCGTACTATAGAGTTTCCCAGACCGCAGCGCCATCTGTTGTTGACAATTGTAACTACTGTAATTTCGAAAGTTTGTCTGCCTGAAAATGTACTGTTGTCCCAAGCATATTGCAACAAACGGTGTATTTCTATCGCTGCTCGTTTAGTTTTTATTACCGTTTCAAATATACCGGTCATTTTTGAAACACCCTGTATCTTAACGACTTTAAATGATGAGTACGACAGTAGAAGTACTTTTGAGAATGCGGTATATTTCTGCAAAACACATATTGGTGTCGATGGTCCAGCAATTAAAAAAAATATAAGTTGAATGCCGGGAAACAATAGATTCCTACTTCACGTAATTAGTTATGAACAACAACATAGCTCGCGAGATATTCACTTCCAAACGCGTAATTCGTCTTCACTGCAGAAGGCACGGAAATCTCACAAGCACGCAAGTCGGCACTCTGAAGTATCTCTATCTCTCGCGATCACGCACAAACTGCTCCACTGTCCAAGTCTTTCCCGCGTCAGTGCTTCCGTCGCGTTGTATTGTCCGCGTCCAGCACTCACTGCCGTCTCCAGTGCCGTACTCTCCAGCACTGCGGCACTGCCAGAACTGCTCCGGAAACTCGCTTCCATACAGTTTCCACATTCATGAGCGCTGTGATTGGCTAGAGCGCTCGCGCCGTGTCTTCATGCCAACGCACAGTCACACAAACATAATGAAACCTGCTCGAACAGTCCACGGGTGTACTGCCGGTCCATAGTGTCCAACGGGCACAATATTTCGGTGATCAGACATGTCGCCATCGTCAGGTGCGCTGACGATCTGAGCTCCTGAGGGCGGGCGGCCGTCCTAAGTCCCCATCCCCCACGAGGCGTTCTCTCCGCGGTCCGCGCCAGCGGCCGCGCGCCGGCGGTCGCTGAGAAGCTGGCGTCGGCGACTGTGGTGGCGTCGGTGTAACTGCCTCGTCCGCCCTGGTCGCTCGTTCGTTTTCTTTGTTCAGCCTCTTTTTAATTACAGTGCTGGTTCCCATGCCTTGTGAGGCTATAGCCACAATCTCTGTTGATGAGTCCGTCCCTGGTACGAATATCGATAGCCTCTCTAACCATGCTGTCCCAGTATTTAGATGTCTGTGTTGTTGATAATTCTTCCGGGTTATATGGCCGTGGTCCATGGAATTCTTCTATTCCTAACGTTTCGTCCAATACTACGTTGGACATCTTCAGAAGTATGGCTGGTCCTGCTGAGTCCTGCCGACTCACGAGTCGGGCGTCGGAGAGCGGCACATAGTGCAAGCTAGACCACGCCCACTTTCCTCGGTATTTAGGCCGCTCTCCGACGACCGACTCGTCAGTCGGCAGGACTCAGCAGGACCAGCCATACCTCTGAAGATGACCAACTTAGTAGTGGACGAAACGTTAGGAATAGAAGAATTCCATGGACCACGGCCATATAACCCGGAAGAATTATCAACAACAGTACCATCCGGTCGTGAAAGCCTTCATTGTATGATTAGATGTCTGTGCGAAGTCTCTGGTATGTTGGTTGTCCATTTCGTGATTATCGGACAAACAGTGCTCTGCGAATGCCGACTTGTTGGGGTACATAAGTCGAGTGTGCCTCTGATGTTCTCGGCAACGATCTTCGATGGTCCGCACTGTCTGTCCAATGTAAGTCTTCCCACACTCACAGGGAATCGGGTATATGCCGGCCTTCCGCAAACCGAGATCGTCTTTGACACTTCCCAATAACGCTCGTGTTTTATTGGGTGGGCAAAAGACAGTTCCTACTCGGTGTTACCTCAATATTTGTCCTATTTTCCCTGACAGTGCGCCAGTATACGGTATATATGCGGTGAGTATCACTTCCTCGTGACTTCGTCCATCTCCACACGCTGTACTGTAGAGGTGGGGCGGAGAGGGCGTCTGATCTGCCATTCCGAGTACCCGATTTTTCGAAATACAGTTTTGAGGTGTTTCCCATTCTTCTGCGAAGGGTGGTGGCAGCTATTTGCATGCAAACACAGGTCGGTGTGCGTTTTCTTCCTGTATACCCTATGGCCTAGGGCGCCATCCGCTCTTCTTTTGACCATGACGTCCAGGAATGGTAAACTTCCTTCTACTTCGGTCTCCATAGTGAATTTGATTTTCGGATGTATGGAGTTCAGGTGTGTAAGGAAGTCTAGGAGCTTGCCCCTTCCATGGAGCCACATCATGAACGTGTCATCAACATAACGTAGTAAACAAGTAGGTTTCCATTTGGATGACGCCAAAGCTTCCTCCTCGAAATCATATAGAAATTCGCGACCACATGCGAAAGTGGGCTCCCCATTGCGACTCCTTGTGTTTGCTCATAGTATTCTCCATTAAACAGAAAATACGTGGAGGTCCGAACGTGCCTGAAAAGGTCGGTCGTCTTCTCGTCAAATTTCTGTGCAATAAGCCCAACTGACTCTCGAAGAGGCACCCTTGTGAATAACGAGACAACGTCAAAACTCACCAGGATATCTGAGTCTTTCACCTTGAAGTTCTCGAGACGTTTCACGAAATCCATAGAATTCCTAACGTGATGAGGGCATTTACCCACGTAAGGGCTTAGTGGTTCTTCCAGGTATTTGGTCAGCAAATATGTAGGTGCCCTAATGTTGCTGACAATTGGGCGTAACGGCACCCCTTCTTTGTGGACTTTAGGGAGTCCATAAAGTCTTGGCGGTACAGGTCCTTGAGGTGTCAATTTCTTGACGACACCCTCTGGTATATCCGCGTCCTTGAGAAGAGCCCTAGTCTTGTTCTCCACATTCTTTGTGGGGTCAGCGTTGATCTTCCTGTAAGATTCGTCACTTAGCAGGCTCTGCATCTTCTCAATGTAGTCCTTATGGGAAAGACAACTGTAGCATTGCGTTTGTCAGCTGGTAAGACAACCATCTCAGGGCTCTGCCTCAGGTCTCGAATGGTTGCCCTCTCCATGCTGGTAATATTCGACATGATCGGTTTAGTTCTCGTCAGAGCGCGGCAGGTTTCGCAGCGCAATTCTTCAGCTGCTTCAGGTGGTAGTCGCGCAGCAACCTGTTCAACTGCACTGACTATGTCCGCTACCGGCGTGAACCTAGGTGGGGGCGCGAAATTAAGTCCCTTCTCCAGAACAGAGACTGCATCACCAGTCAGCTCAATGTCCGTGAGATTGATGACCGTCTTGTGTGGGGTCTCCAGCGATGGTTTATCAGAGAGACCTCTACAGTACAGCATGTGGAGATGGACGAAGTCACGGAGGAAGAGATACCCACCGCATATATACCGTATACTGCCGCCCTATCGGGGAAAATAGGACGAATATTGAGGTAACACCGAGTAGGAACTGTCTTTTGCTCACCCAAATTATTGAGAAGTGTCAAAGACGATCTCGGTTTGCAGAAGGCCGGAATATACCAGATTCCCTGTGAGTGTGGGAGGACTTACATTGGACAGACAGTCGCACCATCGAATATCTTTGCCGAGAACATCAGAGGCACGCTCGACTTATGTACCCCAACAAGTCGGCAGTCGCAGAGCACTGTTTGTCCGAAAATCACGAAATGGACCACCAACAAAAAATGGTTCAAATGGCTCTGAACACTATGGGACTTAACATCTGAGGTCATCAGTCCCCTAGAACTTAGAACTACTTAAACCTAACTAACCTAAGGACATCACTCACATCCATGCCCGAGGCAGGATTCGAACCTGCGACCGTAACGGTCGCGCGGTTCCAGACTGAAGCGCCTAGAACCGCTCGGCCACTCCGGCCGGCGGACCACCAACATACCAGGGTCTTGGCACAGACATCTAAATACTGGGACAGCGTCGTTAGAGAGGCTATCGAAATTCGTACCAGAGACGGACTGATCTTGTGGCTATAACCTCAGCAAGGCATGGGAACCAGCAGTGAGTCTAATTAAAAAGAGGCTCAGCAAAGAAAACGAACGAGCGACCAGGGCGGACGAAGCAGTTACACCGACGCCACCACAGTCGCCGACGCCAGCTTCTCAGCGACCGCCGACGCGCGGCCGCTGGCGCGGACTGCGGAGGACGGAGAGGACGGGGATTTAGGACGGCCGCCCGCCCTTAGGAGCTGAAGGGAGGTCGAGTGGGTGGAAATCTTTGATGAGATGGGGCAGAGCTGCGTCGTCGTTGAGTCAGTCGACTCCGACGCCACCATAAAGCTCCAGGCCGCAAACTGGAGCGACTACAGGGCCCTTCGTCGCAAACAAGTCACCAAGGATCTCCCCTCCTGAGGGGGACTGCCTTGGCTTCTTACGGAGCAAGCAGTCAAAGAAGGGCTGCGCCGCCAAGGGTTTGTTGATGCAGCCGTCAGGTTGCACAACAAGACTAGCAAGAAGAAACCGCCGCTGTTCATCGTCGCCACAGCGTCAGACAACGGCGGGGACATATTCGGCGTCCGAAAGCTTTTAGGCTTTCGCGTGGAGTCGGAAAATCTCCCCCCACCCCCCCCCCCCCTGGACACGAAGCCCCAGTGCTAGAAGTGCCAGGAGGAAGGGCATGTGGCAAAGCACTGCCGCAACGCCGCCAGGTGCGTCAAGTGCGAACGTGAACATGACAGCCGCACCTGCACCAGCACCAAAGAAGAGCAGCCGACGTGCGCCCGCTGCCGCGGCGAGCAGGTCGCCAACTGCCGCGGATGCCAGGTCTTCAAAGGCCGAAATCCCGTCACAGCACCGGAAACAGCGCAGGATGCTAAGTTCACCGGACTTGAATACGATGTGACGTCATTATGACGTATACACGCTACATCGAAAACGATGTTGTTGTTGTGGTCTTCAGTCCTGAGACAGCTCTCCATGCTACTCTATCCTGTGCAAGCTTCTTCATCTCCCAGTACCTACTGCAACCTACATCCTTCTGAATCTGCTTAGTGTATTCATCTCTTGGTCTCCCTCTGCGATTTTTACCCTCCATGCTGCCCTCCAATACTAAACTAGTGATTCCTTGATGCCTCAGAACATGTCCTACCAACCGATCCCTTCTTCTGGTCAAGTTGTGCCACAAACTTCTCTTCTCCCCAATCCTATTCAATACCTCCTCATTAGTTATGTGATCTACCCATCTAATCTTCAGCATTCTTCTGTAGCACCACATTTCGAAAGCTTCTATTCTCTTCTTGTCCAAACTATTTATCGTCCATGTTTCACTTCCATACATGGCTACACTCCATACAAATACTTTCAGAAATGACTTCCTGACACTTAAATCTATACTCGATGTTAACAAATTTCTCTTCTTCAGAAACGCTTTCCTTGCCATTGCCAGTCTACATTTTATATCCTCTCTACTTCGACCGTCATCAGTTATTTTGCTCCCCAAATAGCAAAACTCCTTTACTACTTTAAGTATCTCATTTCCTAATCTAATTCCCTCAGCATCACCTGACTTAATTCGACTACATTCCATTATTCTCGTTTTGCTTTTGTTGATGTTCATCTTATACCCTCCTTCCAAGTCCTTTGCTGTCTCTGACAGAATTACAATGTCATCGGCGAACCTCAAAGTTTTTATTTCTTCTCCACGGATATTAATACCTGCTCCGAATTTTTCTTTTGTTTCCTTCACTGCTTGCTCAATATACAGATTGAATAACATCGGGGAGAGACTACAACCCTGTCTCACTCCCTTCCCAACCACTGCTTCCCTTTCATACCCCTCGAGTCTTATAACTGTATAAAGGCACATTTGCATGCCGTGCGTGAGTTTCCTCGGAAACGCGAAATCTTAATTAAATAATTAATCTGTGAGAAATAAATAAAGCCTATGGCACAGAACTGCAGCGCTGTGTCGCTGATAAAACAAAAACACAATTACGATACTCTTATGTTTGATTAAGGAGAGAGAGGTCTTGGACAAGTGGTGCTGGAAGCACGTATATTTTATTGTCTGGCACACCGCCATATTTCATGTTATAGAAGAATACTGCGAGTTGCAACCACACTAGGCACTCGATTCTGTAAAGAATTTATATTTATAAAAGTAAGTAGGATTATGAACTGTAGGCTTATTCATTGAATATATCTGATTTAACTAACTGTGTAACTTTTTTATGTTTAGTAGACAATCACCTCTGTACGACGTATTGGCATGGCTGGCAAATTATTGTAATATTGAGATTTAGATTATGAGTCCGCACCTACCGCAGCAGTCTTTGGAAACGATTTAATTACGAAGTCCGATTATTCAGTTTTATTTCACGGTCAACTACGAGTAACATTGCCTTTACGAAAAAGCCATTGTCAAGCGTCTGATAACGAATAATCAAACGTCCACGTTCCAGATAAGCGAACACAATTGCAATCACAATCACCATCATACAGATAGAATAATTAACATATTTAAAAAATAACAACAATACATTTTTTATGTATTTTATAACTGCCATCTGGTTTCTGTACAAATTGTAAATAGCCTTTCTCTCCCTGTATTTTACCCCTGCCAGCTTCAGAATTTGAAAGAGAGTATTCCAGTCAACATTGTCAAAAGCTTTATCTAAGTCTACAAATGCTAGAAACGTAGGTCTGCCCTTTCTTAATCTAGCTTCTAAGATAAGTCGTAGGGTCAGTATTGCCTCACGTGATCCAACATTTCTACGGAATCCAAACTGATCTTCTCCGATGTCGGCTTCTACTAGTTTTTCCATTCGTCTGTAAAGAATTCGCGTTAGATCGAAAACGATAGAAACCGTATATCGACTATTCGACTTTTTTGAACTTTCGAGAGATTGTGACAGGGTAGCGCTGTGCTCTGCGCCATTCGTTTAAATGTGTTTTGCGTTCCTTGCGTTTAAATCGTGTATTGTACTGTGTTTGTGTCCTGTGCGTTGTTTTTCGTTTGCTCGTCTCTAATTATGTGTTCAGCATTCGAGAGACTAATGAGAGAAAAGCTGAAAGAGTTCAGCATCGATGACGACGGGCAATTGCGTGGTTATTGTGAATTTCAAGCAGAAATTGATGTACTTCTGACCCAGCTGAAGTGCGTCGGTTATTCGTACTCGGTGAGAAGAAGCACTCAGCAGCCAAAATCTTCAGATGCGTCAAGACACTAACCTTTGGTTAAGATTACATTGAGAAATCCACTTCCCCTTGTATTTCATCTCTGGTCGACGAGTTTTCTTCAACAATGCCTCATATTTTTCTTTTTAAGTTCGAAATTCAATCATTCTACTTACCAGTCATTACTGGACACTAAGGTATCTGTCTCTGCGGCCCGAGTGTAAAATTACTTGGAATTATGGTTGATAAAAGACTATCTTGGGATGGGCATATAAATTACTTAGCTAACAAACTTGCACGAGTTCTCTTTCAGCTATATAAATTAAGAAAAAAAAGTCAGCAAGAGTATGCTGCTACAATCTAATATGTACTGACAAGACCAATTGTATGAAACCATACTAAAATGTTGATAATAAATAAATATTATTTTCGGCGTAAGCATTCAATACAACAATCACACAATCTAATCTGGTCGGGACATAAGAAGACTTCACTTTTTTACGAAACGTGTTGTCCGTGGTGTTTTCAAGGCCACGGTCAGGAATATTTCTATTAACATGCAGCTCTTTTACTTTTATTTTGGCGAAATACATATACGCTGCCACACTGAGCTGTTTTCAGAATCGCACGTGTCAAAACAAACCACTAGCTGACGACAGTTTAGAGTCTCGAACGTTCGTAAAAGTCGATAGGTGTTAATCGACTAAAGCGTATTACGTCATAATGACGTCACATCACATCCAGGTTGGGTGAACTTAGCATCGTACGGAAACTTGTCAACTAACCCAAAAATCAGTCTGTAATTAACAAACGAAACTTCAATTATATGGTCTCTGTTGTGGGTTGGCAGGAGAGCCAACACCGGTTTTGAGAGGAAGCCGAAAGGCACGCGTTTTAGCTCACGCAGGCTGGCGTGAGGTCTGGGACAGGTCAAGGAAATTAGACTAGCAAAAAAGGACGTAGCTGTGGAATACTTAACTTTAATCCATAAATGGTGAACATCGCTCTTGACGGTACATGTTTTACAGCATCTATAGTAACTGGTAATGGCGCCTTGCTAGGTCGTAGCAAATGACGTAGCTGAAGGCTATGCTAACTATCGTCTCGGCAAATGAGAGCGTATTTTGTCAGTGAACCATCGCTAGCAAAGTCGGCTGTACAACTGGGGCGAGTGCTAGGAAGTCTCTCTAGACCTGCCGTGTGGCGGCGCTCGGTCTGCAGTCACTGACAGTGGCGAGACGCGGTTCCGACGTATACTAACGGACCGCGGCCGATTTAAAGGCTACCACCTAGCAAGTGTGGTGTCTGGCGGTGACACCACAGTCTCTCCACAGAGATCATAACTGTATCACGCTGAAAATATAAATGCCGGCCGTTGTGGCCGAGCGGTTCTAGGCGCTTCAGTCTCGAACCGCGCGACCGCTACGGTCGCAGGTTCGAATCCTGCCTCGGGCATGGATGTGTGTGATGTCCTTAGGTTAGTTATGTTAAAGTAGTTCTAAGTTCTAGGGGACTGATGACCTCAGATGTTAAGTCCCGTAGTGCTCAGAGCCATTTGAACCATTTTGAAAATATAAATAATTACAAAAGCACCATAGAACACCACATAACATAATGTTTAGCTAAGTATCCCCCAGAGTAAAATAAAAATTGTATCGAAGGAAATAACCAACGCGGTACTGTACTGTACAGTTAAGAGTTAGACCAAAAAAAGAAAAAAAATTTAAAAAAATTAATAAAAGAACAAAAAATAATATTAGCACAAATAAGAAAAAAGAAACAAGAAAAAAATATAAAAATAATAATAATGATAATAACTCAACTATTAGATATAGCGAAGAAATGTAACACTAAGAATTGGCTTAGCACTTTTGAGGGAACTAGCACTATAAGAAATATTTACGAAACTGTACCATAATAACCCAGAGCATCCAATTGTTTGTCTCTCTACCTACTTAATCACTATAACATAGATAATAGACACAGCAAATAGATGTAACACCTATGACTAGATGTAGCACTTTTGGGGGAACTAGCACACATGGGTAATATATTTGTAAATGTACCACCAATAACACATCTGTATTTGTCTCTCTCTCTATCTACATAATCATCTCAAGCATCTCCACACCCCATCAAACACCAACTCATACACAACATCATCATTCTATCTCGTCTTCAACTATACTTCCTGGAGAAAAAAAAAAACCACCATTACCGCAGTTAATAGACATGACAACCTTATCAGATATGTATCACAAAACTTTCCAGTACAAGCCAAGCTCAAAGGCGAAGCCAACAGGCTAATACTTCGATTACAGCAGGAAACCAGGAATTTCCAGCCAGCAGACTGCTGCGCGCGTCGCTCCAGGGAAAGAGGAGACGCCGCAGAAGAAGGAGACGGCAACGTCCCGCGGGTAGCATTCATCTCACGCTAGGTGAGGAGAGCCCTACGTCATAGTGACGTAGGCACGCGTCATCATGAGTTTCACGAGTCGTCCTATCTACTGTTGTGTGCTTTCTATATACACCGACTGTTGTGTGCGTCTTGAATCTGCATTGTTATTTGTTTATGTGCTTTCATTGTCCTATTGTCCGGTGTTGCTAGTGTGTACGTCGTTCTGATGGTTCAAATGGCTCTGAGCACTATGGGACTCAACTGCTGAGGTCATTAGTCCCCTAGAACTTAGAACTAGTTAAACCTAACTAACCTAAGGACATCACAAACATCCATGCCCGAGGCAGGATTCGAACCTGCGACCGTAACGGTCTTGCGGTTCCAGACTGCAGCGCCTTTAATCGCACGGCCACTTCGACCGGCTACGTCGTTCTGAATATGGGCTCTAACGGAGATGGGAGAACTTTCGAGCAGATCCATGAAGATAGTCTGAAAGATTTCACTATCTTTCTTAGTTGATTTACAACACGAAGGCAAAATTAAATGGAACTAGACGGTTTAATGTTTCTAGCAACATTCGGAATTATCTTCAGAACCATTTCAATTTCTCAGTTTAACGTTTCTGCCCACATAAATTATGTATAATTCATTGGATTTTATAAAAATACGAAACACTTTAATTTCTTCCTATTTCACGTTTTTACCCACATGATTTATTCAATATTAATCGAATTGAAAACATGACTAGACACTTTTTTAACTTTCGTTATGGTTGTGATTCCTTCATACAGATATTCGTTACGTTCACGAAACACACAATAACATCTCACGTTCTTTGGATTGCAGCTTAATAATTAATTACTTCTCTTTTCTGTCCACACGATTTATGCACGATTCATCGGATTTAAAAAGAATGACAAGCTTTTTTTTATTTCGTTATGGCTCTTTCGCTCAGACATTAATTATGTTCATGAAATACACAATAACATCGCAAATTATTTGGATTACATTTAACAATTCATTCAGATGGGATGAGCATATCACACAACTCCAACCACTTCGTTTGTACACATGTATTTACATTTAGCTTTGACGTTATCGGTACAACTGCAAAGTTCGATATACAGGGTGTTTCAAAAATGACCGGTATATTTGAAACGGCAATAAAAACTAAACGAGCAGCGATAGAAATACACCGTTTGTTGCAATATGCTTGGGACAACAGTACATTTTCAGGCGGACAAACTTTCGAAATTACAGTAGTTACAATTTTCAGCAACAGATGGCGCTGCAAGTGATGTGAAAGATATAGAAGACAACGCAGTCTGTGGGTGCGCCATTCTGTACGTCGTCTTTCTGCTGTAAGCGCGTGCTGTTCACAACGTGCAAGTGTGCTGTAGACAACATGGTTTATTCCTTAGAACAGAGGATTTTTCGGGTGTTGGAATTCCACTGCCTAGAACACAGTGTTGTTGCAACAAGACGAAGTTTTCAACGGAGGTTTAATGTAACCAAAGGACCGAAAAGCGAAACAATAAAGGATCTGTTTGAAAAATTTCAACGGACTAGGAATGTGACGGATGAACGTGCTGGAAAGGTAGGGCGACCGCGTACGTCAACCACAGAGGACAACGCGCAGCTAGTGCAGCAGGTGATCCAACAGCGGCCTCGGGTTTCCTTTCCGTTCGCCGTGTTGCAGCTGCGTTCCAAATGATGCCAACGTCCACGTATCGTCTCATGCGCCAGAGTTTACACCTCTATCCATACAAAATTCAAACGCAGCAACCCCTCAGCGCCGCTACCATTGCTGCACGAGAGACATTCGCTAACGATATAGTGCACAGGATTGATGGCGGCGATATGCATGTGGGCAGCATTTGGTTTACTGACGAAGCTTATTTTTACCTGGACGGCTTCGTCAATAAACAGAACTGGTGCATATGGGGAACTGAAAAGCCCCATGTTGCAGTCCCATCGTCCCTGCATCCTCAAAAAGTACTGGTCTGACCTGCCATTTCTTCCAAAGGAATCATTGGCCCATTTTTCAGATCCAAAACGATTACTGCATCACGCTATCTGGACATTCTTCGTGAATTTGTGGCGGTACAAACTGTCTTAGACGACACTGCGAACACCTCGTGGTTTATGCAAGATGGTGCCACATCGCACGGCCGACGTCTTTAATTTCCTGAATGAATATTTCGATGATCGTGTGATTGCTTTGGGCTATCCGAAACATACAGGAGGCGGCGTGGATTGGCCTCCCTATTCGCCAGACATGAACCCCTGTGACTTCTTTCTGTGGGGACACTCGAAAGACCAGGTGTACCGCCAGAATCCAGAAACAATTGAACAGCTGAAGCAGTACATTTCATCTGCATGTGAAGCCATTCCGCCAGACACGTTGTCAAAGGTTTCGGGTAATTTCATTCAGAGACTACGCCATATTATTGCTACGCATGGTGGATATGTGGAAAATATCGTACTATAGAGTTTCCCAGACCGCAGCGCCATCTGTTGTTGACAATTGTAACTACTGTAATTTCGAAAGTTCGTCCGCCTGAAAATGTACTGTTGTCTCAAGCATATTGCAACAAACGGTGTATTTCTAACGCTGCTCGTTTAGTTTTTATTGCCGTTTCAAATATACCGGTCATTTTTGAAACACCCTGTACGTACTCATTTAGTCGATTTAGGTTAGTTACGTCACGATGACGTAGCCTTACGTCATTATGACGTAGGGTTCTCCTCACCTAGCGTGAGATGAATGCTACCCACGTCTCCCGCAGCCGCAGCGAACATCGGGAGGGCAGAGGCGACTGCGAGAGGAGGAGGCAACGCCGCGGGAACAACGGCGGCACCCGGAGGAGAGGCGACGGCGGCTACCGGTCACGTGCGGCCGCCTGCCCCGCCGCCTGTGGCAAAGGCAGTGGGGGAGGGCGACGGCGCGACGCAGCGTGTGGGGAGACGGCGGCGACAGCTGGCGCCGACATCGACTCGGCCCTCCAGGAGGCGGAAACAAGATTCCGCGGAGATGGAGGCCGCCTGCCTTACTCTGGAAACGCAGGCGGTGCAGACGTACGAGCAGCACGAGGACGACGGGCCGGCAGCAGAAGCAATACACCCCAGTCGTGACCAGGCCACACAAACGGCCTGGCCGAAGAGGATGACCATCAGCCGAGCCACGCAGGCCTCGTCAGAAGATAAAAGAGCACCGCCAACACGTAAGGACACAAGCGTCCAGACCAAGGAGTTCGTTAATTACAGCGACAGCCTTGTAAACAGCGAAATCCTGGACGTCACCAACCCGGACGTGGCCGACCGCGATGAATACCAAATGAGCTTCCTGCAAAGCAGGAAGAAAGGCGGAAGCCCGAGAGGAGAAGTATAGAAGAGAGCAAGAAGAGAAAGAAAGGAGGCAAGAGGAGGAGCGTAACAGAAGACGCGAAGCCGCTCTTGCCTGCCGTGACCACCAGCACAAAAAGCAAATAAAGAGAAGACAATACAAGACAAGCAGTTCTGGTCGGGTTTCGCAGGTTTTCCTTGGCCGCTAAGGTAAATACCGGAACTTTCCCCAACAAACTCCTGCAAATAAATTCCCAATTGGGAGAAACCCCAAGCAAGAAAAATAAACAGTGTCAAAACAGAAAAAACTTTACCCAAGGGCTGAAAAGAGCAACATGCACGCTCTAGAACAGTAGAACAGCCCGCCCTTCTCCATCAGAGGAGGGAATGAAAACTGCTAAAAAAAAAAAAAAACTTAGGAGCTCAGTTCGTTAGCGCACCTGACGACAGCGACATGTCTGATCGCCGAAATATTGTGCCCGTTGGACACTATGGACCGGCAGTATATTCGTGGACTGTTCGAGCAAGAAATACGCTGGGAGCAGCTGAAGAATCACATAATGAAACATTCGAAATACTGGATTTAGATTTAAATACTTGAAATTAAATAAATATTCCTACGGCTAGACCATAAGCAAGCTCTAATACACATTATCAGGTACATAAACAATGAAATAAACATATATCTAAAGAAAAGAAGCAAAAGGTAGGCCAGGAGCCTAATCTCTCTGTGCTTTCTAAAACACAGTACATATTTAATCAATATTTACGAAATTTATTCATGAATGTTAAATATCGTATATAAACAAAGAAATAGATAAATAAATATATTTACGAGCATGCTGCTACCGTTTTATCGTGTAACTGTGGAGTACTTATGGCCTGACGCGATCGATAGTAATCCGCCACTTTGACCTCTAATAACTCATGTACTATTTAAGTTACATGCCTGTAATTCATACCAATTCAGTTTTACACTAATAGCTTTCTAAAGACACGTAGATCGACGAAATCGGAAGAACCGTTTAGATTTTGGAAATTCGTTGCTGGGTGTTATTTGTATAATTTACCGTCAGATACTAAATTTTAAACTAATAAAGATATTGAAAATCTGATTACACCATCAGAATCGTCGTGCGAATAATAGTAATGTTCATGTTTCTTTTTGAGGTTTCATGATGCATCTGGCTATTACAATTTGTATACGAACTGTGAAATGTCTGCCATTAAGGTTTCACCACAGTCTAACATAACAGTCGCGACACTTTGTGCTGTAAAAGTTGTTGCCGTTTGACAGATGGAGCGACACTAGCGCTCCCAGTGGCAGGTAAGGTGAACGTCAGACGCGTTGTAAGCATAATGTTTGTTTGCTTCCATTTCCTACGTAATTTCCGAATTATTCGAGTTATTTTCTTGCCTCCAAGAGTTTGTGTAGTATCAGAAGGCATATATGTTTCTAAAAGTGATTCTAAAATAAGCGCAAGTATGGACAAAAACCATGAATAGAGTGGCAAGCTACAACACATTCGTGAAGAAACACTTGTGACATTGAACAGAATTGCAGCTTACCACGTTGATATCAAAACGCTATAAACACACAGATTCACATGTGAGAAGGACAGACATGTACCTCTACATGCAAAAGCGATCGACAGCTCGTTTATCGTTCTGTAGGCCTACTGTGTGTGTCATTGCCGCCTGTTACCACAAGTACGACCTTCACCTCTATATTACTCTAAGTGGGACAAGCAACTGCCAAATAGTGGGAGAAATATGCTGAAAACATTATAATGAGCTGATTACATTATATTTCACGAAAAACCAAATATTTGAATAATTTTCAAACTATCTGTCTGTAGGCACTTTCCTTCTCCCGTAATAGTTTCGCTCGATCTGTACATTCTGACACTTCACACGCTTTTGTAAGACACGAAGAGCTGCTCTTAATCTAACCACTTCATCGCCAAAACAGGTCGGTGTTGATGTTCACACGAATCTGGCACTGATACATGGAGAGCTGAACTGGCTGCTTCTGTGCCATAGGACTGTTTTACAACTTTAGATTGACTTCGAATCTTTGTGGCAGTTTCCTGTTCATCGTCAGTAGAGGTGGCTTATTTGGAACGTCCAACAGTGTGGGTGCTGCATTCCACACGAGTTTGTTATTGTCTGCGTTTATGAACTGGTTTTGTTCGAAATGTATCGGACAAAACCTAATATTATTGTACAGGTAAACTGGGTCTTTCTTCATAAGGTCTTCTCGTCTGCTATTAACTAGCCATTTTCTGCTCATAAAACGTGATGGTATATACCTCTCAGGATCCTTAGGAAACCTAAAAAAAGACTTGTGCTGTCTTCTTCCTGTTGTTGTTGCAACTTATTGCGCTACAAACGCTCCCGATGGTAAAAACCATTGTATAAATCAAAATAAATAATCACTGTTCGCTTTCACGATCGCGCCGAACTCACAGTTCAACCTACCGGCCGCTTGGGGCGCTGCTGGCGCTGTAGGCAACAAAATCGAGGCGAAGTGTCGCGACTGTTATGTTAGACTGTGTTTTCACAAAGTCCGCCATCTTTGGCACTCCCGGCATAGACATATCCGTCATCGACACCAAGCACCGTCCTCGTCACAGCGGAATTCCCAGCCACGCGGCTGGACCATGCGCTGGGGCTACCTACCCCCCTCTCGTCCGGCTAACGTTTGCCACCACGTGTTTGCTGCCGGGCTCCGGCTTTGACGAGCGTCCTGTGCGGCCGCCCCAATTCCGAACATATACACAACTGGCGATTAAAATTGCTACACCAAGAAGAAATGCAGATGATAAACGGGTATTCATTGGACAAATATATTATACTAGAACTGACATGTGATTACATTTTCACGCAATTTGGGTGCATAGATTCTGAGAAATCAGCACCCAGAACAACCACCTCTGGCCGTAATAACGGTCTTGATACGCCTGGGCTTTCAGTCAAACAGAGCTTGGATGGCGTGTACAGGTACAGCTGCCCATGCAGCTTCAACACGATACCACAGTACATCAAGAGTAGTGACTGGCGTATTGTGACGAGCCAGTTGCTCGGCCACCATCGACCAGACGTTTTCAATTGGTGAGAGATCTGGAGAATGTGCTGGACAGGGCAGCAGTCGAACACTTTCTGTATCCAGAAAGGCCCGTACAGGACGTGCAACATGCAGTCGTGCATTATACTGCTGAAATGTAGCGTTTCGCAGGGATGGAATGAAGGGTAGAGCCACGGGTCGTAATACATCTGAAATGTAACGTCCACTATTCAAAGTGCCGTCAATGCGAACAAGAGGTGACAGAGACGTGTAACCAACGGCACCCCATACCATCGCGCCTGATGATACGCCAGTATGGCGATGACGAATACATGGTTCCAATGTGCGTTCACTGCGATGTTGCCAAACACGGGTGCGACCATCATGATGCTGTAAACAGAACCTGGATTCATCTGAAAAAATGACGTTTTGCCATTCGTGCACCCAGGTTCGTCGTCGAGTGCACCATCGCAGGCGCTCCTGTCTGTGATGCAGCGTCAAGGGTAACCGCAGCCACGGTCTCCGAGCTGATAGTCCATGCTGCTGCAAACGTCGTCGAACTGTTCGTGCAGATGGTCGTTGTCTTGCAAACGTCCCCATCTGTTGACTCAGGGATCTAGACGTGGCTGCACGATCCGTTACAGCATGCGGATAAGATGCGTGTCATCTCGACTGCTAGTGATACGAGTCCGCTGGGATCCAGCACAGCGTTCCGTATTACCCTCTTGATCCCACCGATTCCATATTGTGCTAACAGTCATTGGATCTCGACCAACGCCAGCAGCAATGTCGCGATACGATAAACCGCAATCGCGATAGCCTACAATCCGACCTTTATCAAAGTCGGAAACGTGATGGTACACATTTCTCCTCCTTACACGAGGCATCACAACAACGTTTCACCAGTCAACGCCGGTCAACTGCTGTTTGTGTATGAGAAATCGGTTGGAAACTTTCCTCATGTCAGCACGTTGTAGGTGTCGCCACCGGCGCCAAACTTGTGTGAATGCTCTGAAAAGCTAATCATTTTCATATCACAGCATCTTCTTCCTGTCGGTTAAATTTCACGTCTGTAGCACGTCATCTTCGTGGTTTAGCAATTTTAATGGCCAGTAGTGTCATACTTTCAGGGCTCCACAACTCGCCCGTTATCTCACACGCCATTCTGTCTGTGTCTAGAACCAGAGTGAATGACGATTGTTTTAGTTGCATGCCAACCACCACGGATGTCGGTGGCCAGCCGTCCCGCTGAAGCTACCTCCAACCTCTGCTGTACGGACGCGTCATCGCTGTGACGGGGAGCGTCGCAGTTTGGACATGCACCGGCACAAGTAGCGAGAGGACATCTAGCCTCCGCTCTGTGGGTGACATCGTCCAGTGCACTGCAAGGTGCCGTCCGCAGGCGCGGGGCCGGGGTGCAAATCGCGGCCTTCCGGGTGCAGAGCTATCTGCAGATACTGAACGAGCTGCCCTTCGGCAGACAGTGGGAGCTGCTAAAGGCGTGCATCCGAACGTTGAGTGTTGAGCGTGCCGAGTTTCTAACGCCATAGCGAGGAATAGCACGTTCGGGAGTCTTTCCGAAAGTGCAGAGCAATATCTGGCATGTCAGATATTCTGAGCGTGCGTCTGAGCGTTGAACAATGAGATGGCACAACGCCACCTACGTCACACGCACGTCGTCTCCCTTCAGTACAGTGTTGTGAGGTCCCATATTGGCATTCATTTCAAGCCTATATGTATACAGGCTGTTACAAAAAGATACGTCCAAACTTTCAGGAAACATTCCTCACACACAAAGAAAGAAAATACGTTATGTGGACATGTGTCCAGAAACGCTTACTTTCCATGTTGGAGCTCATTTTATTACTTCTCTTCAAACCACATTAATCATGGAATGGAAACACACAACAACAGAACGTACCAGCGTGACTTCAAACACTTTGTTACAGGAAATGTTCAAAATGTACTCCGTTAGCGAGGATACATGCATCCACCCTCTGTCGCATGGAATCCCTGATGCGCTGATGCAGCCCTGGAGAATGGCGTATTGTATCACAGCCGTCCACAATACGAGCACGAAGAGTCTCTACATTTGGTACCGGGGTTGCGTAGACAAGAGCTTTCAAATGCCCCCATAAATGAAAGTCAAGAGGGTTGAGGTCAGGTGAGTGTGGAGGCCATGGAATTGGTCCGCCTCTACCAATCCATCGGTCACCGAATCTGTTGTTGAGAAGCGTACGAACACTTTGACTGAAATGTGCAGGAGCTCCATCGTGCATGAACCACATGTTGTGTCGTACTTGTAAACGCACATGTTCTAGCAGCACAGGTAGAGTATCCCGTATGAAATCATGATAACGTGCTCCATTGAGCGTAGGTGGAAGAACATGGGGCCCAATCAAGACATCACCAACAATGCCTGCCCAAACGTTCACAGAAAATCTGTGTTGATGACGTGATTGCACAATTGCGTGCGGATTCTCGTCAGCCCACACATGTTGATTGTGAAAATTTACAATTTGATCACGTTGGAATGAAGCCTCATCCGTAAAGAGTGTGCGGTTCTAGGCGTTACAGTCTGGAGCCGCGCGACTGCTACGGTCGCAGGTTCGAATCCTGCCTCGGGCATGAATGTGTGTGATGTCCTTAGGTTGCTTAGGTTTAATTAGTTCTAAGTTCTAGGCGACTGATGACCTCAGAAGTTAGGTCGCATAGTGCTCAGAGCCATTTTGAACCGTAAAGAGAACATTTTCACTGAAATGAGGATTGACACATTGTTGGATGAACCATTCGCAGAAGTGTACCCGTGGAGGCCAATCAGCTGCTGATAGTCACTGCACACGCTGTACATGGTACGGAAACAACTGGTTCTCCCGTTGCACTCTCGATAAAGTGACGTGGTCAACGTTACCTCGGACAGCAGCAACTTCTCTGACGCTGACATTAGGGTTATCGTCAACTGCACGAAGAATTGCCTCGTCCATTGCAGGTGTTCTCGTAGTTCAAGGTCATCCCCAGTCGCGAGTCATAGGCTGGAATGTTCCGTGCTCCCTAAGACGCCGATCAATTGCTTCGAACGTCTTCCTGTCGGGACACCTTCCTTCTGGAAATGTACCGCGCCACGGCTATTGCCCCGTGCTAATCCATACATCAAATGAGCATCTGCCAACTTCGCATTTGTAAACATTGCACTGACTGCAAAACCTCGTTCGTGATGAACACTAACCTGTTGATGCTACGTACTGATGTGCTTGATGCTAGTATTGTAGAGCAAAGAGTCGCATGTCAACACAAACACCGAAGTCAGCATTACCATCCTTCAATTGGGCCAACTGGCGGTGAATCGAGGAAGTACAGTGCATACTGACGAAATTAAAATGAGCTCTAACATGGAAATTAAGCGTTTCCGGACACATGTCCACATAACATCTTTTCTTTATTTGTGTGTGAAGAATTTTTCCTGAAAGTTTGGCCGTACCTTTTTGTAACACCTTGTATATGCCGTTTCTGAGCACCAGCAAATTGAGAATCACTGGAAGACCCGTTGTTAACTGTGTGATTCGTTCCAATAAAATAATGAGAAACATCATATTCGTGGCAAAAGAATTATTGTAACTTGCGTATTATGAGAGTAGGCTATTCGAAGGCAGCGACACACTGATGATCCATCCAAAACGTATTGTTCTTGGTACAATTTGTTATAATGAAATTTCAATTAGTGACATATCTTCGATTAAGGTTTTCAGCAACGCGTAGGTGTGAATTTCGTTTAGCGTAATGAGTAGTGGTTCGCGTATTGACAATTCCAAATTTTTTTTCCTAACATTCGCGTTTTTATTGGGTTCTGATACTTTATTATTAATTTAACATAAATATATACTATAATATTTGATGTTATGTAAATATAAGTTCACCTCTTTTTGAGGGGTGACTTTGTTCGATTGGCTTAATCTACAGGACAGCTTGCGCTATTTATATAAAGATATTTTGCTCCTTTTTCTTTTACGCTTCGTAATTCACATGTTGCAAATATTCTGCCACTGGGTAGGAATAGTGATCAAGTAAGACTGACCTTGGGGTCATTAATGATGAAATAATGTTTATCCTATGCGGAGAAGTATTCCAAATTTGTAACGCACTGTTTGTAATGGAACTTTTATAAGCCCGTGTCCTTATTGATTGGACATGTTACTTTCCTTTTCGTGAACGATGGAGGAAATGTGCGTTTTAATAGAGCTAGCGTTGGAGTTTCACGCGCGGCCGTCGAGTAAACAGTGTGATTTACGAACTAGAAACATCCCTCAACTGCCGCTGGAGTAGGTTGCGATCGCGTATACCGCGTTGGGGCCCACGTACCGTATGCACAAGTCGCATCGTTCCTGAGCGTTCAGCAGCACGTTGAACTTGGCACGCTCAGCGTTAACGTTCGACGGCACTGTCTGTGTGCCGACGGCTTAAGGGTCACTACAACAATGGCGGCCATCTGCTTCCCTTCGGCGCTCGGAGGATGCTAAGTTCACCGGACTTGGAAACGATGTGACGTCATTATGACGTATACACGCTACATCGAAAACGATAGAAACCGTATATCGACTATTCGACTTTTGTGAACTTTCGAGAGGTTGTGACAGGGTAGCGCTGTGCTCTGCGCCATTCGTTTAGACGTGTTTTGCGTTCCTTGCGTTTAAATCGTGCATTGTACTGTGTTTGTGTCCTGTGCATTGTTTTTCGTTTGATCGTCTCTAATTATTGTGGCTATCCGCTCATGTTGTGATGCAATTCGTAATTTGCATAACCTTGTCTTAGCAAATTATACTGCTGACATAAACCACATTGACATGGCCAGGTACATGCTAAAACTATTGTGGTTGTATACATGACATAATATACAGTACGTCTGGTTTATCATACCACCATGGAATGCTTTGACACTGCATTCAATCACTTCATACGTCAATCAGTACTACACACTAACCTTTGGTTAAGATTACATTGAGAAATCCACTTCCCCTCGTATTTCATCTCCGGTCGACGATTTTTCTTCAACAATGCCTCATATTTTTCTTTTTAAGTTCGAAATTCAATCATTCTACATACCAGTCATTACTGGACACTAAGGTACCTGTCTCTGCGGACCGAGTGTAAAATTACTTGGAATTATGGTTGATAAAAGACTATCTTGAGATGGACATGTAAATTACTTAGCTAACAAACTTGCACGAGTTCTCTTTCAGCTATATAAATTAAGAAAAAAAAGTCAGCAAGAGTATGCTGCTACAATCTAATATGTACTGACAAGACCAATTGTATGAAACCATACTAAAATGTTGGTAATAAATAAATATTATTTTCGGCGTAAGCATTCAATACAACAATCACACAATCTAATCTGGTCGGGACATAAGAAGACTTCACTTTTTTACGAAACGTGTTGTCCGTGGTGTTTTCAAGGCCACGGTCAGGAATATTTCTATTAATATCCAGCTCTTTTACTTTTATTTTGGCGAAATACATATACGCTGCCACACTGAGCTGTTTTCAGAATCGCACGTGTCAAAACAAACCACTAGCTGACGACAGTTTAGAATCTCGAACGTTCGCAAAAGTCGATACGTGTGTTAATCGACTAAAGCGTATATACGTCATAATGACGTCACATCATATCCAGGTTAGGTGAACCATGGAGGTAAGAATAAGGGGAGATGGCGCTACGTATCCCAGCCGTACTACGTTTTGAAGCCATGGGGGCGTGGCTCGCTGCCATGACACTCTGACCAAAACATTGCCAGTGTGCTATAGCGCTGCGTGTATTACAGTCGCTAATTGCACCATATAAGCATGTAACGTCATCAGATTGGTTGTTTCAAAGTTTTTGTTTAAAATAAAATCTCGTAAAGGCGAAATTCCGCGTTTCTTCTGATTAAAAATAGTTTTTAATGTAATATTACGAATAGCTAGCCTTCAATGTAAACGATACAATTTTGTTTATTCAGTAATAAACGTGTATCACAAACTAAATAATAGAAACTGAAAACTAAGTTAGCTATACCCTCCCTCCAAAGCCCCATAAATGCATCTTGTTTGTAATACGTACTGGAACATTTCAGTTACGTTACACTACTGGGAAACACTGTTCATTACCACCAATATTTACTGAAATACGGTACATAGAATGGCAAATCTACACAGTGTCCTGTTTAGGCCTATACTTTACGCCAGTTAATGTAGTGTTAGCTTTTAATTTGGTACATGATGAAGACAAAGTGAGTTACTCAACACTTCGATTATCGACGATACGTACGTATTATACTGAAACGTGAACTTGAAAACTGAGAATTTAATTCTTTGAATTGACATACCTTTTGCAAATGTTTTGGGTGTGTAGGGAAAACTGATGGTACAGCATTTTCTCGGAGCCTTACTGTTGAAAGGGAAGTTCGGTCTATGTCCTCTTCTCGGAAATGCTGAGAACATATAGTGCTCCATTTACACGCACGCCAATTCTTCCTCCTCACGGCATTCTCCCACAGAGCTTTCCGACTTTCATTTTTAGGAAATCTAAAATCATACAGGAGAAAAACACGCTATAGTACAAGTACCGATGTAGCACACGTTCGTTCACAATGAAGTTGTAAAATCACACTTAACGAGACAACTTACACATGAAATGTTATTTCCTTCGATTTCGCATCACAATCAGAACGATTCGTACATCCGACCACCACACAAGTCACCGTAATAGCGCAAAATCCTTCCAAAAGCGAGCGACAAGCCTATGCACACAAGCTTACAGCAGGAATGTTTTGGTCGGATTGAGATGGCTACCCTCGGCTTCACATAGCTTCACAGCTGTGACGTCACGGCGTCTCCCTCTATTCTTACATCCATGGGGTGAACTTACCATCCTCCTCGGCGCTCTACATGGGATCCAGAGACACGCTTGAGGAAACAGTCGGCCGTGTTCTAGGCCACGGGCGCGGTTAATGCACGCGGCAGATACTTAGCCATGATGCGAGTAATATCGTTGTGTGTGCAAATTTGACAACAGGAGGCCGACGCTGCAGATTTCGGCATTCGCACTGACCCACGCATGCTGTACGGTGCCATCGCTGAGTTCAGCAGAAAGCCCGCTGTGCACCTTCGATGTAATAAAGTCAATGACAAACTTGTCTGTCTTCCTCTGCACACTTCGGCGAGAGTCATTTCTGTCTCCCAAACCATACCTTTCAGTCGTCCTGTCATATTACAACCCCTGAGCTCTGCGGGTTGTAACAATTTGGTGTCCACGTCCAACACTACGTGTTGGTGAGAGAGTTGGTTTTGGTGAGTGGCTGGTGAAGCAGTTACACTTGACGTAGGTACCTGCTCAGCTGAGTCTAAGTTTTATTTATATTATTTTTGATGTTTCCTCTCTTATGCTCGGTTTACACTAGCAAGTTATTGCAGCAATTTACTTGCGCGGAGGAACTTGCCGCGCGATTTGCGAGTGTAAACACATCGCCAACTCGACTTGCGACCGTAGCAATTTATTGGGGAAGTGACTTGCTGCTCATTTTCCGCTTCCAGTGTGAACACCACGTAAGGAGTATCTGCAAGTAACTTGCAGCTTTTAGGATTTATTTCTATTTCCTGCAAATAGGAAACGCAAGTTATAATAAGTATGTCGTCTGCATAACACTCATATTTAACATTTTAGTTAATGTGGTGACTAAATTTTATGCAACCATCTTACGTGTTATATGCAAACAAATTTCAGAAATGGAGGAGAAACGGGAATGGATGAAGCAGGATACAGAACATTTTATTGAAGCCGTGGAGAGCTACCCCGAAATACGGAACGTGCATAACCGAGACTTTAAGGATAGAGTGAAGAAGATGAGCGCATTAAATGAAATCTCGTCGTTATTCGACACATCTATAAAAGAAGTACATAGAAAGTAGCATAACTTGAAGACACAACCCCTTTGCCACCTGCATCCACTCGCTTGTTGTTTTAGGAGTCTAGAAAAAGACGATTCGTAATTATTACATGTTCTATTTACTTAGCTTGTCACTTTTCATTTTATGAGCATTAGAAAAAAAAAACATTTTTATAAGCACATCATTCTGCAAAATGCCGTTTATTTCAATAAAAATTTAATTTCATTGTTGTGTTTTCACATACCGTCAAATAATTTTCCCTTTTCAAGACGTTAAAAATGGCTCTACATGCATCGGGTACGATCAGAGAAATCGTGCTGACGGGAATATGAAACAAGTACATTAGGGAGTTGTATGAGTCTCCTACGAAGAAAATATTTCAAAATTCAAACTTTTTTTGGTTGTATGTTTCACATAAATAAATGAAATGCCTATTTTATTCGTAGCTCACCGGTAGCTATAAATCATAGAGTGACTAGCAAATGTTCCTTTGCTGAAATAGCAGTACCGAAGTTTGTGTCTCGTTTTGATATGTCGGGCGCTATTAACATCAACAAATACTCCAGATCATTTGAGGGCATACTGCAAAAGTTTTCAAAAGTATCCATGCTCTCGATACTAAGTTCTTGCAAAAGGTTATTACAGGCACCATTTTGCGATCTTCTCATTATCTACCCTCTAGCCCAAATACTTTTCTTTTTCACGTTTTGCATTACAATTACAAGAGCTGCAGCATATCTCACCCGCCTACTGGTCATTTTACACTTCGGCTGACACTCGTAGTGGTACTGAAAGCATATGTAAACAGTATCAGCAAGTTGTTGACGCAAGTTTCTTGCCAAAGAACTTGCGGAAGAATGTTGCTTGGTTCTTGCGCTGCTGTATAAACACAGCTGCAAGCAGTTCACAATAACATGCATCAATAACTTCTGCAAGAGACTTCCTAGTGTAAACCCAGCTTTAGTCAGTTAATTGTGTGAGCTAAGGTGCAAGATGTTTAAAGATACTTTTGTGAAGCCACAGGAACCTGTGGACTCGTCTTTGCTTAAAAGTAATGGTGGACGTGATAATTTACTGCCAGTGACGTGTCTATGGTGTCTATTTTTGCAATTTGTCTGGGCACGAGTTGCCATGTACCAGAGCTGTAGCAGCTGTTTGTTCTGTATGTAGGTGTACTGGTCATCTGTCTAATAGTTGTACTGAGATGGGCGATGATTCGCTGGATAAATAATTTGTGTTTACATTTTTTGTGTAGAGTTGAATGGGAGTTTGTGCTTTGTTTTGTTTTAAAAAAATCGATTGCATTAAGGTGGAAGTAGAGTACACAAAATGGTGGAAACACGTGTTCTACCGCAGATGCAGTTGCTGCTTTAACTCACAAGTAATTTATTTTGTAAATTTGTGGTAAGGCCTAATGGGACCAAACTGCTTAGGTCATCGGTCCCTGAGCTTAAACACTACTTAATCTAACTTAAACTAACTTACGCTGTGGCTACGGTCGCAGGTTCGAATCCTGCCTCTGGCATGGATGTGTGTGGTGTCCTTAGGTTAGTTAGGTTTAAGTAGTTCTAAGTTCTAGGGGACTGATCACCTCAGAAGTTAAGTCCCATAGTGCTCAGAGCCATTTGAACCATTTTTTACGCTGTGGACAAAACACACACCCATGCCCGAGGGAGGACTCGAACCTCCGACGGGGGGAGCCACGCAGACTGAGACAAGACGCCACAGACAGCGCGGTTACCCTGCGTGGTTAACCCACAAGTGCAAGCGTTAACAGAGTAGTTTGATAGCATGAAGGAGAGAAATATCGAACTTATTTGGAAGTTAGAGACTCGTAAGGACAGTCACGATCAGTTGCAATCAGAGTCTTGGGGAAAGTAAGTCCGGATTGAGAGTGCCTTGTTGCCGGCCGAAGTGGCCGTGCGGTTAAAGGCGCTGCAGTCTGGAGCTGCAAGACCGCTACGGTCGCAGGTTCGAATCCTGCCTCCGGCATGGATGTTTGTGATGTCCTTAGGTTAGTTAGGTTTAAGTAGTTCTAAGTTCTAGGGGACTAATGACCTCAGCAGTTGAGTCCCATAGTGCTCAGAGCCATTTGAACCATTTGAACAAGTGCCCTGTGTTCTGTATGACTGGGCAGTGGTTGCCTTATTAATCCCTTCTCGAGCAAGGCAACGGAAGACAAGGCAGCTTTCATTAAGGATATTGTGGATGCTGCGGAAGGACATACGTGGTCAGATGAAGTAACCTGTATGTTTCCAGAATGAGATTTTCACTCTGCTCGGGACCTTTACCTTTCGTGGGCAAGTGCTCTACCATCTGAGCTACCGAAGGCAAAGGTCCCGAGTTCGAGTCTCGGTCGGGCACACAGTTTTAATCTGCCAGGAAGTTTCATATCAGCGCACACTCCGCTGCAGAGTGAAAATCTCATTCTGGAAACATCCCCCAGGCTGTGGCTAAGCCATGTCTCCGCAGTATCCTTTCTTTCAGGAGTGCTAGTTCTGCAAGGTTCGCAGGAGAGCTTCTGTAAAGTTTGGAAGGTAGGAGACGAGATACTGGTAGAAGTAAAGGTGTGAGGACCGGGCGTGAGTCGTGCTTCGGTAGCTCAGATAGTAGAACACTTGCCCACGAAAGGCAAAGGTCCCGAGTTCGAGTCTCGGTCGGGCACACAGTTTTAATCTGCCACGAAGTTTCGTATCAGCGCACACTCCGCTGCAGAGTGAAAATCTCATTCTGGAAACATCCCCCAGGCTGTGGCTAAGCCATGTCTCCGCAGTATCCTTTCTTTCAGGAGTGCTGCAAGGATCGCAGGAGAGCTTCTGTAAAGTTTTGAAGGTAGGAGACGAGATACTGGTAGAAGTAAAGGTGTGAGGACCGGGCGTGAGTCGTGCTTCGGTAGCTCAGATGGTAGAGCACTTGCCCGCGAAAGGCAAAGGTCCCGAGTTCGAGTCTCGGTCGGGCACACAGTTTTAATCTGCCAGGAAGTTTCAACCTGTATGTTGCTAATATGCGTTTGGCAGGGAACGCCAAAGCATATGTTGTGTACCACGAAACATTGAGTAAAGCACACGGGTTCCAAGAATGGACCACGGGAGTGTGACAGCAGTACCAAAAGCTGAACAGTGCGCTTCTTTTTCGGGAGAAATTAAGTACGTTGTCGATGCAGCACAGCGAGTCTGTGGAAGCGTTCTTGTATAGAATCCGTAAGCTAACCGCAAAGACATATGTACAGACTCAGAATGCAGATGCTTGTTTTTTCTTGTTTTTTTTTTTTTTTTTTTTTTTTTTTTTGCCTGGTATACACTCTGAAATGGCTCAAATGGCTCTGAACACTATGGGACTTAACTTCTGAGATCATCAGTCCCCTAGAACTTGGAACTACTTAAACCTAACTAATCTAAGGACATCACACACTCCATGCCCGCGGCAGGATTCGATCGTGGGTCCGTAACGGTCGCGTGGTTGCTGACTGTAGCGCCTAGAACCGCTCGGCCACAACAGCCGGCACACTCTGAAACGTCACGCAGGAGAGCCCGGAGGACTTAAGAGTCGGAACTCAGGATCACAATACTTACAAAGGGGGTGGATATGGCCACAAAGCAGATAGTGGACCATCGCATGTTCTCTTGTGAAGTCAATTGTAAATTTGTGGTAAGATCTTTTGGGACCAAACTGCTTAGGTCATTGGTCCCTACGCTTACACACTACTACCGCTGTGTAGTGAGGGGTATAAAAGGAAGCAGTGTATAAGCAACCAGAGTGGTATGCGTGTGGCATAGTGGGTCACTGGCCATTGGAGGGGAGTGGTGGTAAGGGTGGAAAGCACCAGCAAGGGAAGCAGCAATTAACCACAAACTGGATTGCTTCAACCGTCTGAACACAACACCGTGCAACTCACATAGTGATTACGATTCTAAAATTGGAGACATTCGATCTCATAGGTCAACCTGCTACTATTGAATAAGTTCTGACACTTCTGTAAGGTGTCAGTTTGGGCTATGATCAGTACAGACGCTGTAGTAGGATTCATGCATATAGCTATAAATCTGTTTGAAAAATAATTTGCGTTATACTTAATAGACCATAACATGGCACAAATTACTGCACAGACGAAATTAGCTTCGTGGGCTTAGGGGTGAGAATGTGTCCGATATCAGTCTGGACCTTGTGGGGCCATCACGATTTAGGTTACATGGAGTTGGCGATAATAGGGTGGAATGACTGGGTGTGCCAGTACTGGAGTTTTCAGGCGGGAAAACTAAGTTCCGCGAATGCATAGATGTGTTGCCATGCTTAGACCAAATTTAATCAGCAATTCTCAGGCTAGACTTTCTCGACAAACATCACGCTATGATTGATCTTTTTCAGTGCACAGTGGAAGTCAGAGGCACTTTGTTTCAACTGAGGGAAACAGTTGCAACTGAGAAAATGGCGCAAGGTTCTCCTATCATAGAGGTGAGAGCAACTAAACTGTGTACGTTATCAGCAGGATAAAGTAATAGCAGGTACGGGAAAGATAGTGTGGTTTCAAGTGGATACCAGTTTGCTGAGGGAAGCATAGATGGTTGAACCGCTCTTAAGCAATGAAGAGTTGGATAGTTCACATTGTTTTATCTGCAGGAGTTTAGCTCATGTGAGTGACATTAAAGGGAAACAGGTGATTCCGGTTAGTATGCATAATTTTGGTGAGGGGGAGGTGACTCTGTCTAAGTGTACAATAATAGCCACTCTGGAAGCCTTGGAAGATGACTTCGACAGATCGAGCCTAGAGGAAAGCCACAAGCAAACTGTCGATATAGGTCATTTGAAGGGCAATGATCGAATGGCCATGGAGAACTTGTTGTTGAGGTTCAGTGATTTATTTTATGTGAACGGAAGGTTGTCGACAACCAACAGGGAGTAGCACACCAATTTATAAGAAGCCATACCAAACAGTAAAGCAGATGCAATCATTGGCAAAAGAATTTATGGAACAACAACTATGGGATGAGTTCATAGAACGGAATGATAGTCCCTATAGTGCAAATATTGTCATCATGTCAAAAAAGTTGCTGGATGGGAGAAGGAAATACAGTTCGCTGTGACTACAGATATCTAAACGTGTGTACCATTTCGAATGGCTATTCAACTCCAAATATCACGGAGACTCTGGATAATCTGGGTCAGTGAAGGGTTCTTTACAACTATGGACCTCAGGAGAGGATACCAGAAATTGGAGGTTGCGCCTGAAGATAGGTCGAAACAGCGTTTACCGTCCCAGCAGGACATTTTCATTATAAATATATATCATTTGGACTAAAGAACGCACCGGTAACTTTTCATCCATTGTTGGTTGGGGTATTGAGAGGATTAAAGCCAAAAACTTGTCTAGTCTATCTCCATGACATAACTGTCCATTCAATGGGTTTACCAGAGCATGTGAGAGTTTGGAGGATGTCTTTAGTAGACTACAATCGACAAGAGTGACGTTAAGTATGGACAAGTGTCATTTTGTACAAACCCAACTAAACTATATGAGGCAAGTGATTAATGAGCTTAATGCACATACCAATCCTCATCTTACTGACGCAGTTCAAAATTATCCGATACCACAAACAACTAATCTGGTACAGACGTTCACTGCCCTTTGCAATTATTATAGACGGTTTGTGAAAGACTTTGTCACAAGAAAGTCAGGAAGCATTCGAAAAGTTGAAAGAAATATTAGCTTTATATCCAACATTGGTTTTCCCAGGATTTTGAGAAAGAGTTTATCCTTTCGTGTGATGCTTCAAATGAGGCAGTGCGTTGTGTTTTGGGTCAGATGGTAGATGGTCAGGAACATGCTGTAGCTTACGCATCAAGGCAGTTAAACAAGGTGGAGCGTAATTACTCAGCAACTGAGACAGAGATGTTGGTGGTCGTATATTGTATTACATATTTTTCGTGTTATCTGTACGGTATGAAGTTTAAGTCCGTGACGGGTCATCCCTCATTGAAATAGTTGCTTAGTTTGTATGATCCATCTAGTAGATGAACTCGGTGGACATTTAAGTATAGTGAATTAGAGTATGAGGTAATCCATATCCCAGAGAGATCACACACAAATGCGGATCCGTTAAGCCATTGGCAGCAATGTCAAGTACGCTAGGGAAGAGCGTTGAAGAGTGGCAGCAGGCACAGTCAAGGGATAAGGTGTGCCAGGCATTTAAGTCACAGACGCATTTCGTTAAGCATGAGGATTTGTTGTGTAGAACGACGAGGTGTGGACCATGTGTGGTGGTTCCAGAGGGATTTTTGTAAGTAAGCTTTGCAGCAAGCTCACCACCATATTGTTGTGGCGTAACAAGACTGCTACACCACACTGAAGTAGCCGAAAGGCACGCGTTATCTCACGTAGGCTAGATAGAGGTCTGAAACAGGATACGTAATGAATGGTAGCAAGAAAAGTACATAGCTGCTATTATACTTAACTTTTAATCCGTCATTGGTTTACAACGTTCTTGATGAGACATTTCATACGATAACGATCAAACTATGGAAGGCTAATGGCGCCTTGCTAGGTCGTAGCCATGGACTTAGCTGAAGGCTATTCAAACTATCTGCTCGGCTAATGAGCGATGCTTCGTCAGTGTAGTCGCTAGCAATGTCGTCCGTACAACTGGGACGAGTGCTATTCCGTATCTCGAGACCTGCCTTGTGGTGGCGCTCGTCTGCGATCACACAGTGGCGACACGCGGGTCCGACATGTACTAAATGGACCGCGGCCGATTTAAGCTACCACCTAGCAAGTGTGGTGTCTGGCGGTGACACCACATTCCTCCCCCGCAAATCGGCGAACGGTCGTGTTATAAGGCTTCCGCCCGCCGTGGGGAGGACCCCATGTTGACGTATGCGATGAGGTGGGGAGCCTAACAACAGGCGAGGCTGTGCCACCCGCACCCGGCCATTCGGTCCGAGGGGAGCTAGGAAACGCCTGAAAACCTAGTCCAGGGTGCACGTCAACATGCGGTGTATGCGCCCGTAAAGAGACAGGAGGGGCCGAAGGGTCGACCTCCATTGCGTCGGGGTACCCGACGCGCGATGACGTCATGTGGTCCGGAGCAGGCAAGAGTTCCATGGCGGAGGACAGCTGGTCACGGGAAGCGATCGGCGGCGCGTGACCCAGGGAGGCGCTTGGCGGCTGCAGCGAAGCGTCCACTGCGGGCGGCGCCGGCTGGAGGACAGGCGGCGGCGGCGGAGGCGGCAGCGGCGCGTCGCCATGGCGCAAAATGGAGGGCATCGTCGGTAACACCTGGGGATGAGGCGAGCCAGTAGATGGGTCCCCAGGGCGCTGACCGGACGGCACCGTCGCTGAAAGCAGACGGGGAGCGGCAGAACCCGTGCGACGACAGAGGCGCAGCTCATTGAGATGCCGACGCACCTCACCAGAGGCCCCCAAAACCAATTACATAGCGCGGCCGAGGCAGCGAAGAATGCGCCCTGCGAGCCAACGCCGTGAACCGCGATAGTTGCGATAGAATACAACGTCGCCTGGAGCAAAAACAGAAGTCTGCCGCTGCATAGGAACCTGATGCGGCGGGTGCAGCAAAGACATCAAGGTTCGAAGAGGACGACCGTGGAGCAACTCAGCCGGCGAGCGACCATCTCGGGGCTGAGAGCGATACGATGACAAAAAGAGCAACAATGCGTCCTCCCGAGAATGCGACTCTTTCAACTTCAACATCTGTGACTTGAAAGTCCGGACCAAACGTTCAGCGGCACCGTTTGACTGAGGCGAAAAAGGCGCGGATGTCAGATGTTGAATACCTTTGGCCTGGCAGAATGACTGAAATTCTGCGGACATGAATTGTGGGCCATTGTCGGAAACAATAGTCTGCGGAAGACCTTCAATGCAGAAGATAGCAGACAACGCTTGGATGGTGGCAGAGGTCGTTGTGGAAGACATCCGGACAACAAAAGGAAAATTACTGAAGGCATCTACCAAAACCAACCATCGAGCATTCCAGAATGGACCAGCAAAATCGATGTGCAAGCGTTGCCAAGGGGAAGTGGCTTTTGGCCATGCAAAGACTTTCCGCGGCGGTGCTGATTGTTGTTCGGGACACGCCATGCAAGAAGAACACATATTCGTAATCGCAGCATCGATTCCGAACCAAGTACAGTGCTGACGAGCAAGTCGTTTCGTTCGCACTATACCCCAATGTCCTTGGTGAAGAAGCCGTAAAAAAGAGGACTGTAACGAACGTGGGACCACAACTCTGGACTGATCAGTATCAGAACGCAACAACAAAACACCACGTCGAACAAAAAGTCTCTCCTTGTGAGCAAAAAATCTGCGAACCAACGGATCCTCTATCCGCGACTTTGACAAAGGCCAATGCGTAGCAACAAAACGCAAAACAGTAGCAAGGACAGGGTCAGCAGCTGTGGCTGTAGCTACACGACGAAAATCAATCGGAAACGATTCGACCACTTCATCGGTTTCCGCATCAATGAACATGCAAGCAAGCTCGGAAGAATCGAATGCTTTATCCTCAGCAACAGGCAAACGGGACAACGCATCGGCGTTTCCGTGCTTAGCAGTGGATGATACAAGATATCGTAGCGGTACTGCGAGAGGAAAATAGACCAGCGAATGAATTTCTGCGCTGTACGCGGAGGTACAGGCTTGTTCGGATGAAAAAGCGATGTCAAAGGTTTGTGGTCTGTGATGATGGTAAAGTGACGACCATACAAGAAATCATGGAACTTAGTAACACCAAACACGAGAGCCAAAGCTTGTTTCTCTATCTGCGAGTAATTTCTTTGCGCAGACAAGAGCAATTTTGACGCAAAGGCAATAGGGCGATCATGCGAGCCAACTTTGTGCGCAAGCACAGCACCGATCCCGAAATCCGATGCATCTACCATTAACAAAAGGGGTTTCTGGGGATCGAATGGCGTAAGGCAAGTATTTGAAAGCAACGCCGATTTCAACTGGCGAAAGGCGCGTTCGCATTCCGTCGTCCAGACGAACGGAACACCCTTACGGCGTAAGCTATGAAGCGGAGCTGAAATGGAAGAGGCATTGCGCAGAAAGCGATGATAATAGTTAATTTTACCCAACACACTCTGTAGCTGCTTCACATTCTGTGGCGAAGGCAAATCTTGTATGGCACGGAGGTGCTCTGGACTCGGATGTATGCCTTGGGCATTGATGACATGTCCCAGGTATGGTAAGTCACGAGCAAAAAACACACATTTGTCCTTCCGCAAGCGAAGACCATTTTGTCGCAATACCTGAAATAATGTTCGTAGGTGTGCTAAATGCTCGTCGGCTGTCTTTCCGGAGATCACAATATCGTCCAGATAGTTCGCAGCAGTAGGGACCGACGCACAAACAGTTTGTAAATATTGCTAATCCAATGTGCTTTGCACGCGTGGGTTCGAATCCCATCCTCGTCGCCAACTGTTGTGGCGTAACAAGACAGCTACGCCACACTGAAGTAGCCGAAAGGCACGCGTAATCTCACGTAGGCTAGATAGAGGTCTGAAACAGGATACGTAATGAATGGTAGCAAGAAAAGTACGTAGCTGCTATTATACTTAACTTTTAATCCGTCATTGGTTTACAACGTTCTTGATGAGACATTTCATACGATAACTATCAAACTATGTAAGGCTAATGGCGCCTTGCTAGGTCGTAGCCATGGACTTAGCTGAAGGCTATTCAAACTATCTGCTCGGCTAATGAGCGATGCTTCGTCAGTGTAGTCGCTAGCAATGTCGTCCGTACAACTGGGACGAGTGCTATTCCGTATCTCGAGACCTGCCTTGTGGTGGCGCTCGGTCTGCGATCACACAGTGGCGACACGCGGGTCCGACATGTACTAAATGGACCGCGGCCGATTTAAGCTACCATCTAGCAAGTGTGGTGTCTGGCGGTGACACCACACATATGTTGTCAGGTCATGGCAGGTGATGTGCAACAGACAGTCGTGTACTAGAGCAGTTTTGATGGAGAAACAGGAAGAGTGACGTGGAGCAGTATGTTAAGGACTGTATGTCACACGTGCAGAGGGCCCATAAGACGCATCAGGAAGTGCATTGGAAAGGTTACCAGAGGCGTCCAGTCAATCTTCTATGTTGGTGTTGGATGTCCTCAGGCCATTTAATAAAACACCTCTAGGAAATAGGTACAGTTACCAGTAGAATGGTTGACTGGGATTGGTTGCAGGAGCAGTTAGTTTTAAGGTTTTAACTAGCGTATAATGGCATAATAAAGGATACATAGTAGTAGAAAAATGTGAGTGGAAATCCTGTATGACGAATTTGGGGGGTTGTCCTCAATGTGTAGATTATTAGACTTAATATAGTCGAGTGGGATCCTGATGTTAAAGATTCAGGACGAATCTTCTCAGTAGGGAGGAGGTATGCTGTGCCACATATAAGTAAAGGCGGAGATTTCGGGAATTATTGTAAATTTCGAGCAGCTATGGTTGGAAGGGACCGATTGGCACACTGGATGGCAGGTGTGGGCAATGTTGATATTTTCCAAACATTCTGTGAGACAGGTTTACAACATCTCCCACAGGTTAGAGGGCGTGGCTCAGCGGGCACTGTATACAAATGTCAAGCGATCAGGGCAGGACAGGGCATCGTCATTCTGTGAAGAACCCAAATGTTGCAGTTTCAACAGCTCCTACCGGCCTCTATATAGGGGCCATAATGGGCTGAGGAAATCTGACGTTGTAATTATCAAAGGGCACTCCACTTGCGCCCACTGGTGGAACAATGTCAGAGATGTAGCGAAAAGACATATAAATAAGCGAGCCAGAAGGCTCGAAACAGGTGGTCATGTCCCCATTCTGTTCGCGTCTAGAACCGAACGGAACGACGATTGTTTAAGTTTCATGCTGTAATGACACATTCCGACGCAGAGACATACAATACCTTAAAGACTGCGCCAAAGATTAAATTGAGAGGCATGTAGGTTATAATCTTTGTAATGTTCACATTGGATTCTCTTTTGTTTCATACTCCAAGAAGGAGCTAAGGGACACTTTCGATTGTTGCCTCGTGGAGGATGGACGTAATTTTTGATGTCTGCGGAAAGGCAGCCATATTGTTAGTAATTATGGTTTGTGCGACGAGCTGAGCAAGTTTTATTGTCTTGTGAAAAAAAAAATAGTGAGAAGTATCGAAGTGTTACGAAAATTATTGAAAGCAACGTAGCATTGTATTCCTTGGTTTCCACCGTCTTCGTGAAGTGAACCAATGCCGACTTAGGAAGATACACACGGTCAACAAAGAGAAGAGCTTCGATGGCGACTGATGAATTAATATTGTGGCAGAAGGACTAATTCTACGTCTAAGGTGAGAAGTCTGATTAAATCAACAATGACGTAGAATTCAAAATGTAATTAATCGGAATGGTAAATTATATTACAGGCATATTTCACGCAGCACTGTATTTGTCCGCATTCAAGCCGGTCAATACAATCCGTAAAAAAAGCCTTTCAAAAATTCTAAAGTTAAAAAACACAATACAAACGAAATGTTTTTTTATTTATTTCGCCACACTGGTGACCGCTGACAGGGGCAGTGCTGGTGGAACAAAGAGTAAGTACTTCATTGTTGTGCTACTAATGTACTTGTACTAATTACTGTTTCTCTGTTACATGACGCACATGGAAAATGATGAATAAGATGAAACAATATTAACTGTATAAACGGATGGCACAATAACCAGAAGGAACAAGGACAAGGATTTACAAAACTAACGTAATCGTGAGTGACGCAGCTGAGCCGGAATTAAGGTAGGAAAGCGCAAACGCATGTAGCGGCTGCACCTTGGCTTAGCTCCACTTAAAGCAGAACCTTTTCCTTTCCATATTAAAATCCTGGTAGTGTTTGTGGCAACACACAATTACACTTTGATAATTACTTTTTTATGTTCAACAATCGCAGAATTAGAAGACGTAGTGCGCCATCTTGTAAATTTCCGACGCGCAAAAAATAACAATCGCGAGATATTTTTATTAATTCAACTGCGAGAGAATTTAAAGATTTAGATTAACAGTAAAGTACAGATAAAAATAATATCTTCACAATGGAATCGGAGAACTTTAATTTGACAAATGTTCATGGACACGTCACCGATTCTGACAATAGTGACGTAAATGATGACGCAATTAGTTTTTCAGCACAACATAATGTAGAAGTAAATACAATTCAATTGCACTCCACATGGATTAACAACAACGAACCACTTGCAAATGAAACCTTGTGCACAGTCGATGAAGCATCGATTACCAGATCAGATGAAAATATTTCGCGTGAAATCAGTGAACCTAGCCCGGTTTCGATTCAATCAGACCGTGGCAGAGAAACAATGGCAACAAATAATGGCATAAATACAAACACACAAGCTTCGTCAGTTACGCTTGAGGCATTATATAGTCTGATGTCAAACGTGAGCGAGAAACTGGCGAATCTAGAAATCAGCCACAACACAACGAACACAAAACTGGCGAATCTAGAAGTCAGCCACAACATGACAAACACAAAATTGTCAAACATGGAAATTGGGTTCCAACAGCAGTTTTCAAGTGTAAACACGCAATTTGAAAACATACACAGACATTTCGATCAACGCTTAAATAAACTCACCAATGAAATCGATCAAAAGATCGAAGACGAAGTCATCAAAACCGTCAATAGTGTATGCAATGTATTGGCAAATGACTTAGAAAAGAAATTGTCAGATCTTACAAACCAACAGGAACAGGAACTGTCAGAAATAGTAGGAACACACAATCAAACACAAGCCGTACAAAAAGAAATACATGAAAACGTACAGGCTATTCAATTAAATTTAACAAGAGTACAGTCCGCATGTGAAGAAATACTTGACCAAGTTAATAAAGTTAACGAAGAAGTCGGTTTTCTGAAACAGGAGACTCGACGTATCAACGCGGACATTATCAAAATAAATGAAACTTTAGAAAACGGTAATGTAAATGAATCAATAACTGACCGGGAAACAAAACTTTTTGAAAAATTAGGTAATGAAATCAAAGTAGCCGAGGACAGAATACGCAAGGAAATTGCTGGTAGACTGAATGTTTCAAATGACTTGCCTACGTCAAGCAACAGGCAGCGCGACACTTATTCGCCCGTGCCAGATTACGATGTCAATAACGCAGAACATCACGCGCCCAGGCCGGCGTATGTGCACGCACCGGCACAGGCAAACAATGGCTATTCGCCAAACGCGGTGCTGCAACAGGCAGTAGGCGTGTCGCCTTGCATCTCGACGATTCTAGTCGATGAGAGCCTGTTGAAACATAGACAGTTTCCAGTTTTCTCCACAGAATCCAGAAAGACTCATCCGGTCGTATTTGTAAGAGCATTTAAAAATGTCTTACCAAGAAACTGGACTGAGGCACAGAAGATTAGATATGTAGTAGGCTTCACACAAGGCGACGCACTTTTGTGGGCCACAGACATGGCTGAACAGTGCGTCACCTACGAACAATTTGAACGGGCTTTCTTGGAGAAATATTGGTCTGCTGGGGTCCAAGAAAGACTGCGACGTGAGGTATTCAACCCACAACCGTTCAACCTCAAAAACGGCGGGTTAAGAAAGTATTTCGAAAAGTACTTGAATAAGACGCGCTATTGGAACAATCCAATACCGCACGTAGATGTTCTCAAAATTCTGAAAAACAGACTACCCGCGAACTTACGCGAAAAATTGGTAACCATACCGGAGAACGACCTTGAATACTTTCTTTCCGTGCTTGACTCAATTGATCTAATATACGAAGAAGAGCCGAGCACAAGTAATCGGAATGAATATTCCGGAACCAATCAAAACAACGGTAACGGATATCATTTTAATGGCAGTGGACAAAACCCACACAGTTGGCATCCGTATGCGACAAGGCCAAATAATGGAACCTGGAATTACGGAAATCGGAGGAATTCGGCGCCACAGAGACGTGAAGACCGAAGGTATAGTACAGATTACGGTCCACGCCGGTATAGAAATGATAGAAATCACGTGAATGATTGGTCAGGCCCGCGTGATGAAAGGCGGCACACAAATGAAAATTACAATAGTTACAGTAATAGGAATGACAGACCAAGGAGGAATAGCGACGGCCGGTCGCAAGAAAATGTTGCACGCAGCGGTCCGGAAACTAATTGGCGACAGAATAACCACTCAGTACACTTTGTAGAGGTAACGGACAGTACTGAAGCAACGCCGTTGTCTCCCCCGGTAAACAACAATCGGTCGTAATGAGCCCCCACCGGCCGACCGATTTGACAACAGGGGGCACAAACAAGCACACATTACATCTTAGACAATTATTTTTAAGATATGATCAGGATGCGACCGTAGAAGATGATCTATGTGAAGAAGAGATGAAAGCACCGGACAGGCTGTAATAACAGCAAAGATAGGAACTATAATTACCAACGTAATTTTAGATACAGGCGCATCTACGAATATTATTTCTAACAGTTTATTTAAAGAAGTTTCGAAAGTATTAAAAGTACCAGTGTTGCCAACGGAAAATTGTAAAATCTTGACAGCTATAGGTAACAAATCAAAAAGTATTAAGTGGCAGACGCAAATACCTGTTACCATTAGCGATGTCACGATAAACTGTACATTCTTAATCGTTGAGAAATTAATCGTCAATTGTATTTTAGGTATGGAAGTTTTCCGGCAGCATAAAGTAAACATCGACATAGGCAGTGGACTTTGCTATTTCCGAGTGGGCGGTCGTAGTGTGAAGGTCAATCTTGTAAAGTCAACAATAGATCGTAATGGCCAATTACAGAAACAAGCTGAAGTAAAATTAGTTTACCTACAAGTTTTATTGATAGATATTCCTTTCCTCGAACAATTAGACACGGAAATAATTAACGAACAGGCCGCCCACGAGAAGGTAGGAAAATCCACTTGTCTTTCAGAAACTCAACAAAATGAACTAGCAGATCTTATTTATGAATACCGAGACATTTTTAGAAGACAGCCGACAATAATCAAAAAGTATGAATACAAAATGGAAGTCTACCCACATAAAACGTACTGCCATAAATCATATGCGATACCATGGGCAAAGAAGGAAGCGGTTCGCAAAGAAATAGAGAGAATGGTTCCGTGGAACCGTACTGTTCACCGTACTGCAGTCCCATCCTAGCTGTCGGCAAACCTGACGGGTCAGTCAGATTAGTACTTGATGCGCGGGAAATTAATAAGATCATCGTACCAATACGTACTAGGCCGGAGAACTTAGATGAGCAATTGCTTAAATTTCATGGAGTGAAGTATTTAACATCCGTTGACATGAAGGCTTCCTATTGGCAAATAGCCCTACATAGTGATAGCAGAAAATATACTGCGTTCATTCATGCTGGCAGAAGCTATCAATTCCAAGTACTGCCATTTGGACTCAACGTGAGTGCTGGAGTGTTTATAGAGGCTTTAGACAGAGTATTGGGTCCAGAACTGATTAGCAAAGTGACGTTGTATGTAGACGACCTCTTGATAGCCACGGAGACCTGGCAAGAGCATGTAGAATTGGTTCACAAAGTGTTCCTAAAGTTCCGAGAATATGACGTCACAGCAAATTTTAAGAAGTCCGAATTCGGAAGGGATCGAATAAAAATTTTAGGCCACATTATTTCACCAGGCGGAATTTTACCAGATCCAAACAAGCTTGATGCCATAAAATATTTCCCCTCACCACAAACACGTAAACAATTGAAAGCTTTTCTGGGGCTCACGTAATTTTTTCGAAAATTCGTGCCAAAACAGTTACTGAATAGCTATTCCCTACTCAACCTTTTAAGGAAAAATCACACATGGTTGTGGACAGAAAAATGTGAGGAAGATTTCGTAAAAATCAAACAGGCACTCATAAACGCACCCATTCTGAAGCATCCTAACATGAACTACAACTTTTGTTTGAGCACGGACGCCTCATGTCAGGGATTAGGCTCTTGTCTGTTCCAATTAGTAGATGATAATGGAAAACAGAAAGTAAACATAATTAGTTTTGCCAGTAGGACGTTAACGGAATGTGAAAGAGCCTATTCGGCAACTGAACTTGAAGCGTTAGCTGTAGTGTGGGCTTTCCGCAAGTTCCAGTACTATCTCTGGGGAAGGCATACACGAGTGTTTTGTGACCATCAAGCACTATCGTTTTTACTCACATGCAAATTGTTGCACAAATGGATTGCACGTTGGTGTTTATTCCTCCAGGAATTTGATTTCGAGATAGTTTATATCAAGGGTGAACAGAATGTAATTGCCGACGCATTATCGCGCTTGCCACAAGGTTTGAGCGAGTTCAATGAATTGATCGAACAGACTTCCGATTTTAGAGTTTTTCTGATGCATGATGGCACATTTCAGCCATATTACAGAAAGATGTGTAAAGACATGAGCAAACTACAAAAGGAAGACAATAGATGGAGACAAGTTATGCAAAAACTGCAGGCAGATGACAATAGTACATTGAAACAATATTACACAATGTCAAACGATGTTCTTTTCTACAGGCGCAATCCACAATCCAACACCTGGTGTGTCTGCATCCCGGAAGAATACATAGACAATTTGATAAGACACACACATAGAGTATGGGGACACTATGGGGTATCAAAATGTACAGCGAAAATATCAACGTATTGTTACTTCCCGAACCTCAGACGCAGGATTGAACAAATAATAAAAAAGTGTACAGTATGTCAGAAGGTTAAACATCTTAATAGATCTTGTTTGGACGTATTACAACCTATCATTCCAACTAGACCAAGAGAACTAGTTTCCGTGGACGCAGCAGGACCATATCCACGAGCTAGGGGAGGAGTTAGATATGTGATCGCATTTTATGATGTCTTCACAAAGTACTTAAAAATGTATGCTATAAAAGCAGTACTGTCGGGATCAATAATCAAACGCATGATAGAAGACTACATACCACTAGTGGGAAAACCGAAAATTATATTAACTGATAATGCAACAAACTTCACTAGTAATAAAGGGAAAACATTTCTCGAATCTCAAAACATAAAACATACACTCCTGGAAATGGAAAAAAGAACACATTGACACCGGTGTGTCGGACCCACCATACTTGCTCCGGACACTGCGAGAGGGCTGTACAAGCAATGATCACACGTACGGCACAGCGGACACACCAGGAACCGCGGTGTTGGCCGTCGAATGGCGCTAGCTGCGCAGCATTTGTGCACCGCCGCCGTCAGTGTCAGCCAGTTTGCCGTGGCATACGGAGCTCCATCGCAGTCTTTAACACTGGTAGCATGCCGCGACAGCGTGGACGTGAACCGTATGTGCAGTTGACGGACTTTGAGCGAGGGCGTATAGTGGGCATGCGGGAGGCCGGGTGGACGTACCGCCGAATTGCTCAACACGTGGGGCGTGAGGTCTCCACAGTACATCGATGTTGTCGCCAGTGGTCGGCGGAAGGTGCACGTGCCCGTCGACCTGGGACCGGACCGCAGCGACGCACGGATGCACGCCAAGACCGTAGGATCCTACGCAGTGCCGTAGGGGACCGCACCGCCACTTCCCAGCAAATTAGGGACACTGTTGCTCCTGGGGTATCGGCGAGGACCATTCGCAACCGTCTCCATGAAGCTGGGCTACGGTCCCGCACACCGTTAGGCCGTCTTCCGCTCACGCCCCAACATTGTGCAGCCCACCTCCAGTGGTGTCGCGACAGGCGTGAATGGAGGGACGAATGGAGACGTGTCGTCTTCAGCGATGAGAGTCGCTTCTGCCTTGGTGCCAATGATGGTCGTATGCGTGTTTGGTGCCGTGCAGGTGAGTGCCACAATCAGGACTGCATACGACCGAGGCACACAGGGCCAACACCCGGCATCATGGTGTGGGGAGCGATCTCCTACACTGGCCGTACACCACTGGTGATCGTCGAGGGGACACTGAATAGTGCACGGTACATCCAAACCGTCATCGAACCCATCGTTCTACCATTCCTAGACCGGCAAGGGAACTTGCTGTTCCAACAGGACAATGCACGTCTGCATGTATCCCGTGCCACCCAACGTGCTCTAGAAGGTGTAAGTCAACTACCCTGGCCAGCAAGATCTCCGGATCTGTCCCCCATTGAGCATGTTTGGGACTGGATGAAGCGTCGTCTCACGCGGTCTGCACGTCCAGCACGAACGCTGGTCCAACTGAGGCGCCAGGTGGAAATGGCATGGCAAGCCGTTCCACAGGACTACATCCAGCATCTCTACGATCGTCTCCATGGGAGAATAGCAGCCTGCATTGCTGCGAAAGGTGGATATACACTGTACTAGTGCCGACATTGTGCATGCTCTGTTGCCTGTGTCTATGTGCCTGTGGTTCTGTCAGCGTGATCATGTGATGTATCTGACCCCAGGAATGTGTCAATAAAGTTTCCCCTTCCTGGGACAATGAATTCACGGTGTTCTTATTTCAATTTCCAGGAGTGTATATTGGTATCCAAATTTCACCCAGAATCGAGCCCGGTTGAGAGAAATTTTAAAGAATTTAATCGCTTTATAAGAACTTATATACCAAATAAACAGACAAAGTGGGTGGAATACATAGCCCCCTTTCAGCATATTGTAAATAATTTAATTCATACTTCAACAGGCTTTACACCTACAGAGTTAATGTTTCAAGGCACAGAACTTGACGAATGGGCTAAACCTTTACCTAAATTAGCCACAAAGGAAATAACACTAGACGAAAAGGTACGTCAAGCATTACTGCAGATGGAAGAACAAGCAGAAATAAGGAAAAAACAATTCAACAAAAAGATAAGAAAGGTTACAGAATTTAACATTGGACAGGAAGTATTATTACGTACCCACCCAAAATCCTCTAAAATTAAGGCATTAAACAAAAAGTGGCAGTTGTTGTATGATGGCCCTTTCATTATAATAGACAAACCCCACCCAGGATGTTACCTGTTAGGTAACACAGGAACGGGCAAGATGAAAGGGTTATACCCCCACAAGGATATGAAGGAATTTTTTCATTAAAGGTTATATATTATTTTAGCAAAATTGAAATTATACAACCTTGGATCACATAGTAAAATTGCTGTCATTAACCTAAGAAACTTACGAAAAAAAACCTTTAAGTCCGGTGTTCATAGTTTAAGAAGTACATTGTAAAAGACAGTCAGTTAGTGAAAAACATGCATTAAACTAGAAAACATAACTGAAATTTCAGTTAAACATCGAAACTAGTGATCAACTGGGGGCATATGCCAGCTGAACAACGCATAGTTAACCACACCTAATGAAACATGTGTTACTGTGAGTCTTTAACACTATAAAATAAACCATACGGTACTTTTGTAGTCTAACTCAATTATTTAAGAGGGAGGAACGAAGACAAATTAGCGCGAAGGTCAGAGTTTGTTCGCTTGAGACGAGCAAGAAACCACGCGTCGAAGTTGCAATCCAACGCTCAGCTCATGAGCACGCGATAGCTGCATGTCAAGACGAGGTCATTGGCCGCGCTGTAGGCAGCGAGCCGGGGAGAAATCTTCCCCCTTCCCTGTCCGCTCAGCTGAGTGTATACAAAGCAAGAAGGCGCATGCGCGGTCGAGTCCAGGCGTCACGTGACTCTATTACACGATGGTGGCTATCACGAATAGTGTTCACCAACAATGCAGAGTTTTCCCCGCGCCTACAGTCCAGTCGTGGTACATAAGCGCGCTTGCGCGGAACGTTTAAAAGTTTTGAGACCATGCTTACTATGAGACACAGAGATGAAAGCCATTCAAAAACAAGAAAGAAAATGGTACACAAGTCTTGTAAATAGTAGTTTAGAAAATTTAATTATGAGCTGGTACTACGTAATAAAAGTGAACATGCAAGTACATACTGATCATGGACGGTATTGTAATATTATATTATACTGAGTAAAAATCTTAGCTTGTACGGAAGGAGAAAGAAAATAAAAAATAAATAAATAAATAAATAATGCAGATATATAACCGGAAGAAAGGCTATGTACACGAGAACAACACACAATTACATATAGGGAAAAAGCAGCAAAGAGGAAAGAAAAGAGGTAACGCATGCATTTACATTACACAGTAGCGAGCGATTTTCAGAATGAACAACAAGGCAAACGCGTTAATTTTTGTGACTAAAGAAGAGAATGACACAAGGTTTAAAATAGGAAAATAATAAACAGATCTATGCAACGTGAGTAACGAACTGAATCGCCCTCAAAACAAATACCTAGGGTTTATAGAGAGAGGGACAGACATTAACGTTAGGAAACACCTGAAGCACTCAGCAAATAACTTTGTAGAATATATAAGCTATACACGAGGGTACATGTACGAAAGCTAAAGTGTAAAGGAGGAAAATAGGGAATGTTGCGCATTAATGGACTGTAAGGCAGTTATGTATGTAAGAAGAAATATTTAGTTATAAGTATTATTAGTATAAGGGACGATGCTCAGCACACCCTGAATTATTTTGGAATATTGAAGGAATGGTGCAGGGTACCGAAAAAGGGCCCCACCAGCAAAGTGTATATTATAGTGGCAGATATTTTTTTTTTTTTTGTGTATAAACGTATGTATGAATGTGTGAAAGGCGAAAGAAGCTATGTACATGTATGGAGCTTAAACAACGTAGAAGTGTATAAGGAAAATTAAACTGTAAGACAACCTCGTATAAACAGGTATACCTAACGTCAAGAAACAACTTAATTAAAACCGTAAGACTCTACGAGTTTACGAGAAAATGCGAAAAACCTGATACAAAGTGCAACATTAGCGATGAATTACTTTACCCACTTGAAACATGAAAGGAAAAATCATGTCAAAATTATATCTTTCACACATATAACAATTTACAGTCACAAAGAATGAAAATGATATCGCTGCTATACGAGAAACAGGTAAGTAGTGTGATCGACGACCTGTAAGCAAAGGAATCGTCTATAAAATGAATTATGAACAAAAACGTCATAAAGAATTTCATGCTGCGCTGAAGCTATGAAAGTTTGATTGTTCGTGTACATAGATTTTCATGACAACCGATGCATTAAAATGTCTGTATTTTTTCTCCCATGATAACACAAGACGCCTATAAGCGCACTTTAATTGAAGATGATACACGCAAACAAGGGCGTGCCGCTATTATGAAACTCTGTACATAGTAATAGTAGTTACACCCTGAACTTCAAAATTTTATGTTTATATGTCCATGTTAAGGTAGGAAGTTTTATTAGGGTTAATGATTTACAAGCACACCAGAATGTGCTTACGTCCAAAACACTGTACATATTAGGGTTATGCTGCATATAAATGATTATTTCGTGCATTTTCAGATTTTATACGCAAAAAACCGTAGCATACACGTAGTCGTTGCCACTACCCTAAGTAGAAGGTAGAAAATTCCCTTCCCAAGCTTCAGTGGAGCGGCTACAGGTGTATTTTCTGCATGCTGATGCATGTCGTTGTGTATGAAGAATACGTAATGGAGGTAAACCTTAACTTATACTCGAGTTCAAGAAGGAAAACAAAGGACTTGTTCCTTCTAACAGATTAATGGAAAAAGGCGAGTGTGTGTGTCAGTAAAATCCAAGACGAAGAAGCCACTATGAGTGGTCAAAAATTTTTTCAATTTTAGTCGATAGTTTTTTCCTGTAGTTAATGTAAACAATGTATTGTATGTATTATATGTTATTCTATTGTATGTGATGTATTTTGTATTTCATGACAAGTCCCGTGACTTACAAATTATGTACATTGACCAAAAGTATTGAGGGGAATGAATCTCAGTACAATAGGTAAAAGGGGTTAATGCGAAAAAAAAAGTGTAGTGAAAAGGAAGTTTCGATCGCAATACTCGCGGTTAAAGTGGTGTGTGTAGAAATTAAAATTGTGCAAGGTAGTGCTACGTTGCAAGTGTCAGTGAGCCTAAACAAGTGACATCGAAAATTGAAGCTTGTATCGTCAAACGACCCATGGCGTCACAATAGGAAAGGACAATGCCAAACAAGTTTGACATGGTACGCTTCTTACCTGGAGTTGCATCGACGGGATCGTCCTCCGCCTCGCACATAGTGTGGTGTGTTCTGCGGGGCACATATTCCAGTGTACCTCGTCGTATCCAGTCTAAGTACTGGAAGGAACTACAAAAAGCACACGCATGCTGAGGTTCGGAAGTCTCGACGGTACCCGCACGTCGGTGTATATTCAGTGCACGGGCGCGTGCATTCAACCAACGTCGCCAGCTAACGGACGACCAACCAATCCGGCGCGAGTATCACCCGCCCATATTCACCACTGGGTCTAGCGAACAAAGATCGTCGCCCCAAATAAATACAGAAAGCAATACAAGGACTTAATTTTCACCTCTGATGAGGAAGGTAACATTTGTAAATAACGTTGTATTCATTGTATATTTTATTGTACAAACTTTACCACATGATGTCGTTTTCTCAGTATTGACCAAAACTTTGTATATTAGGATTAAGATTTGTAAATATTAGCATAAGTATACCAAAAAACTAACACACATTCAGTAATACCAAAGAATTCACGGTGCCATGAAAATGAGACAATAGAAATGAAGTTTGGAAATAAAAGACCCCCAAACCTATCAATTGCAAGGTCGACTACTGTATCCTGTCAACCAAATAAAATTTTCTACTGACAGTATACAGTAGGGGGGCAGTTGTAATGACACATTCCGACGCAGAGACATACAATACCTTAAAGGCTGCGCCAAAGATTAAATTGAGAGGCATGTAGGTTATAATCTTTGTAATGTTCACATTGGATTCTCTTTTGTTTCATACTCCAAGAAGGAGCTAAGGGACACTTTCGAGTGTTGCCTCGTGGAGGATGGAGGTAATTTTTGGTGTCTGCGGAAAGGCAGCCATATTGTTAGTAATTATGGTTTGTGCGACGAGCTGAGCAAGTTTTATTGTCTTGCGAAAAAAAAAAAATAGTGAGAAGTATCGAAGTGTTACGAAAATTATTGAAAGCAACGTAGCATTGTATTCCTTGGTTTCCACCGTCTTCGTGAAGTGAACCGATGCCGACTTAGGAAGATACACATGGTCAACAAAGAGAAGAGCTTCGATGGCGACTGATGAATTAATATTGTGGCAGAAGGACTAATTCTACGTCTAAGGTGAGAACTCTGATTAAATCAACAATGACGTAGAATTCAAAATGTAATTAATTGGAATGGTAAATTATATTACAGGCATATTTCACGCAGCACTGTATTTGTCCGCATTCAAGCCAGTCAATACAATCCGTAAAAAAAGCCTTTCAAAAATTCTAAAGTTAAAAAACACAATAAAAACGAAATGTTTTTTTATTTATTTCGCCACAATGCCAACCACGCGTAGGGAAGTAGCCTACTCACGCTGTAGTAAATTCACATCAGTTTCCATTGTGTGCCAGCCAGTCTGCTGTAACTAGCTCTGACGTCATAAATGTTGCGCAATACCTTAAAAATCAAGCAAATGACCTAAAACTTTTCTAGCATGTCAGGAATAATACTAAATTAATGTGTGTTAAATATCATTTCGATCACTTCAGCCATTTTCGAAATTTGGACTTTTTCTGAAAAGATCATTGGCGCAACAGAAAAGAGCTAGAGACTTCAAAATCTATATTTAGATTCATCTTTCATAATGATTTAATAAAAACAGTACTTTGGATTTCATAAATTAAGATTTTAGTGGAAATTCATGATTTTCTGGTTTTCGTCTCAAAACTGAAGGAAGCAAGATAGATTAAGTAGGCTAATCAATAAGGCTAGGATGTTTAGATTTAAATAGGTTGGAGGTCCGCTATGACTATGAAGATGTGAAAAGTTTCTTTTGAATACCTATAAAATTATAGCGATAGCGGATCTCAAAAGGGCCAGTTCAGAGCTTATCTACTGCGTGCAGTGTAATTTAATTAATTCTCTCGCCCAAAATATTTAACTTAGCCACGTCAAAATTTTATTATCAATACTTACCTGCGTTCTGAATGCACGTTTAAATTAAGAGCTTCATCGTCCATCAGCAAAAGAAGCTATAAAATATTATGTAACTTGAAGTGGTGCGTTACTAGCCCAGCGGCTAGTCGAGAGAGCCGATTTGATCAGGCGTTCCCTTAGCCGTCCGCACCGCGGCTTTATATATAAGAACGCTGCGCGAGGAAGCAAGGCCCCAGTTTTCTCCAGACGCTGAATGACACGCCATCTGTGTCGGGAGTCGCGTCGCATCGGTATCACTGCTACAAACAGCCTCGGGTGCCATATTAAGTTACTAGAGATACGCGGAACCATGAAATCATTTCAAGTGAAGTGTTAATTCTGGGATGATTTTCATTAACTAGCTTCAGTTTGCGTATTGTCGTATTTTCACGTGCCGTCGCTGGACAGACATTCTACCAAATATTTAGCGTGGCGTTTGATGAAATATTTTCATCAAATTATGGCGAGCATTCTTTTTAACATTTAATTCGGACATTTATAGTTGCATCAGCGCATTAGACTCTGAACTGCTCTGTTAGTTAGGTTGTAGGGATACTTGTGTTTTTTTTTTAATCAGTGAATTTCAGAATATACTCAACTATTTTGGAAAATCGTTTTTGATTAGAAATCCCGGACAATCTCCTAATTCCTCAGAGCTATAAGCTGCAGCTATAATGATATTCTCAGATGAAGTGGGCACTAGGATCTCTAATTACTGGCTCCACGTTTTGTTAAATCACTTTCTGGGTGCTAAAAAGTAAATAGAGAGCCAGTGTTGAGAACTGCGAAAGACAGCATTAACAACATTCTAAAAGCCAGAAACTGATTCAACATGCAAGCATTTACACAGCAAACGATTAATTTTCAAATCAAACCGCCGCCCCACACACGGTGACCATTGGATGATGGATATATACAGTCAACCAGTCTGATGAAGCTACCTACAACCTCTGCTGCATGGACGCATCACTGTTGAGACGGGGTGTTTTGTAGCTTCGAGCTATACTGGCACAAGGAGCGAGAGGGCTGCTAACTCCCATTCTCTGGGTAACCACCCGGTCAAGTCAGAGACACACTTGTCCGTGTTGCCTTGCACACTTCGACATGAGTCATCCCTCTCTCCCAAACCATACCTATTGGTCGTTGTGACATATTACAACACCTGAGCTCGAGGGGCTGTAACAATGCATTCAGTTATTTGTTCTGTAGCCTATTTTAGTCCTTGTTTTTTGAGTATGTGTATATCCTGCAGACTGCCTTGTTATTGTTGATGAGAGTGTACCATTTGTTGATTATTGTACATGTTTCTAGTTTATTTGAGTTTGTGTGTGTGGATGCTTGTGTTGTGCGTGTTTATGGTGAGTGTATCTGTGTTTTTATGCTGGTGATGATATGTCTGCTTTTGTGTACAGGTGTGCCCCTCATTTTTGTTTTAATTTTATGATTCAGTTCATCTATAACATATATATTGTTTCTGTTGTCCACAGCTATTTGTCTGATTATCTGTAGTTCATTTTAATAGCTGTCTTCACTATGTGGAGTTTTATTCAGTCAGCGCAGCATGTATTGGAAACTAGTTTCTTTGTGCATAATTGGGTGGTTTGAGGTTTTGTGTATGGATTACTGATGATGGTGAGTTTCATAAATATGGATCATGGTGTTGGTTGTTGTCTCTGTGTAGTGTGAGGTCAAGGAAATTTAACTGTTTGTCATTTGCTATTTTTATGGTGCATTTTATTTACAGTTGGATTGTGTCTATGTCATTCTGGAACTGTTGGATGCGACTAAGTATGTCATCTAAAAGACATATGCTGTCATCTACATAGTGATGCCAATATACTACCTTATATTGTATTGGTTTACTATGGATTGAAATATTGTGTTCTCAGTTTGATTAAGAAAGTTGTTGGCTATGAGTCTGATGACTGGTGACCATGAGGAAAGCCCATCTTGATTTGAGTGGAACTGGTTGTCAAATGAGAAACAGCTTTGCTCCATTATGTTTTTGATTTATGGTGGCGTTGAAGGTTTCTGTGGTGGGGATGCAGGTGTATATGGGTATGACATCAAATGATGTGAGTGTGGCTGCTGTAGATATGTTGATGAGTCTCTTCTATCAGTTCTTCACAGTTGTGTATGCTTCTGCTGTTTATGCATTACAATGTTTCTGTAGGTATGTGGAAATTTTGCCAGCTATGTGATATGTACATAGGTACACCTCTGAAATTTCCAACTGGACATATATTTATATCCTTGATGTAGATCTTTGGTAAGCTCTTTAGTGCTGTACTGTTTTTTTATAAATTTCCATTTCACTTTCTGTTTTGTGACATGTGAGACTATTTTTATGAAGTGTCTGTGTTTTTCTGGTATCTTTGTGTTGGGTCCCTGGTTCAGTTTAGTATGTTGTTGTCTTGTACATATTTTAGTATATTATTATTTTTTATTCCTCCCTTATCTGCTTTCGTGTCGAGAGCCAAGTTGTTTTGTAAGTTTATTCATTATTTTTCTTCCAGAATGAGATTTTCACTCTGCAGCGGAGTGTGCGCTGATATGAAACTTCCTGGCAGATTAAAACTGTGTGCCCTACCGAGACTCGAACTCGAGACCTTTGCCTTTCGTGGGCAAGTGCTCTACCATCTGAGCTACCGAAGTACGACTCACGCCCGGTCTCACAGCTTTACTTCTGCCAGTATCTCGTCTCCTACCTTCCAAACTTTACAGAAGCTCTCCTGTGAAGGAGAGTTTGTACATATTTGCCATCAGAGGCACATCTGCCAGATTTTTTCTGTAATTTACTTCCTGTCTTCCTCACTTGACATGGGCATTGCTTCAGTCATCATAATATTAATTATTGCTTGGCAAACTTCCTTGATGACACTGTGCACTGTGGAGTGTCCAAGGTAGGCACTGATAGAAATAGTTGAGGAAGAATCACCTGTTGCAGGGTACCTGAAAATTTTAAGAAGTGCCGGCCAAAGTGGCCGAGCGGTTCTAGGCGCTACAGTCTGGAACCGCGCGAGCGCTACGGTCCCAGGTTCGAATCCTGCCTCGGGCATGGATGTGTGTGATGTCCTGAGGTTAATTAGGTTTAAGTAGTTCTAAGTTCTAGGGGACTGATGACTGCAGCAGTTAAGTCCCATAGTGCTCAGAGCCATTTGAACTATTTGAACCATTTTTTAAGAAGTGGTGTTAAGATATGCTATTTATAAACATGTAATCTTACAAAAAATATTTAGAAATACTTAACTGTTTGGTGTACATATGTAGAAAATTGCTGTGGATTTAAGTAGCTTTCATTTTCTCACGTTACACAGACAATGTCGTTAAATGAGAGGAAATATAATAAAATATTTCTTTTTATTTTGTTGTCATAATTTGATGGGCGTTTCTCAAAATAATTGATAATTTGGTTTTTGGTTTTGATTTTTGAATTTGAATCAAAATCCTTTTTGGAAAATTGGTTGTTTAATAAAAGTTAATCCTGAGTAAAAATATTAATCACTTTAATAACTGTAAGACACTCTGATATTGAAACATGTTACATTTAAGGTGAAAAATGAAATAAACTTTTTTAATATTTTTGTCTTGGCAAAACGTTTCTCCTCAAGCATGCGACCTTTGATTATTATTTGCATTTACCCACACACGCGCGAGAGAATATGTCTTACCACTTTTTTATAATGCATTGTAGTCCGAGTCATGGCTCTGAATCTTGGCTGTTGAACTGAAAATGAAAATCTTAAAACTACCTCTTCTGCTGCCACGTTTGTCGGCTGTGGAAAAACTGATTATTATAATTTACGTGGGCGAATTCTTCGCATCCGCTAATTTTATAAATTTAGATTACCACGTAATGGCGTCTATGCTGCAGCGGCGGCTGCAATTGTTGTGCTGAAAATTACTTGAAATACAGGTATTTAAAGGAAGCGGACATGAGATAGGAATCACCTCTTACAAATAAAAATGAATATTACCATGAAACTAATATATTATCAAATTAAGATTACAACTGATCTTACATTCAACAGCACTCGCCAAAATGTCCGACTTCTCGCACCGAAGACAAGAGAGAGAGTGTACAGATAAAAGAAGACAACTGAAGAGTCCTTTTTCATTTACATTGTCCATTATTGTCAGAATGCATCCTTTTTGTTCTTTGCACTCGAAAGTCTAACAGAATTTTATATAATAATAATAATACATGATAAAAATTATCTACCGCCTGTGCGGTCAGTATTCACGAACAATACAATATTTAATATCGAGATAAAATCTCTTGTCCAATTTTTTTTTTTTTTAATATCATGTTCGAGTTTTTTGCAATATTTCCACTGGGGATGGCACAACTTCCAGTGTATTATAGTTTCCTATGTATATTGCAATTTTGAAAAGTATGTGAGACAAAATTGTCTTTTTTTTCCTTTAGTGTACAATTAGCAAACCATATCAACTGATTCAAATTATCATTGATACTAACATAACTGATAATCTACACTACTCACAGTTCAATAATTATCATAAGTTCATTATAGTAATTGGTTCCAAGAAACAATTTTTCCATCCCTTAGCCTTGGTGTGTACTTATTTGTAAATAAAACTACGATTCCTTTCTTTTATTTGAGGTTCTGCATGCAAACCGAAGTGGGCTTCACTAAGGGACCAATATAGAAAAATACTAATCAAAATACCAAAAATTGGACAGGCAACAACCAATAAAAGAGAGTGGAAGTATGAGAACACCATGAGCTTTTTAGAGCCATACTTCAGGGAGAGAGATAATATCTCAAATTTATTTCAAACTAATACAGATGATGAACCATTCTCTCTAGAAGAAGAAGATGAAAAATTGTCTATGTCATCTCCTGTTATGACCAGTTCTTAGTTCAAAATTTAAACTCCCCAACTGACTAAGTCAGAAAACAGAATATGGAAACATTTACAAGCTCTTCTGAGCTTGCTGTGGAATTTTTATATCAGGGAACACAGTTCCTACTTCATTAGACTTTGTGAACATGGCAGCTTATCTGGGAACCCTCTCACCTCAGAGACTGAGAATGGCCAGGATTGAAGCATACAAAATTGTAACTAGATCACAGAGTGAAGAAGCTGAGTTGAGAAGTTATGTATCAGGTCTCAACCCTGAAAAATTTTCATAATGAATTTCTAGTATTTTTAATAAATGACTTCAAAAATTGTGAGAATTCTATGAACCTTTTAAACATTTTCACATTTGTGTTGTAATTACGCACCTGCAATGAATTTTCAATAGCACATATAAATTTCTTGTCCCCTATAGCATTTATAGAGTGGATTTTTGTAGATATTTTATTTTGCAATAAACTGGATTGCAGTATGGTTGCAATTTCAAGTGAAAAAAGTACTATGCATGCAATCAGATTAATTAATAAGAGAAATGTAAGATGAACTTATTTATACATTGTCAGACATTTCTCATTTTTGGTAGAGAAATGAACTGAAACTTTCAGCCACTACAACAGTGTCATATTTTTTCCAGACAGTTATGCTATATAACATCTCACATATTCCATTGCTTAGGTAGGGATTACTATAAGTAAAAGTTGCTTATTGTTTGCAAACCACCTCCATTAGGACCTTGCCTAGTATGACAGTGCAGGTCTCGTGCATCATTCCCCTATGCTCTGTTACGAAGCATGGGATGTCATTTCCATTTCCATTGTTTGCAGCACTCAGACCAATGATAAGCAAAATTTTAATTTGTGTAATAAAGTATAAGAGATTTCTGTGTTGCTTTACATGCTCTCAGAACCACATACTACTTTATCAGTTTCAGTTTAATGTGAAACACGGACCTAATGAGATATTAACTCAGAGGTTCTATTTTTCATATTTTGCATAAAAGCACCATCATAATTTTGTATGTATAATATAACAGCCATTGCACAATGTAATAACACACAGTAGTTGCAAGCATCTGATAAATTTTATGTGCTTTCATTAGTTTTCCTTAGTGTAAGTAAGACACTTAGAACATTTAGCAGCCTGGAAGGAACTGAATATGTACACTACACAGCAGTAGGCTTATTTATTGTTAATTAGATGTCTGCATTGCTTGTGAAACAGTTTTACAAGCATTACTGATCAATATATGATTTCACCAGCTAACCCCAGGGAGGGTAGTTTGCAAAACCCTGCATGTGTGAACTTAGAAATCATTACTAGAGTCAGAGGCTGTCTATATTCTGACACATCCTTCAAGAACCAATGTTGATACACTTAACACCACTGAAACATGCTATCTGAAATTTGGCCCTAACACGAGATCATGAGGTGGAGAATTGCTATAAAACAGCTAATATCTGTATTTTAAAAACAAGTGATGATGGACGTGAGAAGAAGGGAACACTGCCTACTCTAAATGTAATTCAAGTCAAAATAAAATGGTGATTTATTGCAAAAGTTAATCTTCATATATAAAAAGCCTACAGATTAACAATACGAATCTAACATGAGAATTAGTCAGCACAAGTACAGTGTCCAAGGGAGGATGATGTATTCAAGCTGCTCGTTCCCTCAGTGATGTGAATAAAAACCCCAAATCTGAATTTTACTATTCGGTGGATGATTGGCCAAACTAAAATGACAGGAGCCTATCTTTGTATCTGGAATCAATGGCACTATGGTGTTGGTGTACCCTTATAAAATGGTTAATTCCAGTTAATGAACAGGTGTTACACAATATGGCCAGCAGTGTCTTATTGTCTTGAGAGAAATGAAAACGTGGTTCAGCAAGAGATCTGGACGATCCAAGAATATGCACATAGTGCTAAGTCATCGGAATACTGTCCTGGTGTACAACACCAGAATGGCCACCCCCTCAGCGATTGAGCACATGATGTCTTCCCTAAGATGATTGATCAAAGAGTGATTCTGATTGTGCATCCCTGTACCTGACTCCTTCGTTTGAGACACCATGGTAGCAAACATCAATCAGGCAAAATTTTATTTACTTCTGTCCAATTGCATGAAACTGCAATGTTAAATAATATTCCATCACAGAATATATCAAATAGAGGGTCAATCAGGACACATTTTTCAATGAAAGTTTGTTATGAAATTTCCCATCTGGCATCAAGATGTGATCCAGGTGAATCGGAGCATTGTTTATACAACTCAGTATTTACAAGACGCCAAGGAAATGCGACAGAAGCTCCACCACATCCCATTCCCACAGTAGCAGGCCTGACCTCTTCAAAAACAGTGAGTTCTCTCCAGAAGTTATCAGGTGGTTGGCCAGCCCTTAAGAGGCAAACACACTAGCCAGACACTGGGCTGCAGTCTGCCACAACACTGAAAATCCCATCCCTGTTTCAGTGACTTGAGAGCCCCATAAATCTCATTCGAGTGCCTCTACCGGCCATGTAAGCTAGGGATTTAACCCTCTGAGAGTCGAATGGACTGTCCCGTTACTCCCAATGTCGTGTGAATTGGCCATTCCAGAACTCCTGAAGAAACGAACTGTAAGGTTCCCATGAATTCCCATGGCTGAAATGACATAAGTTCAGACAAAAAACCTGTGCACTTTAATCAAATCCAATACTCAGAATCACGTCCAATCATTACAAGAAGCGGATAGTGTTAGCTTATTAATGGAAGGAAGCCAGATGGCTTCTAACCCTGCAAAGTTTATTGCAACGTTTATCAGCTGACCACAAAGCTACACAGTAGCAAACCTGTTTCTTAAGTAGCTCTCTGCATTGTGTGTTGCGCAGTTTTTCAACTATCAGTGGTCAATATGTGTTTTCACTATATTCTATGCCCTTGGGCAACTGTTGGTTGTCTGTCAAATCGTGTGGCTGGGTTACTGGAACAGTGCTGTGCACTTCATGCCTGACTGAGAAATGTTGTCATGGAAGATCCATCTTCAACTATAGGACATATGCTTTCAACTACGGATAACGCATTTCTTTTGTATAACTGGAATTCGTGTCGTATGTTTTACGTGTAGTTACTTTTTTTCAAAGTGAAGTCCCTCTCCTTCACAAACAGAAATCAAAAGCAGAAAAAATGCTAAAAGATCTGTTTTCTGATTTGATGTTATTAAGAAGACTCCAATTTTGCTGTTAGACCATACAAATCCAAGGCACTTCGTTGGATAAATTCCGATATACTTGGGTATTGCTGCACAGGAAATATTTGATAGAGTCAAAGGCAAGACTAAAGAGAAATTGTTTTTACGAAAGTTGCTTGAATTTCTATGTACGGCTTTTATCAAAGACCAAAAGACAGTTTAACTTCTCAGACCGCATTTTTCAAATAACTTCCATATTGTAACGTAACGTAGCCCAATCCTACACTGTTAAAGCCTTGCTTCCTGTGTCGTAAAACGGTTTCTTGTGCTTCAAAGATTAATCAACTGTTGGCAGCTGGATTCGAAATTGAAAAATCATGTTACGCTGGATCATGATAAACTTGGATTAGATGTATCTAAACTTATTACTGTATATTGGAAGAAAGTTTTTATAGGAAATGTGCAGCAAAAACTCCTAATTACCCAAATTTGCAAAAAGTAATTTTGCTTCTCCTCTGTCTTCCCTTTTCCAATGCGTCGGTGGAACGAGTGTCTAGTACCAGTAAAAATTTGTAAACGGCTCGTAGGTAAAAGTGAGAACTGGAACAATAGCAGCACTGAAGGCTGTAAAAGAGGGGATGGAAGACGAAGGAAGATGTGTTTCTTTCGAATCGAGGGGATGAATGATGAGAAGCGGTGTTTTAGGTAAGTAAAATGTTCAGTTGTTAATTTTCCATGTATTCTATGGTCATTTTGCTTGTATGTAAGCATTTCTGCAACTATTTTTGAAATGGAGGGTATTTTGTGGTAAAATCGGGTAAGTTTTCGATGCTGGGTGGATAATTTAAGTGGTAGGCATTGGCAACACTGCGTGACGGGGCTGTCCCGTGAAGCCTCGTAGGAACTGGCATTCGTACAGTTACGGTTCTGTCTGAGTGCGGTGATACGTTCGATCGTGTGGTTGCCATATTAGTTCGTAACTATTGGTAGACATATTAGTCGGATAACTACTTCGCCTTGCCTAGTAACACAGTATTCTACCGATAATTTTTAATCTGCTTTTGCATCGACGGTTGCTAAAGGGATAGCCGTGACATTTTCGCACTTGCAGCAAACTAGAACAGTCGCGTACAGTATGGGAAACACCGAATCAACTCTAGAAGCGCAGCCGGTAAGTTGTGTTTACAGTCATCGTATTTAAATCTGTACACCAACTCCCTTCAAGGCGTGGCGTGACAACTGGAGTCAGCTTTCTAAAAACAACTGCTTCACCTGCCTTTGCGATACTGACGTTTTCATATTCCTGTGTAAACAATGGGGGAGGCTGCATCAGGACCAATGACATACTTCCGTATTTCGTTCAGTAGTTTCAGTGGTCAGCGTGAGGTATGACAGGAAAGAAAGGAGGTGTATCATTTGTTGGTTCTGCACACCCAACGACAGATCAAAGGACGCTGGACACAGGTGAGACGACGTGTTTCAAAGCAAGAGATTCTCAATTTAGTATACCATAACCTCCGAAATCGTTACGCCTTAATAAGAAAGAGGCACAAACAAGCCGACAAACAATATTAATTTAACTGCAATTTGTTTCACTCAGTTTAAGTTGTGCTATTAGGCCTATCCTAGCAACAATCGTGTAGTTCGTGACATTTCGGGGAAAACCAGTCAGATGTTCGTGACAAGGAAGGTAATTAATGTCAGCTCTGCTGTTAGCCCCAACATAACCACAACTTCGTAACTGGTGAAATATTCGGAAACAACTCATATCGTAAGGCATTTAATGTAATTGCTGCTCATGGTGAGAATGAGTTGTGAATAAACAAAAAGCAAACAATGAAACCATAAGAATATATATATATATTGTGCAGCAAATAGTAGAGAATAACAAAACAAACATACATTTGTTTTTCAGATATGACTTATCATCATTGACCTCTACAGTACAGAATAATAGAACAAACAATAATTAATTAATTATAGTGTGTACATACATTTGTTCAAATAAGAATTATCATTATCATTGACCACTCACTATGTTCTGAAAATCCATGTACTCTGTAAAAACATTCTCTTAATAACATTTTTTTAAGCTCATTTTTAAAAATGAAAAAATTTTTCTATCTTTTTGATGCTTATGGGAAGAGCACTCTTGGTGCAGCCCGTTTCATTATTCGTAATGCTCGTTTTTGAATAATGAATGACCGGTTTGCCAGACTTGAATTACCCCAAAATAAGACACCATACTGCGATAGACTATGCATAAGAGCATAATAAGCACATATTATTGTTTTTTCACTGCAGCAGTTTTTCAGCATTCTGAGTATATTGCAGCATTTAATTAGCTTTTTATTGAGCATTTCAATATGTTTATCCCACTTTGGATGCTCGTCTAACCAGATACCTAAAAATTTTGCATTTGAAGTTTGTAAAATCTTCTGTTCACCAAGTTTCAAAACTATATTGGGCTTTACTTTATTCGATACGTGGCTGAAATTCATCCATACTGTTTTTTTCTCATTTACAAATAAACAGTTATCTCTAAGCCATTTTCCTGCTGCTTCTTTTGTTATTTGTACTTTGTGTTGCAAGTCAGTCTCATTTTGAGCTTTAATAAAAAGACTTGCATCGTCCGCATACAATACAGCATTAGCTAGTGTTAAGCAGTTTGGTAGTTCATTTATGAAGATCAAGAACAAGAGGGGTCCCAGCACAGAACCTTGTGGCACTCCATTACTAACTTTCTTATAATCTGAAAAGTAAGAGGTTCCTTCGTGAACTATTTCTGCGATCTAGTATCTGTCTGACAGGTATGATTTAAACCAGCTGTGAACAGTACCACGCACACCATAGCAATATAGCTTCTCAAGCAATAATTCATGATCAATAACATCAAATGCCTTTGATAAATCTAAAAACACCCCACAGTTACCTCGTTATGATCTATAGAGATCCGGAGAAGTTTTAGGAAATTATATACAGCTGTTTCAGTTGACCTGTTTTTTCTGAAGCCATTTTGCTCACTGACTAATATTCTACTTGTGTTCAGGAAAGCGGAGAGTCTTTCGTGCATTATTCTTTCAATAACTTTTGAGAAGCAGGATATCAAGGATATGGGTCATGAAGTTTTTTACATCATGAGGATCACCATTTTTATTTAATGGTTTTGTTGTTGACAGCTTTATTTCTTTAGGGAAAGTGTCAGTGCTGAAAGAGGTGTTCATTATGTCTACAAGGGGATGAGCAATACTTATGCTATGTTTAAGTATTTTATCTGGAATGCCATCAGTGCCACAAGACAATTTATTTTTTAGTTTGTTGATTGCATTCTGTACTTCTTGTACACTTACAGGGTATAAGAACATAGTTTTAGGATTGGTGGAGATGCTGTGTTTAATCTTTGTTTGTCTGTGGGTTTTTATGAGGCTTTGTACAATACTTGCATAATGAAGGTTGAATATATTGGCAATACATAAAGGATCACTTATAGTTTTGTCCTCACTTTTAATAACGAAGCTGCTCTCCCTTACTTACTTCTGCCTACAGTTGTATTTATCACATTCCAAACTGATTTCATTTTCTTGTTACCCTTGCTTCTACTGATGTATGAGTCGTTATGTAACTTTTTTTGCTGCATTAATGATTTTCCTGTACAATTTTTCTGTAGCAGGTGACATACTGTTTCAGAACTGGATTTAGCCTGGCTGATTTACTTAGCTTTTTAAGTCGCTCTCCAGATTTCCATTTCCCCTGTGTTACCCAAGTATTAGGCTTGCTTTTTATTTTAATTTTGTTAAGAGGGAATACAATTTCATAGTTATGTTTATAACAAGTTAAAAATGACTGAAATTTCATATCCACGGTGTAGAGTTTGTCTAAATCCCAGTCTGAGTTTTTTAATAAATAATTAAAAACCCTAATATTGTCCTCATTGATACATCTTCTGTAGATATATTTCTCATGTATTCTAGAATTTGTGCCCAGTACATTTATAGAGAGTTTTATAGCTTTGTGGTCCGAGAACCCTGTGTCAGTTACTTCAATAATATGATCTAGCTTTTGCAAGTCAAAATATATTTGATCTATTATTGTTTCAGAGTGTTTTCCATATCTAGTGCATTCATGGACAGATGGTGCTAAATTTTGTGAATATAACAAATTTAGATTTGATACTTTTTGACAAAAAAATTGTTCAAATGGCTCTGAGCACTATGGGACTTAACTGCTGAGGTCATCAGTACCCTAGAACGTAGAACTACTTAAACCTAACTAACCTAAGGACATCACACACACCCATGCCCGAGGCAGGATTTGAACCTGCGACGGTAGCGGTCTCGCGGTTCCAGACTGTAGCGCCTAGAACCGCTCAGCCACACTGGCCGGCCGATACTTTTTGACAGTTCATTTTAAAGTTGACATTGAACTCACCAAGTACAGTAATGCTCTCTGTAAAATGTCTTAATTCACTAAAAAGTCTTTAAACACTGTCTAAAAATGTCATAAAGTTCCCTGATGGGGAACGGTATATGCACACAATAATTATTTTGGGTTCTATAAGTTTGCACATACTGTATTCAAACTCTTTACCAATGTGTCTTATCTTACTGAGTTTAATTTCTTTGCATTCAATTCCTTGCTTCACATATATACATGTTCCTACCCCTTTAAAATTCTCACTACAAGAGCTACTGATCATTTTGAATCCTGTTATTCTGGCTGTACAAGCTTGGTTTTCTTTTAGCCAGTGCTCACTTACACATAAAACTAAAATATCCTTTAATTTATCCATCAAATGCACATCAAGTTCAGCAATCTTACTAATTAGACCGGACATTTTGATATAATATAGCTAATGATATGTTGTCTTTCGAATCCCTCACACTGCTCGCCTCGTTGTTTGGTTGCTGCCTGTCTTGAATAAAAAGTCCTTCAGATGGCCTGGCGGAGACACTCTTCTTTTGCTCAAGGGATGGGTGGTTTCTAAAGCTTCTGGAGGTGTAGTAGAGACTGTTGTTGCTGATATCGCTGGTATAGCCTGTTCCGTTTCTGATGACAATTTTTGTGTTGCAGAAGATACTGTGGACTGGTCTATCAGAGGCAGAACAGCAAAAGTTTCACTGTTTATGCATCTGTTTAATGAGTGAAGTAAACCTGTTTCGTTCAGTTTTGGTTTTGTTTCCTTTAAACAAAGTCCAACAGGTAACTGTAAAATGTTTGCACTGCCTTATACCATGCAGAGATCGTTTGACGGCAGCCTGTGTGCTGTCTGTGTTATTGATATAAGCATCTGCTATAGCATCCTTAGAAGTGAGTTCATGGTCAACAGTAAGATGTTGAAAAGCAACATCTTTGAGGTACTTGGGCGACCGGAAACAGTGCGAAATAATTATTGCGATTGGCAAAATGTACTCTTTCATAATGTAAAGTATGGCTGCTTTCATTCACTGGGGTACGACACAAAAATGTTGCAAACTGTTTTTGTAGCTCCAAACACGTCTAAAGGCTCCAAGAGAGTCAACAGAAGCGTCCGATTCCACCTGTCTGCTTTGACCTGTGACATAATGCTGTTGTGATGTGTGACGTCACTATGGCCTAATGTTTTTGAGTTGGTTGTGTATGTAGATATGTTGTATCTGGTGGTGGAGGTGGACGTGCTGAGTTTATTTAACTTGTGGTATTGGGTTCATTTGATTTTTGCTTTAATGTTTGTTTTAATTTTATTCTATACTAACTGCTATGTTTTTCCTGTTTTATATTAATGGTAGGTCAGTTGTGTTTTAATTCATCTAGTTAATATGGGGTATTTGGAGTTCTGTTTCCACATTTGGGTGTTGTGAGTGTTGGTTATGTGGTAACGATAGTTGTGGTTTACCTATACACGAACATATCAGTATGATATATGAATCGTCATCGCAATACAAAATCAGTTGCTCAAATATACGCACACGCGGAATACATAAGTATGCTTCAGAACATGACAGGTGATTGGTTGTGCCCTTGATAAAGGAACCACCTCAGAATTTGCTTGGAGGTGCGTAGCAAACCAAGGGAACTGTCCGATTCATCCAGGTTTGTTTTGTATAGCAAAATGCCATAATTTAAATTTTTTGATAACATCTGTTTTAGGATGGTGTGATTTTTTTTTTTTTTTCCCTAAGCTACTTATTTTCTGCTGCTGTCCCGTCAGTTGCATTTTATTTATGGCATGAGACGATATTTTTATTTTTGTTCGTGTTTGTCGGCGTGTGTATCAAGGAGCACTAGAAAGACGGGTGCGGGAGCATTATCGTGACATCAGCATCTCAGGCCACAGTGTGCTTGTGTGTATCGTGTTAGCAGTTTAGTGTGTTTGTGAGTGTCATGTGAGCCAAGTACTGTAGTGTAAGTTATTTTCAACCACGTCTTTTTTAATGTGTATACTGAAATCGTTCAACGTGTATATAATTTTTTAGTAATGAAATAAGTGTATATGAGAGTATAATAATAAGAAGTGTGCATAACCTCAACCATGTAGATTTTACTTAACCACCAAATTTCTTTCAGTGAGAGTTGTAAAACAAGTACATTGTATTGTGCAAGCCACTTATATAGTGACTGTCAAAGTGTGCACATGGTTCAACAGGTTTTCGTGATTTTATACAGATGTGTTTATTTGTAAATACTCAAGAAGGTATGTAAATAATCAAGAAGGTATGTAACATCAAAGTTTAGTGTAGAGTGCTCCAGTTGCAGTACATGTTGTTATTAGTAAACTGTAGTGTTACAAAATAATTGTGACAGGTACTTCCAAACCATAAATTCTTTTTTTAAATGTTGTTTACAGATTTTGTGAAACATCGAAATGCCCCGCAAGTGCAGTGTATTTGAATACAGATTGAATTACAAATTGGAAACTGGGAAACCAACAATATTTTCACTGCCATCCGATGAAAATCGCCGTAATTTGTGGCTTCGTCACATCCCAGCTGGTTCTTCAAAACTAAAACAACCAGGTGTATTTCGACGAATCGTACATAATTCGAGTAGACAGACTTATGGACAAAGGTGAACTAAAAGTGTTATCACGAATAATCCCTAAACTAACAGAAGATGTCGTGCCAACTTAATTTCCAAAGACGCCATCCTATTGTTCTGAAACAGTCAGAAAAACAAAACACTTTTCTGATGTAGAAGACAACGTGCGAAAAGCCATTCAAGATAGTATAGATTCCAATAAGAACTCTTCCGCAGGAAGCACTAAAAAGTGTAAATGACGTAAGTTCACTTCTAGACACCAGAAAAATTAGTAGTAGTAAGTGGTCAGTCTGTCCCATCAAATGTTGCTCTTTCTCCAAAGACATTTCGATCCTTGATTTTACCCATACAGTCCTCTCTTGAAAGTAGTTTCATATTTATTTGACAAACATGGATTTGATTAATTTCTGCCAGGGAAATTTCAATCTGATAATTTTGAAAGTTGATTTGGGTCATACCATCAACAGAGTGATGCCAATTATTATGTAAGTTACATTCAGGTATTAGAAAATGAAAGAAAGCTTTGATTTAATAATAATAGCTTTGATTTAATAATAATGTACTGTTTGCTACTCATAATGTCACTGTACAGCTGAAAACTTTAATTTCTATTCAGCAGAGCAAAGATCGGAGTGTTTATATACATATGTTTGCAGATATATTAAATGAGAGTTTCAAAATAGAGGAAATTGGTCATGATGCCATACCTATAGTGACCCACGTAGGAGGTTATACGCTTAGAAAAGTCTTAGAGAAATCAAAATGTGAATTAAACAGAGGTAGACTAATTTTGCTCTCTGAGGAAGTGGTATTTACTGTGGCTCTGGCATGGCACACAGTTTCTTCACTTTTGAAAAAGTAGCATTTCATGACATGGGGAAACAGCTTTCAGTTGCACGTAATATTAGTTACAGAAGAGTCGTCTCTAAGGTCATTGATGCTAGATGCAAATGTGTGTTGCACAACACCCTGTTAAACAAATTAGAGAGTATTTCCCTGTGTACAAACAAGATTCTTCTTAATAATTTTGATAGGCTTTATAATGATAAAAGAATAGATTTCAATTATAGTTCCAGAAAAATTGAAAAATTTAAGTTGTTCTACTCGCATAATACAGAACTGTGTAACACATAAATGTGGTCACTGCATCGTAAATAAATATAATTGTGTATTATTTTTGTGTTTTAATATGTATTTATAATGAGCCCAGATTGTGACTTTCCATTTACTAATGATTTATTTTAAAGGTATGTGTGTGTGTGTGGAGGGGGGGTTATATTTTTGTTTTTATTGCGATGGAGTTCCAGCTGTGCAACAGATACAATCATTTGGACTTTCTTGAATACTTCTGCTCCTGTGCCTTACAGAGAATGTAGAACATCTAAAACCCTATGTACTCCTTTAGTGATGAATAGATTCATTATAAATATAGTACACTGGAGTAACCTCTGGTATGGGTTATTACTCTAAGAAAGTTCAATACTGTGTGCTTTAAAATAATTTGCAAATTTCCTACAAGATAAAACTGAGAGAATTAATGTCCTGCTGTTGATTTTGAAAGCTTCTTCAATTAGTTTCACCTTCATTCCAGTGTACATGTCAGCAACTACTGTAAGTGGTTTTTATTGTCGTAGCAGTTTACTTGATTATGCATCATAAGCCTTAAAACTTTTTTACCAAGGTGAGTGGATAGCTGATATCCAGAAAGCAATAGTATGTTTATTGAATTTCTCTTCTCTAATTTGTGAACAAGCAGTAACTTCGTCAGATGTCCTGCAGTTATTGTAAAGGAGTTAACTACCAACCTCAGCCACAATTTGATCTTTTATATGCAGGGCAGAAGTGTTGAAAATGAAGGGTACTACAGAATTTTAGTTGCTTGTTGTTTAGTTTTGTAAATCTGGAAAGTAAGCTAAACCTCCAGGTTTACATAAGAAATTATAAAATCTCTGCAAGCCAATTTGTTTTCATATTAATCAGCTCTGAATGACAAATGTGGCCTCAGAGGCATGATGCCTTGCTTCATCCCAGTAGCTCTAGTTCATGTGCCTGAAGCAGCAAATGAAGAATGGATGTATTACTGTGCTGACCTACTTCTTTGATGATTGGTGTAATATTTCCTTTATCAGAATTGGTGACACCTCCCTTGTTGGTTTATAAATTCTGATTTATACTGACCAATTTTTTCTGTTTTTTGTTTATGATTAAATGATAAAGTTCAGATGTCTCATGAGAGATGTAATTTGTTTCATATTTACATCAGGTAGCTAATCTTCAATGTAAAATAGGTGAATGGTGTTTTCTGTGAGAATTCTGTCGGTGATGTGCATACGTTTTAAGTTAAAAAATTCAGAATTCCAGAGACCTATGAGTAATTTCTTGTGTGTGTGTGTGTGTGTGTGTGTATTTTGACAGGTGACATTACCGCCATATTGTATCATTTCTGCTGTATTGATAACTTCGTGTCAAAGCAGACAGGTGGAATCGGTCACTTCTGTAATGTCCTAAAGGGAGTCTCCATAAATTTACACTATTTTGTATTTTTTTGTCTTGTTCATTAACTTAAGTTTAGTAATAAATATCATTAAATTCTGAATTATGCACATATTTTGGACATCAACTAGATTTTTACCTTTTCTGTTGCTCTTTGTCTCCTTTTAACAGTGTCACTTGAACCATAGGTATAGTTAAATTGGAACTAGGTTCAGAATGAAACATTGTGGTGAAATCACATGTTGTGCTAGTCACCAATGTGCTAAGTTATTTATTTTTATTGATCAAAGGATCATATCAGAATGATGTTTATATTACAATACAAAAGAAATAGCTCAAAATATACACACACTTGGAATACATTTGTATACCTGAGAACCTGACAGGTGGTTGGCTGTAGCCTTGATCAAGGAACTAACTCAGCATTTGCTTGGAGTAACTTAATAAAACCACAGAAATCCGAAATCAGTATGACACGACAGAGCAAACTCCATCTTTATGAATTTGAAGTCAGTGTCTTAACAGTTGCACCACCTAATTTGGTTGGTCTCTAATGTACGGGCCTCTTAGATTCATATACTTAGTTTCAGCTGACCTGTAATGCATAATATAGCCTTTTTCTTCATTGCTGCACATGCCAAGAATCCCCATTGATGATCCCGGACCATGCAATGCTGCTAAGCCCCTTGCACTAATTCCCATTTGTTTGGAAATGCTTCATGCATCGTTTAGTAACCTTTCCTCAGTCCACCTGAAAAACTAGTCACTGTCCCCCATGTTGAAATCTTGTGAATGTTACGACATTATTGTCATACACTTTACATCTTGACTCATGATTCTTTTGTGAAGTAGTGAACTGTTCTGTACTGAAAAGTGACAGGGTGCTGTAGTTACCGCTGTCATTATTACCCACTGCTGTGAGTCCTGTAAGTAGGCTTTAGTTATGTACTGTGCATTACTCACAAAGAATGTCTCAGTTGCCTTTTTAAATATATGCATTTTAGTAATATCTTTAATTTTCTTGGGTAGTTGATTGTCCAGTTTTATTTTCTGATGTTCCATTATTATGTGCAGAACTACTAGTGAAATATTGAGTACAGTGTTCCTGATATTTACCACAGATTGGTAGATGCACTCACGTGATGTAATAAGGATGTCCAGTTTTTTAAACAGCTTTTTACAATGAGCCTGACTACTACTTCAAGGTGTTATACTTGCAACCTCTTTCTGCAGTTTAAAAATTGTTCATTTTGTTCCTTCAATCCCCAAAAAAGTCCCATAGTTAAGAATTTTGTGTACCTAGGCATTGCATGTCACCACAAGACAGTAGCTGCTACAGAATGATGCTAAAACCTAAGAGCAGAAAGTGCCAATGACATTCTTTTTGCCACTAGCTTTGTATCTTCACTCCTTGTTAATTAACTGTTGATATTCGTCCCTAAAGTTTTGCATTTGCTACACAATCTACAGATTTATCACCTATGCTTAATGTGGCAGTTTCACCCCTTTCCTGTTGAAATGTATACTTTTTGTTTTCTTTGTTTTGTGTTGATTAATTACATCTTGTCCATTTGTAAACATCCTTGAGGGTTTTATTTGCTATTTCTATCAGAATTCTGGTGCTTTACCAATGACTGTAATGTTGCTGTCATCAGTAAAGAGAATGTTCTCTCCATACCTCATGCTGTGTGGAAAGTCATTGATCCTGAGGAACACATATGTTTAATTTTTGTCTGACAATTGTTTCACTAAATATCTATCATCAGCAGATGTGCACACTATTTCCATCTAACAGAACACTCACATAAGACTTGTGATTGGCAAGCATTTGGAGCCAGTTGCCGTCTCCTTCAGGCAAAAGGGTTGAAGGGGAAGGAATAAGGCTGAAGGAAAAGGACTCGAGAGGTTTAGGAAAAGGGGTAGATTTTGGGAAAGTCATCCAGAACTGCGGGGCAGGGGAGACTTACTGTATGGGATGAGAAGGAAAGACTTATTGTTGTAGACTGCACCGGATGAGACTTCAAAACCTGAGAGCTTAAAGATAGAAGACAGGGTAATATCCAAGACAGACATTACTACTACAATATCATGCACAAGTTAATGAGAGTGAGAAGCTAAGTATATTGTATGTAACAGAGGTGGGAGGGGTGGTGAAAAATAGATGGGAAAGATGAAAGATTTAGAAAACTAAAACAGAGTGAACCAAAGAGTAGCAACAGTGAAGAATAGCTGAGATGGAAGAAATTAACGTAAATTAAGGCCAGGTGGGTAGCGAGAACCAGGGATGTGTTGAGCTGGTTCCCAGCTGCGGAGTTCAGAGAAACTGGTGTTGGGGAAAGGATCCAGATGGTGCATGTGGTGAAACAGGTGCAGAGGTCATGTATTTCATGTTGTAGTGCATGCTCTGCAACAGGATATTGAGAGTTGCCAGAATATACCCTCTGCCTATGCTCATTCACCCTAATCGATAATTTGGTGGTAGTCATGCTGATGTAGAAGGCTGAAAAATGTTTACATAATATCTAGTATATGACGTGTCATTTTGCAGGTGGCTCTCCCTTTGATAGGATATGTTTTGCCAGTTACAGGGCTATTATGGGTGGTGGTAGGAGGGCATGTAGGTGAAGTCTTGCAGTGGGGACTGTCACAGGGATAGGAGCCATAGGGCAGGGAGATGGGTGCAGAAGGAGCATAGGGTCAGATAAGAATATTTCAGAGATTGAGAGGGCAACGGAGAGCTATTGTAGGTGTGGTGGGCAAGATTTTAGACAGAATGGATTTCATTTCAGGGTATGATTTTTGGAAGTCGTGGCGCTGTCGTAGTAGCTGATTAACACATTGCAGACCAGGAGAATACTGAGTCACCAATGGTGTGCTCTAAAGCTATTTTGTGGAGGGCTCAGTCATACCACGATTGAAGTGATGGCCCAGGAAATCTGCTTTTTGACTATGCTGGTGGGGTAATTACGTGCAGTGAAGACTGAGGTGAGAAGGGTGGTGTATTGCTGTAAAGTGTCTGCATCTGAACAAATATATTTGCCTCAGGTGACAAGGCTGTATTGGAGGGTGCAGTCCCCAACAATCAGTCCTTCCTTCTCATCCCGTACTGTAAGTCTCCCCTAACCCACAGTTCTGGGTGATTTTCCCAAAATCCACCCCTTTCCCTAGACCTCTCCAGTCCTTTTCCTTCGCCCCTCTTCCTTACCTTTCAACCTTTCTGCCTGAAGAAGGAGCCACTGGCTCTAAAAGCTTGCCTAATCATAAACTTCTATTATGTGTGTGTTCTGCACTGGCTTGGTGAGTAGACCTTTTATCCATCCAATTAAATAATTTTGTTGTTTAGTAGAATTTTACGGTCAGCAGTGTTACAAGCCTTAAACAGCTCCATATATCACTGTCGTAAGTGCTGTAGTGGCCAATTGTGCCCTTCTCCCACATCAAAAACCAAACTCTACTTTTATGTTAGATTATACTTACTCTTGTAACATAGTAGTCCGTCTTTCATAAGTAATTCAGTCATTTTTGGAAATAAAGAGGATAGTTGAACAAAGCTGTAGTTTTCAGTACTCTCTGCAGTACCCTCCTTTAGCAATTACTCATGCTTTAAGTACTCGCGAGAGATACCTCAAGTAAAGAACTCAATCATTAGGTTTGTTATTTAATGGGGTTTGTATGCTGTCTAAGTATGTCTTGCTAGTGGAGACTTGAACCTCATGTATGCCTGCTGACTTATTTTTTAATTTCTGTATTGCCTTTCTGACATGAAGCCATGCTGTGTGAAGGTATTTCTCTAGCAAACCTTTATAAACGTTTTTTCCACTTCTTTTGTTGTTTTGCTTTATTGATTGTATTCAGTAATTAATCCCATTACATTCTCCATAACTACTCACACAATTTCCAGTGCAAAATCCAGTTTTTGTATTTTCTGTTCCTTGTTTTCTCGTGTTCTAACAGTGGTACTTACAGTGTTGATGTACATGTACTAGAAGTACATTCTGAATGGGACTGTGTGTTGTTATGGTCTTTATTGTGTACAGGCATAGCTCTAGGAAACACATCTAAAAATTTTGGATCGTTGGAAGCCTCAGATTGTATCTGTTTGCTTTGACCAATGACGTAATGGTGTTGTGGTATGTGATATCATTTTGGCGTGAGGCCAGGGCAATGTGGGTGTTGGGTGCAGTGTTTTTGAGTTGGTTCGTGCTTTTTGTCATTTTGTATTTGATGGCAACCTCTGGTGATTGATGTTGACGTGTTGCATTTAATTGTTGTATTGGGTTCATCTGAGTCATGGTTATCACTATGGTAACGTAGGTTTGTTTGAGTCCGGGTAGTTGGTGCTGTAACGTGGGTTTCAAATTGTTTGCTTTGTTTTTAATGAGTTATGTTTTTTTCCCTTTTGTTTGTGTGTTTCATGTTTTAGTTACATCAGATTAGTTTGTGTGTGTGTGTGTGTGTGTGTGTGTGTGTGTGTGGTCATTGATCTAATGAATATAGGGTGTTTGGGTTTTGGTTTTGGTGGTGTTCTGTGAGTTGTGTAGGTGTGTGAGGTTTTGTGGCTATGGTTTGTTTATTTGTTGTTCACCAGTAGGTATTGAAGGCCCCGTTTGGCCTCCATAGCTCAAAGGAAATGTCAGATTCCACTTTTTGGAATTGCATATGCTAGTTTTAGTTATTGTGGGCTTTGTTTAAGCTGTCTAGGTTGAGTGAAGTGTAAGACTCCTGTTGATTTTGTGGCTGTAGCATTATATCATGAGTCAAGATTTTTTATTTTATTTTTTTATCGTGCGGTGTTTTGTATTGTTATATATTTAGCTTGGCCTCATCCTAAAACTGTATTTCGTGTTTTTGTCCCATTACTCTCATTTTATTGTTGGATTGAGAAGTTCATGTCATTTTTATTTTGTTTATATTTGTTGGCATGTGTACATGTTGACAACATCGCTGCCATTTTGTATACTCTGGGTATAGGCGTTTCCGCCCTATTGATGACGTCAAGGGTCAAAGCACACTGGTGGAATCGATCACTTCCCTAATGCCAAAATTATTTTGTACTTTCATAATTTTGATCTATTCATTATGTTTGGTAACAGATGTAATTATATTCTCAAATACTTAGGCATTTCAGGTAGTATAAAATATCAATAATATTAGGAAAAGGCTAGATTGCTATTAACTGCAGAGTTGGAGACCAGCACAGTGAAAAGACTGTTACACATTTAGCTTTCGGCCAAAGCCTTCTTCAAAAAGAAAAAGAAATAAAAGATCACACACACACACACACACAGACAGATATATACTCATACAAGCAAGCACACATTACACCCAACCACTAATCTGGCAGCTCAAGCTGGCACTACTAGAGACTGGTCATGTGTGCAAGGATGTGTGTGTGTGTGTGTGTGTGTGTGTGTGTGTGTGTGTGCGAGAGAGAGAGAGAGAGAGAGAGAGAGAGAGAGAGAGAGAGATCCTCCTTTTGTGAAGAGAGTTGTGGCCAAAAGTTAAATGAGTAACATAGTCTTCCAAAGCCTGAAAACATTGCAAACTGTACTTTCACCAGTATCATTGATATTTCAACTTGGAGTTCCCATTATTTGATCAGGCACATAAAATATGTTTTCTATCTTTTCCACTGGTAGGTGTTTCCTTTCATTCTAATGGTTGTACTTTAACTATTGATGAAGCCAGACTGAAAGCAGGGTCGACTGGCATTGTTGAAGCCACGAAGTGACTTGTTGTTATTAATGGGTAGTTTTAGCTTTAGGGACTAACTAAATTAATAAGTATTTATTTTCTCTTTTTATTATTTTGCCTTGTTCATTATATTAAGAAACAAATGACATTTCATTCTCAACAAGTATATCACTATTTAAAGCGTGTGTGTCAACTGTTGATAGAGCCCAATCGAAACTACTTCCAGATTTGGGTTTTGGTAGTCGTTAGTGTTTATAGATATAGCTCCAGAGAGACTCCATAACCTGGCTTGTAAAAGAAAATAAATACTTTTTTCACATTGTATCTGCTAAAAAACATCCAGTAGCATAGATCGCATAAAATATTTCTTTGTTTGAGACAGTTGGTTTCGAGAGACTTCGCTGTCATCTTCAGGTCTTTTTGTTGTGAAATGTATTCATTTTGCACTGAACCTCGTGTCTACTTGTCATGTGGATAAAAATTAGCACTTTGTAAATATTTCAGTTGTGAAACCTTTTATAATGTGCTGACAGTTATCCACATGACAGCTTGGTGTGCGATTCAGTGTAAAATGAATTTGGCTCACAACAAAAAAATTTTTAAGATCCGGAGATGGCAGTCTGTTGAAACTGGTTTTGTGTGATCCAGACTGTCATCTGTTTTTAGCAAGTAAAACAGATCACTCCTTCAGTTCTCTCAAAATGAGAAAAATCAGTCATATTTTATCATTATGTTTTATTCGTTAATTAAGTAATAAATGTCATTACATTCTCAACAACTGCTTTACTATTTCAAGTAGAAAGGTTTTTTACCTTCTGTCTCTCCTTCCATTCTAATGGTAACTGCTTGTGAAGTCAGGCTGTAACCAGGCTCAAACAGGGCTGTTTCTGTGACAAAATGACATGTTGTAGTTGTTAGTGTCTAAAAGTCTCTAGGGAGCCTATATAAACTGACCTATACAAAAAAGAAGTAGGTGAGTAACTATTTGTTTTCTCTTTCTATTACTTCATTTTATTCAGTATATTAAGTAATTAATGTAGTTACATTCTCGACAACCACTTGACTATTTGGACATAAAATATGGTTTTTTCCTTTACTCTTCTACGGTGTCTCCTCTTATTTTCATGTTGGTATTTTAACCAATGATGAATCCAGACTAGCATGGTCGGTTCAACAACATTTTTGCACATGAGCGACTTACTTATTTGTGCTGCTCATCCCCTCTTTGTCCCCATATATTTTCACCTGTGTCCCTTTTTGCTGCTAATCGAGATATGCACTGCACACACACACACACACACACACACACACACACACACACACACACACACACACCTGGTTCTGCTCACAGCTTGGTGGTGCAAGTAACATTGTGATACATCATGTATAGAAGTCCCAAGTTGTGGCACCTCTGTGCTGCCCCCCCCCCCCCTCCCCCCCCTCAGTTTGGGCACCAAGCAGCACCTGAAGTTAATTGGGCCTTAAGCTGACCCTGCAGACTTAAACCAGGATTGAATTGGGCTCTTTGTGATAAAATGACATGTTGCTGCTTTAGTCATAATCTGTGCAAACATACATTAGTGCAAACCATTTCAGATGAGAATAGCTCGAGGTTGTTCACCTTCTCATCTGAAATAGATAGAAATAGACCATTACTAACCAACATGCTACTTAGACTGTATTACTCATCCAAATATATCTTACAAATTATTCGTAACCACGGTCATTGTGTTACATTTTCTTTTTTTTTTTTTAATTTTTCTTTGACATTTGCATTGTATAAATTACATTCTCATAAACTAGGTACTAACAATTTATATGGAACCATTTTAACAATTGTTAAGCATTCAATTCGTTGTAACCTCAGAGAAATCTTTATATATAATGTTCTTTATATTATTATTATTATTATTTTTTTAAAAAAAAGCATTAACAACTGTATACCAATAAGACTGTAACAATGAGAAGTCTTTGCTATTAGATTCAGAAGCATCTGACCCAACTTATATTTCAAGGTGGTGGGTTACTCTGTACTGTTAATGAAATAAGTAAATAATGAAATAAATAAATATAGTCATTAGTGTGTAAAACTGTAGATTTATGGAGTCTATATACAATGGCCTATCTAGGAAAATAAGTGAATAAAACAGTGGAAAATCACACACACACATCACAAAGACTGTTAACAAGTAAGCTTTTAGTCAAAAGGCCTGCTTTCGAATTACACACACAGCCACTGTCTCTGGTTGCCCTGCAAGGCCCTCTATGTGTAGCAATTTGTTTTCATAATGTAAATAAATAATGTTTTTTCTTTTTGTTGTTTCTATAATTAGCAACAAATGTAATTTGATTCTCAGCACTTGCATGACTGTTTTGGATTTAATTTTTTCCTTTTTTCCCCCCTTCTTCTGTCGCTCTGTGTCTCCTTTTATTGTGGGGGCTGTACCATAACTGTTGCGAAGTTAGACTGGAAGCATGTTCCATCAGCGCTGTTTATGCGGCAAAATCATTTGTGTGCTCTACGGAGCCTGTGTAAACTGGCCCATATAAGGAAACGGATAAATATAACTATTCTTGTTTTTTATTATTCTGTTTCAGTTACTATATTTAGTGATAAAGGTTATTTCATTATCAACTACTGCTTGAGTACTTCTGGCGCGAAGTGTGTTTTTCCTTTTACGTTGCTTGGAGTTTTCTGTATTTCTTGTGCTGTGTGGTTTCAGATTACGCTGACACAATAGCTCCCTACTTAGCAATCATATACAACCGCTCGCTCACCGATAGATCTGTACCTACAGATTGGAAAATTTCGCAGGTCGCACCAGTGTTTAAGAAGGGTGGTAGGAGTAATCCATCGAACTATAGACCTATATCATTGACGTCGGTTTGCAGTAGGGTTTTGGAGCATATACTGTATTCAAACATTATGAATCACCTCGAAGGGAACAATCTATTGATAAATAATCAGCATCGTTTCAGAAAACATCTTTCTTGTGCAACGCAGCTAGCTCATTATTCACATGAAGTAATGGCCATTATCGACAGGGGATCTCAAGTTGATTCCGTATTTCTGGATTTCCGGAAAGCTTTTGACACCGTTCCTCACAAGCGACTTCTAATCAAGCAGTGGGCCTGTAGGGTATTGTCTCAGTTGTGCAACTGGATTCGTGATTTCCTGTCAGGAAGGTCGCAGTTCGTTGTAATAGACGGCAAATCATCAAGTAAAACTGAAATGATATCAGGTGTTCCCCAGGGAAGCGTCCTGGAACCTCTGCTGTTCCTGACCTATATAAATGACCTGGGTGACAATCTGAGCAGTTCTCTTACGTTGTTCACAGATGATGCTGTAATTTACTGTCTAGTAAGGTCATCCGAAGACCAGTATCAGTTGCAAAGCGATTTAGAAAAGATTGCTGTATGGTGTGGCAGGTGGCAGTTGACGCTAAATAACGAAAAGTGTGAGGTGATCCAAATGAGTTCCAAAAGAAATCTGTTGGAATTAGATTATTCGATAAATAGTACAATTCTCAACGCTGTCAATTCAACTAAGTACCTGGGTGTAAAAACTACGAACAACTTCAGTTGGAAAGGCCACATAGATAATATTGTGGGGAAGGCGAGCCAAAGTTGCGTTTCATTGGCAGGACACTTAGAAGATGCAACAAGTCCACTAAAGAGACAGCTTACACTACACTCGTTTGTCCTCTGTTAGAATATTGCTGCGTGGTGTGGGATCCTTACCAGGTGGGATTGACCGAGGACATCGAAAGGTGCAAAAAAGAGCAGCTCGTTTTGTATTATCGCGTAATAGGGGAGAGAGTGTGGCAGATATGGTACGCGAGTTGGGATGGAAGTCATTAAAGAAAAGACGTTTTTTGTCGCGGCGAGATCTGTTTACGAAATTTCAGTCACCAACTTTCTCTTCCGAATGCGAAAATATTTTGTTGAGCCCAACCTACATAGGTAGGAATTATCATCAAAATAAAATAGGAGAAATCAGAGCTCGAACAGAAAGGTTTAGGTGTTCGTTTTCCCCACCCGCTGTTCGGGAGTGGAATGGTAGGGAGATAATATGATTGTGGTTCGCTGAACCCTCTGCCAAGCACTTAAATGTGAATTGCAGAGTAATCATGTAGATGTAGATGTTTGAAGCATTGATGAAGCCAGACAGGCAGGCACACGTTAAGAATATTTTTGCACACAAATGACTTACCATTTGGCATCCCGTGTGTGTCAGTTTTGGCTACAATTGTGATATATACTGTAGGCAAACCTTAGTTAGTCGTACCTGGTGCCCCTCCTATTTTGGCACCAGAAGTGGCTGCCACTAATTGTGGTACAACCTCTATAGAAACCTTACTATTATAGTGCCTCTGTCACCCCTCTCAGCTTGGGCCCCAAATGGTGGTTTGTGTTGTTTGGGCCTTAAACTAGAGATTCAGACTGGAAGTAAGTTCAAATGAGGTGTTAAATGTGATAAAATGACATGTTGTAGTCGTTAGTGTTTGAAGGTGGGAGCCTATGTAAATATATTTCTTATTTTAATAATTACTTTTATTTATTATATTTAGTAATAAATGCCTTTTCATGCCCTATAACTGCTCTCACTATTTCAGACATAGAGTAAATTTTTTACTCTTTCCTGTCTTCATCAACACTTACTCTGATAGCAGTACATTAACTGCTGATATGGCTAGACTAGGATTGGATTCATGATGGAACTGTCCACCAACAAAAAGAAATGTTGTTACCAGCATGTAAAGCTTTAGCTCTAGGGAGCCTATATAGACTGGCCAATAGAAGAAAATTAATGAATAAATAAATAAACATTTCTTCTTTTTTTTTATTACTGGTACTTTGTTTTATCTATACTAATACATAAATTAGGGACATTGTTCCCAAAAATTTCAATGCTTTTTTCTGATTTATTTCAAACTTGTGCATGATACTATAATAAAAATTTGGTCGGATGTAGGCTATATAATATGTTTTTCATTAAATAACAGGGCATAAGCGCTCTGTTAAAACTGACTTTGAGAAAGAAAATACTGTGCTGTGAAAATGTGCCATTTATTTTTCTTCCTCAGTCAGTTTTAACTATGTCAGGAGGACATTTCAACCATTAGACAAACTGTTTCTTCCATATATACTGGTTCTCTGTTTATATGACTTTAAGCAAAAATTGTATACACAAAAATATGCTGCTTTTTTTCCCTTCCTTTTGTATAGTAGGAAATTGGTATTTACGGCTTATTGACTTACAGTTAGAGTATTAACCTGCAATTTCAAAACTCTATCTGAACAGGCCTCAGAAGATCCAGTGGTACTGACAGTGCCATATCTTCCTCAGCTAATAGGCTTTATTTGGTGTGGGTGTGGTGTTACATATGGTCGTGCACTGCTCCCCTGGTCGTTGTCAAGTTTTGTGAGCTCAGGAGTTACTTCTCAATGAAGTAGTTCCACAACTGGCCTCAAAAAGGCTGAATGCACCCCACTTGCCAACAGCACTCAGTGACACACCTAAATTGTAGCAGAGCACGACAGCACCTAACTTTAGTATCTCATGGGTACGAGTGGTACCACTGAAGCAAGGCCATTGGCACCATGCATTATGAATTGTCTGAAACTTTGTAATGCTACCGGTTTACAAATTGCGAAATAATGTGTGTGAAGCTACTATCTTCACAGGTTTAACATTTGATGAAGTGTCTCTCTCATCCCATATACTAATGATCCCAACTGGTTTACTCATTCAGTTAAGTCAAAATTTTGTTCGTAGTAACAATAAAGAAGACTCAGATGTTCAGTGTCAGATGTTCAATCAGTTAATGATAGGACTGTTTCTACAGTGATCAGTTGTATGTGCCCTTTCATTAACTCTTACAGATACTCAATAGGATTAGGGCAGGGAACTTATATTTTTTAAACAGCAATTGTATTCACAGTGTGTGTGTGTGTGTGAGAGAGAGAGAGAGAGAGAGAGAGAGAGAGAGAGAGAGAGAGAGAGAGAGAGAGATGCTAGGGGAAAAAAAGGCTGGAATAAATCTTGTGGGTTTTGTGTTAAAAAGGATTTCTGTCTTTCTTTCCAACACAGTTGTCACCATCTGTGACCAAAGATATGGTGGAAATTCACTTCTATGAAGCAGCAGTGCATGTGGCAAGGTGATCTCCAAGGTGCAATTGCTTTTCTACATTTAAACTATTGTTGTTGTTGTTGTGGTCTTCAGTCCTGAGACTGGTTTGATGCAGCTCTCCATGCTACTCTATCCTGTGCAAGCTTCTTCATCTCCCAGTACCTACTGCAACCTACATCCTTCTGAATCTGCTTAGTGTATTCATCTCTTGGTCTCCCTCTACGATTTTTACCCTCCACGCTGCCCTCCAATACTAAATTGGTGATCCCTTGATGCCTCAGAACATGTCCTATCAACCGATCCCTTCTTCTGGTCAAGTTGTGCCACAAACTTCTCTTCTCCCCAATCCTATTCAATACTTCCTCATTAGTTATGTGATCTACCCATCTAATCTTCAGCATTCTTCTGTAGCACCACATTTCGAAAGCTTCTATTCTCTTCTTGTCCAAACTATTTATCGTCCATGTTTCACTTCCATACATGGCTACACTCCATACGAATACTTTCAGAAATGACTTCCTGACACTTAAATCAATACTGGATGTTAACAAATTTCTCTTCTTCAGAAACGCTTTCCTTGCCATTGCCAGCCTACATTTTATATCCTCTCTACTTCGAGCATCATCAGTTATTTTGCTCCCCAAATAGCAAAACTCCTTTACTACATTAAGTGCCTCATTTCCTAATCTAATTCCCTCAGCATCACCCGACTTAATTAGACTACATTCCATTATCCTTGTTTTGCTTTTGTTGATGTTCATCTTATATCCTCCTTTCAAGACACTGTCCATTCCATTCAACTGCTCTTCCAAGTCCTTTGCTGTCTCTGACAGAATTACAATGTCATCAGCGAACCTCAAAGTTTTTATTTCTTCTCCATGAATTTTAATACCTACTCCGAATTTTTCTTTTGTTTCCTTTACTGCTTGCTCAATATACAGATTGAACAACATCGGGGAGAGGCTACAACCCTGTCTTACTCCCTTCCCAACCACTGCTTCCCTTTCATGTCCCTCGACTCTTATAACTGCCATCTGGTTTCTGTACAAATTGTAAATAGCTTTTCGCTCCCTGTATTTTACCCCTGCCACCTTCAGAATTTGAAAGAGAGTATTCCAGTCAACATTGTCAAAAGCTTTCTCTAAGTCTACAAATGCTAGAAATGTAGGTTTGCCTTTCCTTAATCTTTCTTCTAAGATAAGTCGTAAGGTCAGTATTGCCTCACGTGTTCCAGTGTTTCTACGGAATCCAAACTGATCTTCCCTGAGGTTGGCTTCTACTAGTTTTTCCATTCGTCTGTAAAGAATTCGTGTTAGTATTTTGCAGCTGTGACTTATTAAGCTGATAGTTCGGTAATTTTCACATCTGTCAACACCTGCTTTCTTTGGGATTGGAATTATTATATTCTTCTTGAAGTCTGAGGGTATTTCGCCTGTCTCATACATCTTCCTCACCAGATGGTAGAGTTTTGTCAGGACTGGCTCTCCCACGGCCGTCAGTAGTTCCAATGGAATATTGTCTACTCCGGGGGCTTTGTTTCGACTCAGGTCTTTCAGTGCTCTGTCAAACTCTTCACGCAGTATCCTATCTCCCATTTCATCTTCATCTACATCCACTTCCATTTCCATAATATTGTCCTTAAGTACATCGCCGTTGTATAGACCCTCTATATACTCCTTCCACCTTTCTGCTTTCCCTTCTTTGCTTAGAACTGGGTTTCCATCTGAGCTCTTGATATTCATACAAGTCGTTCTCTTATCTCCAAAGGTCTCTTTAATTTTCCTGTAGGCGGTATCTATCTTACCCCTAGTGAGATAGGCCTCTACATCCTTACATTTGTCCTCTAGCCATCCCTGCTTAGCCATTTTGCACTTCCTGTCGATCTCATTTTTGAGACGTTTGTATTCCTTTTTGCCTGTTTCACTTACTGCATTTTTATATTTTCTCCTTTCATCAATTAAATTCAATATTTCTTCTGTTACCCAAGGATTTCTACTAGCCCTCGTCCTTTTACCTACTTGATCCTCTGCTGCCTTCACTACTTCATCCCTCAAAGCTACCCAATCTTCTTCTACTGTATTTCTTTCCCCCATTCCTGTCAATTGTTCCCTTATGCTCTCCCTGAAACTCTGTACAACCTCTGGTTCTTTCAGTTTATCCAGGTCCCATCTCCTTAAATTCCCACCTTTTTGCAGTTTCTTCAGTTTTAATCTACAGGTCATAACCAATAGATTGTGGTCAGAGTCCACATCTGCCCCTGGAAATGTCTTACAATTTAAAACCTGGTTCCTAAATCTCTGTCTTACCATTATATAATCTATCTGATACCTTTTAGTATCTCCAGGGTTCTTCCATGTATACAACCTTCTTTCATGATTCTTAAACCAAGTGTTAGTTATGATTATGTTGTGCTCTGTGCAAAATTCTACCAGGCGGCTTCCTCTTTCATTTCTGTCCCCCAATCCATATTCACCTACTATGTTTCCTTCTCTCCCTTTTCCTACACTCGAATTCCAGTCACCCATGACTATTAAATTTTCGTCTCCCTTCACAATCTGAATAATTTCTTTTATTTCATCATACATTTCTTCAATTTCTTCGTCATCTGCAGAGCTAGTTGGCATATAAACTTGTACTACTGTAGTAGGTGTGGGCTTCGTATCTATCTTGGCCACAATAATGCGTTCACTATGCTGTTTGTAGTAGCTTACCCGCATTCCTATTTTCCTATTCATTATTAAACCTACTCCTGCATTACCCCTATTTGATTTTGTGTTTATAACCCTGTAGTCACCTGACCAGAAGTCTTGTTCCTCCTGCCACCGAACTTCACTAATTCCCACTATATCTAACTTCAACCTATCCATTTCCCTTTTTAAATTTTCTAACCTACCTGCCCGATTAAGGGATCTGACATTCCACGCTCCGATCCGTAGAACGCCAGTTTTCTTTCTCCTGATAACGACATCCTCTTGAGTAGTCCCCGCCCGGAGATCCGAATGGGGGACTATTTTACCTCCGGAATATTTTACCCAAGAGGACGCCATCATCATGTAATCATACAGTAAAGCTGCATGCCCTCGGGAAAAATTACGGCTGTAGTTTCCCCTTGCTTTCAGCCGTTCGCAGTACCGGCACGGCAAGGCCGTTTTGGTTATTGTAACAAGGCCAGATCAGTCAATCATCCAGAGTGCTGCCCTTGCAACTACTGAAAAGGCTGCTGCCCCTCTTCAGGAACCACACGTTTGTCTGGCCTCTCAACAGATACCCCTCCGTTGTGGTTGCACCTACGGTACGGCTATCTGTATCGCTGAGGCACGCAAGCCTCCCCACCAACGGCAAGGTCCATGGTTCAAGGGGGGTTTAAACTATTAGATAACCTAAAACCTGAATTATACATTATTATTATTATTATTATTATTATTATTATTATTATTATTATTTGTATATTTCACTTGCGGCCACACAGTTGCCTAAATTTAATTTGTTTTGGAGAACAGCTAAAGCAAAATGTACAGCATACAAGAGAATGAGCTAGTCCTGAAGAGAGTGCTGTTTGATTCTCTCGAAAGTCTAGTTAAACAGCACTTGACTGTGCAAACAAAATAAGTCCAATCCGAAATGCTCTTATTGCGACAATACATAAGTGTTTGAAAAACAAGATGATGTGAAATACATGTACTTGAAATACAAAATGCAGCGTACCAACTTTTATTTTGCATTTGTAATACTTTCTTTCAAAAATCATTTTCTATTTTATTTGAAATAGGTAAAATATAGGTATTCTGTGTTTGTAAAATGCCAAATTCTTCTCTTGAATTTATTTATTTCATACTTCATAGCTTTTATTCATTTGATGAGCCATTTGTTTAAACAAAGTAGTTTCATGATGGATACAGATGGCGCAGTAAGTGCCAAAGGTATACCTGTAAACTGAATATGACAATGACCCTAATTATTAGAAATGTTACTAAGACTTGTACACATGTTTACCACAATTGTTTGTTTAATGCAAAATGTACCGAAATTGTCAGGTAACTCCAAAGACATTGAATAAAGGAGGGAGCGATGTAACACACCTTACATTTAATAGCTTCAAGATAGATATAAAAGTTTACGATGCAGCCATGTAAAAATGTCAAGCACTTTTTAATCTGCGTTAAAGGTCTCCTAAAGCTTTTGAAACCTATTAAGAACCAACTGTAAAATCCCCTACTTATCCATGTCCAATACGATGGTATTCATACTATAATCCTATTAAGGATCTGCCCACAGTCAAAGATACTCTAAGTGAAACATTAACCCTGGAGTGGTCGAGCGGTGTCTGACAGATGCCAGCTTCACTTCATTCACTATTGTTCAACCGATACACTGGTGGACATATGGGGCCATCTACCTTTCAGTTAACCAAATACAGACGTATTCAGCTCATCAATATTGCTTTAGTCGCCGTACAGTGTTGGAGGGAAGAGATTGTTTCCGGAGCTGCATCGTTGGAGTCGACCAGACACCGCGCGACCTTTGACAGTACGGAAGGTATATATTAAATTCTTTTATTTAAGGTAGCAGTTTTTAATACTTCTTAGTAACAGCTGTTGCTAACAGGTATTCCCCCTCCCCCTTCAGATCCAACATGAGTTTGCAGAAGACCTGCTATTTGGAAAATAAACGTGATAGGGAAATTGTACTCAGACTGTTGTTTGAGGAAAATGATGAATTGGACGATGAGTTTGATATTTAGAGAGATGTGGAAGAAGACAGTGTGGAAACAAGACAAGAAGATTTGAACACTGAGCAAGATGGGGACTCCAGTGAGACTGACAGCAATGATCATGGTGACAAATGTTTTCTAGGAAGGAACAAATCCACAAAATGGTCAAAAGTGTGTCCCCCAAAAACATTCGTACTAGATGACAAAACATTGTTATTCATTTACCAGGAGTGATAGGAGCTGCTAAGAATGCCAGAACACCGATGGAACGTTGGGAACTACTTTTCGATGGTGAATTACTTTCTAGTATTGCTGATCACAAAAATAAAAAGATTTTTGTAGTACAGAAAAATTATTCCAGAGAAAGGGATGCACAACTGACAGACATCTCTGAAGTAAAAGCTCTGTTAGGAATATTGTATTGATCTGCTGCAAGAAAAGACAACCATACTAGCACCCGAGATACATGGGCAGCCAATAAAATGGGAATTCAGTTATGTCGTCTGATAATGGCTGAAAAACAATGTAGGTTCCTGTTGTATTGCTTGAGGTTCGACAACAAGGATACCCAAGAGGAAAGGAAGAAGGTGAATTATATAGCTCCCATACGTGAGGTGTTTTCTTTTTTTGCGGAACATTGTAAAAATGCTTATTCTATTGGGGAGTACTGTATTATTTATGAGACAGTATATCCCTAGCAAACCGAAAAAGTATGGGCTGAAACTATTTGCTTTGGTGGATCCTAGGATGTATTGCACAACCAACCTGGAAATTTACGCTGATAAGCAGCCTACAGAGCCATTTGCAGTTAGCAACAAACCAACAGATGTGAAATGTCTCACTAATGAGATCTCAGGAACTGGACATAATGTAACTGCAGACAATTAGTTCACATAATTAGAATTAGCTGATTACTTGCGTCAGAAGAATCTTACTCTGGTTGGAACTATGAGGAAGAATGAACATGAGATTCCAACAGAATTTACGCTAACAAGAAACAGGGAAATAAGAACAACACTGTTTGGGTTTCAGAAAAACTCAACTATGATGTCATATGTCACCAAGAAAAACAGGACAGTTCTGGTACTATTCACAATGCATCACGATAACGCAATTGATGCCACTTCTGGTGATAAGAAAAAGCCAAAAGCCAGAAATAACAGTTTATAGTGCAACCAAATCAGGAGTTGATACTGTCAATCAGCTATGCAGCACCTACAGTGTATCAAGAAAACCCAGCAGATGCCCAATGGTGATTTTTCTTTGTCATGATCAACATTGCAGATATAAATGCACAAATAATATACCATGAAAATAGCAGCAGTGCTCGCACCAGGCCTAGTGAGTTTCTGAAACTTCTGGCACATTATCTAGCTGACGGTTACTTGTGTCAGCGTTCCCATTCTTGTTGTTGCCAAGAAATCTCAGGCAAGATATTGAAAACAGAATCTTTTTCCAGATGCAGCCACTGTCTAGCCTACAGAAGAGGACCAAAGCTCAAAAGGACAGAGGTGCTGTGAATGTGGTCGTTCAGAACACTGGTACACCAAGTACAAATGCCACAGTCGTAAGAAATTTTTGTGTTTACAACATGCACAGCAAGTATGTGCTAACTGCTGAGTGTGATATTTCTGTTATAATTTGAACAACGCAATTAACTATCACTGTTTCCATACAAGGACTGTAATGCAAATTTTTTAAAAGTGTGAGATAGTTTTTCGCCTTTGTAATTAAAGGCATTAAAAATTACGTAATGTAACAGTCAACAGTTTTGTGAAGCACATTTATACTTTTTAGTAAGAAAAATAAATTATTTCCATTGGTCATTATGTACTCATCTCTTTTATAGTACTTGATTAGTGCTTTCACAAATATAAACTTCGAACAGATTGAACTAAGTGTACATTGTTGGCGCAATAATGCTTATGGCATCTGTGGGATGCCATGGGACCTACAATGAAACAATATCCCATGCAACCACAGCAGGGTTGAGGAAACTCTGATTAGCAGCTTTTAAAGAAATTGAAATACTAATGAATACATAAACAGTTGAAACTGTATTGCTGATGGCATCAGAAATTTAGAAGGGTACCTACTGTGGGCGTCTTGTGCCAGAACTAATGAGAATGCAAAGAATACTAAGCAGTTTGCAAATGGGTAAACCTATGTACTGCAGTGTGCTGATAGAAGTTATTGAAGAAAGTCTTCATAAGTGTTACGAGAGACACCATAAATTGGAGGGACCAAAAGCAAAGGATGGCATATTAGCATCAGCTGAAGGCTAGCAGAGAATACATTAAAGACCTGTTTATATCAAAAGTGTGGAAGATGAAACAGGAAAAATATGGGAAGAACTTGTAACATTCTGATTAAAAAAGTGAATCTTATGTTTGTTGAGGGTTCTGATTCTTTTGTTGCCAGTGGTACTGCCAACACTGCAATAGATCTGAAAACACTGTAGTATTGAAAAGATAGGGACAATAGTTTTCATTCCTTGAACAGGTTTCCAACTGTAAAACTTTTATTTAATTAAAGATAATACTTGTTTACCAAGGTCTGCACCAGTTAAGTGACTACTCTTCCTTCACTATAATAATAATAATAATGAGGCCACATAAGTGGAATATGAAAGATGAAATAACTTAATTATTATTGGTGTTAAAAATCAGAGAAACAATTGACATGTAAAATATTCACTAACTAGAGCTGTTTTATTTGAATAAAGATATTTTGGAAATACATATTTTGCACTCTGTATTTAAAGACTTTTATTTAAAAAAGATGTGTTTACATTTGAAATAGAAAGAATGACTTTGTATTTTGAATTCATACACTTTCAATAAAGTTTTGCACATAAATTTCCATAGACTTAATGTCCTAAGAGTACATACTGTTAGAGCAAACATGCTCCTGTGTCTATATATGTTTCTGAATATATTCCACATTTTGATTACATCACTTAAAATCTATTAAAAATTGGTGCAATGGACAAAGTAAGCCATCATTGTAGGGGCAAGAAATGAAAAGCAATAGTTCCTGGTATGTGTTGCTCTGTTGCTTAATTTTCTGTAACCGCTAGAAGTACCACCATGCTTGCTTAAGGAATTAATCCTCATCTATTACCAAAACATTTCCTTGGTAATGCAGGGAATTAAAATACTCTATTTTAGATGCCTGAATTTGGTACATAACAAATTGCAGAAGACAGTTACATGCAAATTTTTCAGATATGAGGATGTACACAAAGTACAAAATATGACTAATTATCACAATAATTGTTTCACTGAATTTCCACTATAATAAATTTAAGCAACCAAAGTGTGGTAATTTGCACGCACTTAACATTAAATAATGAAAACAAACAATGGAAACCCCAGGAATATTAACAATATTAGGAAAAGCATGAGATTGCAGATCACCGTAAAAAGTTGCAGAAAGGCACAACAGATGGAGTGTTACACATTATAGCTTTTGGCCTAACCCTTAGTCAACAAAGAAAATGCATGCACACACATTCACACAAGCAAGCGCATCCCATAAACAGATGGTTCCTACCAACTGCTGCACCCAATAACTAATATGAGTTTCCCCCAGGGGGCTCAGTTCTTTCAGGAGTACCCACATGCCACACATGGGGCCCCGAGCTATTACAGCCCATTCTTCTTTCCCTGGCTGCATTTCCATCACCCTGCACTCCCTCCCTGTCCTCACTCTTTCCCCATTGCCTCCTCCTTCCCCTCTGTGTTCTGATTTATATTCACCTGGTTCCCTTCATTGCTTGCAATTTTGTTCCTTCTGCCTGTTCTGTCATCATTTCTGGCATTGAGGTCCCTGCTTAATATTTGACCTCCACATCTAAATTTGGTATTAGCCATTTGGGGAAGAACTCCCTCCCTTGTGCCTACAGTGTGGATTCCTCTCCCCTGTTCCTTCCCCTCTCCCTTCCCTGCTGTAACCCCCTTCCACCCTGCTAGGTCACCAGCATGTGTAGCCAGTCTGCATGATGGGGGTGTTATGTCCCCGCCTGGCCAAGGAGTGGTTGCTTGTCTTCTTGGAGCATTGGAAGTCCCGGCAATGGTCACTGCACCAGGTGGCCCTTTCTGTGGCTGGGTGGTGCCCATGGGGAGAGCCCTTGATCAGAGAGGTTGGTATCAGGCCGCATGCTTGGTGCATGAAGCATATCAAACTGCAAAAATATGGCCATCTCTTCGAATGGTGAAGAATCATTGAATACTGCTTCGTATGACCCGGCAGCCTTCCATTTCCTGGCTACACCACGGGAGGAGGGCCAGGCTCTCTGTCTTGGAATGAAAAACTTTCGCCACTACCTAGGACAGATTGAGGGGTGGGAGGACATTCACCGCCACAAAACCATTGTTTTTTTGTGGGGAATATAAAGGACAAGTTTGCGAAGTGCAGTAACATGGGGTCGGGCTCCCTGTTCATCAAAGCTGCTTTGCTTCCCAATCTGCAGCTAATTGTGCTCGTGATAATTTTAGCAATGTCCCAGTGTCTGTTACTCCCCACCAATCTCTGAATATGGTCCAGAGAGTAGATTTTCATAGGGACCCCATCCTGCAAACTGAGGAGGAACTGCGGGCTAATCTGGAATGATACGGTGTTCATTTTGTTCGACATGTGCAGAAAGGTCGCAAAGACAACCACACCTACACCAGCGCCTTCATTCTAGTTTTGAGGGGGATACTCTCCCAGAGAAGGTAAAGATTATGTGCTACAGATGTGATGTGAAGCTACACGTCCCACCAACCATGAGGTGCTTTTGGAGCTTGCGTTTTGGGCATATGTCTTCCTACTGTATAGCGGAGCTGTTGTATGGTGCGGACATCCACTCCATGAGGAGAAGCCCCTTTGTTTCACCACCTGTGTATGTCAATTGTCATGACCGCCACTTCCCTTGCTCACCAGATTGCCCAGCTTACAAGAGAGAAAAGAAGATCCAACAGTACAAGTCCCTGCATCATCTGTGTTATGCTGAGGCTCGCCAAAGATATGAGAAACTCCATCCAGTGTCACTATCTTCAACTTTTGCTTCTGTTAAATCTTTACCCCCTCCTGCCTCTTCCTTACCCCAGCCACATCCCCCTCTCCCCTCGCCTTCTCGTGCAGTTCCTATGACCTCCCATCCAGGAGCCACTCCCCCTCCCCGGCCGAAGAAGTGGCCCCCTTCTTCGGCACCTGCCAGTCATAGACTTCCCCCTGGGATACCTCTCCCCAGCATCCCTCAGACCGGAAGCCTCCTACCACAAGTCGGCCACAAGACACACCTCTGAAAGAGGAGGAGGAGGAGAAGAAGAAATATGTCACAAGACAAGGCCCCCCCCCCCCCCCCCAGTGCCCCCAGAGGAGCAGTCTTCCCCCATTGTAACTTGAATCGGACATCTTATTTATGGATGTCACCCCATCCTTGTCGGTGACAACCACTGACAGAGTGACATGACCTGCTCCTCAGCTTCTTTGTCTAACCCGGGCTCTCGCCACAGTGGAATTGTGACCGATAATACTGTCGCCTGCCGGAAATATAACGTCTTGTCTCCTCTTATTCTGCTTTCTGTCTTACTCTTCAAGAAACACTCTTCCATTTTCACCACTCTCCAACATTTCGTGGTTATGGGCTTTCTGTCGGAACTATGCCAGCCCTGGGGTGGCATTTGGTGGGGTCTGCACTTTGGTTCAGTCCGATGTCATTGGCGGCTGGATACCCTATGTACCAACCTGGAAGCAATAGTGGTTAGAGTGCAGACGACTCCAGCAATCACTGTTTGCAATTATCTCCCTCCAGGTAGGCCACAACCTTACGTTGAACTATCTTAATATAGCAATTCCTGCCTCTGTATCTCCTCCTTGGGGTCTTCAATGCACACCAACTCCTGCAGAGGCATGCCACTTCGATTGGTTGGGTTATTCTAAATTAATCAACGTATTACAGATGTTTATTTGCATCTCCTCATTGATGATTTCCATACTAACGTCAGTGCCACCCATGGCACCTTTACTGCTATCGATCTAATCATTTCCTCCTCTGCTCTCGTGGCTTCCCTACATTGATCATCCCATGATGACCTTGTGACAGTGAGCATGTTCTGGTGATTCTATTGTTCCCCTGCTGCCACCAGGCAGACAGGCTCCCACATTGGGCATTCTGCAGGGCCAGTTGGCCTTTATATACACCTGTTGTGCACTTAAACACCTCCCTCTTGAAATGCATTGATGTGGTCGTGCAAGACGTCTCTGTCACTATTCTTCATGCTTCTATCACTGCTGTCCCCCTATCCACAGGTCCCCCTAATCAGCAACTGGTACCGTGGTGGACTAAGGATGTAGCAGTCGCTGTCCAGAACCGCTGCTCGGTGCTGCAATGATTTCAACAACATCCTTCAGACCGACATCCTTACTTATAGGCACCTCCATTCTAATCGTTACCTTATTAAGCAGAGTAAAAAGGAATGCTGGGAGTTCTGTGTTACCTTCCTGGGGCCATATGTCTCTTCATCGCGGGGTTGGTCCAAGCTCCGTATCCTTCTGGGTCGCCAGCGACAGTCAACTGTCCAGTCTTAACCTCCAAGGTGCTCTGTGTGCTGATCCACTGGTCCTCTCAGAACATCTCGCGACGACATTGGCATCCTCTTCGTATCTTGATACCTTTCTTTGGCAGCAATGCCGAGTTAAACAGACTCCTCTCTGTTTAAACATGCATCATGCTGAGCTCTATAATGAATTCTTCACTGAATGGGAATTCTTGCAGGCTCTTACCTCAAGACACGTGGCCCCAGGCCCATATTCCATCCACAACTAGGTGATCCAAAACTTGGACATTCCCCTAAGGCAACATTTCCTTAGAGTCTTCAACTGCATTTGGCTCATGTGTGCTTTCCTGTAACAATGGCGAGACATTATAGTTACCCTGTCCTTAAGCCCGGGAAGAACCCAATGTCCCTTGACAGCTACTGCCCGATTAGCCTGACAAATGTACTTCTTAAACTGTTAGAGAGAATGGTTAGCTTCAGATTATGTAGGGTACTTCAATCTCGGGGCCTTTTCTCCCTGTATCAGTCTGGCTTCTGGGCAGGACGATCTCCAACTGACCATTTACTCACATTGGAATCAGCAATAAGACAGACCTTTACCAACTACCAGCACCTTGTTGCAGGTATACCTCATGGCTTGGTGGCATCACATTTTAGTTACACTCCATGATCGCGGCTTCCGTGGCCTCCTTCTGATTTTTATCTGTGACACTTTATCTCGCCAGCTCTTCCAGATTCAAGATGGGACTTCACTCAGTGCCCTCGGTTTCAGGAGAACAGTATCCCACAGGGTTCTGTGCTGTCACACTGTTCCTCATTGCCATCAATGGGCTTGTAACATCTGTTGGGCCTGTGGTTATCCCAGTATTCTACATCGACGATTTTTGCATCTGGTGTAGCTCTCACTCGGAACATCTGCTGAGCACTGCCTCCAACATGCCATCTGACCGACCTCTGCATGGGCCATCTCCCATGGCTTCGTTTTCTCCCTCCAAAACGTGGGTTATGTATTTTTGCATCTCCTGAATGCTATAGCACAGTCCCATTTCTTGGGCCTTATTTTTGAAAAAAAGCTGTCGTGGCTGCCACAATTCGTCACCTAAAGACTGCATGCATGCTGAAGCTTAATGTTCTCCACACACATCTTGGGGTGCAGTCCGTACCACTCTTCTCCATTTTTACTTTGCTATGGTCTTGTCCAGACTAGATTATGGTAGTCAGGTTTATGGCTCAGTGGCTCCTTCCACTCTGCAACTACTTGACCCTGTTCACTGTTGGGTGCATCTGGCTATTGGGGTCCTTCTCTCTAGTACTGTTCTGTCTCCTCACAGAAGTGGGGATTCCCCCTCTACAAATATGACGGAGCCAACTCCTAGTTCCTTTCACCAATTCCCTGACCATCCCGTCTACTTAGCCCTCTTTGCCAATGACGGATGTCTCCCTCCTGACAACTGCCCGCGAGTGGGTTTGCCAGTTTGCATGCCTCCCTGTTCCTGCTGTCGGGATCTCCATCATTACACCCTGGAATGCACTCTGTGTATTTCCTCCCATACCTCCCCTTGGATGGTGCCTAGACCATGGATTAGGACTGGCCTATTCCAGGCTCCTAACATTTCTGTCACTCCTATGGTTTTCCGGCGTCTTGTACATGCCATTGTTGCAGAGTTCCATGGTGCCACCATCTTCTACATTGATGGTTCTAAGACAATCAGTAAGGTGGGATATGCTTTCACATGTCCTACTGGCTTAGAACATCATTTATTGCCAGAGCTTTTAACCATTCGCAGAGCCCTCAGTTTTGTTTCTCAGGCCTCCCTCCACAGCGTTTTAATTTGTTCAGACTCAATGAGCAGCTTACAGGCTATCAATCGATGCTACTCTTGTCACGCTTTGGTCTCTGCTATCCACGACTTTCTCTCTGCCCTTGGCCATGCCCCCTGCTAAGTCATGTGGGCATCCCAGGGAATGAACTGGCTGACTGTTTGGCTAGAAAAGCAGACACGAACTCCCCCATTCCCTTTCATGATTCCAGCTGTGGATCTATGTCAAATCTCTCTTTGGCCAAAAATGGAATGACATCTGGTGCTCATAGTGATAAACTTTGCACAATCAAGGTGTCTACTGCAGTTTGGCGCTCTTCCATCTGCTCCCACTGTTTTATGCAGTCTGCGCATTGGTCATACCAGGCTTACCCACCAACTCAGTCATAAAAAAAATCACAGGTTGCTGAAAATTTGTTTCATAACATTCCTTGGCATGCTGAATTCAGTTGGTAAATCCAATTTGTTAAACAGTTTTGTTAATCACTTTTGAGTTTTGAAAATATCAGTAATTTTTTCAGACCCATATGTGGAGTTGGTTATCACAGATCACATTCACAAAAAGTTTTGAGCCAAACGTGTGTCCTTATATGTGATGATTACTCTGTACATACACTTGTAGTCATGTATGTGTATGTGCTTAATCTATATGTACATCCGAAATAAACCTAAATAAATAAGTGCACCTATAATTTACATTTTGTTTTGCAATTTCCAGACATAGATTTTCATTTGTGGTGGACTCAATTTGGGAGGGGAAAGTAAATATTTATAAAGGTTTCTGGTTCACGATCGTGGCGGTGGGGTATTAGGTTTTTAGGGCGAGCAGGTGATCAACATTCGAACACAGTCTCGTTACTTTACATAGCTTCATTCATATCATGATACGTACATACGGTCTTGCGGTCAGTTGAAGGCTGGCAATTGATGACAGCATGACACCTGGCAGCCAGAAGAGACCCTCTTTCATTCCGCGCGGCCAGCTGTACGGATGGCTGATGACCCGCCCGTGCGGGCACAGCGGAGAGAGGAATGTTCTTTCTATGTATGAGGGTGAATGTTTAGATGCACTACTTCATCACTCTTTTACACATTCTTAGATATGATGAAACACCAGTAACTAATAGTATCAAACATGCATCAGCATAAGAAATACTCAGTATATCATAGTGAGGTAATGAAGAAGAGATGGAGGAAAAAAACTGTGAAAAGCAAAGAAAATGAGTGTTAGTGACAAAACTGAGTGTGTCAATGAAAATGTACCATATGAGAAAAACATACGGACACAAATGAAATTTCTAGTATTGTTAGGAATACGTTGGAAAAACAGTGTTGCTAGACCTAACAATGGAGAAAAAAAAAAAAAACCCTCAACGAATGACAAATGAATCTGAATAAATTCTGCTTCACTTTTCACTGTTATCATTATTATAAAAGATTAAGTGCACTGATTGCGACCAAAGTATCTTCTTTTTTAGTTACATCCAACGTGCTGTGGGTTTTCATGTAGAGTCATGCTAAAATAATCTTATTGCGAATTGAGTGGAAATGGACAGTTTAAAATATGAAAAGGACACTGGTTCACTCAATATTGTAGAACCTTACAAGACTTTTAAATTTGCTTGACAATCATTGTATGGCCGTTAAGTGTGGGCAATAGATGAGAAATTGCAGTTAAATCCCCTGAAACTCGATGAAAGGTTTTTCAGAAAGAATAAACGTATTTTGAGTGCCTATACTCATTAAACTGAAAGACATAAAACTATGACACTTGGGCACATATTCACAAATTTATCAAGTGTAGATTGCTGATGTTCAGTATGTCCTCCACCAGTTACACAAACAATGTCTCATTGATATTTGAATCCCTCCCACACTTTAGTAAGTGTGGCTGTTATCACTGACAGTATGGCAGTATGGATTTGGTTCTTGAACTTCACACACTGTGTTGTGCAAAAGTGTTACCATTGTAAATAGCATTCTGAATTGAGTCAGAAAATGCCACATGTTTGCATTTGTTGTGATTATGTAGAGCCTGTAACAGCTGTAACTTGTACGTCTTATAACCAACCAATTTCTGGAAACACACCAACATATTGTTGTAGGTAGTTGTACTTCTGAAGGGCAAGAAAAGTTGATTTTGTAGGACTGTGTTGGAAGCAGGTTGAATTCGTGCGACATTTTCAGTGGAAACATGAAGATGGCCAAAACTCTTTCCTTTGCATACACATTCTGTGTCTACAAACTGTTGATACCATTTGCACATTGCACAAACTTGAAAACATAAAGTGATTGCTGCTGTGGTGTTGCCAGTTCACAACACATTACAGTAACCAAGCAAAAAGAAAACAACTGACATCTAGTGTCAATGAATATAAATTAGGCAATGTATTCATTCCTCCAATAACAGTGCAGTGATTAATTGTTCTGACTACACAATAGTGTAATAGAGGGAAACATTCCACATAGGAAATATATATCTAAAAACAAAGATGATGTGACTTACCAAATGAAAGTGCAGGCAGGTCGACAGACACACAAACATACACACAAAATTCAAGCTTTCGCAACAAACTGTTGCCTCATCAGGAAAGAGGGAAGGAGAGGGAAAGACGAAAGGATGTGGGTTTTAAGGGAGAGGGTAAGGAGTCATTCCAATCCCGGGAGCTGAAAGACTTACCTTAGGGGGGAAAAGGACGGGTATACACTCGCGCACACGCACACATATCCATCCACACATATACAGACACAAGCAGACATATTTAAACACCCTATGCATGCACAGTAATTTGCAGAACTTGAATCTTGTAATTGCAGATCACGTACAGTGACAGGACTCTTCGAATTCACTTGGACTCCTCATCCAATGAGACTGTGTGCTGTGCGCTCCAAACCTACAGTGTTCCATTCCCAGATAATGTCCAGACTCATAATAGTTGTGCTGCAGCACAATAGTTGGCTAAGAGTGAGTTTACATAGTACAGTTACATGCTCCAACATCGAATCTGACCCAGCATACAGATGATGATTGACCCTCATTTCTGTTACTTCATCCACATTATATGCCATCACAGCCAGTCCAATGACTCTGACCACACTGTAGTGACAACTGTCTCCTCTGCATAACAGATACTACAAAAAGGGTATCCACTACTTGACTATAGGTGAATGTTTGTGGACCAAACCAGTAACCTCAACATGAAATAAAAACTAAACAGTATCTTGTATAAAAGTGCTCCGTTCGAAAGTACACATTTTTCAAATATTTGAAACAAAAAACTTACTACTGGGTAACAGTCAATATCAAGCCACTTCACCATGTAGCTTATAACACATTTGGATCCTCTTTGGCATGCTGTCCACTATATGATAGAGATGTTGCTGTCAGACCTTTCGACAGTGACCTTCTTGGGGCCACCTGTTGTGGCTTCCTGAAACTTCAACTGGTCGTAGTGCTCGATTGAGCTCATGTCGGCAGATAGTGAAGGCCATACCACTTAGTTGATTCCTGCCTCCCGGAGGAATCCTTACACAAAGTGGGCACAGTGTATAGCTTTATAATGTCATTGCAAAAGATAAGATGGAGTCCTGCTGTCAAACAATAGTCACAACCATAGTAAAAAGACAGCTTTGTGACAACTTATCACTTGGTAAAACCAGCTAAATCAACATAGGAATAACTGTGTCTGAACTACTTTGCAACAAAAAATTGCATAGTTAACAATGATGGATGTGTTACAAATTTACTTAATAAATAACAAAAAATATATATTATACGTATTGCGGCACGTATCACGTTGCTGTCATGTGTTGCTCTCTTATATACTGTCTGACAAAAATAGTGAAGCAGTCACAAGGAGAGGACTAAACAAGATGAAAATTCGTTGGTTGCGAGGTCATGGAATTCTATTTTGGTGATTACAAATTCAAGCCCTATTATCAGTGTGACAAGCACTCCCTCTGCCGTGGATGCATGCACTTGTGCTGTTAGGATGTCGTGCCATTGTATCCTCTCCTGAGGGAAGCTGACCCACAACTTTGTAACTGGTCCTCTAAATTCTGGACATTGGTACCGGACTGAATTGATATCCAAACTTTTCCCACACATGTAGGCCTGCTATTGGGGACAGAGTTGGGGATCTCGCTGGCCATGGAAGTACTGCAACATGACTCGCACAGTTCACAGGTACGCATACTATGGGTGAATAAGATATGTTCTGTTCAAAAATTCCACCACGGTATTGTTGCACGGGAGGAAACGCGGGATGATCCAGGAGGTATTTCTGGTCACCATTTTAAGTGCAGCCATTTGTGTTGTTGTGTTAATGGTAGCCCTTGCCTGGAATTGTAATCCCTTAGTCCGTCTACTTACAGTCCCTGACCAGTGCTGTGGGATGACACAATGTTGCAGGGAATCCATTACTTGTCCTCAGGTAGTAGGTAAAGATCCGAAGGGATTGCAGTGTGCTAGGTCCACAACATCATGCTCCTTCCTTGTGATCGTCAGACATACTAGACAGGAACTTTGACACCGAGTATGTCTTCACTCAAGTAACTGTGCACTCGGACATCAGGGTGTCCGAATGTTTCACAATCCTGGAAATAGCAAGATTCAGCCAGTTATCCCAATGGAGTCGGGTACATAGCATCTGTGTGGCCTTCACAGGGATCATTCAATATCTGATGCTGCTCATGCCCTTCACAAACCCTACCAAGCATGGTAACAATACTAAACACGAACAACACCAATGCACTCTGGTAGCTGTTCTACCTGTTAACAGAGATTTGCAACAGTAGTAATTTTCATATCGACCCAAGGTGTACAAGGTCTGTTAAAAAAATTCTGGAACATGTGTAATTTCACAGTAGTGGTTTGTTGGAGTGAAATGCAGTTGGTATCCCTGCACATACCTGTGTTTAATGTGTAACTGCCGGAAATTTCATTGTTGTATGTCTGTTAGTTATTGTTCAGTGCTGTATTTAGTAGAACGTTGTGGCATACAGATTGCGAATTTCGAGATGGCAGAGATTGCGGAGCAAAGTGTCTGCATTAAATTGTGCGGTGAACTGTAGAAAACCTTTACAGAGACCCACCAAATGACAAGGAAGCCTATGGTGATGAGTGCGTAAGCTGTACTTTGTGTTACAAATGGTTCACATGTACTTTAAAAATGGCCGAACGGAAGTTAAAAATGATCCTTGTTCAGGATGACCTTTAATGTCTACAGACGAGGCTCATGTAGGAATGTCAACAAAACTGTGTGTGCCAATTGAAGACTGAGTGTCCGAGAGATGGTAGAAGGATGCAACATTTCAGTTCGATCATGTCATGAAATTGGTGCAATTGAGAATTAGGTGTTCCTCAAGAGAGTCATAACTGGTGATGAGACGTGTGTCTATGGTTATGATGTTGAGACAGAGGTTCAGTCTCCTCGATTCATCATATTCGTCGATGGTACTATCGGGACATGTTGTGGCACCTGGGAGAAAATCTGAGAAGGAAACGGCCTTAAATGTGGTGAGACAATTCGTGTGCGCATGTTCATCCCTGGTGGTGCGTGACTGTAGCACAAAGAATTAAATCACTGAGCTGTCTTATCCTCCGTACTCACCCAACCTGGCCACCACAGACTTTTTTTTATTTCTAAAGTTGAAAACCCTGTCGAAAGGACAAATATTTGCAAGGACGATCCAGCAAGACGCATACCGAGACTGCTTCCAGAAGTGGAAATGCATTGGGAGTGGTGTATCAATTGTGGAGGAGAGTATTTCAAAGGAGACCATGCAGAATAAGTAAAAGGTAAGTGTAGTAAATTTTTGTGGACAAAGTTCCAGAATTTTTTTGATCAGACGTTGTGTATGTGTATGAAGTTAAATTGACATCTGGCCATGTATTCTGTGTGCTTCAAATGTTTTGTCAGGCAGTGTATTTTGAATTAAATCAGTTTTATACTGTGTTTGCATCTAATTAACGTTTCTAGATGAATGATCTAATTACTGACATTGGTGTCTGCATGCCACGATACTGCCTAAGCTGAAGTCTTTATCGTAGCTGTAATCCTTACTTACTGGATTGATATGTTTATAATGATTTGCACATATCGTCATCATTCAATGAATTGCTAAAAACCATTCAACAGCCAAGATCAAATAAAATATTTTTTACTTAAAACGGCCAGTTTCAACAGACTATGCTGTAGTCTTCTGGTCTTAAACGTGTTTTACAACAAAACGTTTTAAGACCTGAAGATAACAGCACAGTCAGTTGGAACATGATCCATCCACCTTCTTTGTAGTCAGGAGTTTCTCAAGTGCGTCATACCCGACGTCTAGGTGCAAACCATTTTGACGGGCCTGCATGTGCTACTGCCACCAGACCACACCCACTCGGACTTTAGCATTTCATGTGAAATGTCACACAGTTTCCACTTCTTGGAATGTAATCATCTTATGGTTTCTATATAGCAGGTATAGCACTGTGCTGAAGGTTTCTTTCCAATTGTGTATATAGCTTTACAAAATGGTAACAAGTACACTTCTTCTTTTGCAGGTGACATTTGAATTTGGGGCACAGCAGAGTCCTGGCTGTGTACGTGAAGTAGCCATAACAAACTTTGTGACAACCAAGGCTACGTTTACATGGAATGTGCATCAGCTGAGGAATTGGCCGAAAGGCACTTTTGAAGCCTCATCACCGCCGTTTGTCCACCCCAGTGCGAGTATGTGGAGCATGCACCTGTCCAAAGACAGCCACGAATCCGTCCATCTTGGTTTCATACTGGTCTCTTCTGAGAAGGGAACACCTGTGAGAGCCAGCATAAAGACAAAGGCCAAATCCAAAGCCAGTCAAATAAAAGAGGTATGCCAACATCTGTACCTAGTTCTTTTGTTGACAGTAAGTAATTTTCATGACTCATGTATCAGCATAAGGAAGACATCAAGCCACATTATGATTTGTTGAGAAGGATACTGTATTAAAAATTAAAAACATGGATACAGTGTAACAATAGCTACATTTGTTTGTTTACACATGGCAGTAATACAAATCTTTCGGTGCCAGATTTATTGGCCATGTACATGACTTGGTAATAGGGCATGTACAGGAGGATGAAAAATTTTATGTGATCGTGGGAATCCGAGTGACTGGTGTGGTGACGATACAGTGTGTTGATACTGAGGTGGGTTGGTGCTGCTGATTCATAGCTGGTGGATTTTATCTCCACATACTAGTGGCCTTACAGGTGTCGCTCAGAGCAGACTAACCTGTGCTGTGTCCACTGGTTCCTGCTTCATCACTCTCTAGGTTGCCGGTGACTGGCAGTCTCTGTTGTCCGTGCTGCAATGGCCGTTCAGTCACCCAATGCCCATGGAGCATCTTTTGTCTGTTGTAATTAGATTGTAAGGGAGGTCACCATGTTATAATAGAGGCTGAGGTCAGACAGCAAAAATAAAGTTGAATGGAAACTGAGGATGTCACAAAATGACATCATACCCAGGGGCAAATACAAACATCAGTTGCAGAGAGACAGACTTTCGCCATAATGAAAAATCAGAACTGGGATATGGACATAAGATACAGATTCAGGAATGACATGAAGTGTCATAATCTAAAAGCAACATGAGAACTAAAATCGGTTCCAGATTCTGACTCTGTACGAGAATAGCTCATCATAACATGTTCTGTTATCTGAATGTCATAGTATGACCTACAGTAATTGAATGCCCTCCTGAATGCTCCTCCACAGCAGTTTTGGTCTACCTCCCACACTCTTTGTCTTTCAGAGCACTGAATTTCCCATAGTATCATATTGAAACTCGTGAGCTTTGTTTGCAGTGCCTTTCAGTGATAGATCAATGCTTGGCTACTTCACCCTGCCAGTCTTCATAATGGGGCACCAAACTTTACAATTCCCCCTCAAAAAAATCCTCAAATTCTCCTTTGTAGGTCGCCGGGCAATGGCACGGCAATGTGTGCAAACTCCACTGCATTTCCATGGTGGTCTCTCCATAACTCCAGTTGTGGAGCTAGCCACTGCCCACTGTAAGTTTCCTAGCAGCTGACATAACTGCTGGATTTTCTATGGGAACCTCTGTGAATGAACTTGCATTCGTGAGTGACCACGGAGGCTGTAACTTAATGGCAATTCTGCTTCTTTGTAACAGGAAAGCCTTTAATGTCCTTACTCATGTCTGTGAGATCCTTCGAAACTTAATACCGTCTTTAATTGGGCCACCCCATCCAGAACAAAGAAAAATGCTTGTGAACCATTCTTGTTCATCTTCTACGGATTGGAGAAAAATCTCATAGTAACAAGGCACAGATTAATTTTAGCCCTTTTGTCCGGAGCTTTGGTCCATGAAGTATTACAGGACTTAACACTCTCTCCTCTCCTCTTTCCTGTTCTAGTTGTGAATGGTGCATGGGAAGAAATGCTGGCCAGCTTCTGTGAGAGCTCGCATATCTCTAACTGTACCTTAATTGAGTTTTTGTGAGATATGCGAGTGCAATACAGTATGGCGCAGTTAAAAATCAGCCCACCTCCTCTTTGAATATGAATGCAATATTTCGACTTCTGAAACAGAGTAACTAGCTGCAGTAATTGACAGTTTTATACAATAATCAGTTGTTAGCATTCTTCTCTCATGTTTCAGTTTATTTCACATTTCTCTTTGCGGTATGCAAAATGATTTTCTCTTTAGAAAAAAGAACTGAAATTGTGGAAGCGTATTTGAATACAGGTTCGATTAAGGAAACTTGCGAAATTTTCAGGGTCAAGTATGTGGATAGAGGACTACGAGCAAAGAGAGCAGTGCAGAGTCTATATAAAAACTGGCGCACCTATAAACCTGTGCAAAGTGTAAAATAACAAAGAATTTCTTCAGTTTGCACACTGGAAGTTATTGCAGACATTTGCCAAAGAATTATTCAGAGCCCAAAGAAGTCTACACATAAATTGACCCAACAGATGCATTTACGTAGGCGTAGTTGCTAGCAGATATTGAAACATCTTAGTCTGAAGCCACATTGTGTGACAGTTGTGCAACAATGACGGGAGGATGACAGTTGGAAACTTGTAGGTTACTGCATGTGGCTTCTGAATAACATCAATTATGGATCTTTCTGGTCACATGAATTCAAAGAACATGAGGTACTGTTCAACGGAGACCGTAACATTGTGTGTCAACAACCACTCTGTGACAAAGAAACCAGCATTTGGTGCTGTGAAATACGGACGCGCATCATTAGACCAGTGTTTTTTGACACTACTGCCAACATGGTTGCATGTATGGAAATTTTTTGTACATTTTATGCTCATCTTGTTGAATATGAATGACGATACTGCTTCTTCCACCAAAGTGGGACAACATGCCATATGTCTGAGGTAACACTAGAAACAGTCCATGATGCCTTCAACTGAGGAACAAATGGTCAGAAAACGTTTATGGCCACCACACGTTTGCCGGATCTGACATGATTTTTTTGCTGTGGGGGCACTTGAGGAGCAAGGCGTGTCAAACAAATCCACACACAATACAGGAACTGAAAGATAACATAAGCTACAATGTTGCCGCCATTGACATCCGAACTTCACACCAGATGTACCTGAATATGCCTAGACTGTAACTGCTGCCAGTGCATGTTTGGTAGTCATTTATCATTACAGTTACTGGAGTTTCCATCTGTTTATGTGCAATAGTTCTATTTATTTGTTTCCACTCCCAATGCCAAATGTTGATCCTCTGTAGGCCTTAGAACTTTCTACAGTTCTGATTGCTCTGCAAAGAATGTCACCATCCATGCCAGTGGTTTGTTGTGTAAAACAGTTTAATTCAGTTGTGAGCAAAAATTGAATAAAATAATCACAAATTGCAGGTTCGAATTCATGCTGTAATAAAAGCCAATGTATACGGTCTCAATTACTGAACCTGCCAGAGAGAGACTCAAATGCATCATGCTGAAAAATGAAAATTATTGCTTAAATATTGCATGTGAATATTAATGGCAAAAGGCTCAATTTTAATTATACACACAGACCTATATATTTCACTAAATATCTCATTTATTGGTTTAAGGAGTATACAACAGCAGTACCTTCTCATAGTTAATCAGTCAAGACGAGGGATAGACAAAATGGGATTCTGAAATGGTGGTTCACCATTTTTATTTTTTCTTCACATCAGCGAGTAGAATAGAACAGTAGCACAGACTTCCAAAAGTCCCTGTACAAAATGAGCCTTGGGACTTCTGTGTGCACATCATCTGAGATAGAAGCATAACAAAATATGTTATCAAATTGATACATTACAGTGCTCCTAATGATGACAACCTTTATTAGCAGAGCAACAAGTTTGGCACCATTCTGGTTCTGCTAACCATTACAGTCAATCATATGTTTTCTTTTACTGGTTAAGTTGGATTTTCTTTGAGATTGGGTTGGATTTTATCTTTGTTTGGTATAGGAAGGTCAGGAGAATGATTTTTCTTTCACCACATTGTATTACATATGTCACATAAACAATGAGTGTTGCCATGAAATTTTTTTTTTACCTTGACACTGATAATAAAGCTTCAATTTTGTAGAGAGTAACATGTAGATTATCATTATATTATTCTGTTGCCATGTGGTTACATTTTGAGTAATAAGTAACATTGGGGTTGTTGCTGTTACTTTGCTGCTTGTGAAGTTGGATTTATTGTATCTGTCCTCAATATATTTATTAATCTAGCCTCGCTATTTGGTTAAGTTTCACTGGAAACAAGGTAAAACCATTTAAAAAACCTGTGACCTCAGTTGCATACTGAATTATGTTCAATAGTTTTCATTGCTTAGCTTTCTTAAACGTCAGTTGACAGTTTACATGTGAAAATGTTCTTTAGCAAATCAACTTTTTTTTCACTGTGCAATAGTTCTTCGACATACTAATCACAATTTTAACAATCTGGGAAAAGACAGATTGCTGCTTACAATAAAGAAGACATGTCAAGTTGCAGACAGGTGCAACCAAAAGACACTTACAAAGCTTTTGGCCACAGTCTTCATCAGAAAATGACACACACACCATTCACACTCACAAGCAAGCACACCTCACGTACACGCGACCACCAACACCAGCATCTCGGGCCGAGATGTGTGTGTGATGTGTGCGTGAGGTGTGGTTGCTGTGTGTGTGTGTGTGTGTGTGTGTGTGTGTGTGTGTGTGTGTGCGCGCACGCGCGCCTTTCTGCAACTTGATATGGCTTCTTTACGGCCTACATTGTTGGTATTCCTATCTGAATGTTCCATTGTTTGATATTCCAATTTTCAAATGTTTGAAGAGCATTCATATCAGTTGTACTGTATGCGTGGATTGCAATAATTTTTATTTCATTTCTTGGTTTACTTTGAGTGGAGAAACATTTTTCTTGTTGATAGTTCTTTTAAGGAAAATTTTAATGGAAGTTCTTCATTTTATCATTTATTTTGTGAAAAGTTATCTTTATAAATGTAATTCACAGAAATTTCTCCTGCTTATGAAATGTTATGGCTTCAGATTTACTCATTTGGATGACATCTATAGTTGTCAAATAGTGCACTCGCTCATCGTTCCAGGCAAGGGCATAGTGAGTTAATGTACCTTACAGCCCTCAGGAAGGCAGAAGACACTGCTTGCAGACTTGCCACACTCCATCAGATGGCAGCAACATATGAAACAAGAGCGTTCAAACACACACAGCAATAGTCTAGCTTCCCGGAAAAGAAAACCAGATAATAACTAATTGTTAAAGGGGAGGTAGAGGTATGCTCTCTCATAAAAAATTATACCTATTTGTCCTGACAGGACATCACTGAATTCATGGGAATTTGGAGTAGCAGTTCACCTGAATTTTATCTAATAGCAGTGCACACAGGCTGTCTTCTGATTTTTATTATTTGCTAACGTGTAACACAGTTTGTATCTATGGTGCCAAAGTACTGTCTGTAACATCTCCAAGCACTTGCTTAGTGTCTTCGTAGGTATTTACTTGCAATGTGTTTAGGGTGTTACACTCTTTATGTTGGCTGCTGCATACTGTCTGTAATGAGCAATGCTGGCAGGCAAGCGTAATTGTTGCTTCAGTGATGGGAGGAATGCGTATAGTTTCTGCATTGTCACGTGTTAATTTTTGTTCATGATTGACGGCATCACTTGAAGCAAAGATGCTACTAAAAAGTACATGTCACTTGTACTTTTCTCGTGTACGCACAGCTACATTTAGTCATTCTTTATTTGCTCTATAAGATTAGTTCACTTACCAGTGATGTCACAAGCTAACATGTTAAAGTTGATATTGTCATTGTGCATACATAAATCTGCTCGATTCACCTTGCATCCTCACAGTTGAACATCTAAGTCTTCTGTCCCAGTCCCGTTTGATTGAAGACTATTCTGTGATTAAATGAAGTTAATGTACCTGACACAAACTAATCATTGTTAATCGGAAAAACACTGTCATCACCTCTGCTCCTCGCTGTTCCTTGTACACCTTTTCCCTGGTGTTTCCTGATTCTGTGCACAGATGGAGACAGTGCAGTGTGTGTTATGTGTCACAACTTATTCGTTTTCGTACTGGACTCACTGGCATCAAGTTCAGCGAGGCATGCAAGTGGCAGCAAAACTGAGTGAAACAGAGAAATAATAAACAGCAGATCAACTCTGCACAGAACTCTATATCTATTGTACCACACCCTGCATGACTCAAAATTGCTCATCTCCATATCAAAGTATAATTTTTTATCTTCAGTTGCCTACCACTTATGTTTGTTATAAGACACAGTCCATTGGTGTACCCAGACTAACACTAATTCCTTGATAGCACTAATTGCTTATCAATTAGTGTTCCTTCACCAATAGGAAAACTCAGTTAATATAATCTGTATATTCCTTGTTTGATAATTACAGACGTACTTTATCTTTTACACCCAATTGGTGAAACACTTTCTGGCAGATATTTGTTCTACAAAACATCTAAATTACCCATTTATATTACTAGAAGTATTTCTTTAGGTTTTCATGAGGTAAAAATCATTTATTTCATTTGTCCCAGAATATATTAATAAATATATATTAGCATCTTTCTGATCTCCCTTGTGATAGCTGGCCTTTTGACCCAAGGAATGGAGTAGGATGTGTGGCAAAAGGTCTCACATGGAATAGTGTTCCTGTATTAAACTTTGTCTCTCCTCCAACACCTTTAAATAACTTAACAACATACTGTTTAAGTCTGCACATTGTCCACTGCCTAAATATGAAGATTCCTTTACTTTATTTGCTACTACTGCTTTTTATCAGTAGTCACTTCAGGTTGCTGCCTATTTAAGCCATTTGTCTCCCTGCTTATAAGTTCAATTTTTAAGTCTTGGCATTATTTATGATGACCACTGTCTTTTTATACTAACTCTCTCACAATCTCAATTCTAACAACAACCAATTTGCATCTCGCTGTGGAGAAGTCAATATTAGCCTTTCACTCTTGGAGAAATTCTGTCCCCAAATTACAGTCTGCAACCAGAGAATCAGTTACTAGAAACGTGCCTGAATTTACTACATTTTTATGTTCAAAGTAGCACGTGAGCTTGGCATTTCACACTGCATGACCCAGTGCCTATTGCTCCCTGTATCTTACAGTTACTGATGGTCAAGGTTAGAACAGACATATCTTCACATATCTTTCCTTACAAGTCAGTAGACATTACATTTACGATGGGACCTGTGGTTGGAATGTTTCCTATGTATGCATTCAGTGCAGAAAGTGACACGGTAATGTCAACTGTTTCAGTTAGTGGTATCAGAATACAGCTCGTCCTGAATGTCACACTTGTTTATCATATCTAACTAGGTTGATTGGTTGGTCACTTCATCATCATCATCGTCGTCATCGTCATTGTTTTGCCTAAAGGCTGGTTTTCACATGGTAGTTCTCCAGGCTGTCCGGCCTTCTGCCATCCTCTTCAGGTCTGCATAATTTCCTCTTCCCTTTATGTTGTCTATCACCTTGTATCTCCTTCTTCCTCTGTCTTCTCCCACAAACCAATCCTTTCATAGCATCTACTAGCAAGCACTCCCTTCTCAATAAATGTCCCAACCAGTTCTTTTTCCTTTTTCTTACAACCTTCAGCAGACATCTTCTCTCGCCAACCCTTTCCAATACTTTTTCATTACTCACTCTTTCCATCTAGCTTATTCTCTCCATTCTCCTCCACATCCACATCTCAAATGCTTCTAACCTTTTTTCATCCTCTCGTCTCAGTGTCCATGTTTCTGCCCCATATAGTGCCACATTCCAGACAAAACATTTGCCAAGCCTTTTCCTTAGTCCTTTATCTAATTTGCCACATAAGAGGTTCCTCTTTCTGTTGAATGCCTCTTTCCCTATGGCAGTTCGAGTTTTCACCTCCTGGTGACATCTCAAGTCTTCAGTTATTGTGCTTCCGAGATATTGAAATTCACTTACTTGGCTAATGGTAGATTGTCCTATTTTAATATTGGACAGTTTGTGTCTTGTACTGATGACCATACTCTTTGTTTTTGCTGTGTTTATTTACATCCCATATTCCACACAAGCTTCATTCAGATCTTTGAGCATGTTATTCACTGTCCGCTCACTTTCTGGCACTAATAGCATGTCATCAGCAAATCTTATACATTCTACTCTCTTTCCACCAATACATATTCCTCTTTTACCATCTAAGCTTTTCGCAATAATCTCTTCAAGGTATACGTTAAACAACAGTGGGGAAAGGCAACAACCTTGTCTAACACCTCGTCCAATGCTGCTTCCTTCTGACATTTCATTTCCATTCCTTATCCTTACTTTCTGGTGTAAATATAGATTCTGTATCAGTCATCTCTCTTTCCAATCTACTCCTTTCCTCTTCAAGATATCCATCAGCTTGTTCCACTGAACTCTGTCAAAAGCCTTTTCTAAATCTATAAAAACAGCAAAGATTTCTCTACCCTTTTCCATATATCTTTCTCCTATAGTTCTTAGCAGTCCAATAGCATCTCTTGTTCCTTTTCCTCTTCTAAATCCGAACTGCCCCTCTGCAATCCCTCTATCCAGCTTGCCGTATAACCTTCTATTCAACACTCTCAGCAAGACGTTAGCTGCATGAGAAATTAGACTGATGGTTCGGTGCTCTTCACATTTTTTAGTATTTCTCTTTTTCTCTATTGGTATCATAACTGTTGCAGCGAAGTCCTCAGGCCATTCCCCTTTGTCATATATCTCGTTACAGAGGTAGACTATTTCTTTTCTTGCCTTGTTTCCCAGACTCTTCAACAGTTCTGCTGGCAAATCATCTATTCCACATGCCTTCCTATTCTTCATCTCCTTCAGCGCCTTTTCTACTTCTGCTTCCAAGATGGTAAATCCCTTTCCATCTTCCAGCACACATTGCTCCTCTTCAACCTTAATTTCGCTTTGCATTTCATCCCCCTTACACAGACATTCAATGCAAACAGTACATATGTACAAAGTCAAAGCCACTACTTACAGCATTAAGTTAAGTAGTGGCTTTGACTTTGTACATATGTACTGTTTGTGTTTTCCTTTTTTTCATTTATAAATGTATAGCTATGGTGTTCTTTTAATCACTGACAAAGGTCTTCTTAGGCACTTGTGGGTTTTATTGTTCTGAAGAAGGTGTAGTTATCTACGCCGAAACCTAGGTTAACACTAGGTGCTTTTTTTGCAGTCGAGGTGGGTTTTTTAATGTATCTGCATGAAGCTGCAAGGCAGAAAATGACACAGTACCCAGTAGAAGTCCCTTTGGCTTTCATGTCCTTGACAAGGAGTTTGTTATTGGGAAGCTGCTAAATAGTTGCAGACAGCTAGGACTGTAATTGTGTAGCCTCAGCTACTTCATCCTTTAACTTTTTCACAGCCTCAGGCATACAGGTATTTGCCAATTTTAAATCTGATATATCTTCGGATAATTCTTTCAGCAAGCATCATGCTTTGTCGAAAGTTCAGCAATCACAACAGATGCCTGGATTTTAGCCATATCATATTCTGTTCAGTGAAAACTCACCTCAATGATTCAGTAAAAGAGGCATCATGGAAGACATCAGTTCTAATATTTTAAATAGTACTACTAATGGATATGTTGATTGATCCCTGTAAGTGGTAGTTCCTTCCACTTCAGGATTGAGTTTGACAACATTACCTATTATGGTAGGGCCCATTTTTAACATTTATGCTCTTGTTTTTACCGTGACCTGAATTTAATAGAAACCTCTAAACTTTCTTCATTGTTAGAGTAGCCACTTAAAACACTTACTCCCTTGTTCATGTCTCCTCTCTGTTTGCTGTACTTTTTATTTTCAGTGATTTGTTTTCTGCAATCAGGTTTAAAAAGTATATGTTTATGAAGCAGAAAATATTGTATAAACTTCAGTCACAAAATTGTTAATTGCTCACAATTAGTCCTGTCACACATTGACAATTACAATGTGTAATGCATGCAGCAAGCAGAATAAATGGTAACATATTTGCTTACTCTGTCTGTTGGTATATGGCGTGAAGCCATTTAACTTAACTGTAAGTAAAAAATGAATTTAATTTCTGTGCAAATTATCAAAGTTGCAGACTCAAATTTACACCATAAGAAAAGTGAGTGTATACCTTCTCAATTACTAAGCTTGTCAATAGACTCTTAAATGTATCACACACTATAGTATTCTAGATTTTCTGAAATCTCTATGAATAATGAAAATATTACTTAAACATTGCAGGTTCATAGTCATGACAAAGAGTCCAATTTAATTTTGAATACAATCCTGTATATTTCAGAAGTGTCTCATTTATTGCCATAAGCAGAATACAATATCAGTACCTTCTCATAGTTGTAAGTCAAGGTGAAGAATAGAGGCAAAACTTCTTCACACCACCAAGTACAATAGTAAAGCAATGCAGACTGTCTAAGTTCTCACACACATAGTGCCTTTGGATTTTTACATGAACATTTTATCTGTGATAAACATTGCAAAATAGGCAGTCTTAATATGGGACATTACACCTCTCCGCATTTATTAACCTATCAGTCTATCTAATTTTTGGCATTCTTCTGTGACACCACATCTCAATTACTTAGTTTCTCTTCTATTCCAGTTTAGGAAAGTACATTCTTACACACACACACACACACACACACACACACACACACACACACACACACACACCTGAATGCCACGTGCGTTCTCACAAAACTGTTTCTCAAATTAAAGCATGTGTTTACTACTAGTAGACTACTGCTTGCAGTGAATGCTTACTCTACTTGTGCTTTTCTGTTTTTCTTTTTATTTCCTTCGTGTTTCTGAGGTAGAAAATTTCCTTCCTTTTTGTCTACTGCACAATCTCCAGTTTTGATGAGTTTTTTGCTAGTCTCATTTTTACTGATCTTCGTTTCTTTTGTCTGTCTTTGGTGTATTTTCAGTCTATATTTTGTTGAGTTCATTCAACAGGTCCTGTAATCCCTCACTTTCTTTGGGGACAGCAATGTCATCAGCAAAACTTATCACTGATCTACTGTAGTTCCATCCAGAATTATAATCCCACATGTCAAAGTTTCTTTTATTTCTGTGGTTTTTATCTACATTCAGGCTGACTAGCAGGAGAGGACTGCATCCCTGCCTGATATGTTTTTCAATCGGAGCATTTCTCTGTTAGTTATCCTTCACATTGACCCCCCCCCCCCTTGGTTTTTGTATATATTGTACAAGGTGTCCCAATAAGTTCCTTTATTCCTATTGACTGTACTGTTTGGGAAATCTGAAACTAGCAGCATAAGTTAAAGCGCTCAGATGAGAAATATGAGAAATTGTTAACCACATAAAAAAGAATTGAAAATGAAAGTATTAAGGCTGAATGAAGTCTGTGAATAAATTACCGGATAATGACATGGAGCACTGAGTTGCAGCCTGCCATGTTTTGTTGGCACTGTTGCCAAATGCCACTTCTCACCCAAGAGATTTCATGTGCTGTGCGATGTATTGTGCAGAGCACATAGGAGGTGTTGTGTCTAGACAAGACAGCCTAGACACAATGAGAGGAAGCCGAAAGGCACGCGCTAAGCTAAAGCTGGATGGCATGAGGTCTGAAACAGGATACGTAATGAATGCTATAAAGAAAAGTACGTAGCTTCTGGAATACTTAACTTTAATCCATCCTTTTGGTACATCTGGAGATTGTGGCGATACAAGTGAGACTCTTTAGATACATGCAATGTTACTACTGGCGCCTTGCTAGGTCGTAGCCATTGACTTAGCTGAAGGCTATTCTAACTATCTGCTCTGCAAATGAGCGAGGCTTCGTCAGTGTGCATCGCTAGCTACGTCGTCCGTACAACTGGGGCAAGTGCTAGTCCGTATCTCGAGACCTGCCTTGTGGTGGCGCTCGGTCTGCGATCACACAGTGGCGACACACGGGTCCGACATGTACTAATGGACCGCGGCCGATTTAAAGCTACCACCTAGCAAGTGTGGTGTCTGGCGGTGACACCACAGGAGGAATGTGGTTTCTGGTCTGAGGAATATCTCCATTGTGTGCAAGAGTAGGAAAGGGATGCAGCACATGTTGTTATGTGGGCGGGGGATGCCATCACGATAACTGTGCAGACTGTGTTTATTTGTAGGGTACATGAATGGGAATTCTTGTTTGGATATATTGCAGATGTCATAAATACCTCTGCTCAAAGGCAAGGATGGAGATCCAGCATATTTTACCTGTTCAGGAATTTTGAGGCCACAGGATATGGTGTGGTTCAGCAAATCCTCAGCTCCATTGAAAGACCTGCACAAAGCCCAGATCTTAACATACCAGAAAACACATCATAGGGAACAATCGAATTCCATGTGGCCCCATGTTTGTACAAGAAAAATGAAGAATTGCTGAAAAGTGTTGAAACGTTTCAAAGTATAGCTCCTGAGTGATCCGCTATATGGCAAGGAACCTGCCTATGTGGCTGAGTTCACTAACACGCACTTGTACGATGGTGTTCAACCCCGCAGTAAGCCGGTTCAAATCCTAGTGGTGGAAAAAAAATTCACTGTTAGTATTTGGCTGTCAAGGGGAGGAGAGTTGATGGCGTAAAGTTTCAGATTCCCAGATTTGTGCCAATGTCCTGGTTTAAATACTAAACCTCTCCACAGTGTCTCATGAAGTGAGAGCACATGACACTATTGATGGTGGTCTATGCGTCATCATCATCATCATCATTGTTACCTAACACAAACGTTACATTACACTCCACACAGACACACAGGACATACATGTAGTATTACAAACCCTTGTAATGGAGCATGTTGTAAATAAACAATCTAGCAGAATATGCCAAGGAGAATGTAGACATGATTAGATCCCTGTACCATGTCGGTGCACTACAGATCTGCTAGCTACATCGTTTATATAAGCAAGCATTCCAATACACGGTACACTGCAAAATGTGATTCCTCACCTCATGGGGGTAATTATTTGCAGTCGCTGGGAAATGGTGCACTTGAGAAGGGAAGGTAAATGTATACATAATTGAAAATAGTAGCCACTTGAATTGTCTGCAAATTTTTATTACAAAATTGGATTGCAGAAATGCATTTAAACAGAAATGTGGAACCTGTAATCATATTCATTTTCACATTTCAGTAATTTATAGAATGCTCATTTCTTGGATAAATGGCCATCACAAATATAGCCTTGAGGTGTATTCTCCAGTAACTGCAGCACAATTCCAAAGGTAACATAATGCATTATGCGCTTTACTATGTGTAGGTGTGAATTCTCTAGACTGATTGTTGTAACCATTATCATGGTCATCATCACAAATGTTGGAAATATCCGATACCTCTGATGACTCTGGTGTATGCTCCCAACCCCTGGTTTTCTTTGTCTTCTTTCCCACCTACTCAGTGAAGCACCCACTTCACCATTTACATCACACCATTTGAAGGAAAATTCATACAACGATGCAGTGAATTGCAGGTTTTAATAACATATTCAGAAAATATTTAATCAGTAGTAAATGTGTGATAAAAATGTGAAAAGTCTGGTCTATTTTATTTTCCTCATATTCACACATTCCACAGCTCAAATGACTGCTGTGATCTTGTTCGTATTTGTTATTTACAGGAATCAGAGGGATGGAGCAGTAGTCATAAGTAATGTTTATCACAAGATTCATAATATACCAAAGACAAGCAATTTACCTGCAACACACTATAACTCAGCACACTCCTGTGTAGATGACTTCTATGACGGTATCTTGATTTATCCTAAGTGTGGCCTCCATTACCAAATGCAGCACCAAAAGTCACTTTCTGGTGCCTTTAGCTTTGATGAAGCTGAACTGCTTGTCATCAGGACTCAGAATTAATAAATGTAATTTTTGTGTCAACAGCTACCCGCCATAGAGTCTGAACTGTTCAAAGTGGGTGAGGTGATGAGGAAGCAGATCCTGCAAGGCTTCACCCTACCTAAGGATGCACAGTCAGACAAGTTGCTGCTGGAAAGTGAGGTGTCAGTGGTGTGCAGTGTTGTGGAGTCAGCTCCTGGGACCACCAACACTCTCAAGGATGACTTGGCAACACTGCTAAAGCTGAAGGAAGATGCCGATGTCACGCTGTTGGCCGGTTCCAGTAAAGTGTCGCTGATGGCACACTCGACGCTCCTACGCGCACGCAGCAGAGTCTTCGCCTCCATGTTGCAGTCACCTGAGGTTGCCACTAAGTCAGGCTACATGTTTCACATGCGGGAAGTGGAGCCACGTGTGGTCAAGGAGCTTCTTTGCTACATCTACACTGACCAGACTCCGTCAATCTCTGAGATGCCGGAGGAGTTGCTTGCCCTCGCCAACAGGTTTGATCTCTGAACACCATAAATACAGCAGGTTGTGTCACACGTTCAATTTTATGATACTTTATTGTTGCTGTGACTCCTGAACATTACATCAGATAGAGTAAATGAATTTCTGCCATATACAGGGTGACCCACTTAAATGTTACTGTGCAAATATCTCTGGACAACAATAGATACTGAAAAATGACTTCCACAGGTATGAATGTAACACAGGGACTCATAAAAGTAAATACTATGAGACTTTCTAAAACGTAAGCAGATGTTCCAACACAGACTTAGGTTGTTTTATTTTATTTTATTTTATTTTTTATTTATTTGAGGACACCCCATATTATTTCTTATGCAATCAATAACGTGAAAATTCTCAGAAATAATGGCATTTGTTTCCTCACAATACATCAGTTACATCCCAAGAAATTGCAAAATGAAGTTGTGCTGTCCCACGTAATGAAATATGTATCCCCACTGATCAATGTTTTTGGCAGGAAACCCCATTATTACTCTTAGCCCTCATAATAACAGTGAAAGTAAGATTGCATATGTCAATCGCATCACAATTATGAGCAACAGGTGGTTCACGCTTGCATCTCGAGGTGTGCAGTAGCAATACATTTCATTTATTTTGAGCATCCACCTTGCTTTGCAATTTATCAGGCTGTTATTGACATATTGTGATTCAACTGAGACCATTCTTTTTGTGATTTTTCATGTTATTCATTGGGAAAGAAATAATGTGTGTTGTCCATTAAAGAAAAGTTTCTGTTGAAAGTAATATTTGCTTACATTTCAGAACCTCTCATAGTATTTATTTTCATGAGTCCTTGTCTAACATACATACCACGGAAAATCATTTTTCAATGTCTCTTTTCATTCTGGAGATAATAGCACTGAAACATTTAAGTGGGCGAGCCTATGTTTTACCGAGCTGTGATAGAAAGGAAGGAACAGGATGGTTCAGTGCCCTAATGATGTTAAGTTCTTTAGAACTGGAGTACACTCATATCGAGGAAAGAAGGAAATTGGCCATCCAATTTCAATAGAAATATGCTATTATTCACAGTAAGCAATTGAGAGAAATCATAGAAAACCTAAATCTCTATGGCCAGACAGGGATTTGAACCTGAGATCCATAGCAGTGATACAGTAGTTAAGACATTGTGAAAATTAGTGCTTCATGCTACCCATGATTATGAGAATGCCTGTAGCCTGTGGTCCACTGATAGTGACCAGCTAAACTTACGTGTATCTGGGATACACATTAAGGTTCTAGTGTAAGACATATGAAAACCAACAAATAGAAATTACATGAACATAATACCACCAAATTGTGGATTTAATTTTGGCACAATTAACACACAGTATGTATGTTGGATTAAGGAAGATTCTGGCTCCATAAAACATGTAGTTCCAGTGCATAGTCACATGTATTTGCCATAAAAAGGCTTGTAACAAATCTGTGCTGATAGTAAGGTCATATTGTCCAAAAAGCTCAGCATTAAATCTATTAAATAAGAAGTAGGCAGAAGCCCTTTTGAAAAATGAGTAAGAACAATGAAGGCTTTCCTTAAAAAACTCAAAAGCTAGCCCATACAGCCTAACTCATCAAGCATAAATCTTCTCACCACCCTAGAATTGTTACCTGTAATCTCCGTAAATGGAAGCTGAGGTCATATTCATATTCCGTGGCCAACTTCACCAGAGCAAAGTAATGCATGCCTTGTCCAGACCCAAAGACTTTTCTATCTCAGGTACTCTGATACTGGCAAGGTATCTTAGCTTCAACAGGAATTCAATCTGCTGAAGGCTGAAGTTATACTAGCAACCATGGGCCATATGCTAGGAAAGAGCAGTCGACTGAGCACAGTGTAGGCAGACGTGTGTGTGTGTGTGTGTGTGTGTGTGTGTGTGTCCACATGTGTTTCTCCTATAAGAAATTTCATTCCGAAAACTAGCTAGGCTCTGTACCTTTTATTTGTGTACCTATCAGTGATGCAGCCCTTTTGCCCCCTGGTGAGTTGTCACCTTTATTCCTAAATAATTGATGAAAGCTAGAGTGATAAAAGTATGTGCATCCAATAAACTCAGCCTACTTTCAACTGGACTCACATTCTGCAGTGGCAGACATCACATTTTTGTGTGGTCTCTCAAATATTTGTTTTTGTAGTTTTCTTAAACAATACCTTTGAAGTTGACATATTCTGTTTCCTTCTTCATCTTCCTCCTATTGGGATGTGTGCCTTATAATAATTTCCTCCTTAGTGGAGCGCTGAACCATAACCTTCCTGTATTTTTACTGCAATATTTCAATGAAACACAGGGAATGGCTACAACAACTTTGAAACACAGTTCAAGCATCTACTACTAGTTGGCACAGCAGTTGCTGAAAAAACCCAGATGTTTGTGGAGGAAAATTCGAAAATCCAAATTTATAATTGTGCTACAGGCACTGAAATGCAAGGTGGTGTTGGCGGGAAATTTAAAAATGCAAGACTGTGCTGGTAGTAAAGTTAAATATGTTATACAGCCATGGAGACAAATTTAAAATAGGCAAGTTTGCAGTGGTGAAAAAAAATGATGTTTTTGGAAAAATTTAAACAATTCAAAATAGTGAATCTAACCCAGTTATGCATTGCAATGTCTTTGATACCACAGTCCACGATGACAATGTTTGAATGTATGCAAACAAATTTAATTTTGATCCACATTCAAAAGAATTGGTTATTTGTCAAACATAATTAAAGATATTAACAGTACTGGCATAACTCAGCACTAGTGATAAAACTCACTGGTTAAGCACCGTTTGACTATCATTGTACTTCGATTATTGAACGGCATTTAGTGTAAGGCACAATGGACCCTAAAATTTACTATTCCCATATCCAAAATATACATAAGCACATGCCAGCCCCCTCCCCCCCAAACACACACACACACACACACACACACACACACACACACACACACACACACACACAAAATTATATGTCAAGTGTAGCAGTGTTATTAGCATGTCTCACCTAACAACTAAAATGTGACTGTGATCTCTCAAATTAAGTTCCATAATGCTATTTTCATGTCTAAATTGTCTCTAAATATGTGGGGCGACCATTGACCTCGAGTAACTGCCACCTTCGAAGTGCAGAGGGAACAGTCTTTGGGGTCTCGTGGTTCTTTGGTTCAGTCTGGTGGACTTCGGTTGCAATGTGCATGTTATGAATTTCTGTAGTGTTTTTCTTGTGTTTGTGTAATAACTCGAAGTTAATAAAAGTGCCTGATCATTAATTGGAGTTTTCTGTGCACGGTCAGTCACTACAGCCAGAAAACCCACATTGGTGACCCCAAGTTGCGAAAAGATGTTGGATTCACTTGTTGTGTACCACTGGTTTCGCACCAACAGACAATGTCACAACCTCCAGTTTTTCCAGCACTGCAGGACACTGCAACCGCAGAATGGACATTCGACTGTGAAGCGCAACGATTTACTCCTTGTGCTACTAATACACCGGGAATGTTTGTATCTCCCATGTTGGCTTCGACCAGCCAGATGACTCTAACCTTTGCTGGCACACCACACCGGGCTCTATACACATCAGCGCAGACACCTTCTATGGCAGTCTAAGCTCGACAGAATGCTCCTCCAGCACAAGGTCCCGGAAACCCCTCACCTGCATTTCTACTGCACAACACCGACCACCCACTCCTCAGAGTGGTCCGCTGTTTAATGTCTCCCTCTCCGTGATGATCAAAGGGACACGTGCATCAACCGAGCCTGGCCATGTGTACGCCTACACAGCCTGCTGTCCTACGCACACCTTGGGTGACGCATCTGCCCTATCGCTCCTATCCGCCCTATCACTCAGTGCTCAATCACAATTTCGTGGCTCTGTTCAAGATTTCGCGTGCATCGGCTGCTGATCCTTCTGTGCCACGCTCATCGTGTGGCCGTACAAATTTCCTGCCTACAAGGACTGGATATCACGTCTCGCCTGCACAGCTAATGGACATCCAACACAACACATCACATGTCACTGAGACACAGTTAGCATCAGTGAACACAGTGCAGAATCCCCGTACGCTTCGTGCCTTTCCTACACCCCCGCAAGCACTAGTCCCCGGTCATTTTCCGAAGCTGCCGCCATTACAACTGGACAACCCACTGATGTGGTTTACCTTGGTGGACAACATGTTGGACATACACGGTATTGCGGATGACAGCACTCGCTTTGTGTGTTCGATGAAGCACCTGCATGACCACCCTCATCTGATCAGTGACTTGTTGCTGAATCCACCCGAGAGCAACAAATATGCCTCTGCCGGTGCACTACTCATCGAACGTCTTTCTCGTCTGCCGGCAGATAAGATTCACAACATTATTTATGACAAGACATTAGGTGACAGAACCCCTTTACAGCTGTGGCGACGCTTCCATGCACAGGTCAGTACCGAGATCTTGCCGAACTTAGCGCTCTGGGCATTGTGCTTGGTGAAACTGCCGCAAGAGCTAGATACATTTTCTCCCACATACCACAACAACACTCGAAGATATACTATGTATGTAAGACCAGGCATACACCATTATTCGGCACTGCCACGCCTCTCCGCACAGCGCAATGCCTAATACTGCCGAGGTTCGCAATCCTGTGAGTATACTTCCACTGTTGGGCGTTAGAGGCTGGGCACATGCATATTGCGGACAGCACACAAAACAACAGCCACCTAGTGGCGAAGATCGGGCACTGCGGCAGGCCGGCACCGGCCTCTTCCCACCCCAACCGGGCTAGTGTCTTCCCCTTGCCTGAAGCTTTGGCTGGCGGGATGAGTACAGCTGACTCACACATACGCTGGTTCCACCCCACTTACAAGGATGCCACTTGCAACTGCCACCTGCCCTGCGCATTCCCAAATGCTGCACATGATCTGCAGTAGGCGCCACAACTTGTGGATGCATGCAACAGCGGCCACAGACATTGCACCTCGTGAGGACGTCTGTATGCCTTGGTTTTAGGTTTGCGCTGGTATTTTCTCATCTATACCAGAGCACACGTTAGTGTCTTACCTCCCACATTTACAGTAAAGGACACGACACCAGCCAAACTGTTCCTTCAAGCAGCAAATAAATTGCCACTTTGTATTGATGGTTTGGCTGAGTTACCTATTGAACTCATACCTGGCAAACAGTTCACTTGGTCCTTCTACGTGGCTGATGTAGAAGATCCAGTATTAGGCACTGACTTCCTTTTTCATTTCGGACTGTCTCCAGATCTCCATTCGGCTGTTTCATCGCACCATACCTTGTCCACACATTGTTTGTTCAGTCGCCTCCTCGGCCCCCCTCCCCCTTAGCTCCCCAATGATTTTGACACAGCTCTCGTAGAGTGCTCTTCACTGGCAGACAGCCTCGCAACTTTCATTGCCCAGCTTCAGTCCGAGCGCTCTGCAGTCGACAATCTCCACACCCACTTGCAATGCCGAACTGAACCGTGCTATATCGTCAGCTACACGAGCCCTCGCTGAGGCACGATGCCTCGTGCGACACCTGTCAACGCCACCGCCCCCAGACACCGGAGACGCACCTCATGGAACTTTGTCGCCACCGACGTGGACAGCTCCTCCAGCACATCAGGTTAGTGACTCTCGCGTGCTACTGACTCCCATTCACGATGCCCCCGAGTGAATTTGCCAGCCCAGCTGAACACTATCACAAATGGCACGACACACAAATGTCGCAACAGTGCATCGTAAAGCGTGCCAACTGCCACCACATATGGTTCGTCCATCAGACAGTAACTGGTCTTTGCCCGTACATTTAGTTCCCAAAAAACCTTTTGGCCTCTACGAATTTTGTTACATGCCTTATGGTCTCAAAAACACGGCCCAAACTTGGGAATGTTTTATAGACACACTTCATTTAACTGCACGCATTGTTACGCATACATTGACGACATACTCATTTTTTCCTCCTCTGACAGAGAACACTAACTGCACCTGGCCACGATACAGGACTTACTGAAACGTAACGGAGTCTAGATCAGTAATTACAAGTTACAACTCCACTGCACTGCTGTCACTTTTCTGGGCTACACAGTCTCCTCTGAAAGTATATGCATCCATCAGGAGTGGGTTGACTGCATTCGCTATCTACCTCTCCCAGTGTTGTTTCGTGAATTTTGCCGGTTTTTAGGATCTATCAATTTCTACCAACGTAACCTGCCGATGGTGGCAGCTATTCGAGCCCCTTTGACTGATGCATTGGCTGGGAAACAAACCTCGGGCAATCACAGAGTACAGTAGTCTGTCAACATGGTGAGAGCTTTCGAAGACCTTAAGTAAGCGTTAGCACTTGGTGTCACTCTCGCTCACCATTTGTCAGTTGCCTGCATCTCTATTACAGCAGATGCAAGTGATTTTGCGATCGGTGCAATCCTCCAACAGCACGTTCGTGACACAAAACTGCCTACGGCTCAACATAAATGGTCAGCATTTGACAGAGAATTGCTTGCGGTTTATGAAACTGTAAAATATTTCTGCAGACATTGAAGGAAGAATCATAACAATTTTCACAGACCATCGCCCCCCGCGGAAGCTATCCGTAACCCTGCTGTTGACCTTCCCCCATGTAGGTTTCGGCAGATGGGCTTAATTTGCCAATACATGACAGACATCCGTTACATCCAATGTTCAGAAAATGTGGTGGCTGACTACCTATCACGTGTCACTGCAATTTCGTCCCCCATTAATTTTGATGAATGGCCCACTTACAGGACAATGATACTGAATTGCACAACCTCCGACAGGACCCAGATACTTCCCTCCAGATCGTTTCCCACAACCTACCGGGCTCGGTCAGACCACTGTGGTGCGATACGTCCTTTGGCACTGCCCGGCCTATCACACATTGCATCACCAAGTATTCACTATAGCACATAACCTCTAACATCCTGGTGCTAAGGCTACTATGCGCCTTGTTACAGGATGCTTTGTGTGGCCGGGTATGAAGAGGGATTGTCATTCTTGGGCTCTTGCTTGTGTACAGTGCCAGTGCAGCAAAGTCGGCAGACACACGATACGTCCTTTGGCACTGCCCGGCCTATCACACATTGCATCACCAAGTATTCACTATAGCACATAACCTCTAACATCCTGGTGCTAAGGCTACTATGCGCCTTGTTACAGGATGCTTTGTGTGGCCGGGTATGAAGAGGGATTGTCATTCTTGGGCTCTTGCTTGTGTACAGTGCCAGTGCAGCAAAGTCGGCAGACACACACAACCCCATCTAGGTTGATTCAGCATCCCGAAAGGCAGCTTCCGACATGTGTATCTGGACCTAATAGGACCGTTACCCTTGTTTGATGGTTTCAGGTATATCCTGTCTGTCACTGGCCGCGTTACACGTTGGGTGGAGGAAAACCCCTGCAGGACATTACAGGTAGGACGCGCATTCGTATCATCCCGGATAGCTCGATTCAGCTGCCCTACATCCATCACCACAGACCAGGGAAGGCAGCTTGAATCCGTGCTGTTTAACAAACTCCGTGTACTCTGTGGGGTGGATAGATTCTGCACTACGGCTTACCACCCACAGAGCAATGGACTGGTCGAGCGGTGGCACAGGACTCTGAAAGCGGCCCTCATGTGCCAAAGTGGTGAGTGGTCCGACGCCCTCCCCTGGGTTATGTTAGGAATATGCACGGCTTACAAGACAGACCTCCAGGCTTCACTTGCGGGGGTCCTATATGGTGAGACCTTAGTTCTCCCTGCAGAGTTCGTCAACGACGAAGCAATTGTCGACCTGTCCGACCTCCCCACCGTAGTTGAGCTTGTCCGGACACACATAGCTGCAATCCACACGTCTCCTGCATGAATGCACACCCGTCCTCAGGTCTTTCTGCATTCGGCACTAGACTCTTGCTAGTTCGTTATGTTACGGGATGACACAGTCAAACCGGTATTACAGCCACCTTACTCTGGCCTGCATCAAGTAGTGGCTGTCGGCAAACAGTTTCCCTTCAACGTGTGAAACCAGCCTGGACGATGGAGGAATCTGTACCACAGTCTCTCAAGTCGAGGTGATGACTCCGAGTCATACAGACTGCCCACTCCCCTATACCCCACCGTGATCATACGTGCTCCGAGCCTACACCCATGGGCAGCTCAGTTGCGTGTGACGATACTCTAGCCTTGTTTCACTCAGGCACTGCACGTGACAATCCACAACCTCAGGCCCAGTCACATGTTGCGTGTGACATTAGCCCATCACATGTGTCGGCTGCCAATGCCCCCACATAGTGTTCCAGTGTTTCTCCTGAACTACATTATTTTTCTCCACCACCTCTGCTAGTGCCCCCTGTCCACTGTTGACGAAATCTGCATCTCAATCAACACCTCTGAGTGCCCACGCTATGAGCTTTCCTTGCAGCTCCACGAGGGATCCATCTTCGCCCTCCATATAGGGGACACTTCATGCGAGTCCACCCCCATGTCACATATCACTATCCTGCGCACAGTCCCCATCCAAAACGGGGTGGATACGGCTGGCATAGCTGCAACGTTCAGCACGGATGGGATGCTCAAGATTCGCATCCCCCTCTCCGCCTGTACTGTGACACCGACATTTTCCATGCCAGTTCCATTTCACGTGTGCAGGTCAACCAATCCGTCCCCCCCCCCCCCCCCCCCTCCACTGGATGGTGGACTATACCAATGCTAGTCCACCCTGCACAGACAGCACGGACTCTTCGCACATGCCTCTACCAAACAGTGTGCATCCCACAACACCAATACACAGGAAGATGCCCATGTCCTTCCCCCAGTGCTCCACAGTCCTGTGGGGGAGGGGAGGGGCGGGGATGACCCTCAACCTCAAGTAACTGCCACCTACGAAGTGCAGACTAAACAGTCTTTGGGGTCTCATGGTTCTTTCGTTTGGTCTGGTGGACTTTGGTTGCAATGTGCATGTTGTGAATTTCTGCAGTGTTTTTCTTGTGTTTTATGTAATTACTCTGACTTAATAAAAGTGCCTGATCGTAATTGGTTGGAGTTTTCTGTGCGCGGTCAGTCGCTACACCCAGAAAACTCACAAATGTATAGGTATTGGTATTTCGATTGGAGGCTATGTTACTTGTGGTACAAAAATCAAGCTATTATCAATTACTTTGTAGTAATGCTTTAACTCACCAAGCACCACTTTGAGGCAAGGAAGACAATACACTAGACTAGAAAAATACAATCATTGTTATTGACTAACTAATAAAGACTTCTGTTACGTTGGATCATACCCTGTGGTGCCATGGTTGTGTGCCAGCATTACATTTTCAAAAAACTTTGGACAATAAGTGCTACTAAGTTGTTGCAGTTTGATGAGATCATTTACCGTATTTACTCGAATCTAAGCCGCACTTTTTTTCCGGTTTTTGAAAAATCCAAAAAACCGCCTGCGGCTTAGAATCGAGTGCAAAGTAAGCTGAAGTTCTGAAAAATGTTGGTAGGTGCCGCCACAACTAACTTCTGCCATCGAATAGATGCAGCGCTACACAGGCATGCTTTGCAGGCACAAATTTAAATACTGGCGCCAAAACCTCTGCGTCAGTCAATAAATTTAAAAAAAGGTGGAAGACGAGCTTTTCTCTCTGCCCCGAGTTTCGACCACTGCATTTTCATACATTATCCAACGAAGTAAGTACAAATTCTGTATTGTTCATCTTCTAATGTAGCAGCATTTCAATGTACTACGAAAATCCGACTGGCAAGACTGTTTGGGATGTTTGTAAATATGGCCAACTCTACATTCTGAATTTTTTCCTACCTGTGAGAAGAGATGGTTGCTAATAGGAACTTCTATGAATTGTGAATCATATGCAGTATTCTCTTCACCATAAGAATAATACGAATATAAGCATTTTGCCATGTATTCTTTCGTATTTGCTGCTATCTCATTTAAATCCTGTCTGCCTAATAAACTACGAAACTAGAGTGAGACAACAGCAAACGCAGAAGAATATACGTATCATTTCATGTCATGTTTATATTCGTATTATTCTTATGCCTAATAGTGATACAGTCAGAAATGAAGCACGGCAATTGAATAGATTTTTAAATGTACGATGACTCTAATTTCTGTGCAGAATGTAATGTACTAAAGAAACGTCTGCAAAGACGCTTAACATCTTCTATCATACACAGTCTATCATTTGGTTCTTGTTGATTATTATCAAAGAAAGCAACAGTGTAAGTGACAACAAATAGCAGTCTCTTGCCATTGTTTTGCTAATGAGGCGATTCCTCCTCCTCCTCCTCTTCTTCTTCTTCTTTTTTTTTTTAAACACTGCATGACACAGTACAATAATGCATTTTCAGCTTAGAGTGACATAAACACCTATAACATAGAGAACGGCAAATCAAAGAAAATGAAGCAATCAATTCAAACCAGACGAAGCACGTGAAAAAGGAAGGGTACCTGTATAAATATGGACAGAGCACCTGATGCACAGCAATGGCTACCTGGTAAAGCTTAACTGCTAAGCTTACGACTTGAACCAAGCTACTGTAGCCGTATCGTCATTCATTCGACCTAATTGTGTCTCATATTACAATGGGCCAACTTCGTTTTGATTTGGAGGTGTGGCCTAAAACTTTTCTCTCCCTTTGAATTTAGAGTCTCAAATTTCAGGTGCGGCTTAGATTGGGTAAAATTTTTTTTCCTTGGTTTTGAGTCTCATTTTTCAAGTGTGGCTTAGATTCGAGTGCAGCTTAGATTTGAGTAAATACGGGTATGTGTTGTATTAATTAAACTACAGATTTTCTTAATATGCAATGAGAACTTCACAATGTACAAAATATAAGATGTAAACGTAACAAAACATGAGTAAACAACCTTCCAAAAAGAAACCAAAGTTTAAAATCTTAAATTCACAATGTACAAAATATAAGATGTAAACATAACAAAACATGAGTAAACAATCTTCCAAAAAGAAACCAAAGTTCAAAATCTTAAATTTATTACTCAGACTACATCAAATTTAGAGTGCAAATCACATGGTGGTACTACAAATGTAACTTAATTGTACTGTAAAATTAAAAAAAATAAAAGTTACACGTGGCTCACATTAATAGCATTACTAATCTAAGGGTTGAAGAAGCACTTATTGATGAGCTTAGCTTCAGTAGTTGTATTAGTCTTTAAAGTAACCTAAATCGCCTGCATTATTTATCAAAATATGTAAAAATTTACTGTATAACTTTATAAAACACACATGCCATTAATGTGATTAACTTACAGCTTAAAGTATAATAATAGTTTGTTCTTTACACCAAAGCAAACAATGTTATTCTCTTGTTGAAATTGTCTGTTTTATTTGTTAAAAACTGGTCTTAGTTGGAGTAACACTGACATCAAAGACAGACAACACAACAGTGAATTGTATCCTATCGTGCAAAATGTTTGCGATCTTCTGCTGATAATGCTAGCATGTAACCTCACATAACGGAGACTACATTACACTTTGTAAAATAGCATTTTCAGCAGTTGTAATACAAATTCACATAGGTAAGGAGATGTGGGTTTTTATCCTTTCAAGTATCCACATTCAACTAATTTCAAAATCGGACAAATATTATAGGGACTCAACATTAGTATTAACTTTATCTTATAGTACAAAATGTTCGTTATCTTCAGCTGGTAATCCTAAAGCATGCTACCACACAGTGGAGACTTCGACATGTTGGCCCTAGTGTAGTCACAGTATTGTAACAAATTACCCCTGTTGTAGCAAAATTGTAACAAATTACCCCATAAATCATCATGTTACAGCAAAATTCTAAGTAGTTGTCCCATATGATACAGAATTGTAACAGGTTACCCCATATGTAAACATTGTTACACAAATTTTTATCACATTTCATCATATGTCATGAACACAATGTGGATACTGTTGGGGCAATTGTGGTCGGTTTGTTGGCTGACTACCACGACTTTGGATACTGTTGTAGGGCAGTGATGGCCAGTTAACGAATGATGGCTGCCGTTACCTCAGATACTATTGTGGGGTAATGATGAGTAGTTGACATTGTGACTACAGTTAACCTGGACACTGTTTTGGGGCACTGATTGTCAGTTCACAATGTGACTGCCATCATTCCAATCATTGTGATTACTGTCACTGCAATTGCAATAATTTCAGTGTTACACAACAGTGTAACAACTTGCCCCTGTAATACCAGAAATTGAGGCAAATTGTCCCTTGCATCAGCATGTTACAGGAAAAATTATAAAGTTGTACCATACATCACCAAGTTAGAGCAAAATTATATCAAATTACCCTCATTATAGTAAAATTGTAAGGAAGTATCCCATGCATAGACATGTTACAACAAAATTGCCAATAACTGTCTCATACATCATCATGTTACAGTAAAATTGTGACAAAATGCCCTACACATTACCACACTTTACATCAGAAATGTAAAAAATTGATCTTGTTATAGAAAAATTAGATTCAGTTACTCATACATTGCTATTTTACATCAAAATTGTAAATAACAAATTGCTTCTGTTACAGCAAAATTATAATAAATTGCCCCATATATTTAAGCAGAATTGTAACAAATTCCATGTGTCAGAGACTAAAAAAAGTTGACTCATGCTCAGTAAAGTCAAAAGTTGTTCCAGCAAGCAAATGTGATTAGTCAGTAAGTTAAGACTAGTCAATGCCAGCAAATCAACAGTTGTTCCAACAAGTATAACACTGATATTAATTACATCATGTGTGCCACTTTATACGCTACCCATGATATCAGGAGCCACATTTCCTTTACTATGACGTCGTCATGACAACACGTGCTGTTCATTGACTGCTTGATGCCACAATCTAAGATGCTGGCTACTTACTGATTGATTATTTCATTTTAATGGCCATTAAAACTCTGCACTGATTGTAATGTCATATGGTCAATATCAGTGATCCACATTTGATGTCTCAGTAATGACATAGTAGAGGGTGCGTGGGTGTGAAGTCATGGGTAGGGGCACCAAATTCATATTCTTGAGGAGAAAAAACCTTGTTTCACAAAGTGCCTAGTATCCAGCGCAAGTTGGTCTATCGATTACTCATACAATTTTGATGCGCATCCCTTTTGATTTTTGAACGCACTCTGTAAGTTGATTTCTGAATGAATTGTAAGCTGCGTGGGGTAGCCGTGCGGTCTGAGGCGACTTGTCATGGTTCGTGCGGCTTCCCTCGTTGGAGGTTCAAATCCTCCCTCAGGTATGGGTAATGTGTTGTCCTTAGCGTAAGTTAGATTAAGTAGTGTGTAAGCCTAGGGACAAAAAAAAGGTTATAAGTTGATTTTTGAATGCGTGCATAGTGTGCTTGATGTCTCTGTCGGGGGAATATTTGTCACATCTAGAAATTAACTTTCCTGCAGGCAAAAGGGGGACTGGGCTATACAAGCTGAGCGGAGTAAAGCCGAACAAGTGAATGCCAATCCCTGTCTGATTATGTTGTTGTTTGGGTTTGCACATGATCAGCGTTGTTATAATTACTAGGAAAATCCATAGATTCAGACTACAAGAGTGGAAATAAACGACTATCAGGAATAACAGGCAAGAAAAATTAAGTATTAGCTTCTCAGTGTATGCAGGAAAATGAAATTTTGTCAGAAGATTTTTGGCCAGATCGTTACACTAGTAAGGACAAGTTGTACAGTCCCTGTCTAGCAGCCGCTTAAGTTCTATTCTGGAAGTAGCGCAGAAAATGGTTTGTACAAACATAACTATACCTAACCAGAGAATAATCAGGGATAACTAAACCGGTGGTTTTGGCAGGATTTGTGAAGTTAATCGGTGAATAAGTTTTGACAAAGGCAGGATTAGTTCCATAATTAGCCATGACAGGATTATTTGTTAGAATGAGGAAGGAGAAGAAATGGGGACATCACACAAATTAGGGAAGAATATGATGATTCCAAATTTATATAAAAATCTCATACTACTATTTTTCGATCTCATGCTCGAGAAACTGGAGCAGATGAATGAAATGTGAAACTATTTTCTAACATAAAGCTTTTGTCTTGTATTAGTCCTAATAGGCATTTTATGTTGGTCTTCATGAATTATATTCTGTCGTGTTATAAAAATGACCATTTGTGCCAAAACAGTCTCGTTTATTTGGTGTGTGTTACAATTTCTGCAGTGTTAGAAAGGCCTATTTTGTTTTATGTAGCAGACAGTGACAAAATAGACGTAATCAGATTTAGAAACCACACCAGTCTTGGGTACTATTTGTATTTGTATTAACAGCTTACGCAGCATTAGACAACAATATTTCGATTTTTCATGTAGCAAAACGTTTGACGAAATTTGATGAGGTAGTAGACTCCTTTGCAGACGGAAAGCACGCCATGTAAAGCTGTAACAAGATTAGAGAGAAAACAATGCTAGGAGCTAAGGATTGAAGAAATGTGTACTGTATTGCTTGTATGTTGTCTTTACTGGTTTTATGTATCCTGTATTTAATTTTATGTCACCCAAAACAGAAAGTTATTATCTAACAAGCAATAAAGAGTGCAAATTTTCTGAGGAGTTCTTGCTCTCCCGATTACAAATAATCCCATCCAGTATTAATTGCGAGATTTTTTTAAAGTGGGGCAGGATGTCAAACCAGGCCACTGGGAGCAGGACATTTTAATTTCCACTGACCTGAATATAGTTTGATGACATCCAGTACAAAATATACACGTTTCAATTCCACCGAGTGAAATACAGTGATGTACAATAGAAGAATGCTGTGTGAAGCGGGATGGCACTGCACTCTGGCACACTTAAGACCAAATAACATGCCTTACATTTCCTTGAACATATACGTTTTATGTATGAGACTCCGCAGAAAGATGTGCGCTACAAAATGAACATATTTTTGAAAATTCGATTTTTTAAAAATTTTTGTCATATCTCATGTGTTTGAAACATAGTGTTTAGTTCCACACTATTGGCTAATTTCAAGTGCACATTTTCATCTTCTAGCACTTATGGCATTATGCCATAATAAAGAATCAAAAATGAGTCAATACAGTACTGGTACTCCAAGAATATTTACGTCGAAGCCCACTTCATTGAGAATCTGGACATACGAATGTGCTTTTTATAAATATGCGCTTTAAATGTGCCAGTTTAGTATGGTTCACAAAATTACGATGCTCTTGGAGTATCGTCTGGTGTCTTTTTTATGACATAATGTAAGATCTTTTAATGTTTTACACGTACGAACATATGGGCTTCCTTTGTCATTGCAGCTGCCAAAGCGCGGTGATGCCTGTTATCTGGCGCTCTCTGACGAATACTGAATGAACCTATTTATAATAGGTCGCGGGAAAATATTGTGAATGGTGGTTTGGAAAGCGTTAATTTTGAAAGTAAATTTCCTTTCACGCAAGTTGTACTATGTGCGAGAATGTACTATGAATTTCTTAAATCACAGAGTGTTTGATGACGAGCCATTTAGAAGTATTTCAAGCCCAGAAGATCAGACATTCATGTAGTTCTTACGAGCAAATTGATGTAGTGCTACAACGAGCTCTCTGTCCTCTGCGGTAGTTAATTTATTTGTGGAAAACTTTGAGGACAAGTCACCAGACTAGGCTAAAAACTTTAATGGCACATTTGTGTGATATATCTTAAAGTGTAACACACGCAAAAATATATCAACATTTTATGTAAAAGCTTAGCTTCTCTTGCAGCTTATTCACATTAGAGACCAATATTATATGTAAAAGCTTAGCTTTCTTGTAGCAACACTATGTATATTAATTTAAAACATTAACTTTTCCTTTTTGTGTATCTGCGCTACTTAACTGTGATGTTGCTATTAGCTGACTACATCATGTGTCCTGTGGTCTGAATATTCACTGTCATCAGCTGGCGGGATCACATGACATGAGCTATGACTGGCTTACAAAAGCGCATCGAAATCTCGATTACAATGGTTCGGAAAGTAACATGTGGTGTTTGGTGGAATTCAAATTTATACTTTTGTAATACGAAAATATGCAGAGTACATGTTGCTGTACATCAAAAATCTTTCCAAAAGGATTTTTCTTTCCTGAGTATCGTTTTCCAAAGTGTCGGGATATTCTACGCCCATGTATAAAAACATAACCATTCAAAGGATTGATAAGTTTTACAGTTCCAACGGAAAATATACTGTCTCTTAATAACACAGAGAAAGTGTGTTTTCATCCAGGAGAAAGTGTATTTTTAACCAGGAAATCTGGGAATTTTTTTTCCTTGTCTGCGTATACACCCTGTTAATGACATGGCCGCTTTCACAGGTGACCCGGCTCCTGGTGGGGTAGGATAAAGGTGTGACAGCACTGGAATAGGAAGTGCTGGGTGGGTGGATTTGGCAGGTCTTCTTGCTCCTGGATCTTCCACAGGGATATGATTGTTGTGGCAAGTGGTTGGGATCAGGAGTGGCATAGGAATGGACTAAGATCGTATGGAGGTTGGGTGGGCAACGGAAACCACTTATAGGAGGGGTGGGATGTATCTCCTCACCCACCCAAACCTCCATAACATCTTAGATCACCACTATGCCGCTCCCATTCCCAACCCCTTGCCACAAGGGTCATACTTGTGTGGAAAACCCAGGAGCAATACCTGTCCATTTCCACCCACCCAGAACTTCCTATTTCAATGCTGTCACATATTTATCCTACCCCATCAGGGGCTGTGCCTCCTGTGAAAGCAGCCATGTCATTTACCAGCTCTGCTGTAATCATTGCGCAAGTTCTTATATTGGTATGACTACCAACCGGCTGTCCACTATGATGAACAGCCACCACCAAACTGTGAACAAGTACGGAATAGATCACCCTGTGACACAACACAGCAGCTGAACATTACATGCTTGATTTTAATGGTTGCTTCACTGCCCGGGCCATCTGGATCCTCCCCTCCAAGACCAGCTTTCTGGATTGTGCAAATGGGAGTTCTCCTTAAAACACATTCTCTGCACCTGTTAATTATCTTAGCCTCAAGCTACGGTAACATACTGTCCCTACACCCTCCATTCAACTGTTTCCAACCCCTCTGTCCTACCTGTCATCTCCCCGCTCCACAACCTCCTGACACTGCGCATGTTGACATTCTAGGCTGTGCACACTACACCAGACAGCATTCCTCTTCCTCCCAACCCATACACTACTAATTCTACCCCTTCCCTGCCATCTTCAAATTGTTTCTTGCATCCCACATGGTAGATGAATTCCAGTCAAGCAGCTGGAGTTGGGGATTGTGTGTGCATGAGGTGTGCTTACTTGTGTGTAAAAATGACGTGTTTTTCTTTTGCTGATGGGACCTTTCTTCTCCATCTTTACCGTGCTGTGGTCATGTACAGATTAGATTACGGTAGTCAGGTTTATGGTGCAGCAGCTCCTTCCACTCTGCAACTACTTGACCCTGTTCACCATTGTGGGGTGCGTCTGGCTATTTTTGCCTTCCACACTAGTCCCATTGACAGTCTCGTCACAGAAGCAGGGATTCCCCTCTACAAATACAACAGGGCCATCTTCAGTTTCTTACGCAGTTGCCCATGTACCCTGTCCTCTTTGCAAACAAGGGATATCTCCCTCTTGATAATTGACCATAGGAGGGCCTGCCATTTGGCATGCAAACCACTTTCTTCCGTCGGGATCTCCATATCCCTTCACCGGAAGGCACCCCGTGGATTTTCTCTTCCCCCTCTCCCCCCCCCCCCCCTCTGCCCCCCTAGACCATGGATTAGGACCAACCTATTTCAGGATCCTAAAGTCTCTGTTGCCCCTGTGGTTTTCCAGCGTCTTGTACGTGCCATCGCTGTAGAGTTCCATGGTGCCACCGCCTTCTACATTGATGGTTCTAAGACAGTCGATAAGGTGGATACACTTTCACATCTCCTACTGGCTTAGAACACCATTTAGTGTGATCACAGCAGAGCTTCTACGCATTCACAGTGACGTCCATTTTGTTTCTCCCTCCACAGAATTTTAATTTGTTCCAACTCGGTGAGCAGCCTGCAGGCTATTGACTGATGCTACTCTTGTCACCTTTTGGTCTCTGCTATCTGTGACCTTGTCTCTGCCCTTGGCCATACCACCTCCTCGGTTGTCTTTCTCTGGGTCCCAAGTCATATGGGCATCCCAGGGAATGAACTGCCCGACCAGTGCTCGAGAAACAGATAGCAGATACTTAGCCCCATTCCCTTTCATGTTTCCAAGTGCAGATTTACGTTAACCATCAATTTGCCCAAAAATGGAATGACATCTGGTGCTCATAGTAATAAACTTCGCACAGTCGAGGAGTCTACTATAGTTTGGAACTCTTGCTTCTGCTCCTCATAAAGGAGTCCACTGTTTTATGCCGTCTATGTATTGGTTGTACCTGGCTCACCTACTGTTTCCTCCTGTGTAACGAACCACCCCACAATGTGGTTGTTGAGTCAGTCTGACACTACCCCACATCTTGGTGGAATGTCCCCTTCATTTGGCCCTTCATGCAAAGTACAGTCTTCCAGATTTCTTAAATTTAATGCTAGCAGATGATTCATGGGTGGTTGAACGTCCTGAGTTTCCTCTGTGAAATGGTTTTCTATTCCAGATGTAAGATTTTGCTAAACTCCTGGAGCAGGGGCAGGGTGATTGTGGTTGGGATCTCTCTGATCTCTCTTCATGTCTTCTCAGTCTGGGACACTAAGACCACTCCTCCATGGAAACACTTCCCCTTTTTCCAGTTTTTACATTTGGTTTCACCTTTTGTGCCTTTTACTGTGTGTGTTTTAACTTCATTATTTTATGATTTGACTCCCCTCACTGGATCAGTCTGGACCCTCTTTCTTCTGTGAGTAACTTCCGAATCATGGGACTGATCACCTCGCCGTTTGGTCCCATAAACCCTCTCAATTAACCAATCAACAGTCAATGTTCTACTGATGAAGGGTGTGGCTGAAAGCTTTATTTAACTTTCTTTAAATTGTGCCCATCTGCAACGTAATATGACTTCTTTACAATAAGTTGTTGTTGTTGTGGTCTTCAGTCCTGAGACTGGTTTGATGCAGCTCTCCATGCTACTCTATCCTGTGCAAGCTTTTTCATCTCCCAGTACCTACTGCAACCTACATCCTTCTGAATCTGCTTAGTGTATTCATCTCTTGGTCTCCCTCTACGATTTTTACCCTCCACGCTGCCCTCCAATACTAAATTGGTGATCCCTTGATGCCTCAGAACATGTCCTACCAACCGATCCCTTTTTCTGGTCAAGTTGTGCCACAAACTTCTCTTCTCCCCAATCCTATTCAATACTTCCTCATTAGTTATGTGATCTACCCATCTAATCTTCAGCATTCTTCTGTAGCACCACATTTCGAAAGCTTCTATTCTCTTCTTGTCCAAACTATTTATCGTCCATGTTTCACTTCCATACATGGCTACACTCCATGTGAATACTTTCAGAAATAGCCTTTCGCTCCCTGTATTTTACCCCTGCCACCTTTAGAATTTGAAAGAGAGTATTCCAGTCAACATTGTCAAAAGCTTTCTCTAAGTCTACAAATGCTAGAAATGTAGGTTTGCCTTTCCTTAATCTATGTTCTAAGATAAATCATAGGGTCAGTATTGCCTCACGTGTTCCAACATTTCTACAGAATCCAAACTGATCTCCCCCAAGGTCGGCTACTATCAGTTTTTCCATTCGTCTGTAAAGAATTCGCGTTAGTATTTTGCAGCTGTGACTTATTAAACTGATAGTTCGGTAATTTTCACATCTGTCAACACCTGCTTTCTTTGGGATTGGAATTATTATATTCTTCTAGAAGTCTGAGGGTATTTCGCCTGTCTCGTACATCTTGCTCACCAGATGGTAGAGTTTTGTCAGGACTGGCTCTCCCAAGGCCGTCAGTAGTTCTAATGGAATGTTGTCTACTCCCGGGGCCTTGTTTCGTCACGGTCTTTCAGTGCTCTGTCAAACTCTTCACGCAATATCTTATTTCCCATTTCATCTTCATCTACATCCTCTTCCATTTCCATAATAGTGTCCTCAAGTACATCGCCCTTGTATAGACCCTCCATATACTCCTTCCACCTTTCTGCTTTCTCTTCTTTGCTTAGAACTGGGTTTCCATCTGAGCTCTTGATATTCATACAAGTGGCTCTCTTTTCTCCAAAGGTCTCTTTAATTTTCCTGTAGGCAGTATCTATCTTGCCCCTAGTGAGATAAGCCTCTACACCATTGCATTTGTCCTCTAGCCATCCCTGCTTAGCCATTTTGCACTTCCTGTCGATGTCATTTTTGAGACGTTTGTATTCCTTTTTGTCTGTTTCATTTACTGCATTTTTATATTTTCGCCTTTCATCGATTAAATTCAATATTTCTTCTGTTACCCAAGGATTTCTACTAGCCCTCCTCTTTTTACCTACTAGATCCTCTGCTGCTTTCACTACTTCATCCCTCAGAGCTACCCATTCCTCTTCTACTGTATTTCTTTCCCTCATTCCTGTCAATTGTTCCCTTATGGTCTCCCTGAAACTCTGTACAACCTCTGGTTTAGTCAGTTTATCCAGGTCCCATCTCCTTAAATTCCCACCTTTTTGCAGTTTCTTCAGTTTTATTCTACAGTTCATAACCAATAGATTGTGGTCCACATCTGCCCCTGGAAATGTCTTACAATTTAAAACCTGGTTCCTAAATCTCTGTCTTTTATACAATCTATCTGATACCTACTAGTATCTCCAGGATTCTTCCATGTATACAATCTTCTTTTATGATTCTTGAACTAAGGGCTAGCTATGATTAAGTTATGCTCTGTGCAAAATTCTACCAGACGGCTTCCTCTTTCATTTCTTAACCCCAATCCATATTCACCTACTATGTTTCCTTCTCTCCCTTTTCCTACTCTCGAATTCCAGTCACCCGTGACTATTAAATTTTCGTCTCCCTTCACTACCTGAATAATTTCTTTTATCTCATCATACATTTCATCAGTTTCTTCATCCTCTGCAGAGCTAGTTGGCATATAAACTTGTACTACTGTAGTAGGCATGGGCTTCGTGTCTATCTTGGCCACAATAATGTGTTCACTATGCTGTTTGTAGCTTACCCACACTCCTATTTTTTTTATTCATTATTAAACCTACTCCTGCATTTCCTCTATTTGATTTTGTATTTATGACCCTGTATTCATCTGACAGTATGTCTTATTCCTCCTGCCACTGAACTTCACTAATTCCCACTATATCTAACTATAACCTATCCATTTCCCTTTTTAAATTTTCTAACCTACCTGCCCGATTAAGGGATCTGACATTCCATGCTCCAATCCGTAGAACGCCAGTTTTCTTTCTCCTGATAACGACGTCCTCTTGAGTAGTCCCCGCCCGGAGATCCGAATGGTGGACTATTTTACCTCCGGACTATTTTACCCAAGAGGACACCCTCATCATTTATCCATACAGTAAAGCTGCATGCCCCCGGGAAAAATTACGGCCATAGTTTCCCCTTGCTTTCAGCCGTTCACAGTACCAGCACAGCAAGGCCGTTTTGGTTAGTGTTACAAGGCCAGATCAGTCAATCATCCAGACTGTTGCCCCTGTAACTACTGAAAAGGCTGCTGCCCCTCTTCAGGAACCATGCGTTTGTCTGGCCTCTCAACGGATACCCCTCCATTGTGGTTGCACCTACGGTACGGCCATCTGTATCGCTGAGGCACGCAAGTCTCCCCACCAACGGCAAGGTCCATGGTTCATGGGGGGGCTGTTAACTCCACAAGGCTAATGGCTGCTATGGGTTATTGCCATGACCAGGACACATTGGTTGCTGATAAGTGGTGTATTCAGCAATTAATCGTGTTTCTGCACTAACACGGACAACTGTAATCGTGTATGACTGCGACCTGGGGAGAGGACCTATTCTTGGAATGTTTTGGAGGAGCACTGCAGTCTTATTCCTGGTGTCATAATTTGGGGAACTCGATGGTAGTTATTTAGGAAACTGTGATGGTGTTATGGTATGTCATGGGTACACTACATTCTAACGTGTTTCCTCTTGCGCGTGCACATGTCTGTGCATGTTTGATGTATGAAGTGAAGGAAGTCATAATGTTTTCAGTATTTTGATCGTCACCTTGATATTTCGATGTCCGATACTGAAACTTGGTGATGGTAATAGTTTTTCCGTGTGTTAATTCTTGCGACACATTTTTCTCAACAATGGATGACTTATTGGACTCATTGGTTGTAGAAACTAGCATTTTGCTTGTGCAGGAAATGTCGTATTGAAAAATATTATGCCTTTCTCGAAATGTTGACCCCACTATCATTTCTTCGTCTGGAGAAAGGGGAAGAAAACACAGGTTTCCTTGTCAGGAAAATATGAGGATGAGGCTAATGAAACAACTGGTTTGACTCTGTCCTGTGGAGAATGAGCCATGGTTTTGTCAAAGAGTATAAACACCACCTTGGATATTTTCTCCCAAAAATTCATCTTTACAGCCCTCCCTCCTCCAAATCAGGAGGTTTCAGCAGTGTGCTCCTGCGACAGTTTGGCCCTTAAGAGCATAATGGCGGTCCCACAATGTATTCGACATCACGTTGTGCAATGACTATTGGATCTCTGGCTTTTACTGTGGTATTGAATCGACGTGTTTAACAGTGAGTGCATTTTTCTTTTGTCCTGGGGTCGTAGTGACACAATTACCTCTTGTCCATGGCTGGCTAAAGACATCTGGCTTGATCTGACACAACTGCTGCAGCATTTTTGCTTCCACTTCAGTTTACTAGGCTTTATGAATGGCCATGAGCAGTTGCGTTACTCAGCAGGCAGTGACCTATGTCAGCTTCAGAATGTTGTGCAAAATGTAGAAATCTGATCTGTGACAGATTTTCAGTTTTCCACTATTGCCTCTTCAAGCAGCAGGACTTCCTCTTGCAATTCCTGGCTCTTCACAGAGAGATTACCTGTCACTTTGTTCTTCCTTATTGGGAGTGGAAATGTCTGCACCACCTAACCACTATGTCACATGATGGTGGACTATTGCTGTAGTCTTTAATCAGCTAATCATACATTGTTGCAGTGTTGTACCCCTTCAAATGTCAGAGATGAATTACCACATGATACTTCATTTCGTGAATAGCTTACACCATTTTGTCTCCATTTCCCCAGTGGTGTTCCCCAGTATTGCAGCGCAGGAACATCGGTGTGTGAAGCTTGTGCCAAGTGAGGTGGTAACAGCACAGGCTGTTGTCAACACTAGGAGACTCCATCCCATTGTTCTAAAGGTGTAGTTGCCTCAGTTGATTGTCACCTGTCAACCTGAGTGGTTCAGGTGTTCTTTTTATATCTTCACTACATAGTGTAGTGTCACAGTCTTCATGCATTATAAATGCAGGGAAAATTCTTCGTAATCAGGTGTGTTTGATTATATGCAGTGCCATTCAGTTTTTGTCAGAAGAGGTAGATGAGGAAGCAAAAAATCTCAACAACAGTAATGTGCCTGAGAGGATTGCAGGAACCACTAGCTATTCCACTCAAGAGAATGAAGAAGGGGAAACACAGCTACAAGTGCTTCCCATCATATCAATACTTCAGAATCAATAGAAAATGGAGAAGAAACATTTATTTTGGGGAGATGTTGCCAAACACATTGTCAGAGGCTGTTTCCAAGTGACCCCTGTTCTGTATTTACATTTTCAATATCGTAGTTAGCATGTTGCCCCCTATGCCAAGTTTTTTATGCCTTTTTCATTTTATGAGATTTCTTTCAGGTTGCAGGTGGTTGACCTTGGTTCGCTTTTGTTGATCCTTTGTTAATGTGACTATTTATTTGGTACTGTAATGGGAAGCCATTGGCTGTGAACATCTTTATTTATAGAATTATTAGTCTTCTGTAGATAAGTACAATTAGAAGGAAGGTCAGAGTTGGCCGTAATTTTGATGATTTATTAACAGTAAAATCGATTTTTGATCACATAATGATCATCTTCAGTCCTGGAAGTTAAAAATTTCACATAGCAATCAGTGAGTAAGAAGAAAGACCACAAATACACTTGAATATAAACCAACTGTCGGCAAGAACATACCTTAGGCATACAAATTAAAGCTTGTAGGCACTCATGTGTAGTTATTAGCAGTAACTGAAGCTATGAAACAATGACAATAACTGAAGCTGCTGTTTACATTCACCTATACAGCAGACCTCGGTGTGATGGGGGTTGGAACACCTTCTAGGTGGCATGTCACGTGAAGACTTAACATTACTTTATTTGGCAAGAAATTACCACAAAATACCAAATGTGCACTTTCAAATCATTAATTGAATGTTTCAAATTTAAAAGTATACATTAAAACTGCATAGCAAAAAGGAGGGAGGAAATGCACATCTTGCCAACATACACTGGTCTGTTATTTTCAAAACACCTTAAAAAAACATGTAAGAATAAAATCAAAAGGTAAAATTATAAAGTGTCAGATTACAGGACTAGTAAAAAAAATACAAATAACTTGACATCAAATATAACAGAATTTCTTATAGCGCAGTAACCACCATCTGGCGTGGGAAGTCAGAGGTACAAAGTTCTTAATTTACGTAAAATATTACGTTGAAACCAAGACGTCAGATACATAAATAGTGGTAATTGTCCAATACATGTCACAATTTTACAGGTCAAAATGTCATGAAACACTTTTTTTTTTTTTTTTTTTTTTTTTTTTTTTTTTTTTTTTTTTTTTTTTTAGGTGCGGACTAACAATTTTTTATCGTATTTAACAACATGATACACACATCTGCTTCACCCTGTTAGGACATGTTAACAAATTATAACTATTGCTGAGGCTTAATTACAAAAATCATCGTAATTATGAAAAGCAGAATGATTTAAAAGCGCATTGTGGATGCAGAGATCATTTGCGCGCTCATGGGTAAGAACTACTGTTACAAATTGCAAAGAATTAGTGATATGTTGGCTAGAGACACAAGTGCTGAAATACGCTAGCCTAGTAGAAACCTCCACTATCACACCTATTATTTATAGAAAAAATTTCTTCATATGATACAAACAGAACTATGGTATAAGGAAACAGTGTTCTCTTTAAAGTATAAAAGCTTTGTCCCTTAAAAATACATCACACTATGGTTATACACTTTTGTACAAGCACTGGGTCAGAATCCATCATTCATACATTTACAGTTGATACAACAGAAATGAAAACTGTCAAGCTAACTGTTTTGGATACTCATAGGAAGGAGATAATTTTATTACATGTCTTATAGCAGCAGTGGGACCCCTTATAACATAAAAACTGATTTTGAAAATACCCATATATCCAAAGTAGGTCATGACAATTAATCTAAAATGCAAGGTGTGGATAAGTAGCAATATACATCGTACATCCAGAGAAAACGTCATAACTTAGGAAAGGTAACAGTACAAATTATTCCCAAAATATACATCGTACTGTAGACAAATTAGAGCCAGATTACACACATTTTTCTGCAATTTCTTGCTAAAGCAATTAAAATATAGTGAAACTAGCAACATGAAATAATCACATGAAAGTGATGAAGATTTAAATTTCTTGTGTATTGGGAAAACATATAAATTATCATAACCGAACGCTTAACATGTAGTGTGCATGGATTTTGTGAAAGGCCTATTATGACTGTCAGTTATGTAACCTGACCACCAGTTGACAGAGGTTATTACAAAACCGGTGCTAAAAGTACAAGCGAATTAACAGTCTAAATAAAGAACCTCAAAAAATTGTTATACAATAAAATATGTTGGCTAGTGAAAGGTGTGGGTAGTGCAGTTAATGTAGTAATGCTGTTAATATAGTCATTTGGTGACAATCTGACTGCAGCTTAAGAGTCATGCAAAAAACACGTTTGTGCGTAGGCTACAGCTATCGAACTGCACTCCTCTACTGAACGGTTTCGTTCACAATTGAACCCCCACCACTATCAGTAGTGACCCCTTTTCAACTGTGCCAACTACGCAGTTAAAGGGCAAGTTACTGTGTGTGCAATCTACCTGTGCTTCAGACAGGAACATACAAATAATAAAAAAATTAATTACTTAACTATTAATTTTTCGAGGTGGTCATTAGTATTATGCTGATAATGTCACATAAGGTCCATGTGTGTGCAACTGAATAAAACTAATTTTAACCTGTGCACACACATTTCACTTTAATTTTTTTAAAGGCATTGCTAGTGGCCTCCTATATCTGAATATTTGTGTGTGTATATTTCAGACTACTTTCAATATAAGTGAAGCGCATATGGTATCATAATAATTGCTTCATTCAGTTGCACATAGATGCACCTAATGGGACAATTATCAACATAACGTGCAATTAGTGTGACAGACCTACATAAATTAGAAGTGATTAATATATTTCTTTTGTTGATGCATGGCTTGAACATATCAAGAAACTTAGACTGCCCATTGGGTTACAGATATGATCTGATGGGCCTGAAGAGGCGCTGTGAACTGGAGCTGTGTCAGAGGCTGACGGTAGGCAACGCTGCACGGACCGCAGTGCTAGGCGTGAAACACTCCTGCCTGACGCTGCTGCAGATGACAGTGCCATTCATCGAGCAGAGGTATGCCGAAGTGATGGGCACTCCTGGCTGGGCTGTTGCCGTCCGCACCGACCCTGAAGCCATGGCTACTGTCAGCCAGTTCATCTCTGATGCTGCCAGGGGGGAGTACAGAATAAGACTCTGATTTCACCAGCTGCATTTCACTGTCGATAGTCACTGGCCGGTAAGAAAATAAAATCCTGCTCTCCGAATACTCAGTTCTCCTGGCTGGGCGACACTAACCTGCACCGATCCCGGAGCAGCATCTACTATCTGCTGGATCATTTCTGATGTTGCCAATGGGGGGCAGAATCAAATTGAACTTTGATTTCAGTGACGGTGCTCTACTGCAGCTAGTCACTAATTGGTGAGGAAATAAAATATTTCTTGCCAAATAACTGGCTCTCCTTAAACAGAAGCAGGGCTTCAAAATACTGCTACATGAACAGGAAATTGGCACCCATTTTGAACAAATTAATAAATGTTTGGAAATTGTTTTTGCCCTGTGAAACAGTCCAGGAGAGGGGGACGGGGGATTTGTGCTAAGGTGTGGAGACAGGTCTGTTGTGCACTCTGTGGTGGTTTCCTGTATGTCTTATAATCTCACATTGTCTGATCTGAAAAACTGTGATAGAACTTAAGAGTAGCTAGTAACCTATATCATTGAAGATTGATGTCATGTTATTGATAATAGTCCTCATAGAGTATTTATGACCTTGGGCCATTACATCTGCAAATTCATGAAAATGTTATAATCCAATTTCAGATGTTGAATTTATCATCATCTACACACTTTTCACATTTGTCGTATTTTCTCAACATTACTTAACAACTTTATTTGCTTGTATTGCTTTGTCAGTATCTATATTTCAAGTATTTATGTCCCTTCTATCCAAGTTGCCACTTTCTTCCATCAGTGTAATTCCTCGTTACTTAAAAGTGTTTCTGACAGCTGTAATTCATTATTTTTTCCATTTCTTTTCTTATTTCTAAAATAAAGAATTTTGTTGATTTCTTTTTTCCAGAAATGTATGAATACATTTTTGGTATGCTGTTCTCACTCTGTCAGTGAAGACCCTGAGAAAATATTAATGTCTGTTGACCATGTTATTACTTGTAATTTTTCTGTCTCATTAAATACAAGCAGGGCTCCAAAGTAGTACTACATGAACAGGAAACCTGTTCACAATTTGAATAAATTAATAAACTGGAAATTGGTACTGCCTTGTGCAATAATTCTGCTCTGAAATTTTTCTATTCTGTTTTACCTCCATAATCCAAGAAACACAGTGTAAATGTAATGTGACATTACAGTTAGTTAATTTTTTTACATGTGGTATTTTTTTTTAAATCTGTTTGGAGGTACATTTATCTGAGATATATACATAAAGGGATTTTTCTGACAAATTTATTTTTTGTTCATTTAATCAACTGAAATTTTAATACTTTGACTGACAGCTGCATGAACTGTGCCATTTTTCAGAATTCCAGCCATTTTTATGGCTGTTTGAGAGAAAAGTGTCGCTCAGAACTCAGTAAAGACTGATAGTGTGTGTCAATACATGTGATTTCATATTTAAAAACACGACAAATTTTGCTGCATCAAATAATGGAATCGGAAATGTACTGAAATTTTTGCGTCCTGTCAATCGACAGGCTTGGCAGTCAAGACTGAAGTCAGATTGCAATCATTGAGTAAACGCTCAGCAGTAGGTACATTTTGTACCATGATGCCATTAAATTCCTTTTTAGAGTTACTGTTTCAATTTCATTCATTCTGTACTGTAGACTGCAGATGCATTGCCTTCGGTTTTCAAGGTAAATGTAGTGTTTGGTTCATTGTCTATAATACACTTTGTAATCTTTGATTATAACTGAAATCTGTAACCTATTTCTTCAATGTTTCTTTTATACTTAATCAAACAAATAATTGTATTTGACTTCCTCCAAAGGAACATTCATAAAAGTTGATTTAACATTATATGTAATTAAATGTATTCATAAAATAAAAATTATTTTGCAAATTAGTACTGTACTCTGGTACAATCAAATTGGGTGGTGGGATAAGTGCCACAGCATAATACATTGTGTGCAACTTCTCAAGACAACTTTTTTTTCTTATTCTAATCTACATATACCCAAAAAAATTTTCTTCTGCACATTATAGGTCTGTGCATAGTATATTCTCAAAGCCTGTACTACATGTCACTCTGTTTATTCCTTATTATGATAATTGTGTTCCATGTATTTCATCATCTATTATTTGTAGTAAAAAGATGCCTATTGTTCTTTCAATTAAAGTTATGTTACATAACATATTTATGCTACCTATCATCTGATTATGTTTAATTCTGAGCTTTTTTTGTATTTAAATACAGTATACATCTTTTGTAATATAACTTAGGTTTTGTGAAGCTGCTGTACTTTATATCAAGAGAAGGCAATGCCTCTCTGAGTGCAGTGTTGCCTGAAGTCAGTAAGAGAATTTAATGGCATTTGGTCCACAATTTATCCATAATGTGCAGTGAAATCTGACTAACCAACTTCAACACAACAGGGAATGAATAATATTAATAATATAAAAAAGACATTTCTCAACCATGTCAGCTATTCTCAACAATCATAGGGTGTGGAAAGGACTGATGGAATACATGTGCACAAAAAGATCAACAAACTATACTTGGTGACAAGGAAATTCATTGACATGATGAATTATCAATTAATGAATAAAGCAACAATTATCTTAATAACACAGTTCCTCACGGTTTATTAGCATACCCTCTCCACATAATTCTCTCAGCAGAGGATTGTGTCATCAGAAGGATAGGACACAGATACTCTTATGAACACTTGCTACATGTGAGAAAGGAGTTCAGTAGAAGATATTTTCACCATATTGAGAAAATTGTAATAATTTTTACAAATTGAAATTAGTTGTGGTCAAATGTTTGTTATGAACATTAATTCTGTTCAAGAAATCTGTAGAGCACAATCGTAACATCTTAACATGAGTGGAAAATGAGAGCAAGCTACCCATCAAAATGACTGAGTTAAAAGTCAATAGCATTCACTTAGGCAAATTTTAACTACATAGTTCCCATGAAAACTGAATTTGGTTACTGCACAAATTACCCATGTTATGAAACAAAATGACCGATTGGAATCCAACTAAAATGTTTGACCCTAAATGCACTCAAGAGCAGAACACATTGCTTGCCACATTGTCAGACTGTAACCCACTACCCATGAAAAATTTTCTAAACCTTCTCAGACACTGTGGTCAGGTGAAAAATCTTGGAGAGGAGGCAGCAGGTGGTCACTTGTAATGAAGAAGGCTGCATGGTGCTAAACCCTTCAGCCAATTGAATGTGTGCTAAAAATGCCAGCATCTGTTACTCAAGCCTCCCACCAGTATGAAGAAGAGTTCAGTGTAAAATTCCATAGTTTGTGTGTTGGTTAGACAGACCAATAGCAAGACGAAATTTTTAAAAGAGCAGAAAAAGTTATCTCCAGTCTGGAAGCAAAAATTTAACATATTTTCCCACACTTCTACATCGTGTGGCCTTACAGATTTCCTACCTAGAAGGACTGGATATCACGTCTCGCCTTCACAGCAAACGGACATCAAACGCAACACATTACCCGTCACTGAGGCACAGTTCGCATCAGTGAACACTGCGCAGAATCCCCGTATGATCCGTGCCTTTCCTACAACCCTGCAAGCACTGGTCCCTGGTCATTTTCCGAAGTTGCTGCCATTACAACCAGACAACCCAGTGACGTGGTTTGCCTTGGTGGACAACACATTGGACATACACGGAATTGCGGATGACAGCACTCGTTTTGAACCACCTGCATGACCATCCTGATCTGATCAGTGCCTTGTTGCAGAACCCACCCAAGAGCAACAAATATGCCTCTGCCCGAGCATTACTCATCGAACGCCTTTCTCGTCCGCCAGCAAGTACGATTCACAACATTATTTATGACAAGGCTTTAGCAGACAGAAACCCTTCACAGCTGTCGCGACACTTGCATGCACGGGTCAGTACCGAGATCTTGCTGAACTTGGCGCTCTGGGCATTGTGCGTGGTGAAACTGTTGCAAGAACTATAATTACATTTGCTCCCAAGTACCACAACATCACTTGAGGATAAACTACGGCTGGCAGACCAGGCATACACCATTATTCGGCACCGCCACCCCCTTCCGCGCAGCACTGCCTAATACCGCTGAAGTTGGCAATCCTGTGAGTTGGGCAGTAGAGGCCGGGCACATGCATATCGCGGACAGCACACTGGACAACAGCCATCTAGCGGCCAAGATTGGGAACCGCGGTGGGCCGGCACCAGGCTCTTCCCACCCCAACCAGTGCATGAAGCAAGCCGGGCCATGTATATGCCTAACCGTCCTGCCACCCCACGCACATCTCGTGCGACGCACCTGCCCTATCACTCCTATCCGCACTATCACTCGGCGCTCAATCGCAATTTCGCGCCTCTGCTCAAGATTTCGCGTGCATCAGAGGAGGATCAGAATGAACTGAGAGCATGATCTAGCTCCCTCATAGTAAAGGCAGCATTGTAGCACTCATGATTTGGAGAAGAGAAGGGTATTGCCCAAACCGCCTCTGTCCATTTCCAATGGAGGAAAGCAGGCGGATAGTGGGAAGAGCTCCAAACTTCCGCAAAATGGCGGCCCAAGGTGTTGGAGATAGCAATAGGGTCCATGATAACATCACCTGCTAGTGTCAGGCCAGAAATTGGCGAATGGATCTTGGTTCCAGAGAGCTGTCGGAAGTTGGCCCACATGACAGAGGAGTAGGTGGAACTGTTAAAAGAACTAATGAATGACAATTACAAGAAATAAGCCCTCCATCACTATTTACCTTAATTAACCTGGTTTCGACACTACTAGGAGTGCCGTCATCAGAATTGAAAATGATTTAAGTGGCCTACAACATAGTCACAGAGTTATAGGGTAAGACTTTTTATATGAAGAGTGATAAATAGTAAAAGACATAACCAGTACTTACATGTCACATATAAAGTAATTAACACAGCTTTAGTCACAAAATATTTAAGACAAAATAAACGAAGGCGAGCCTCTACGGGCTGCTCGTACCTGTACGGCCACAGGATGCAACGGACTGAGGCGCCCGCGTTAACAATTGTGTGGCATTGCAACGAGCGTGCCATCTAGTGGCCGTAGCCACGATTAGGCCACTTCCCATTCAAGTGTAGGCAGATAAAATTATAATGAATAATGTTCAGTACATAATGAAAGTCTACATTTGTTTGACAGCGGCATTCAACGTAACACTTTGTCTGAATCAGAGCTTAGAAGCTCAGTATAAAACATAAAACGTTATTATGAAAAATACAGGGTGGGCTGAATGACAGCTTGTAGAAAGCAGTATTACATGGGATATGGCAACAATAATTAAAATCATGAAAATGCATCAGGAGACCCGAAATCAAATGTCAAGTAACGACTTTATTTCGTTGAAGAAATTTTTATTACGTAGCTGCAGCTGTTCATTGAGAATGAGGCTATTGTTTCTAGAAAGATGTTTGAAAATCTGTAATTCTTCTAGAATATCTAATCTACGCCCTTTCTTTTCGATATGCAAAATGTTGCTACCGCAAATAGCTTTAGGTGCATGACCTGTAATCTGATGGTCGGCAGAGGAAGAATTCTGGGGGCTGGTGCCATTTTTTTCTTAATATGTGTTCATTATATCTGGTTGTAAAGGCACGTCCTGTATGTCCTATACAGTAAGAAGAGCAGGTATCGCAGACAATTTTGTAAACGTCAGAATTTTCTAAAGGGGAACGAATAGATTGTAAATTATGAATGAAGTGTTTTTTTTTTTTTTTTTTCTTTCCAAATTGTTATTGGTAGAAAAAGCAACGTTGCGATCGTATTTATTTCGAAGAAGGCGTTGGATCTGATAGGAGATGGGCCCCACGAAAGGAATAGAGAAATTTTTTTTTGGGTTTGACTCAATAATAGAGGTGTCGAGCGTAGTAACTCATTTAGTAGTTTTCTTTTGAAGGAGGTCATCTACTATGTTAGGTTTGTACTCGTTATTAACTGCTATCGTTTTGAGTAAATTGAGTTCGTGTTGTTTTGTAGGGTGGGCAACCACAGCCAAAACTGTAACATTTTCTCAAAGAAAATTCCGCACTGGCTGTATGGATGATTTGTATTAAATCTGTGACCGGTTTCGCACCTCTTGTCGGTGCATCCTCAGGCAATCTGTACAAAAAATAATATGAGCTCATATAAACTATTCGATCCCCCAATTCTGAGGTGTAATTAAACTTTTAAATAGCCAGTTTTTTGAATGAAACAAGAAGTACTCACTTACGCTGTTTATAACATAGTAACGTTGAACATTCCCTGTAGCCACTCCCAACCATTCACGCCCAGTATATCGTCATCTGATGAAAGCGGTAGTTAAAATTTCAAAATCTTTTTTACAAATTTTTTAAATGATGGGAGCGGCAATGACCTAGAAAATAAAATATGATGCTGATAAAACTCCCCTAAACACAAACAACGAACACCGGAACCTTAGCATGAAAAAACAGCGGAATTAGGGCCATGTAAACATATCAGAACATCCCGTGCAAGTTGAGAGGAGCCGCGCGGCAGCAGACACGACCTTACTGACTGGCCGAAACCCGGAAAGCACTCACGCAGTGGCGCGAGAATCGCCGGATGAAGTGTACAAGGTGTGAGGAGTGGGGGGTGCTGAACATTTGATAAACAATTCCTTATGTTTTTTTAAAAAAAAAGTCTAATACCATACTAAGTGGTCTATATAATAAATGGGCAGTTAGTTAAAACCATAAGAATAATAAATGTGGCAGTTCTGAATGCGTAAGGCCCAGAGTATGCATAAAAATATATTGGACAGAATCTACTAACAAGTAAGCTATAGGGGTAAGGCTACCTGTTTAAGTAATCAAAATTTTCTAAAAGACCCTTGTGCCTCAGATCGCTCTGGGCATTAAGTGAAGAGTGAAGGGATTTCTTCAGAATTCTGAAGATTTCAACCTCTTCCAAAACATTAAGGTGTTGCCCTTACTTTTCAAGTGTTATGGATACCAGTGGTATGGTGACCCGTTTCCCGCGAATGCACACCTACGGCCAATTTTGAGCTTGGGTCGCTGATGTGCTCCTTAAAGAGGGTCTCAAAACTTCTTCCTGTCTGGCCTATGTACTCCGCATCACAATCATCACAGGTGATACTATAAATCCCTGACGACTTGAAACTATTCCGTGTTGCAGCCTTCTTGCGCCTGACCTTCTGTCCATTGTTTTTAGTAATATAAAAAGCCAGATTTATTCCCTTAGAACTTAAGCATTTGCCGATTCTGCTTGAAATGTTACCATAGGAAGGTATCCTGTGTAATTTATGCCCAATAGGTAATCCGCTATTTCCTGGCTGTAGGGGAAGTGTATGTTCCGGGTGTGAGTGGGGTGCGAGCAGTGTTATGTTTCATGTTTATCTTCCGTAATACACCCCTGTTAATCTTTACAACAAAATCCGCATCGAATCCATTCGAAAAGACGATAAACTGTTTTACTTTAAATTCCCGATCACTGGCTTCTTGAGATAACACTGGGCAACAATGAAAATGTTTCGGTCTTAAAAATAGTAAATTTACATGTATTTCTATCTGCTGAATTCAAAAAGCACCATAAAAACGACAGATTAGCTCTTGTTTTGAAGATAAAGTGACATTTCATTTTTTAAAGTGAAGATTTTAAATTTGGGGGAATTTTTGTTGGGAGTTGGCACGCCTGTCAAATAACAAAATAAAAATGGTCTTCAGCTGTTTGTAAATCATAAACATAGATACTGTTGCTGTGACTGTGAATTACATGTATTTTCTACTCAAATTAAGGCCAAATTTCTGGTTCGCGAGTGCTTTTTTTAGTGTAAAATTTGTAAAAATGCCACGAAAATGTGTAAATATGGCGAATAACTTTTGTTATATTTGTGGTGAAATAACATTTTTCTCACAGAAACGCTATCTGACACCTCTTGTAAAGACTGCCTATCAGTATTATTTCGCTATGAAAGTAGGGGACCAGGATAAGTCTTGGGCTCCACATATATGTTGCCTGGCAACGATGTTTCTAATAGTAATTCTTCAACAAATCCATCATCAAAGAGGCATTCACCATTTCAAGAGAGTTACAACGAATTTACTGTGACAAGGGGTGCAGTAACATTATTATAAATTTGAGAATACAGTAGAGCGTCGATTATCTGAACGTCGGTCAACCGAAAGACTGCTTAGCTGAACTGTGTACTCGCTCACACCTGTTACTCTCCCACCCTACTGTCCATCATCCCCCTCACTCCCAAATCAAGTTTCCCACAGTAGTCGCCGCACTGGGCCACCGATGGCTGAACATTGCTTCTAATGAGCCTTCACTAGGCGCTGCTGACCGGCCAAGCCGCCAGTCGCTGTGTTTCAACAATCAGCACACTTCTGTCGGCTTGGTACTGGCAGGAGAAGTAGCGGCAGTATCAAAGCTGTTCACAGCAACAGCAGCGCCAGCTTAGAGTTGAGGCGTGCCGCTCCACGCAGTTTGAAGGATTGCGCGCCCCCAAGAAGAGCTTCTCACGGTGCAAACAGTCACCTTCTGTTCTCTGTTACGACCACTTGTGTGCTGCTGCATGAAGAAGTGAACTTGACGATACAAAATGCTTAAACCTAAACGTGTTGTCCTTTCTATGAGGGACAAGTACGAGATTATTACTATATATTCCTACTGAAGTTGCCTTTGTATGTTACTTTGTAATACTAAAAGAGATGCCTGTTTTTTATGAGTAAATTTACAGTATATACTTCTTTTTGGCAAATAAACATGTACAGTTCGATTATCTGAACAAACCAGTTTTCCGAACACGCATGTCCCCCAATTACTTCGGATAATCGATGCTCTACTGTATTATCAGATGTAATTTCTAAATTTGTACAATGTAGACAGTGTGGTGAGTCACAGAGTGTGAAAATTTGTGAGAGTGCCAGTGGGAGAAAATGCCTAGCAATTGCTTTGGATTAAATTTGCACTTAATGCTCAGCTGTGATTTCATTTATGAGTTCTTCAAGACCAGATGCAAGTGGGCCTTATGAAATCAATACTAGATTACTTTATGCCTTATGATCCATTGGCAAGAGCATGGATGCAGGGAGAACATTTTGTTTAGTGATGAATTTACATCAACCACCAAATTAATTTGAAAAACTGACTGCAATATTAGAGAAAGCTGTATGTGAGGTCAGTGAAGAAAGCATGAAACTGCCTGCTAGGGAAGCAGTGGAAGAAAATGATGAATGTTCAGGTATTGCAGTTGCACTTGATATAAGTTGGCAGAAAAGAGGACATACTTCTCTGAATGGAGTAGTGACTTCCACGAGTGCAGACACCGGTAAAGTGTCAGATGTGGAGATAATGTCTAAATATTGCAAATGTTGTAAAGTCAATGAACATAAAGAACACAAAATAGAATGTGTAGGCCATGTTCAAAAACGTTTGGGAACATGGCTGAGAAAACTAACTGTTGATATGAGAGGAAAAAAATTAGAAGATGGAGAATTGTTGACTGGACAGGGTCGGTTAACTAAAACTGAAATAGAAAACTTGCAAGTATACTATGGGCAGGCAATTAGGAGAAATACAGAAAATCAGGAAGCAATGAAGAGAGATGTTTTGGCCATATTCTTCCATTAGTCCTCTACTGATGATAAGCCATGTCATGGATTGTGTCCATCAGGAGAGAATTCGTGGTGCAAATACAATAGGGCTCAGGCAACTGGAGAATCTTATTATCGCCAGCATTCTCTTCGTGCTGCTGTTATTGCAGCAATTAAACCTATTTTCAGAGCCTTGGCTCATCCTGGCGTTCTAAAGAAATGTCTGCATGGGCAGACACAGAACTAAAATGAATGTTTCAACAGCATAATTTGGAACTGCCTTCCTAAAGCTGTATTTGTATGCATGCATACAATGAAACTAGGAGTTCATGATGCTGTTATTACATTCAATTGTGGTAATTTTGGAAACTGTTGGATCCTGAAAAAACTGGGAATTAACCATGGTGCAAATATGAGCGCTGTGCTGCAACATTGCGATAAAATGAGGATAGCCAATGCAGACAGGTCTGCATCTAATATGGCCAAGAAAGCAAGACAAACATCCAGTAAGGTGAAAAAGAAGCTGGAAGAGGCCAAAGAAAGGCCATCATATGCAGCAGGACGGTTTTAATTAACTGTAAGTAACAAATTTCAAAAGTTTTTTCTTTAAAGTTAATTTCCCGCAAACTAAAATTTTCAGTTCATATGCCCCATTATATCAGGAACTATCATAGATAAATGAATTAAATTTTCAGAGACTCTGCATAACATAAAAAGCCACCTCTGGTAGTACATTCATTAATATTCCCCCAATAGGAAGTTCACAAAAAAATATTTTCTGCAGAAAAAATATTTTTGGTAATAAATTTAAGAAAGTATTTCTTAAAAACTATAAAATGGATAAAATAGATTTTAATAGAGGTGACTCTATTAGCATCATGTAACATACAGTAAAAATATTAAGGTACTGCATCAATGGGTCAAATACTTGTCTAAATTAACATGGGTTGGATAGGCAGGGTGTGGTCCTCTTAATTACGTAAAAATGGATGACATTAGGGATATCTTACTCCAGGAACACGACGTAAAACAGAACAATATTGCATATCGTGTAATTCACATTGCAGTAAATGACGTAAAATTTACGGCAGTACTTGACTCTGGCAGTCCCATTTCAGTAATTAGTGATATAGCCTTTAGCACATGCAACAAATCGAACAATTGCCCCACACTTCCGTTACCTAAGATTAAATTACAAGGTGCAATCTTTGGAAACAGCGTAGATGTACGGCAACAAACCAAGTCAGAATTCTTTTGTCAGAGACAGTTTTTCTATGAACTTTCTTATTGTTCCATTATTGTCGACAGAGATTATATTTGGAGTAGACTTTTTGAATGAATACAAAGCAGTCTTAAACTTTCACGATGCTGAAATAAGTTTAGAGAAAGAAGGTAAGTCAATAGCTTTGAAATTTGAAGATTGGCTCTCAAACCATGACGAGGAAATTAATCGGTTTTACCTCTTGTTAGACAACAGTTCGGAGCTTTCGACGGGACTTGACACTAACAATCACTCTGAAAGTATCATACAGTAATCTATTACATGTTGTTGAGAAGAAAAATGGATCGATCAGGCTTGTCTTTGATTCGAGACAAATCACTATTATCATCATTCCTGAAACAGACAGACTGCAAACGTTGGAAGAACTTCTTCAAAATTTTATTGATGTAAAAGTGTTGTCCTCTATTGATCTCAGATCCAGCTTTTATCAGCTCGAACTTCATCCAGAATGTAGAAAATACACAGTTTTTCTTTGTTTCGGCGTTTGTTATCAATTTCGGAAACTTCCTTTTGGTTTGAACATTTCTTCGGCAGCATTCATTCGTGGTCTAAATTCCATATTACCTGAGTTCTTAAAATGTCATATCACTTTATATGCGGACGATATTCTAATAGCAGAAGCCTCATGGGAACAACATATAGCATCCTCAACAGTGTGTTACGCATTTTTGCAGAATCTGGAATTACAGTTAATTTGGAAAAGTGTGAGTTAGGTACGTCAAAGGCGAAGTTTTTGGGACACATTATTCCTTATGAAGGCATTCAGCCGGATGCTGAAAAGTTAGAAGCAATCAGAGCCAATCCAGTTCCATCCACAAAAAAACAAGTCCGCCGTTTTCTAGGTCTCGTGAATTTTTTACCGTCGTTTTCTGAATATGCAACTTTGTTCTCTCACTGGAAATAATACTATTTGGAACTGGAACGTACAGGCACAGTTGGAATGCAATTCTTTTAAAGAAGGCTACTTATCGCGCCAATACTAGCTCATCCAGATTTGTCACAAGATTTCTGCCTTAGCACGGATTCTTCTAAAGTCGGTCTTGGTACCCATTCATTTCCAGAAACCATAGAAAATGACACTACTGTTCAGCAAACCATTGCTTTTGCTAGCCGCGTGCTAACAAAATCTGAAAAGAATTATTCCGCCACTGATTTAGAAGCTTTAGCTATCGTTTGGGCATTTAACAAATTCCGTTTCTTTCTTTCTGGTGCCGGCCTGTGTGGCCGTGCGCTTCTAGGCGCTTCAGTCTGGAACCGCGTGACCGCTACGGTCGCAGGTTCGAATCCTGCCACGGACATGGATGTTTGAGATGTCCTTAGGTTAGTTAGGTTTAATTAGTTCTAAGTTCTAGGCACTGATAACCTCGGAAGTTAAGTCGCGTAGTGCTCCGAGCCATTTCTTTCTGGTAAACACGTAAAAGTATACAGCGATCATCGTGCATTACAATTTCTTATGTCTTCAAAATTAAATCATGACAGGTTAAAACGTTGGGCATTGTTTCTACATAAATTCCACTTCACAATAGTCTACATTCCTGGCAAGGAGAACATTGTTGCGGACGCACTGTCACGCGCATCGGCTGGGCTTGAGAAAAGTAACATAGAAGGCAACATCGAGAAAAATTTCAGTATTCTTTACATTCAGGAAGTCGCCTTTGAAAACTTCATCACCACATCTTTAAAGGACATTGCTCATGAACAAGATAAATATCCGATTTGGAAAGACATCAAAAGTAATTGGCATGAAAAGACACACACACAGATTCGGCATTATTATCTGGTTAGAAACAACATATTCTTCAAACGCTGCACTCTTGATGACAAGCTACGGGTACTTTGCATTCCTGACGATTTTGTTAATAAGCTCACTTGGTATATTCATTTCAGCTACGACATTTTGGTCCACGAAAATGTTGTTATATTTTTCGGACGACTTGTTATTTTAACAATATGGAAAAGAGAATTCGAAGAGTCTTGTCTACTTGTAAACTTCGTCAAAAGGCTAAACCATCTACTATCTCACATCGTGCTCCGTTGTTTCCTATCATTCCTTCTAAATTAAAAGAATTTCCTGCTGTTGATCTCTTGGGAACCCTTGTCAGGACATCGAATGGATTTTTGTATGCTTTAGTCGCTATTGAACTTACTTCAAAATTTGTTTCTTTCACACCGTTACGTAAAGCCACTGGACGGTCTGTATCCAACGCCTCTGTCAAAAATTTCTTACGTGAAGTTGGACACGTTAGTAAAGTCATTTTAGATAATGGACCGCAATTCAGATCTGCTGTTTGGTCACGCATGCTTCGGAATCATAAAATCAAACCTGTTTTTATTTCATTGTACTCTCCTCATTGTAACCCATCTGAACGGATTATGAAAGAAATCAATAAGCTTTGCAGACTTTATTGTCACCGGAAAAATCAGTATTGGAACAGATAATTACACTTATTTCAAAATGTGCTGAATGAAATGCCTCATGACCCTACTGCTTTACCACCTCTTCTTGTACTAAAGAATGAAGAAGCACCAAACAGAATCAGAGAGCTTGTACCTTTTCCAAATACACGTAAACTTTGACACAAAGACATAATTGATTTGGCTATTACAAATGTAAATTCTGCTGCAGACAAAAAGAGAAAACAACACGGTAAAGCAAATGCAAAGAAACTATAAATTAGTCAGAAAGTTCTCATTAAAGCTCATTCATTGTCACATAAGAAGAAACCCTTTAGTTACAAATTCTTTCTGGTTTACAATGGACTTTATAGAATCTGATGTATACCACTTGATAATTGCGTTGGGTACTAGGAAGAGTAAAGGTTTACACCACATTTCACATGTAAAACCGTTTATTGAGAAATAATCTGCTTTTTTTTTTTTTGTACTTGTACGCTTTGTCACACTTAGAAACTGTTAACATGCAACAATGTTTTTAAAACTATCCAGGCAAGAACCTAGGGAACTTATTCAGACAGTAATTACGAATGCATTTTATAGTGAACAGACGACGCAGTGTTATTGTGTGTACATTCTTGCTTTTTAGTTGCACAGTTATGTACCGACTATAAAGCTTACATATTTGGAACATATACTGCTAATGAGATTTTAATGCAACAATTTGGTTTACTTGAAAATACATTCTGGATTTAAAGTACTTTCTGTGAGGTTACAGATGGCTTAGTATTTGGCTTGTTTGACAGCTACACGATTATATCTCGATGCTACTAATGAGTGACACAATTTACATTGTTGCTTTTGCGCTGTATCTGTTTTATATCTGCACAGTTTTTCTGTTGTATTATGGAAAGTAAAACATGTTTTGTAGTAACTTTTGTGGTATAGCTACAATGAGATAGGTATTTTTTGTTTACACAACAATACGTTACAGTACAGTACTTTTTTGGTCAAGGTAATGTATGTAATAACTACGATATCTATACGCATAGCATTTCACTTTTGTTTATGATGAGGTAAGTACATTGACTTTTGCAGAATTTGCTTATGGAGGACGATAATTACGACACTTGGTACATTTTTACCGTTAAGTAATGACAGAAATTATCTTACAGCAAGACGCGCATTTTAGCGCTACAGGACACCCATCTGAGTGATTAATTTTTGTACTTAAAACATTTTTTAAAGATTTTTTAATTACAAAGAAAGTTTTCGGTGATACAATTCATTCCATTGCTGTAATCTGTAACACCTGAGAGTATAATTACATTAATCCTCAGGGGGCACACGTTTACTTTGTGTACTAAGTGTGTGGCAAGCGCTAGGAGCCCTAGCTAATATGGTATTTGCTTATACAACTTTACACGTCGGTACCATATTTCTGTAACACAGCTATCTGATTATTTAACAGAGACACAAACATCTTTTTTTACCACATCAGTGATACATGTTCTTGCAATTGCACAGTCGGATAACTTAACACTTACAAAAACTGTATTTTGTCTGTACTTTGTGAACTGTTCATATTTTTTTGGAACCATTGTGATTCTGTGAGAGCTTTGAATGATGTATTTGGTATGGGATCATGATTTTTGAAGTATGTTTGAGGTAGATGACTTTAATGAAACGAGCAGAGAGCGATTTTTAAAGGTTTTGAGATTATTTAAGAAAGCTACGATGTTTTTGAGACTTGACTGAAGTGTTATGATGTTATTATTGTGACAACGATGTGTATTATCCCGTCAAGGTGCGGTTGTAATAGTTATGAAGAGTGAGTGTGTGTGTGAATGTGAGTACCACTATGGTAACAGAAATTTTGGACACTATTATACATGAGATTTTGTTTCTACACACTTCTACTGTAATTTTTCGACCTGCGAAATTTTACTGGTATCAGACTGTCACTGTAGCAGGAACTGCTGTCGTAAATATTTCGGTAAGGAAGGTAGGTGACCTTGACATAATGCGCTGTGGGCGACCAGCTGCACAACAGTCACCTGGAAAAGCCATTAGCGTGGGCCTTTCAGATGCACAGGTGGAGAAAAAAGAGGTCATTAACCTCACTATTGACATTTCTTTGTAGAAAGCATCACAAATACGACACGCTCATACTTGAAGACATATGATTACAGTTTCGAGCTCGTAATTTCTGATATTTACTGAAATGCCTAATGAAATGATGAGAAATACTTCACGTCTACACACCTGATTATGACTACTGTCTAGTTGAGAGATTTTTTTACTGCCTTATGAAATGCCATGTGGCTAGTGAATGACGTTTCATGCCATGCATTATATATATTTGCCTATATTATTTAATATCTAATTTCTAGCTTCATTGCAGCATTGGTTAAAATAAAATTTGATAGATGTACTAATAGAAATGTTTTCTGTCTACAAATGCATTAAATAATAATTTTATGATCTACTTTCTAAAAAAATGGGAGCACAAATAGACATTTCCCTTCACAGGAATTGCATACATAATTTTTTCAACGACTGGGTAACTTGTTTGTTAGAGTAAGTTATTGTGATGCATCACAAGATTAAGATGTGACATAGTTATTAAGGTGTAAACAGACATTTCCTATCTTTACTGTAATATTTTTTCTGCTTGAGTTTTGTCATGTTTAGGTATAAGTTATTGCATTTGCTGCTGCTGTTTGCCAGGCATAGTCCTACTGAATTTCACTTTGTATTACTCTGCTAAGCTACTTTTAATACTGATTTATTTTTCTTGTAACAGGACATTGGCTCATATTAGTGGTAATGTTGCATTTGCTTTGTTAATTTAGATATACTGCTACTTGCTTTGCCAATTTGCATTTTTTTTGTCATTGCTGTTTGTGTTAATTTTTTTGTGCTGCTGCATTGCCTCGTTCTTTAGTATATACACTCCTGGAAATGGAAAAAAGAACACATGACACCGGTGTGTCAGACCCACCATACTTGCTCCGGACACTGCGAGAGGGCTGTACAAGCAATGATCACACGCACGGCACAGCGGACACACCAGGAACCGCGGTGTTGGCCGTCGAATGGCGCTAGCTGCGCAGCATTTGTGCACCGCCACCGCCAGTGTCAGCCAGTTTGCCGTGGCATATGGAGCTCCATCGCAGTCTTTAACACTGGTAGCATGCCGCAACAGCGTGGACGTGAACCATATGTGCAGTTGACAGACTTTGAGCGAGGGCGTATAGTGGGCATGCGGGAGGCTGGGTGGACGTACCGCCGAATTGCTCAACACGTGGGGCGTGAGGTCTCCACAGTACATCGATGTTGTCGCCAGTGGTCGGCGGAAGGTGCACGTGCCTGTCGACCTGGGACCGGACCGCAGCAACGCACGGATGCACGCCAAGACCGTAGGATCCTACGCAGTGCCATAGGGGACCGCACCGCCACTTCCCAGCAAATTAGGGACACTGTTGCTCCTGGGGTATCGGCGAGGACCATTCGCAACCGTCTCCATGAAGCTGGGCTACGGTCCCGCACACCGTTAGGCCGTCTTCCGCTCACACCCCAATATCATGCAGCCCGCCTCCAGTGGTGTCGCGACAGGCATGAATGGAGGGACGAATGGAGACGTGTCGTCTTCAGCGATGAGAGTCGCTTTTGCCTTGGTGCCAATGATGGTCGTATGCATGTTTGGCGCCATGCAGGTGAGCGCCACAATCAGGACTGCATACGACCGAGGCACACAGGGCCAACACCCGGCATCATGGTGTGGGGAGCGATCTCCTACACTGGCTGTACACCACTGGTGATCGTCGAGGGGACACTGAATAGTGCACGGTACATCCAAACCGTCATCAAACCCATCGTTCTACCATTCCTAGACCGGCAAGGAACTTGCTGTTCCAACAGGACAATGCACGTCCGCATGTATCCCGTGCCACCCAACGTGCTCTAGAAGGTGTAAGTCAACTACCCTGGCCAGCAAGATCTCCAGATCTGTCCCCCATTGAGCATGTTTGGGATTGGATGAAGCGTCGTCTCACGCGGTCTGCACGTCCAGCACGAACGCTGGTCCAACTGAGGCGCCAGGTGGAAATGGCATGGCAAGCCGTTCCACAGGACTACATCCAGCATCTCTACGATCGTCTCCATGGGAGAATAGCAGCCTGCATTGCTGCGAAAGGTGGATATACACTGTACTAGTGCCGACATTGTGCATGCTCTGTTGCCTGTGTCTATGTGCCTGTGGTTCTGTCAGTGTGATCATGTGATGTATCTGACCCCAGGAATGTGTCAATAAAGTTTCCCCTTCCTGGGACAATGAATTCACGGTGTTCTTATTTCAATTTCCAGGAGTGTATATCTGATCTCAGTAGATTTAAGTTAGCTTAAGAGGGAGTAGGCTATATAAGAGAATGAGTTTTGATGAATTGGAAGAAATGCATTGAAAAGCTGTAAGAAAAAGGTTTGGCCAGAAAAGTAGTGTGCAATGAAGAATAATTATTTTGAAAGGGGATATGAACAAAACAGTAGGGTTTAGGGACAACAGGTTTAGGTAGGATTTTCTTGGAAACAAATGATGAGGTAAGATAATGAAAAATAAATAATGAGGTAAGAAATATGTGAACATATAAATGTAAATCTATGGAATGAAGCTTTGGGTTGGACTGCAGTACCAATTTCACTGAAAACAAACCTTGGCCTTTCCTTTTGTGTTATTCCGCTATGTGTTTGTGTACCCTTATGTATTTGTGTTCTTCCTGCCTTTGTGTGTTTATCGGATAAGAGTTATGTTGTAGAATTTTTCTAATACTAAGCTAGATTCACTATGATGAGGAATACTGTTATCCTCAAATACTTTGAAAAATGTTTCGATATTATTTACTCTGTTATGTTTTCCTTTAATGATCATATGTAAAATTAATGTTTGAATATTCTCATTTGTTTATTTATGTCATAATTCATGTGACACTGATGTGTATGCTTATATCTATTCTTTTGTAAAGCCTGTATTACTACTCATGTCATCTGTATTATTATGTTCTTTAACGATGTTTTCTGTACCTTTGTAACGGTATTCTCATGTCATAAAATTGTATAGACACCAGTTCTTCGATTTAACTTTCATTTCACTGCACACGTTTCCGTTGGTCATAGTATATGCACAATAAGTGAGAAGTTAAAAAAAAAGGGTATTGTTAGTGCTTGCATGTGTGTTGATAATTCAGCAAGGGACTGGTTAACAGCGCTGCTGGTTCTAAGGTCATTCCAAAAAGTTTGTGGCACGAGTGGTGGTTTATGGACTTGCTATATTGTCCGCAAGACTCCTCAATGGTGACTGTCCACCCGAACAGTCCTAACAGATCGCTGCTGGCCATCTCTACAAGGACTACAGTGGGTTTGCACCTTTGGTGGCCCACCAATACCATTATTTCTACAAGGACTGCAGTGGGTCTGCACCTGTGGTGGCCCACTAATATCATTACCTCTACAAGAAAAACTGTGGGCCTGCTCTGTGATGACCTACCTACCAATATTCTTCAAAACTTCGACTGACTCTGCTGTGGGTTTGCTCTGTTGTGGCCCCTTACCTGTCTGCATGTCAAGAGTTAGCACTGTCTTTCCGTTATAAGGATAACATTACTTCTTCAAGACTGCATGGAAATCTACTACTTCTGTGTGCATCTTTTTTACTGGTCATACTTCGTAGTACTGTGATGAATGATCAAGACTGTCTTTATGGACTGTCAGGACAATTTTGGCTTTTGACCAACAGTGTATCCATAATTGTGTGCATTTGATATATTTATTATCGTTAATGTAAAAAAATTAGTAAATGTGTATTGACCACTGCCTAAAACAATTTGTAATATTTTTTGTGGGGTGGATAGGGGCTATGTAAGTAGGCTGTTTAGGTTTTTATGTTGGTAAAGCCACATAGTGCTCTGTATCAAAATCACTGACTGTGCTGTGTGCAGTCAGTGACTGGTTGGACTCATTGTTGGAATATTCGCTAGTATAGTGTTGGGCAGTTGGATGTGAACAGCACATAGCGTTTGGCAGTTGGAGGTGAGCCGCCAGCAGTGGTGGATTGGAGAGACAGATGCCAGAGTTTTGAGAGGTTACTATAAGCGGACGATCTTGATGTGTGTCTGCAGAAAAAGGAAATTTTTAAAGATGGTTGTCATGAATTGATAGATGTATATGATGACTTTTAAACATTATTAAGGTAAATACATTGTTTGTTCTCTATCTAGATCTTTCATTTGCTAACTATGCCTATCAGTAGTTAGTGCCTTCAGTAGTGAGAGCCTGTTATTTAGCTGGCAGTATTGGCGCTAGCTGTATTGCAGCAGTTCAAGTAACGAAGATTTTTGTGAGGTAAGTGATTCATGAAAGGTATAGGTTATTGTTAGTCAAGGCCATTATTTTGTAGGGATTATTAAAAGTCAGATTGCGTTGAGCTAAAAATATTGTGTGACAATTTAGTGATGATCAGAATAAGTAAAGAGAAAACTGTTTGAGTACATTGAGTTTTGGTCAGCTGTTTGAAAATCAAATAACGTAGAAGTTTACCAGCACAGTCATTCATATTTTTTCAAGGGGATGTTTCACAGTCCACAAACCAAGATATATATATCGTGTAGGGCCACAGCGAGCTCGGAGAAGTGCCGCAACACAATGTGGCATGGACTCGAGTAATGTCTGAGTTAGTGCTGAAGGGAACTGACTCCATGAATGCTGCAAGGCTGTCCATAAATCCTTAAGAGTGCGAAGGGGTGGAGATCTTTTCTGAACAGCACTTGCAAGGCATCCCAGACGTGCTCAATAATGTTCATGTCTGGGGAGTTGGTGGCCAGCGGAAGTGTTAAAACTCAGAAGAATGTTCCTGGAGCCAATCTGTAGCAATTCTGGACGTGTGGGGTGTCGCACTAGCTTCAATACTCCTCTGCGGACATCCACGGTCCATCGTGTCATGAGGTTGTCTCGATACCCGTACACTTCCTCCTTGTGTCCATACTCGTACACGTCCATCCGCTAGATACAATTTGAAACGAGACTCGTCCGACCAGGAAACATGTTTCCAGTCATCAACAGTCAAATGTCAGTGTTGATGAGCCCAGGCGAGGTGTAAAGCTTCGTGTTGCGCAGTTATCAGGGGTACACGAGTGCGCCTACGGATCCGACAGCCAATATCGATGATATTTCGTTGAATTGTTCGCACGCTGACACTTGTCGATGGCCCAGCAATGCCGGTGGTGAACAGGAGCCGAGCTCGCGGCCGCAGACTATATGTACCTGGCGCGCCAACGTCCAAGGGCTGCTCCGCTGTCATTTCCGGTGCGGTTCTCCTGTCGCTACCTGCGACGGTCGTTCGCTGCAGTACGGGAAGCCAGGATCCGTTTAGCTTAAGGCTTTCCTCTTTCTTGTTGAAACTGTTCGCGTGTTTTTGTATTTCTACAGCTTCTCTGAACAAGCGCGTGTGATAGTGCTTCTCTACAGCCAGAACTCCCGTGTCGGCGAAATTTTTTACGTGGTCGGTCTCATTCAGTGCGTGCTCTGCCACGGCCGATTTCTCCACCTGCCCCAACCTGCAATGTCGCTTATACTCTTTGATCCTGGTGTTAATTGATCGTCCAGTCATTCCGACATAAACTTTTCCGCATGTGCATGGTATACAGTAATTCCCGACATTGCAAGTGGGTTTCCTTTCTCCTTCACCGATCTAAGACACGTTGAACCATTCTCTTCAGTCGTCGTCGGTCCCGTTCTTACAAGATCTTTTTCCTGTCGCAGCGATGTAGGAGATTTGATGTTTTACCCGATTCCTGATATTCACGATACACTCGTGAAATGGTCGTACGGGAAAATCCCCATTTCATCGCTACCTCGGTGATGATGTGTCCCAGCGCTCGTGCGCCAACTATAACACCACGCTCAAACTCACTTAAATCGTGATAACCAGCCATTGTAGCAGCAGTAACCGATCTAACTGCGCCAGTGATTTGTTGTCTTATACAGGATGTATCATAATTAATGGCGTAAACGCATATAGTTGAAAGTACACGATACCAGAAGCAAAAAAGTCTCAGTAAACATAGGGTCGAAAATGCGTGCCTGAAGAGCTACGAGCAATTTTTCATCTTCGATACTGTGAAGCAAATCTTCTCTACTGCAAGCTCTTTGCTTTCCACGTTTTGGGAAGTAGTAGTATGGACAAAAACAAGAAAAAATTTACTGTAACCTTTGCTCTAAAATGCGCACCTTAAAAGTTAGGAGCAATTGTTCATTAGAAGAGTTGTGTTTCCAAGTAGCGAAGATGAGCACGTGCTCATAGCTCTTACGGTATGCATTTTAGAGCACATGTTTACTGGACAGTTTTCTCTTGGTTTGGTCCACATTACCGTTTCCCAAAGTATGGAAAGCAAAGAGCTTGCAGTAGAAGAGATTTGCTTCACAGTATCGAAGCTGAAAAGCCGGCCGGTGTGGACGAGCAGCTCTAGGCGCTTCAGTCTGGAAATGCGCGACCGCTACAGTCGCAGATTCGAATCATGCCTCGGGCATGGATGTGTGTGATGTCCTTAGGTTAGTTAGGTTTAAGTAATTCTAAGTTCTAGGGCACTGATGACCTCAGATGTTAAGTCCCATAGTGCTCAGAGCCATTTGAACCATTTGAAGATGAAAATTTGTTCTTAGCTCTTAAGGTATGCGTTTTCGACCCTATGTTTACTAAGACTTTTTTGCTACAAGTATCGTGTACTTTCAACTGTATGCTTTTAACCCATTAATTATGATGCACCCTGTATAGACGTTGCCGACCGCAGAATCGTATTTGCCTGTTTACATATCGCTGTATTTGAATACGCATAGCTATTCTAGTTTCTTTGGCGCTTCAGTCTATCATCTCATGTTAAAGGTTAACACAAATGTTAGTTACAAACGGCTTTTATGTCTTGATGCAGCATTTCTCACTGCGAGTAAATTATCCAGACTATATTCATAAAGTATTTAAGAATGAGAGCACTTAGTGATTTCCAACAAACTTTACACCAAAGTTTATCGTAACAGACACGACACTCAGTCTCGTTTTTCTTATCCACAGCGGTAGCAGCGCCCCAAGCGGCCAGCAAGCTACACTTCCGAATACGTTATTGGGTGAGTGCGAATACTAACGTTTATTGATTTGTAACAAAGTTACTACAATAGCGAGTCTATGTAATGCCATACAAATTGACCTACAAAATGACACCAGATTTGTCATTCTTCAGTTTCCTAAGTACTGGTACCTGGAAGGTACAAAACGGTAGGTTACAGGTCAGTTTATTTACATTTCTTTTGTAATTTACAGATCTTTACCAAATGATGTCATTTTCTTTTAATAACAAAAAACTGCTAATAAACACCAGAAGACCTGACCTTTTGCAGGAAGACGATGTATATCTATCCAACAACGCGGAGTTTTGTTCGCTACACTTTCCGCCAAATCGGTGTATTTGGAACGTAGGGAAACCTATATGGAGCACAATACCTATATTATTATTACACGGGATAAGCCACCACAGCTGTGGCTTGAGAGAAAACGACACAGAAGTGATAATAAATCGTCAAAAGCGATAAGAACTGTTTCCCAACACAGAAGAAACCAATTCCACAGTTGTTGCTAAAATTGAGCCACAAACGGTAAGAATATTCAATGCATTCGCTTTTGAAGCAAAAGTAATTACATTTTCAAAATTATTCGTGTGTTAGAAAGCCTAGTGAACTGTAAGAATGGCCGAATCATTAGACTATGTAAAAAAAAATGTTTAAGTGTCAAGGAAAGTGCCTAAGATGATAACAACAGACAACAATAGATATATAGGCTTCGTATGAGTGAAGTATATGTTGATATTTACTTGAGTTCAGCGGAGTAAGATGCAAAATACGCATATTCAGAATCATTTCTTCACGAATAAGTTGTAACTTGTGTCATTGAATCAGCGTAATTCTGATGGTTTTGCATGTACTTCACGATAATTCATGTCTCTTGGTGTTTTACTAACGCATGTTACACACTATTATAACAACTGACAACTGTTCCGTTAATTAAGTAGAGAATAATTCAGAACTATCAGTCGAGACAGCGTGTCTCAAAAAGGAAAACACGTGTAGAGGCTGAGCTAACCTTAGGTGCTTTCACAGTTAACATAGTTACCCATAAACTGCGCAAAAGCTAATCGTCTTGATCATTCTTCGTATCTCTTCAAATCGTGGAAAAATTTTTAGCGTGCAAAAGCGTGTGACAAGAATCACTTGTGGTGTAAATTCATGAACATCATGTAGAAACACTGTTCAAGGAATTTTGTGTTATAACCACTGTTTCTCAGTATGTTTATTCCTTAATGAAATTTGTTGCAAGTAACATATCTCTATTTCCAACCAGTAGCTCAATACATAGTATCAATACTAGGAATAAGAACAATCTAGATAAAGACCTAAAATCACTTACCTTGGCCCAATATTCAGGAACATATTTTCAATAATTGTTAAGGCTTTCGAGGCCACTTGTTGACAAACTGCCTATTGGCTTCTGTCTCGGGTTCTTCGGCCGACGTTCATCTAATGATTTTTCTGACGCTTCGCCAGCACGAGTGGTTGGCAGTGTCAAAGTTTAACCCTCCATTGCCGGTGGTGAACAGGAGCCGAGCTCGCGGCCGCAGACTATATGTACCTGGCGCGCCAACGTCCGAGGGCTGCTCCGCTGTCATTTCCGGTGCGGTTCTCCTGTCGCTACCTGCGACGGTCGTTCGCTGCAGTACGGGAAGCCAGGATCCGTTTACCTTAAGGCTTTCCTCTTTCTTGTTGAAACTGTTCGCGTGTTTTTGTATTTCTACAGCTTCTCTGAACAAGCGCGTGTGATAGTGCTTCTCTACAGCCAGAACTTCCGTGTCGGCGAAATTTTTTACGTGGTCGGTCTCATTCAGTGCGTGCTCTGCTACGGCCGATTTCTCCACCTGCCCCAACCTGCAATGTCGCTTATACTCTTTGATCCTGGTATTAATTGATCGTCCAGTCATTCCGACATAAACTTTTCCGCATGTGCATGGTATACAGTAATTCCCGACATTGCAAGTGGGTTTCCTTTCTCCTTCACCGATCTAAGACACGTTGAACCATTCTCTTCAGTCGTCGTCGGTACCGTTCTTACAAAATCTTTTCCCTGTCGCAGCGATGTAGGAGATTTGATGTTTTACCCGATTCCTGATATTCACGATACACTCGTGAAATGGTCGTACGGGAAAATCCCCATTTCATCGCTACCTCGGTGATGATGTGTCCCAGCGCTCGTGCGCCAACTATAACACCACGCTCAAACTCACTTAAATCGTGATAACCAGCCATTGTAGCAGCAGTAACCGATCTAACTGCGCCAGTGATTTGTTGTCTTATACAGGATGTATCATAATTAATGGCGTAAACGCATATAGTTGAAAGTACACGATACCAGAAGCAAAAAAGTCTCAGTAAACATAGGGTCGAAAATGCGTGCCTGAAGAGCTACGAGCAATTTTTCATCTTCGATACTGTGAAGCAAATCTTCTCTACTGCAAGCTCTTTGCTTTCCACGTTTTGGGAAGTAGTAGTATGGACAAAAACAAGAAAAAATTTACTGTAACCTTTGCTCTAAAATGCGCACCTTAAAAGTTAGGAGCAATTGTTCATTAGAAGAGTTGTGTTTCCAAGTAGCGAAGATGAGCACGTGCTCATAGCTCTTACGGTATGCATTTTAGAGCACATGTTTACTGGACAGTTTTCTCTTGGTTTGGTCCACATTACCGTTTCCCAAAATATGGAAAGCAAAGAGCTTGCAGTAGAAGAGATTTGCTTCACAGTATCGAAGCTGAAAAGCCGGCCGGTGTGGACGAGCAGCTCTAGGCGCTTCAGTCTGGAAATGCGCGACCGCTACAGTCGCAGATTCGAATCATGCCTCGGGCATGGATGTGTGTGATGTCCTTAGGTTAGTTAGGTTTAAGTAATTCTAAGTTCTAGGGCACTGATGACCTCAGATGTTAAGTCCCATAGTGCTCAGAGCCATTTGAACCATTTGAAGATGAAAATTTGTTCTTAGCTCTTAAGGTATGCGTTTTCGACCCTATGTTTACTAAGACTTTTTTGCTACAAGTATCGTGTACTTTCAACTGTATGCTTTTAACCCATTAATTATGATGCACCCTGTATAGACGTTGCCGACCGCAGAATCGTATTTGCCTGTTTACATATCGCTGTATTTGAATACGCATAGCTATTCTAGTTTCTTTGGCGCTTCAGTCTATCATCTCATGTTAAAGGTTAACACAAATGTTAGTTACAAACGGCTTTTATGTCTTGATGCAGCATTTCTCACTGCGAGTAAATTATCCAGACTATATTCATAAAGTATTTAAGAATGAGAGCATTTAGTGATTTCCAACAAACTTTACACCAAAGTTTATCGTAACAGACACGACACTCAGTCTCGTTTTTCTTATCCACAGCGGTAGCAGCGCCCCAAGCGGCCAGCAAGCTACACTTCCGAATACGTTATTGGGTGAGTGCGAATACTAACGTTTATTGATTTGTAACAAAGTTACTACAATAGCGAGTCTATGTAATGCCATGCAAATTGACCTACAAAATGACACCAGATTTGTCATTCTTCAGTTTCCTAAGTACTGGTACCTGGAAGGTACAAAACGGTAGGTTACAGGTCAGTTTATTTACATTTCTTTTGTAATTTACAGATCTTTACCAAATGATGTCATTTTCTTTTAATAACAAAAAACTGCTAATAAACACCAGAAGACCTGACCTTTTGCAGGAAGACGATGTATATCTATCCAACAACGCGGAGTTTTGTTCGCTACACTTTCCGCCAAATCGGTGTATTTGGAACGTAGGGAAACCTATATGGAGCACAATACCTATATTATTATTACACGGGATAAGCCACCACAGCTGTGGCTTGAGAGAAAACGACACAGAAGTGATAATAAATCGTCAAAAGAGATAAGAACTGTTTCCCAACACAGAAGAAACCAATTCCACAGTTGTTGCTAAAATTGAGCCACAAACGGTAAGAATATTCAATGCATTCGCTTTTGAAGCAAAAGTAATTACATTTTCAAAATTATTCGTGTGTTAGAAAGCCTAGTGAACTGTAAGAATGGCCGAATCATTAGACTATGTAAAAAAAAAATGTTTAAGTGTCAAGGAAAGTGCCTAAGATGATAACAACAGACAACAATAGATATATAGGCTTCGTATGCGTGAAGTATATGTTGATATTTACTTGAGTTCAGCGGAGTAAGATGCAAAATACGCATATTCAGAATCATTTCTTCACGAATAAGTTGTAACTTGTGTCATTGAATCAGCGTAATTCTGATGGTTTTGCATGTACTTCACGATAATTCATGTCTCTTGGTATTTTACTAACGCATGTTACACACTATTATAACAACTGACAACTGTTCCGTTAATTAAGTAGAGAATAATTCAAAACTATCAGTCGAGACAGCGTGTCCCAAAAAGGAAAACACGTGTAGAGGCTGAGCTAACCTTAGGTGCTTTCACAGTTAACATAGTTACCCATAAACTGCGCAAAAGCTAATCGTCTTGATCATTCTTCGTATCTCTTCAAATCGTGGAAAAATTTTTAGCGTGCAAAAGCGTGTGACAAGAATCACTTGTGGTGTAAATTCATGAACATCATGTAGAAACACTGTTCAAGGAATTTTGTGTTATAACCACTGTTTCTCAGTATGTTTATTCCTTAATGAAATTTGTTGCAAGTAACATATCTCTATTTCCAACCAGTAGCTCAATACATAGTATCAATACTAGGAATAAGAACAATCTACATAAAGACCTAAAATCACTTACCTTGGCCCAATATTCAGGAACATATTTTCAATAATTGTTAAGGCTTTCGTGGCCACTTGTTGACAAACTGCCTATTGGCTTATGTCTCGGGTTCTTCGGCCGACGTTCATCTAATGATTTTTCTGACGTTTCGCCAGCACGAGTGGTTGGCATTGTCAAAGCTTCACCCTCCATTACCGGTGGTGAACAGGAGCCGAGCTCGCGGCCGCAGACTATATGTACCTGGCGCGCCAACGTCCGAGGGCTTCTCCGCTGTCATTTCCGGTGCGGTTCTCCTCTTGCTACCTGCGACGGTCGTTCGCTGCAGTACGGGAAGCCAGGATCCGTTTACCTTAAGGCTTTCATCTTTCTTGTTCAAACTGTTTGCGTGTTTTTGTATTTCTACAGCTTCTCTGAACAAGCGCGTGTGATAGTGCTTCTCTACAGCCAGAACTTCCGTGTCGGCGAATTTTATTACGTGGTCGGTCTCATTCAGTGTGTGCTCTGCCACGGCCGATTTCTCCACCTGCCCCAACCTGCAATGTCGCTTATGCTCTTTGATCCTGGTATTAATTGATCGTCCAGTCATTCCGACATAAACTTTTCCGCATGTGCATGGTATACAGTAATTCCCGACATTGCAAGTGGGTTTCCTTTCTCCTTCACCGATCAAAGACACTCTTTGATCTTCCTTGTCGGTTCGAAAATCGTCTTTGCGCCATGTTTGCGCAATATACGGCCGATTCTGCCCGTCACTCTGGGAATGTATGGTAGAAAGGCCATACCCGACATTTCTTTTTCTGGTTCCTTACTTCGCCGAGTGTTTGGCTCTGTTACGCTTCTAATATAATTTGCGGCGTACCCATTGCTCCTCAGAACAGTTTCCAGGTGTTGCATTTCTCGTTTGAGGTGTTGCGGCTCACATATTCGTCCTGCTCTTGTTATGAGCGTACTAATCATGCCCCTTTTCTGGCTCGCGTGGTGGTTTCACAGTTCGTGCAGGTATCGGTCCGTGTGTGTCGGTTTTCGATACACGCTGTGTCCCAGGTTTTCGCCGTCCCTTGTGACCAGCACATCTAGAAATGGCAGTTTCTTGTCCTTTTCTACTTCCATGGTAAATGTTATGTTGGCATGGAGGCTGTTCAAGTCTCTTACGAAGTCACTGACCTGTTCTTCACCATGGCTCCATACCATGAAAGTATCATCGACGTACCTGTATCACACCTTAGGTTTGCAAGTCGCCAAGTCCAGTGCCTGTGCTTCGAATTGTTCCGTGAAGAAGTTGGCCACCACTGGACTAAGAGGACTACCCATGGCGAAGCCTTCCAGTTGTTCATAGAAATCGCCATTCCACGTGAAATAGCTCGTGGTGAGACATCTATGGAAGAGCTTTTCGATGTCTTGCAGGAAAGTGGAACCGATGTGCTCCAGAGCGTAAATAACGAAACAACATCAAAGCTGACCAGGATGTCGTTTGGGGCAAGTTTCAGTTTCTTCAGCTTCTCAATGAAATGTCCTGTCCTTTATGTGTGTGTCGGTCTTCCCCACGTGTGGCTAGAGCAGAGAGGCCAAGTGTTTGGCCAGTTTATACGTCGTTGAACCAGGAGCGCTAACGATCGGTCTCAGTGGAACGTTGTTCTTTTGGATCTTGGGTAATCCATACAGCCGAGGTGGTAGGGCTTCTGTATTGCGCAGGTTTCTCTGTATGTCCGCCGCCAGATAAGACGCCTTGATTAATCGGTTAGTATTCCGTGTGATACGCTGTGTCGGATCTGTGCTTAGTATTCGGTACGTCGTCGGATCTAATGGGTCTCGGATCTTTTGCTCATAATCTTCGGTCTTCATTACGACGGTCGTATTCCCTTTATGTGCAGGCAGTACCAATATACTCTTGTCGGCGTTGAGATTCTTAATGGCTTGTACCTCGTCTTTCTTCAGGTTTCAAGCTGGTGGTTTTGCTCGACGCAGTATCCTGGCTGTTTCATTGCGTATTTCCTCTGCCCTTTCACGAGGAAGGGTACGAATGGCTGCTTCGGTGTTGGCAATGCATTAGCCATACTATACTCATTGTTTGGTAAATAAACACTAAGCAATTTCCAACAAGTAACAAAGATAATTTCAAACCATTTCTAAGTTCACTACTGGCCATTAAAATTGCTACACCAAGAAGAAATGCAGATGATAAACGGATTTTCATTGGACTAATATATTATACTAGGACTGTCATGTGATTATATTTTCACGCAATAGATCCTGAGAAATCAGTACCAAGAACAACCACCTCTGGCCGTAATAACGGCCTTGACACGCCTGGGCATTGAGTCAAACAGAGCGTGGATGGCGTGTACAGGTACAGCTGCCCATGCAGCTTCAACACGATACCACAGTTCATCAAAAGTAGTGACTGGCGTATTGTGACAAGCCAGTTGCTCTCCCACCACTGACCAGACGTTTTCAATTGGTGAGAGATCTGGAGAATGTGCTGGCCAGGGCAGCAGTCGAACATTTTCTGTATCCAGAAAGGCCCGTACAGGACCTGCAACATGGGGTCGTGCATTATCCTGCTGAAATGTAGGGTTTCGCAGGGATCGAATGAAGGGTAAACCCACGGGTCGTAACACATCTGAAATGAAACGTCCACTGTTCAAAGTGTCGTGAATGCGAGCAAGAGGTGACCGAGACGTGTAACCAATAGCACCCCATACCATCACGCCGGGTGATACGCCAGTATGGCGATGACGAATAACGCTTCCAATGTGCGTTCACCGCGATGTCGCCAAACACGGATGCGACCACCATGATGCTATAAACAGAACCTGGATTCATCCGAAAAAATGACGTTTTGCCATTCGTGCACCCAGGTTTGTCGTCGAGTACACCATCGCAGTCGCTCCTGTCTGTGATGCAGCGTCAAGGGTAACCTCAGACATGGTCTCCGAGCTGATAGTCCATGCTGCTGCAAACGTCGTCCAACTGTTCGTGCAGATGGTTGTTGTGTTGCAAACGTCCCCATCTGTTGACTCTGGGATCGAGACGTGGCTGCACGATCCGTTACAGCCAAGCGGATAAGATGCCTGTCATCTCGACTGCTAGTGATATGAGGCCGTTGGGATCCAGCACGGCGTTCCGTATTACCCTCCTGAACCTGCCGATTCCATATTCTGCTAAGAGTCATTGGATCTCGATCAACGCGAGCAGCAATGTCGCGATACGATAAACCGTAATCGCGATAGGCTACAATCCGACCTTTATCAAAGTCGGAAACGTTATGGTACGCATTTCTCCTCCTTACACGAGGCATTAAAACAACGTTTCACCAGGCAACGTCGGACAACTGCTGTTTGTGTGCGAGAAATCGGTTGGAAACTTTCCTCATGTCAGCACGTTGTAGGTGTCGCCAGCGGCGCCAGACTTGTGTGATTGCTCTGAAAAGCTAATCATTTGCATATCACAGCATCTTCTTCCTGTCTGTTAAATTTCGCGTCTGTAGCACGTCTACTTCGTGATGTAACAATTTTAATGGCCAGTAGTGTATATAGTTACCAGTTTCGATGACTCAGTGCACCATCTTCAGGCGTTAACAGAAGCTGAGGGCGTGACCTCCAATCGTATACGGGATCCTATCAGTGGCCAACGTGTACGAACTGGTTTATTACATATGAAAACGGCCGAAGTCCCTCAAACGTTCAATCAGAAGGATAACCGATGCATGCTCAGAAATCAGTTTACATGAGATTTCACAATAAAGCACGGCCGTAAAGTAGATGTAAACAAATTATCTCCATCTTTAATCGTCTGAAGCTATGACTTAAGTTTATATTTCTTAAATACCGAAAATGTGTGCTCCGCAATTATTATTTCCCCCTTGTCTTTGACTCACATCAATGTTATACACTGATTCCCACGCTATCTCACACTTTGTAACTCAAAATTTCAACGATTTATACTTCCCCATACATTCAGCATTTTTCCTCTCATTTACTAGGACAATAAAACAAATGAAAATACTATCTACCAGGAAATAAAATTACAATGGAGGCTAAAACTGAAATTATATACTTCTTATTTACGTTAGGGATTGAAAACCCACGACGTCAAGATCACACATGAAAACTTTAGTTGATCATAAAACATTTTTGATTAGTGTTGTGCCTTTACAGCTTCACACATGCTTAAAACCTTTCTTGAAATGACAACATTCGTACATACTTGAAAACAGCTTTTCATCATTCGTGGCCAGGGTAATTGAACGATCGTCATAAAACAAAGGCGTTTCGCAGATACAATTTAGTGACTGATACAATCGGTATTTACATCAAATCGTGTCAGTTGCTAAGTTGTAATGGCGTAACGCCTTTGTGATATGACCATGTATGTGTGTATGTATTAAACCAGGGACCTACAAACGACGGAGAGGCTTCGTCCCGTCGTAGCCCTCACTGGTTCACAACCTCACAACTGACCATAGCAGTCCACCCACCCCACCTCCGCCCCACACCGAACCCAGGGTTATTGTGCGGCTCGGCCCCCAGTGGACCTCTCCGGGAACATCTCATACCAGACGAGTGTAACCCAAAATGTTTGCGTGGTAGAGTAATTATGGTGTACGCCTATGTGGGGACAGTGTTTGCACAGCAATCGCCGACACAGTGTAACTCAGGCGGAACAAGGGGAAACAGCTCGCATTCGCCGAGGCAGATGGAAAACCGCCTTAAAAACCATCCACAGGCTGGCCGGCACACCGGACCTCGACACTAATCCGCCAGTTGGGCTCGTGCCGGGGACCTGCACGCCTTCCGGGTCGGGAAGCAGCGCAAGTGACCGTGTAGCTAACCGGGTGGGCTTATATGACCATTGTTCAATTACACTGGGCACCAGCGATGAAAAGCTGTTTTTAATTATGTGTGGATGTTATCATTTTAAGAAAGAGTAACGATCTGCGAAGCCGTATGGCACCAATACTAATCAAGAAAGTTCGATGACCTGAAGATGTCTAGAATGTTAATCGAAACTAGTAATCAGCCCAAACAAAGAAGATTTCATGTGCGATCTTGACTGAAACACCTTTAGGTCCTGACCTGGCTCCATGTGACTATCATCTCTTTGGGAAACTGAAAGACTCTGTTCGTGGAACAAGGTTTGAAGATGATGACTCCCTTGTGCACGCTGCCAAACAGTGGCTCTAACAGGTTGGTCCAGAATTTTACCGTGCGGGTATCCAGGCGCTGGTTCCAAGTCGGCTTAAGCCAGTTGAGAGGGATGGAAATTATGTGGAGAAATGAAAATATTGTTCCTCAAGGATGTGTCTATACACTGTAAAACTTTCAAACATGTAGAATAAAAGATGGATTATAAAAAAAAGTAATGTGCATTTATTTTGGAGTGACCCTCGTATCAGCAAAGCTTTGACATTTGACCTCACCTGACGAGCGTTTTTTGGTGTTGGAGAACATTACTCGACCCATTGTGAGGATTGAACCTTGGTCTCAACACCATAACCGTAGACCCACGTCTCATCACCAATTATGAATGTCTTAAGGAACGTCTCGTTCGCATTTGCGCGATCCAAAAGTTCTTCACAGATTGCGAGGCTAAGGTCTTTCTGGTCTTGACTCATGAGCCGTGGGACGAACTTGGCGGCAACACGATGCATTCCAAGACGCCGTGTCAGGATTTCATGACTTTGAAGAGCGTCCTGAACGAGGGTCATCTTTAACTTCCGTCCGGCCATTTTTAAACCGTCTGAACCATTCTTAACATCAAGTATGGCTTAAACACTCATCACCGTAGGCTTCCTGCGTCCTTTGGTGTGTCTCTGTAAAGGTTTTCCACGCAAAATTTAATGCAGATTCTGGTCGCATGTGGAGCATGTTAGCGGCAAGAAACAATCAATGCCTTTTCTGCACGTTAGCAGTGGAGATACTATGGAAGACAGTGCTGCCAAAACAGTGTTACTAAACACAGCCTTTCTAAATGCCTTCACAAAAGAAGACAAAGTAAATATTCCAAAATTCGAATCGCGAACAGCTACCAACATGAGTAACGTAGAAGTAAATATCCTCGGAGAAGTGAAGCAACTTAAATCACTTAATAAGAGGAAGTCTTCTGGTCCAGACTGTATACCAATTAGGTTCCTTTCGGAGTATGCTGATGCCTGAGCTCCATACTTAACAATCATATACAACCGTTCGCTCGACGAAAGATCCGTACCCACAGACTGGAAAGTTGCACAAGTCGCACCAATATTCAAGAAAGGTAGTACGACTAATCCGCTAAATTACAGGCCCATATCGTTAACGTCGATATACAGCAGGATTTTAGAACATATATCGTGTTCGAACATTATGAGTTACCTCGAAGAAAACGGTCTATTGACACTCAGTCAACATGGGTTTAGAAAACATCGTTCCTGTAAAACACAACTAGCTCTTTATTCACAAAAAGTGTTAAGTGCTATTGACAAGGGATTTCAGACCGATTCCGTATTTCTGGATTTCCATGAGGCATTTGACACTGTACCACACGAGCGGCTCGTAGTGAAATTCCATGCTTATGGAATATCGTCTCAGTTACGTGACTGGATTTGTGATTTCCTGCCAGAGAGGTCACAGTTCGTAGTAATTGAGGGAAAGCCATCGAGTAAAACACAAGTGATTTCTGGCGTTCCCCAAGGTAGTGTTATAGGCCCTTTGCTGTTCCTTATCTATATAAACGATTTTGGAGACAATCTGAGCCACCGTCTTCGGTTGTTTGCAGATGACGCTGTCGTTTATCGACTAATAAAGACATCAGAAGATCAAAACAAACTGCAAAACGATTTAGAAAAAATATCTGAATGGTGCGAAAAGTGGCAGTTGACCCTAAATAACGAAGAGTGTGAAGTCATCCACACGAGTACTAAAAGGAACTCGTTAAACTTCGGTTACACGATAAATCAGTCTAATCTAAAACCCGTAAATTCAACTAAATACCTAGGTATTACAATAACGAACAAGGTAAATTGGAAGGAACACATAAAAAATGTTGTGGGAAAGGCTAACCAAAGACTGCGTTTCATTGGCAGGACACTTAGAAAATGTAACAGACCTACTAAAGAGACTGCCTACAATAAGCTTGTTCGTCCTCTTTTAGAATACTGCTGCGCGGTGTGGGATCCTTACCAGATAGGACTGACGGAGTACATCGAAAAAGTTCAAAGAAAGGCAGCACGTTTTGTATTATCGCGAAATATGGAAGAGAGTGTCACAGAAATGATACAGGATTTGGGCTGGACATCATTAAAAATTAGGCGTTTTTCGTTGCGACGGATTCTTCTCACGAAATTCCAATCACCAACTTTCTCCTCCGAATGCGAAAATATTATGTTGACACCGACCTACATAGGAACGATCACCAAGATAAGGGAAGTCAGAGCTCGTACAGAAAGATATAGGTGTTCATACTTTCCGCGCGCTGTATGAGATTGGCTGGTTCAAATGGCTCTGAGCACTATGGGACTTAACATCTATGGTCATCAGTCCCCTAGAACTTAGAACTACTTAAACCTAACTAACCTAAGGACAGCACACAACACCCAGCCATCACGAGGCAGAGAAAATCCCTGACCCCGCCGGGAATCGAACCCGGGAACCCGGGCGTGGGAAGCGAGAACGCTACCGCACGACCACGAGATGCGGGCTGTATTAGATTGGAATAACGGAGAATTGTGAAGGTGGTTCGATGAACCCTCTACCAGGCACTTAAATGTGATTTGCAGAGTATCCATGTAGATGTAGACGCGCTACTCTTCTTACTCTGTCATCTCGAAATTATCAAACTGTGCGACACAACATTCTACTCAGTACAGCACTGAACAATAACTAACAGACATACAACAATGAAACTACTGGCAGTTACACAATAAATACAGCCATGTGCAGAGATGCTAACCGCAATTTGCTCCAACACGCCATTAGCACGAAATTACGAATGTTCCGGAATTTTTTGAACAGACATCTTATGTCTCTTGTACTGTAACAAGACGTCAGTCAGCCGCAGCGGTTTGAAAAGCTGCGCGAACAGTTTTTACTGCGATAGCCCCGACCCTAACGTTGGCGCGAGTTGGTGTATCGGTCGCAAGTAGAGAACTGGTCAGGCCACAGAGCGAGTAGCATCACGGGAAACCCGGAAGCAAGAACGGGCAACCAAACAGGATGTGTCTGACCGTGTGCTTGGGTAGCCGTGATCCAGTCAATAAGCGAGGTGTGGAAGTAAGCCACGTGCGGCTGCTGTTTGCCGTAGAGCAGTCTGTTTCTGGATGTTGCTGGGAAGTACGAAATGGGACACCGTCTTAAGATGTTGAAGTGTATCGCCATAGAATGCTACCCTGATTTTCTCAACGATGTTGCTGTACGGTCGGCATTGCGCCTCTGGGAGATAGCACACAATGCCATTGCCTCGTGGGAAGGCTTTTAATCTGCGCTAAGGTAACTGTCTGTTATTGCTATGTGGCGGAACGGTTCTAGGCGCTTCAGTCTGGAACCGCGCGACCGCTACGGTCGCAGGTTCGAATCCTGCCTCGGGCATGGATGTGTGTTATGTCCTTAGGTTAGTTAGGTTTAAGTAGTTCTAAGTTCTAGGGAACTGATGACCTCAGATGTTAAGTCCCATAGTGCTCAGATCCATTTTGTTATTGCTAGGTTTTTAAGTTTTTCGTTATAAATTACTCCTGTTTCTGAGTAAGTCTTTGTAATGATTTAGTACAGTTCTCTAGTACTGGATCGGCGTATAAGTTCGTAGAGTTTTTCCACAAGGGGGGTAGGACGTCAAACGCGCCCACTTGGAGCAGGAGAGGCCCCACAGGTCATTTTAATTTCCACTGTCCATACTTTTACAAATAAATTCATCAATCTTTCTCAGCGTGACCAGGAAGGATTCACACTCACAGCAGTGGAAGTTCAAAAATATAACAAGATAATTTTTTTTACATGTGGAATTTCATCATTTTTTCACTTACTATTGGCTGCATTTCTTGCTATAGGTACACTTTTATTCATAAGTAGGAGAGATTCTCCGATGTATTTTGCAGAGCATACAAACCATACTTACAGGTGTATGAAACTCTAGAATTTATTTAATTTATCAAAAAATGAATGAGCTGTTAAATTTTAAATTTCATGTTTAGAAAAAACTCAAATTTTATAGTTAATTATCTCAATTTTTGAGTAGCATGGAGAGCTGCATCAAACCAGTCTCAGGACTGAAGACAACAACAACAACAACATCTCAATTTTTACCACAGTTTTTAATAGAATCAGAAAATTCTAGAGTTTTGCTGTAAGGAGTTGTGTATCATAAGCATATCAAGTTTGAAAGTAAAAGGATATTTATTTTGAAAGTTACGTGTACCTAATTACATAAATTTGTGTTTTGCGGAAAATGGCCGTTAAAGTTTCTGCTTTTATTTGGCATTCTTTTAAGAACTGTCCAGCGCAATAAGCAGGTTCTATTTCATTTTCTAAATTACTTTTCTTCCTTTTCACATTCCTATTATGCACCTGTCTTGATTTTTTCACCTCCAAAAATGATTTATCTACTTTCACTACACGCTGTCCTGTCTATCGCATACAAAGCTTTGATGCAGTTCACTCCAGGCTTAATTCCCATTTTCTCTAAAATATATTTCCTGCTTTGCATACCATTATTAAAATATGAAGCTGAATCAGAAACACCATTAGTAAGTGCATTTGTTCCCATAAAAATGGTTTTTGGCGACTTTCCGATACACCTTGGTTAAAACTTTCATGTGGGTCTTGGGTACCGCCATGAAGAAACTTCTTCAATAAGTTTTCATTTTCAGGGTCCCTGAATATAGGTTTGATGGCTTCCATTACAGTAGTTGGTAGAGAATTCCTGTGATGATATTCTTCACTTGCATATGACAGAAGAATGCTGTGCAAAGAGGTGTGGCGCTGCATCTTGGTACACTTAAAACCGAATAGCGTGCCTTATAATCTCTCAAATATATATGTTTTATACATCAAACTATTCAGCAAAATGTGCGCTACAAAATAGGCATATTTTTGAAAATAGAATTTTTAAAATTTTTTACGTCCTACCCCTTTGAATAAAAACAACAGATGCACATAACAGAGACTTTAGTCATCAACAACAAATTCTCCTTCAATATTTACAAGTCTGTCAAAGCTGGGGAAACTTTTCGAGTTCGCGACTGAAGAAATAATGTAGTTTTGAGGTGAAGAACTCATCAAACTATTTTCTGAGAGCATTTTCATCCGGGAAGGAAGTTTTTCGAAGATTGTTCGATAGAGAGCGGAAAAGGTGAAAATCTGAGGGCAGATCAGATGAATAAGGTGGGAGCGGAATGACTTCCCAATACAACTGCTGTATAGTTTTTTTTTTCTTTTTTCGGTGTAGCAGGTTGCGGGCGGGCGTTATCGTGGAGTCTTCCTGATCGTTGTTCTTGGATTGCGTCTGCAAGACGTCTCAGTTGTTAAAAATAAACGTCAGCTCTGAAGGATATAGGAAACGGCCTTGCCGCAGTGGATACACCGGTTCCCGTGAAATCACCGAAGTTAAGCGCTGTTGGGCGTTGTCGGCACTTGGATGGGTGACCATTGAAGCCGTCATGCGCTGTAGCCATTTTGCAGGGTGCACTCAGCCTCGTGATGCCAATTGAGGAGCTACTTGACCGAACAGTAGCGGCTCCGGTCAAGAATACCATCATGACGACCGGTAGAGCGGTGTGCTGACCCCACGCCCCTCCTATCCGTATCCTCCACCGAGGATGACACGGCGGTCGGATGGCCCCGGTAGGCCACTCGTGGCCTGCAGACGGAGTGTGAAGGATATACCTCGAGGAAGCAATCCCTAACACACCACATCGTCTCTGTTCCATCAGATGCATAACATTATTTTTATGTGGATGCACGATGGTCTCTGTACGTGGAGTTGCTGCTTCGTTTGGGCTCAACCATTCCCTTATTTTCCTTACGTTAGCACAAAGGCACCGTTTCTCGTCACCAGTAACTTTACAGGGCGGGAATAGTCGGTGTTGTTGACGAGCCAGATGATGATAAGTAAGCAGAGATGCACCGGCTTAGACCATACGGTACCCATACACCTGATTTCTGAACCTTCTGTACTGCATGCAAATGCCGCACTATGACGGAATGGTCACAGTTCTTCACATTTGACAGTTTTCTACTACACTGACGTGGATAGCTCGCGCTATTCGTCCACGAGACTCAGAGGGCCATAGACACGGGTTTACAGGTAGATGCCGTGTTTCTTGACTTACGCAAGGCGTTCGATACAGTTCCCCACAGTCGTTTAATGAACAAAGTAAGAGCATATGGACTATCAGACCAATTGTGTGATTGGATTGAGGAGTTCCTAGATAACAGATAGCAGCATGTCATTCTCAATGGAGAGAAGTCTTCCGAAGTAAGAGTGATTTCAGGTGTGCCGCAAGGAAGTGTCATAGGACCGTTGCTATTCACAATATACATAAATGACCTGGTGGATGACATAGGAATATCACTGAGGCTTCTTGCAGATGATGCTGTGGTGTATCGAGAGGTTGTAACAATGGAAAATTGTACTGAAATGCAGGAGGATCTGCAGCGAATTGACGCATGGTGCAGGGAATGGCAATTGAATCTCAATGTAGACAAGTGTAATGTGCTGCGAATACATAGAAAGATAGATCCCTTATCATTTAGCTACAAAATAGCAGGTCAGCAACTGGAAGCAGTTAATTCCATAAATTATCTGGGAGTACGCATTAGGAGTGATTTAAAATGGAATGATCATATAAAGTTGATCGTCGGTAAAGCAGATGCCAGACTGAGATTCATTGGAAGAATCCTAAGGAAATGCAATCCGAAAACAAAGGAAATAGGTTACAGTACGCTTGTTCGCCCACTGCTTGAATACTGCTCAGCAGTGTGGGATCCGTACCAGATAGGGTTGATAGAAGAGATAGAGAAGATCCAACGGAGAGCAGCGCGCTTCGTTACAGGATCATTTAGTAATCGCGAAAGCGTTACGGAGTGATAGATAAACTCCAGTGGAAGACTCTGCAGGAGAGACGCTCAGTAGCTCGGTACTGCTTTTGTAGAAGTTTCGAGGACATACCTTCACCGAAGAGTCAAGCAGTATATTGCTCCCTCCTACATATATCTCGCGAAGAGACCATGGAGGATAAAATCAGAGAGATTAGAGCCCACACAGAGGCATACCGACAATCTTTCTTTCCACGAACAATACGAGACTGGAAGGGAAGGGAGAATCGATAGAGGTTCTCAGAGTACCCTCCGCCACACACCGTCAGGTGGCTTGCGGAGTATGGATGTAGATGTAGATGTAGAGATCGTTGTGGATTAATGCACTTAAACAATATTCATCAAACCCGGAAGGTCTTCCTAAACTTGGACAGTCCATAATGCCAAAACAATCCTCCTCAAAAAGGAGAGAACTATTTTCTTGGCGTGCTCTGTCCACTGGCACTGTCCCCATATACGACGCAAAAATTTCTGAATGCTTCCGCTGCTGTCAACTCTCTATTGGAGTCAAACAAAAGAATATGTCAGAAGTATTCCGATTTCTCCACCTCCAATTCCATTTCCTAGTGTCCACAAATCCACTCACTATCTCTAAATGACAAAATGACATTATGTATACTCAAAGAGCAACAGTGAACTACAATTGAAAAAGGACAATCGTTACATGAATCCATAGCAACAGGAATACCAACATGCAAAACAAAAGCGCTACGAAGTTATGCACCAACCTCAGTGAACCACTAAACTATGTTTTTGTACGCTACCTGTCGCCAGACTGTTTAAACTCGTTTGACTAAAGCAACCTCGTGCTGTATGTTAGGCGCCTTTGATTTAGTGTTCTTGTAATTACCGCTCTGGTTCCTTGTGCAATAAATGAGCTATGAACGTCGCTTATACTTGCTAATTTTGTTGGCATAACCCTACTTGAGTACAAGGCCCAAAAAAATTTCGGCAAGTATTTGGAAACGCTTTATTATCATGCTGTAATTTTGAATTTTCATGATATTCGTTACACCTTGTCATATTTATGATTTATTCACACTGCGTTATTTGCTAGACCATGGGCACTATCATTTAGAGCAAGGCTTTTTATATGTGTTCTCACGGCTATAGATTGTTGGTTGCGCTCTGGCCTGAATGCAGTAAGTTTATTTTGTATCTGATATGTATTTTTAGACTTGTAAATTGTACTTATTTAGTGAGTTGGCACAGTATAATTTTATTACGCTATTTATTTTAATACTACGCTTTGTATCCTTGCGGTCTGTTAACCGATTTTGACTTTTAAATAATTTTTCAAAATGGTTTTTGTATCTTACCTTGAATTTTTCCCTATGCTGCCATTTGGCTTAAATTTTAACACACCTCTTTTTGAAGTTTCAAGATTGATTGTAATATTCATTTGTTGATGTTGTTAAACAAAAGTTTAAAGATTATGATGAATCACAGCTCAGTCTAGCCCTACCACTTCTTGTTGGGTTACATCTTTGGCTTCACTTATCTGAAACACAGTTAACCAGTGAACGTCGTACATTTATTAGCATTCTCTAGAGGTCTTCGTCCGCCCCGATAGCTGAGTGGTCAGCGCGGCGGTCTATCACGCCAAGGGGCCTCGGTTCGATTCCCGGCTGGGTCGAGGATTTTTCTCCGCTCAACAACTGGGTGTTGTCCTCGTTATCATTTCATCATCATTAGTGGAAGGCAACGGGAAATCACCACTGGAATCACTTCCCTAGATGCTCAGCGTTGGACGTCTCTGCCGAGTCTTTCCCTATGACAATACCTGCCATAAGACAGAACACAAAATTAAGTTTATAGATCTTCGCCTGCCTTTGGAGTTTTTCCACTTTTTAACTGTTCTGAATGAAGTGGAAGACTCTTTACATACAAATCTTGACCAACTGTCTATGCATTTTTGAAGGCGATTAAAACATTCAAAATAAGTAATTACTGTGATACAAAGCTATATAAGCACTGCTGTTCATCTGATTAATTTACCACTCAACTCACGTTGTTACATACAGTTTATCACTTTAATCAACACAGAACTTCAGTGCTAGCCATGTACTGATCGATATCTCTGTAATACTGAGATATTGTATGATCGGTGAACCTAAGAAAGCATGGTATATTTGGTAAGGCAAAGGAATTCATCACTGGTTCGCTTAGTTTGGTTATCGGAACCATCTGATGGGCCACTGTAACTTCAGATGGGAGCTACTAACATTCATAATAAATTTTTTGTTGATTTATTCTTTTCTGTGTTATTTAATACTACTTTTATAATTCAGTTTATTTATAGAAGCCGAGTATAGGAGTTGAAACTGAGCTTTCACTAAGGGAAAATGTTATTTTAATTGAGATGTAATATCATAGTACAGGGTGGTGGAGTTAAAGGTAATCCACCTCGCCTTTGAACGAGAATGCAACATTTCGACTTATGAAATAGAGTCATAAACAGCTACAACAATGGACAGTTATATGCAAAAATCGATAGTTAGCGTTCTTGTGTCAGCGTTTCAGTTTATTTCATCAGTGAAGTTAGACGTTTATCTTTGCCGTCTGCAAAAAAACTTTCTCGATAGAAGAAAGGATAGAAGTTGTGAAAGCATATGTGAAAACAGGTTCGATTAAGGAAATTCATGAAATTTTCGGAGTCAAGTATGCGGATAGAGAACTACTAGCAAAGAGAACAATTAGAGACTGTATAAAAATTGGCGTACTTACTTGTGCAAAAAGTAAAATGACAAAAAAATTCCTTCAGTTCGCACACCAGGAGTTATTTGCAGACCTTCGCTGAAGAATTATCCAGAATCCAAAGAAGTTTACAAGTAAACTGGCCCTACAGGTGCATGTAGGTAGGAGAAGTTGCTAGCGGACAGTCAGAAACGTGTAGATTACTACACATGGCTTCTGTATAACATCAACGATAGTTTTTTAGGTCATGAATGTTACATCATGAATGATGAAGCATGATTTCATCTATCCGGTCATGTGAATCCAAAGAACACGAGGTACAGAGCAACGGAGGACCCTAACACTGTGTGTCAGCAACCACTCCAAGATCAAAGATTCGGCGTTTATTGCGGTGTAACAGGAATGCACATCATTGGACCGATATTTTTTCACACTGCGCTCGACGCGGTTGCATATATGGAAATTTTTGATACATTTTGTGCTCCACTCACTGAATGCGAAAGACACTGTAGCTTCTTCCACCAAGATGGGGCAACAAGCCACACGTCTAAGGCATCCCTGGAACGAGTCCATGGTGTCATCACTGAGGAACGAACTGTCAGCAAATATTTATGGTCGCGACGTTCACCGGATCTAACAACATATGATTTTTTCCTGTGGGGACAGCTGATGAGCAAGATCTATGAAACAAATCCACATGCAATACAGGAACTGAAAGACAACGTCAGCCATGAAGTTGCCGCCATCGATAGCCGAACTTTACGCCACGTTTATCTGAATATGCTAAGAGGTGCACAGCTGTGAACTCATGTTGCACGGGGTCACTTCCAACATTTTCTATAAATGTATTTTTCATTTTCAATAAATGGTATGTCCTTTTCAGCTCTTCGTTCTGCAATTCCACTGCATTTCTTTGATACATACGAGGTGTGGCTAGAAAAAAACCGGACTAGTACTGGTGAAACAATAAAACGAATGCAATAAGGCTGAAAGTCACGTGGCCTGTCACGTGACTCTCGCTCCGCCTACTGCTCGAGTTTCGTCTGCCTCCTGCACTCAGCCTGCCTGTGGCATCTGTTTTAAGTAGTTGACGTTTTGTCTGTGCGTCGGAAAATGTTGAGTGTACAGAAAGAACAGCGTGTTAACATCAAATTTTGTTTCAAACTAGGAAAATCTGCAAGTGAAACGTTTGTAATGTTACAACAAGTGTACGGCAATGATTGTTTATCGCGAACACAAGTGTTTGAGTGGTTTAAACGGTTTAAAGATGGCCGCGAAGACACCAGTGATGACACTCGCACTGGCAGACCATTGTCAGCAAAAACTGATGCAAACATTGAAAAAATCGGTAAACTTGTTCGACAAGACAACAAGTCAACTCCTGTTAACTCAGACACTGCTCTGATTGTTAAACGGCGATCTTGTCGAACAAGTTTACCGATTTTTTCAATGTTTGCATCAGTTTTTGCTGACAATGGTCTGCCAGTGCGAGTGTCATCACTGGTGTCTTCGCGGCCATCTTTAAATCGTTTAAACCACTCAAACACTTGTGTTCGCGATAAACAATCATTGCCGTACACTTGTTGTAACATTACAAACATTTCACTTGCAGATTTTCCTAGTCTGAAACAAAATTTGATGTTAACACGCTGTTCTTTCTGTACACTCAACATTTTCCGACGCACAGACAAAACGTCAACTACTTAAAACAGACGCCACAGGCAGACTGAGTGCAGGAGGCAGACGAAACTCGAGCAGTAGGCGGAGCGAGAGTCACGTGACAGGCCACGCGACTTTCAGCCTTATTGCATTCGTTTTATTGTTTCACCAGTACTAGTCCGGTTTTTTTCGAGCCACACCTCGTACATGGGCTAGTTTTATCTGGACCACCTTATATTTATGATGTTCTGCACTCAGCGGTCATCTCATATTTTAAGAGGGCTCAAAACCACAATAGTAAAGTCAGTACTGAAACTTCTTGGCAGATTGAAACTGTGTTGCAGACCTGGATCTGAGCCAGGGACCCTTGTCTTCTGCGGGCAGGTGCTCTGCCATCATAGCTATCCACGTATGACTCTGGACACACCCTCACAGTTCTAGTACTGCGATACGATCATTGTCGGCAAGTATGATAGCAATGTTGTGAGAGGCCCCATGGTTCCACTGCTTTGGAGAGGCACAGCAGAGTTACTTCTGGTATCATCTTAAGAGGAGCCATCAGGTACCGTTTCTGGTCACAGGTGGTAGTGTCTGACGGATCTCTGACGGCAGAACATTGCATCATGGGCTTCTAGCGTCCTCATGTGTTGGCTCTCATACGACCGTATCATGATGCCATTTTTCAACAAGACAACGCCCAACAAGACACGGAATGTGTCTCTATGAATTGCCTCCGTGATGGTGAGGTGCTCAACGTCATCCAACGATGCTAGACAGCGTCAAAGGTACTGGCGCTGATACATGTAAATGTGCATATATACAGGATGATTCCGTGATGATGTTAGTTTCAGGGATGGCAGAGAAGGATAAATGTATCAATTTGAGGTAAGGGTCCCTGTACTGGAAGCAGAAGAGTCCAAAGTTATTAGTGAAAACCGTTCTAATTCCTATTACAGTGGAATACATGTATTGGTAGTGTTGTTGCTAATACTATAGGGTGTGCGTCTTTAGATGTGGTAACAAGAAAAATGTATAGTAAACAAGGGCTATAAGATGCAAACCTAAGAGTTATGAGCACTTGCTCAATACAGGAGGTGTGTTTCACACTAGCGAAGATGAACAAGTGCTTCTTTCTTCTCAGGCAAGTATTTTAGAGCCCATGTTTACTAGACATGCATGAGTGTCCGAAGGAACGTTGCATCGTTATCAGGAATAACACAGGCACTGCAATATCGTATTTATCCGCCGCCAACAGGGATGCGACTTTCAAGTAAAATGTCTCTCCTATACAGGAATATACACAATGGGTGTACGAGTACAGGTTGTAGACACATGGCTGGCTAAATATGGATGTTTGGCTGTGGCTGTGAGTCATGCTCGGGTAGCCTAATGGTAAAGCGACCGCTCGCGATTAGCGGGAAATCCAGGTTCGAGTCCCGGTCTGGCACAAATTTTCACTGCCGTCATTCCATTCTACAGCTGATGGTTGTCCATATTCGCTGTTGCGAATACATTTCTTGTAGTTGCAACGGTTGTGGACCAGCTTCTCTCAGGAGAGGATACAACGACTTTGTGACGCCTTTCCCAACCGAGTCAGTGCATGCGCCCAGGTGAAAGCGAGTGCAACGTTGTATTGATATGTGGACTCATACTGCCAAGTTATTAATAAGTTTGAGTCGATTTTCAGATCATTGAAATAACAGTTGTTTTCTATTTCATTTCGTCTCTTCCTTGTGGATATTTAATTCTTTTCTTTACGCAGTGTATGTACACTGTATTTGTTCCAATATTCGTAAAGGGGATTAAAAGGCCCATAAAATGTAGACAAATTGGGCAACTGTCAGGTTGCAAACCCAGACGTCCAGGGTTTAGTTTCCAGATAGACCACGGATTTTTCTACGTCACTTATCGTTTCTGTCAGCAAATGGTTCAAATGGCTCTGACAAGGGAACCTCCCCATCGCACCCCCCTCAGATTTAGTTATAAGTTGGCACAGTGGATAGGCCTTGAAAAACTGAACACAGATCAATTGAGAAAACAGGAAGACGTTGTGTAGAACTGTGAAAAAATAAGCAAAATATACAAACTGAGTAGTTCAAGGGAAGATAAGCAACAATAAGGACAATAGGAACGCATGAGCGCCGTGGTCTCGTGGTAACGTGAGCAGTTGCGGAACGAAGATCCTAGGTTCAAATCTTCCATCAAGTGTAAATTTTAATTTTTTATTTTCAGTTTATGTGACAAACTCTTATGTTTTCATCACTTTTTTGGGAGTGATTATCACATACACAAGAAAACTTAAATCGGGCAAGGTAGAAGAAACTTTTTACCCATTCGCCAAGTGTACAAGTTAGGTGGGTCGACAACATATTCCTGTCATGTGACGCACATGCCGTCACCAGTGTCGTATAGAATATATCAGATGTGTTTTCCTGTGGAGGAATCGGTTGACCTATGACCTTACGATCAAATGTTTTCTGTTCCCATTGGAGAGGCACGTCCTTTCGTCTACTAATCGCACGGTTTTGCAGTGCGGTCGCAAAACACAGACACTAAACTTATTACAGTGAACAGAGATGTCAATGAACGAAAGGACAGATAATAACTATGCAAAAATAAAGAAAGTAAAATTTTCAGTCGAGGGAAGACTTGAACCAAGAATCTCTCGTTCAGCAGCTGTTCACGCTACCACGGGACCACGGCGCTTCTAAGCACACTTCGTCCATGATGTTGCTTATGTGGCCCATGGACTACTCAGTTTGTATATTTTGCTTATTTTTTCACAGTTCCACACAACTTCTTCCTGTTTTCTCAATTGATCTGTGTTCAGTTTATCAAGGCCTATCCACTGTGCCAACTTATAACTAAATCTGAGGGGGGTGCGATGGGGAGGTTCCCTTGTGAGGACTATGGGACTTAACTTCTGAGGTCATCAGTCCCCTAGAACTTAGAACTACTTAAACCTAACGAATCTAAGGACATCACACACATCCATGCCCGAGGCAGGATTCTAACCTGCGACCGTAGCGGTGGCGCGGTTGCAGACTGTAGCCCCCTAGCACTGCTCGGTCACACCGGCCGGCTTATGTCATCAGTCGCAAGGATTTGGTAATTGTAAGAATGGCAAATTAATCTGTCGTTCACACGCCACATTAAACGGTAGGTCCCTCTATAACTTACTATGTAAAGCAGTTGAGAGGTCAAGTGAAAGCTGGGGCATACCACCTGCAAGAGAACCATTCATAGCGAAGTACTGTGGTGTTTGAAGCAACTGTACCTTCGGATTCACAGCATTATTTACTACATACGGCAAAATAAGATATAAAGCTGCCATCAACCAAAATGTTGTTCTGAACACCATAGTTCTAGTCACGTTCCTGCTGTGGGTGGTAATTCGTTACTGTGCTCCATCCTTTTGAACATACTTACGCAGCCAATTTACGGTTTAACGAGGATTTTCAACCACGCTGCAAATCAAGATTTTCTACATTAATAAACGCTGTCAGAGGCAAGGAAACTGAAACATAACTGATAAAAAAACGTTGGCTTTACCAAGGACTGAACGCAAGACCTTTGGACCAGAAATTTTTTTCCTGAACGTCACCTCCACCTGTTCAGCTTATGCACGCGAAAAAAAGAGACCGGAAGCGTCTTCCAGACAACCTAAACAAGTTTTATGAAATATAAAACTCATTTTGGTACTGGTTGAGTTTGTCCATGAAAGAGAACAAAATATTCTTCACGTAAACAATTAAAATAAACATTTCTTCGGGGGGAGGGGCGATGGCAAAAATAAGTAATTAAATCTCGTTTTGGAAAAATAACAGACATATAACAAATTACTGTTTTAGAAGGCAAAAACAAAGAAGGAAAACTCCAAACTAATAGCAATTCCTCTGTATTGAGCCAGCAACCCATACATCACTGTAAATTCGGCCTTCACCACACCTGATCTTCTTACACGGAGAATTCTACATCTGAATCTTCTTCCTCACTCTGGAAACGAGTGTGAAGTGCATGGCAGGGGGAACTTCCAACTGTGCCAGTTATTAAGGCTTTATCCCGACCATTCACATATGAGGCGTGGGAAGAGTGATTGGTTGAACACATCAGTGCACACCATAATTAGTGTAATGTGGTCTTCGCGGTCCCTGCTGGAGTCACATTAGTGTGATCACCTGTCAAGAGTCTGATTAAGCACCTTTTGCAGCAGGGACCTCTGCGAGGCGTGCAGAAGAGTGTCAGTGAAGTTCTGGAATGTACTGACAGGGATGTGGGGTCATGTCAATTGAAGTGGTATGACCTGTTGCGCTACGTTTCTCGGTTGAGGATCGGTGGCGTGAACAGCTACACTCATGCTCATAAATTAAGGATAACTGCAGAATGTGGTGCCACACAACGTGGCACTACACAAAACTGGCGCTAGTAGCATAGGAACATAGGGAACTTACACGACACAGATCTGTAAGTCCACAGTATTGGTAATAAGTCGAGAAAACCGTCCCGAAACATATGTGCTACGAAACGCCACTGTTTCCTGCGCATGAATCCCGGCATCAATATAGGATATGTCCACCATGCACACGTACACAGGCCGCACAACGGGTTGGCATACTCTGGATCAGGTGGTCGAGCAGCTGCTGGGGTACAGCCTCCCATTCTTGCACCAGTGCCTGTCGGAGCTCCTGAAGTGTCGTAGGGATTTGAAGATGTGCAGCGATACGTCGACTGAGAGCATCCCAGACGTGCTCGATGGGGTTTAGGTCTGGAGAACAGGCAGGTCACTCCATTCGCCTGATATCTTCAGTTTCAAGGTACTCCTCCACAATGGCAGCTCGGTGGGACTGTGCGGTATCATCCATCGGGAGGAAGGGGGGACCCACTGCACCCCTGAAACGGCGGACATATTGGTGCAACATGATATCCTGATACACCTGACCTGTTACAGTTCTTCTGTCAAAGATATGCAGGGGTGTACGTGCACCAATCATAATCCCACCCCACACCATCAAACCACGACCTCCATACAGGCCCCTTTCAAGGACATTAAGGGTTTGGTATCTGGTTCCTGGTTCACACCAGATGAGAACCCAGCGAGAATCACTGTTCAGACTATACCTGAACCCGTCTGTGAATTTAACCTGGGACCACTGTTCCAACGACCATGTGCTGTCTTCTTTGCACCAGGCCTTATGGGCTCTCCTGTGACCAGGGGTCAGTAGAATGCACCTTGCAGGTCTCTGGGCGAATAAATCATGTCTGTTCAGTCGTCTGTAGACTGTGTGTCTGGAGACAACTGTTCCAGTGCCTGTGGTAAGGTCCCGAGCAAGGCTACCTGCTGTATTCCGTGGCCGTTTGCGGGCGCTGATGGTGAGATATCGGTCTTGTTGTGGAGTTGTACACTGTGGACGTCCCGTACTGTAGCGCCTGGACACGTTTCCTGTCTGCTGGAATCGTTGCCATAATCCTGAGATCACACTTTGTGGCACACAGAGGGCCCGTGCTATGACCAGCCTCCAGTCGCCCTAGCATTCTACCCCTCATAACGTCATCAATATGTGTTCTTTGAGCCATTTTCAACACACAGTCACCATTAGCACGTCTGAAAACGTCTGCACAGCTTCTCGCTGCCTGCACCGTACTGTGAAATGCACCACCACGCCTCTGCATATGTGGACCGCTGCCAGCGGCACAATGGGACGACCGCAAGTCAAATAAAAATGGTTCAAATGGCTCTGAGCACTATGGGACTTAACATCTGTGGTTATCAGTCCCCTAGAACTTAGAACTACTTAAACCTAACTAACCTAAGTACATCACACACATCCATGCCTGAGGCAGGATTCGAACCTGCGACCGTAGCGGTCACGCGGTTCCAGACTGAAGCGCCCAGAACCGCACAGCCACACCGGCCAGCACCGCAGGTCAAATTTACTGCATAATCACACCCTGAGGTGATATAAATCCGCAAACTGCCCACCAGAGAGTTGTTTCACCATGTATCAGCATTATCCTTAATTTATGAGCATGAGTATAGATAGAGGTGGTGCCACGGATCTTCAATTGGGTTTAAGTATGGGGAATCTGGCGGCCAGTGGAGTGCGATTAACTGCTCCTGGCATTCTTTGAACCACACACGAACACTGCAAGCTGCGTGAGACGTTGCTTTGTCCTGCTGACAGATACCCTCATGCTGAGGAAAAACAAACTGCATGTAAGAGTGGATATGGTCGATAGATTTGGGAGGAGGAGACCAGAGAACGAGGTCATCGGTCTTATCGGATTAGGGAAGGACAGAGGAGGTAGTCGGCCACACTCTTTCAAAGGAACCATCGTAGCATTTCCCTGAAGCGATTTAGGGAACTCGGGGAATATCTAAATCAGGATGGCCCGACGCGGGTTTGAACCATCGTCCTCCCGAATACGATACCAGTGGGCTAACCACTGTACCACCTCGTTCGGTGAGTGGGCATGGTTCCCAAAGATAGACGCATGTTTGTGATGATCCATTGTGCCTTCCAGAATGACGAGATCACCCGAGAAAGCTACGAAAACGTCTGCCAGAACGTGATGCAGGCAGGGTGTTTTCTTTCAGACGTTTCGTGCCATACGTGCCAACGGCCATCTGTCCATTAATCATGAAACGTGATTCATCAGAAAACGCCACCTGTCGCTGCTCAGTGGACGTCTATTCGCGGTATCGGTGTGAAAATTCCAGCCTTCGTCGGCGATGAACAGTAGACAGCATGGCAGCATGCACCAGATACATCGCATAGACATCCACAGTAGTTGATGGGGCATTGTTGGTAGCTGCTTGGTTTGTCTGGGAGCTAGTTGTGCAACAGTTGCATGTCTGTTCACTTGTACACATCTCCTGTCATCTATGGTCTGTGGTGCACTACAGTTGCCTTGGCGCCAGTTTTGGATAGTGCCATTTTTCCAGGCATGTATAAGCTCCCGTCTCCTTTGGAAGTTATATAGGTTAATTAATGATTATTATGTTACAATCCCCTTGTTGTAGTTGACCGTGTATATCGAGACTTCGTTCATTGTTAGACTGATGGAGACGCATTAAGAGCTGGTAAAATTTAATTTATTTCCTTTATCACACTGCACAAACATGAACACACTATTATTCAAACTGTGCGCCACTACTATTAAACATAGAGATAAATCATTCACAACGCAACCGCCTTTGGCTCGCGCAGCCTACACCTTCCACAGCCTCTCAACAACTGCCTCTGCTTGCATTTCTCTGCGCCACTGGGCATTGTCGCCCTCCAAAGAACAACCACTTACAGGTACTACACACCAGTACCCTCACACGTGGTGTACTTTAACCTAAGTGGCATGCCAACAGTTTACAAACTTATCGGTCTGGGAAATGCTTTCACCCTTGGTCTGAAAAGCCAGTGTTCATGCCCTTATGGATATGTGATGAATCACTCTGTTTCTGCATTAAAATGACTCCACTGTTTCCCGTGTCTCTCAGATGTGCTATATATACCCTCTACCACTAAAATGTGCGTCATTTATGACGACGGCCGAGTTTAGGTTCGTTCTGCGCATCTGTCGTCACAAAACATAGTCAGCCAATGAACAGAGAACGCCGTTGCCAGATCTCGACTGCAGTGCAGAGCACGGACGAGTGTCTTCAGTTTTAGAAACGTTCAGTCATAAATAAAGTAACTGAACAAAAGCAATGTCTTGATAATAGACTTTGTTTTATAGGAAGTTTGAAAAAAGCATTCTTTATACCAGTTGCTTAATATTCTATTAATTAATTAAACCAAACAAGCAATAAGCCTCCTAATTCAGGCGATAGCAAAGAAAGGTGTTTGTATCATTCCGACTGACCGCTTTTTCGCAATAAAGAAGAGCGGTAATTGTTTATTTCCTATTGTACTTTGACGAAACGTGAGTAATTCATAGTCATACAAACAGTGTTTGTCGATATTTTGCGTGATATTTTGAAGTCCTCCGGGAGTAACATTGAATGATGAGCTGCGTTAGTGTAATGGTCAAAATGTTAATGAACACAAAGCTCTTGGAATGGCATTGACAACGTCCTTTTTAAAAATGATAGCAATAAATTGGCGGGAGGTGACAGGAAAAATCAAGGGAGCTTTGATTGAAAACTGTCAACGTAGCATAGACTAGTTCCAGAGAATACAGTTTAACAACACGTATATTTTATCCAAGGCCTACTACATAGCACAGGTTCTCCCCATTCCATCAATGGTGGCGAAGACGATCATGTCCACCTTAGCAAAGTTCTTGTGGAAAGGGGAATTGTTTCGAGTGCCGGTGAAGACAGCAGTTTTGCATCCAAGCAATGGAGGAATGGGTCTAACCGACATCATGTCTAAAGCGATGGCATTGTATGTCAAACGAACATGGAGCATAATGTGTAATTATCCAGGGTGCATTACAGCAAAACTATACGATATTGTCAGGCCAGAAAGTGTAGAGTCGCCGATAAATATACAAAAAATAAGTTTTAAGCTGAAACACATTAGGGAGTATTATCTTGAACTAAGTTATCTCAGCAAAAAGCTTTTAAACTCCAAAAACGTTACAGCAAAGGCGATTTTAGCTGAAAGACGGAAACATGAAAGGAAAAATAACATAGAAACCACATATGCTGGAATAGCATGGAATGTGGTCTGGAACAACATCAGTAGTGATGTTCTTTCGTCTGACGTGAGAACAGCGTGGTACAAGGTAGTCAGTAACATCATCAGCACTAATGAGCGTCTTTTTGCCATCGGTTTAAGTGACACTAACCTCTGCAGCAAATGCAACCTCGTTGATAGTGTGCCCCATCGTTACACTTGTGGAGATCGGATTATCAACTGGAGGTGGACCAGGGAGAAAATTGCTCAAAAACAAGAACTTCAGCAAACAAAGTACCGACTAATATTTTCTTCAGACCAGAGGAAAGTTACTACCCTCAGGCAAAAAATAGTGCAGTGATTTGGTTAATGGGCAAATATACAAGTTATGTTTTTAACAATATTGGGAGCGATGAACATATTGAATACAAGATGTATATGGAAAATGAATTCGAGAAAATACTTAAATATCAGAATCACAATAAGAAATATGGTAACATGCTCCAGATTGTCTTCAACCGAATGGGTATAGGTTAGGAACTGGATTCCTAGTAGAGAGGGAATGGGTTGGGTCACGTTCCCGACCCTGACCTCACCTGCAAGTCACACATGAAAAATAAATCAGCAGTACAGCAGATACAAGAATATGGCGACAAACATCTGGTGTCTGATATAAAGGAAGATCTTGAACTCCCTATAGATGCGTTTAGAAGGCTGGAACTGACAAAAATAACAAGGTGTTGAAATATTTTGCGATGTCGCTGTTCGAGACTGCTCGTCTGTCCAGGTAATTTACCCTGGAAGGAACACACATCAAGGATTTACTGGATGATTAATTTGGGTCTGGGAAATGATGACGAGGAACCTCAGGCTGCAGAAGAAGAAAAGTGCCGTGCTGGACTGCCACCAGTTGAAGGTGACAGTGGAGGTGCTAAATGTGAGCTACTGCTAAAGACTGCGTTCTTTGAATGCTGTAATTTTTGACACCAATGATCTGTCACCTTATTTATGTCATTTCATTATAGCCATTTTTGTTACTGTTTTTGGTGAATTAGAAAAAAAAGTGTATTGCTGCTAAGCGAAAGGTTCTGAGTTCAAACCTTGGTCGGTGTTTAATATTTTTTTTATTTAAAAACAATATCGAAGTGTCTTACTTCATGAATTTTATTCGTTTGAATGTAATTTTTTGAAATTTCTAGTGGCAACTAAAATCGACCATATAGAAAGTATACGCTATGGACTTTTACCTCTGCAAACTCTTCAGAATTTCGTGCAATGGTTTACTACATCTAAGGCTGCACAATTACTGCGTTGAACATCGAAACAAAATTAAGTCATTTATGGGGGGTAGGTACCAGTTAAGAAGATGTGTAAAAATCACGTTTTTGGGTCAAATAGTTTTTATGAAATCGAATGATAAAGTATGTCTAAGCAGTCGAAACACCATGTATCTGCACAGGCGAGCAGTGCAATGTTGACAAAATCTCGCACATCGCGGAATGCGGGGAGCACGTCTCTGTAGCAGCGAAAGGGTTAATGCGGCCGTGGTGACTTTACTTCATAAACTGAGCGCTCCCCCCTAAACGTAAGTTTGCGAACTATACTATGACGCTGCTTCTCTTGGCACGTACAACTGGCAACGCAGCAATCTCCCGCGTCTGGGCGGGCATGCGCGAACCGCCAAGATAAAGGAATTGAACTATAGTAGTGCCATCTTCCGCTTGCATGGGGTTATTGCATGTCATAGTCGAACATGGCGTTATTCACATTAATGTGAATGGACTTGTAGATTCGTCATTTAAAGTGAAGAGGTTTAGGAATACCACTACCGAAGCACCAGTGTGTAATAAAACTGCAGAACTCTGTTTACGAATAACCTTCGTCTTTTATTTGTATAACAATAACAAGTAGGGAGTGATTTGCTTTGAAGCTCGGTGAAGATAATAGTGGTATACAATGACAAACATTTTCACAAGATTGGAATGAGAATGTAGACTATGGAACACTGGGAGGCTTTGTTTGTACTGTCAGGGTCGCCAGCTGCCAGAGCTGGACTGCTGTGTCACGACCTCTTGAGCTTGCCGCCCTCCTGGAACAGCGCCGAGAGGACCTTCCTGGTGAGGAGGTACACAGCTGAGGACGCGGCAGCGGCGGCCAGCAGGACGAGTGCGATGACGTCGAGCAGCCAGCGCTGGAACCAGTGGAGGTCCAGCGAGGCGCAGCGCAGGTGGGGCGCCCCCTGGTGCCTCAGGGCGTACTCCGTCCACCACACGGCCGTCTCCAGGGCTGTCTGCGGCCGGTCCCGGTAGATGGCCGACAGCCGCTTCATGCGCTGCTCGTAGCTGGCGGCACAAACAGGTTCTGGTCTAATCGTGCTATTGGCAGTAGTTATTTAGAAACATGGAAACAGTGTGAACAACATATTCAAATTGTCACACTACAGTTCAGTGATTGCTACTCAAATGTTACTTCCTTCGCCCTCCACCCTTCTTTCTGGACAACTTGGAACTATCTAGACCTACATTTATACTCTGCAAGCCACCCAACGGTGTGTAGCGGAGGGAACTTTACGAGCAACTGTCATTACCTCCCTTTTCTGTTCCAGTCGCGTATGGTTCGTGGGAAGGACGACTGTCTGAAAGCCTCCGTGCGCACTCGAATCTCTCTAATTTTACATTCGTGATCTCCTCGGGAGGTATAAGTAGGGGGAAGCAATATATTCGATACCTCATCCAGAAACGCACCCTCTCGAAACCTGGACAGCAAGCTACACCGCGATGCAGAGCGCCTCTCTTCCAGAGTCTGCCACTTGAGTTTGCTAAACATCTCCGTAACGATATCACGCTTATCAAATAACCCTGTGACGAAACGCGCCGCTCTTCTTTGGATCTTCTCTATCTCCTCCGTCAATACGATCTGGTACGGATCCCACACTGATGAGCAATACTCAAGTATAGGTCGAACGAGTGTTTTGTAAGCCACCTGCTTTGTTGATGGACTACATTTTCTAAGGACTCTCCCAATGAATCTCAACCTGGTACCCGCCTTACCAACAATTAATTTTATGATAATTCCACTTCAAATCATTCCGCACGCATATTCCCAGATATTTTACAGAAGTAACTGCTACCAGTGTTTGTTCCACTATCATATAATCATACAATAAATGATCCTTCTTTCTATGTATTCGCAATACATTACATTTGTCTATGTTAAGGGTCAGTTGCCACTCCCTGCACCAAGTGCCTATCCACTGCAGATCTTCCTGCATTTCGCTACAATTTTCTAATGCTGCACCTTCTCTGTATACTACAGCATCATCCGCGAAAAGCCGCATGGAACTTCCGACACTATCTACTAGGTCATTTATATATATTGTGAAAAGCAATGGTCCCATAACACTCCCTTGTGGCACGCCAGAGGTTACTATAACGTCTGTAGACGTCTCTCCATTGATAACAACATGCTGTGTTCTGTTTGCTAGAAACTCTTCAATCCAGCCACACAGCTGGACTTATATTCCGTAGGCTCTTACTTTGTTTATCAGGCGACAGTGCGGAACTGTATCGAACGTCTTCCGGAAGTCAAGGAAAATAGCATCTACCTGGGAGCCTGTATCTAATATTTTCTGGGTCTTATGAACAAATCAAGCGAGTTGTGTCTCACACGATAGCTGTTTCCGAAATCCATGTTGATTCCTACGGAGTAGATTCTGGGTTTCCAAAAACGACATGATACTCGAGCAAAAAACATGTTCTAAAATTCTACAACAGATCGATGTCAGAGATATAGGTAATAGTTTTGCGCATCTGCTCGACGACCCTTCTTGAAGACTGGGACTACCTGTGCTCTTTTCCAATCATTTGGAACCTTCCGTTCCTCTAGAGACTTGTGGTACACAGCTGTTAGAAGGGGGGCAAGTTCTTTCGCGTACTCTGTGTAGAATCGAATTGGTATCCCGTCAGGTCCAGTGGACTTTCCTCTGCTGAGTGATTCCAGAGTCTTTTCTATTCCTTGGACACTTATTTCGATGACAGCCATTTTTTCGTTTGTGCGAGGATTTAGAGAAGGAACTGCAGTGCGGTCTTCCTCTGTGAAACAGCTTTGGAAAAAGGTGTTTAGTATTTTAGCTTTACACGTGTCATCCTCTGTTTCAATGCCATGAACATCCCAGAGTGTCTGGATATGCTGTTTCGAGCCACTTACTGATTTAACGTAAGACCAGAACTTCCTAGGATTTTCTGTCAAGTCGGTACATGTGCCAGTTGCAGTTTCTTTTCATTTGTTACTACTCAAATATTATTTCGTTCCCCTTTTTTCCTTCATTCTGGACAACTGGGAACCATGTGCCAGTTGCAGTTTCTTGTCATTACTCTCATTTTATTCCTTCCTTATTCTTTCAACTTTACTTCATTTTTGTTTCCTTTTACATAGTTCAGAGTATTTCCTACTTGTTCTCTTGCTGCTACTGCTACGGATTTCTTACAATTTTGACATTTTGCTCCTAAAGCTATATCTTTCTGAAACGCCATCTGCTTTTCTGTTGTGAATGTCATCGAAATATCAGCTTAATGGTTCAAAAGTCTCTGAGCATTATGGGACTTAACATTTGGGGTCATCAGTCCCCCAGAACTTAGAACTACTTAAGGCTAACTAACCTAAGGACATCACACACATCCTTGCCCGAGGCAGGATTCGAACCTGCGATCGTAGTGGTCGTGCGGTTCCAGACTGAAGCACCTAGAACCGCTCAGCCACAATGGCCGGCTCAGCTTAATGTGTGCTATCACGTATCAGTACCACCCAAAGGGTGTCAATGTTTCCGTTTGGCGCCAATTGCAGTCACATGGGATCTGGCTGACCCAATGGTGTGCGTCTCAGTTCTGTACTTCAAGCCCCCTCTGCCGTTGCAATACAGGACACCCAGCAGTAGCATCTCAGGCAACTCATTCTCAGAGCCTCTTCAGTATGGGAAGTCACGCAGACATGGCTCCAACATCATCATTGTTTCTGTTGTATGAACTGGACTCTGTTTCTTGCTGCACAATGTGTATTGAGTCCTTCTTCTTCTGGAGAATATACATTCAAAAAATCTTTTATTTACTGTGATAATCTGTTCGCTAATCAGTTTTGATTTCAGCTTTCCTCCAACGACAGTTGCTGCTCCACTCTGTAGCCCATCTCTCTTTACCACTGTGCACAAAGTCGAGTAAGATGGCAAGAACTTACATGAAGTCATTAAAGATCGCCGAACTCACATTGAGCGAACAGTAGGGCTGAACAAAAATGACTGACAAGGCACAATGCATCTTGTAGAAGGTATAGTATGGTCGTATTGGAATAATTAATGTCGGGTGATGCTTTTAAAGTAATTCACGTGACATGAAAACTTTGTGGAAACGCGTCGATTTACTGAAGGCTAGTTTATCCCAGGGAAGTACTCAGAGTTGACCGCGTCCGGGTGGCGGCACGCGGCTGGGGAGCGGCGAAGGGAAGCGACAATAGGCAGCTTAGGGCAGCTCGAACTCTGAGAAAGCAGTAACGGGGCACGGCCTCCAGCTGCCTTAAGATGAGTGAAAGTGAGGGGGTGGTTGACCCCATGCTAGTGTACCGGGGAGCAGACAGAGAACTTGTACACCTGTTGGTAAATGTCCGTCGTCCCATTTTCAGTGGAACATGCGAGAAAGCCGCGCAAAGCTACGGTGGAGCAGTCAATAGAGGCCGAAATACGCGTGTTCGTGACTATAGCAACTTCACGCTGAATTCACGGTCTGCAGAATCTCAAGTAAATCAGGTGAAGAGTGACAGAATGAAATACGCCGGCCTCCGATGGGAATGTAGGACCAAGGAATTTGAAGCACTCTCCTGGGAGTCAGAATTTCGGAAAAATTGGTGTTTTATGCAGATGCTAACCTTGATGGGTGGCCTGGGAGGAGCTAAATAGCAGAAGTTGAGAGAAAGGGAAATTTTGTGGGAATTTGTTCACTTCCCAGACCAGGCATTGGTTGCAGCTGGGAAGCGATGCATAATTAACGCGACTTGCGCTGCAATTGGCGTAAGTGATTTTGCTGGAGGGGAAACCAAGGCGAAGAGTGGACTGACAGAAGTCTCCATAAAGGTTTTTGTTCCCAGCTTGCCTAGAGTGCGGACGTGGCGCTCTTTACTCAGCTTGCCTGAGAGAGAGTGAGCATTTCTGCAGTTTAGGACTTAGCAAAAGGAACGATTGAGCTTCGTTCATCTATGTACTGAGCAAAATGGTTAGGAGTGAATAGACGACCGCAGCCTTGCAGCATCACGAGGCCGGCCGACGTCCGCACAATGATGCCGTACCACCATTCTGAATTCGGTAATATTGCGCCCGCTCCGGCTTGAGTTAGGCTACTGATTAATTTGTTGGATCACGTCACCAAAGGTTCCACAAGGTTTTCATGGACCGTGTACTGCAGAATTTTTCTCGCACTTTGCCGGGGTCAGCCAATAGGAATTAATTTTGATTTATCGCACTTCACGTACACGCAATTTATTCCCACTGCCTGTTAGGAGAGTCATGTAATGTGATGATTGAAGGTCGTGAGTCAAAATAAATTTGTGCTAATCGACTGCATCTGTTTTCAATCAAGTAGCTGAAATCCCAAGTCTTAATTCATTTCATGTTCAACATTTGCATCTGGTGTTCAATAACTGGATATAACATCAATGTGCACCCCTTTTTAATTAAAAGGGATCAATTCTGAATCAATTAATGTCAACACTGCCACCGCAGTTCAATCAGGAGTCACAGGGCCTTATTACTTTCTTTGTGTTATCCGATATTGCGTCAGTTTTGCACTCTCTGTTGATATGTTAGTCAATTAGCTGCGGTGAACACACGCCAAAACCAGATAAGTGAGAGGTGGGATGTTACAGTCGTACATAACGTAATAAGCCAAGACAGCAAAATACTGATACAGATTATAGAATGGGAAACCCGATAGAACGACTCCCTTCTGGAGGATGAGCTATGAAATAAAATGAAATAAGGATATGGCATTGTTGTCCAGGAGGCCCCATCCGGGGAAGTTCAGCTGGCGAGTGCAAGTCTTATTTTAGTCGATGCCACAATGGGAAACTTGCTTGCCGGTAATGAGGATGAAATGATGATGAGGACAACACAACACACAGTTCGCGGGCGGAGAAAAATCTCCACCCCGGCGCGGAATCAAACCTGGGCCCATTGCATGGGAGGCAAGCACGTAACCACCCAGCTAAGCAGGAGCACATCTGCTATGATTGTCGAGAAATGTAGGAACACACAAAGATGTACTGACTCTACGATCTATCTAAGAAGATAGGTTAAAGATAGCAAAGCCTATGTTTATACATACATCAAAAAAAGTTTTGCATCACCTCGGTTCCGAGAGTTCCGGAACCTGCACAGAAAATTGGAATAGAGGTCAATATAAACACCATTTTCGCCCTTTTTATTGCTCATGAAACCATACATTGCATGTTGTACCACCATACAGCGAGACCTTCACAGGTGGTGGTCCAGGTTGCTGTACACACTGGTACTTCTAATACCCAGGAGCACGTCCTTTTCCATTGATGCATGCCTGTATTCGTCGTGGCATACTATTCACAACTTCATCAAGGCAATGTTGGTCCAGATTGTCCCACTCCTCAACGGCGATTCGGCGTAGATCCCTCAGAGTAGTTGGTGAATCGCGTCATATATAAACAGTCCTTTTCCATCTATCCCAGGCATGTTCGATAGGGTTCATGTCTGGAGAACATGCTGGCCACTCTAGTTGAGCGGTGTCGTTATCCTGAAGGAAGTCATTCACAAGATGTGCACGATGGGGGCGCGAATTCTCGTCCACGAAGACGAATGCTTCGCCAATATGCTGCCGATATGGTTGGACTATCGGTCAGAGGATTTCATTCACGCATCGTACAGCCGTTACGGCGCCTTCCATGACCACCAGTGGCGAATATCGGCCCCACATAAAGCCACCGCAAAACATCAGGGAACCTCGCTGCATTCGCTGGATAGTGTGCCTAAGGCGTTCACCCTGACCAGGTTGCCTCTAAACACGTCTCTGACGATTGCCTGGTTGAAGGCATATGCGACACTCATCGGTGAAGAGAACGTGACGCCAATCCTAAGCGGTCCATTCGGCATGTTGCTGGGCCCATCTGTACCGCGCCGCATGGTGTCGTGGTTGCAAAGATGGACCTCGCCATGGATGTCGGGAGTGAAGTTGCGCATTATGCAGCCCATTGCGCACGTTTTGGGTCGTAACACGACGTCCTGTGGCTGCACGAAAAGCATTATTCAACATGTTGGCGTTGCTGTCAGGATTCCTCCGAGCTATAATCGGTAGGTAGTGGTCATCCACTGCAGTAGTGGCCCTTGGGTGGCCTGGGCGAGGCATGTCATCGACCCTGTCTCTCTCTATCTCCTGCATGTCCGAACAACATCGCTTTGGTTCTCTCCGAGATGGCTGGACACTTCTGTTGTTGAGAGCCTTTCCTGGCACAAAGGAACAATGCGGACAATGTCGAACTTCGGTATTGACCATCTAGGCATGGTTGAATTACACACAATACGAGCCGTGTGCCTCCTTCCTGGTGGAATGACTGAATGACTGGAACTGATCGGCTGTCGGAACCCCTGCGTCTAATAGACGCTGCTCATGCATGGTTGGTTACATCATTGGGCGGGTTTAGTGACATCTCTGCACAGTTAAAGAGACGGTGTCTGTGATACAGTATCCACAGTCGACGTCTGTCTTCAGGAGTTCTGGGAACCGGGGTGATGCAAAACTTTTTTTGATGTGTGTAGTATTTAGAGATCTTGAGAGCTGTTGAACGTGTTAACTGGAATACATTTAAGGTAGCAGGGACAAAATACAGGGAAGTATTTAAAGTTATTCATAAATTGTATCGAAACCAGACTGCAGCTGTAAGCGTCCAAGGACATGAAATTGTAGCAATCGTTGAGAATAGAACGAGGCGGTGTTGTAACCTATCGCCGATGTTACTCAATCTGTATATTGAGCAAGCAATAAAAGAATCCATGGAAAAATTTGGAAATAGAATGTATTAAAGGGGGAATTAATTAAACCTTTGAAGTTTGCCAGTGACATGGTAATCCTGTCAGAGACAGCAAAGGACTTCCAAAAGTAATTGAATGGAACGGTCAGTGTGTTGAAAAGACATGTAAAGCAAAAGTAATGGAATGCAGAATTACATAAGGTTACGCAGAAGGAATTGTCGAGCTCGACGTCCAGACTGTGAAGGATTAAGGTATGTCTAGCAACAGCCCTGTCATCTTCTGGGTTGTGGGGTCATGAAGATGTGGTACAGAGGTGTACGCGGTCAGCGCACTTCTCTCCCGGCCGTTTTGCAGGGTCCGGGCCGAGGTGCCGCTACTATTCGATCAAGCAACCCCTCAGTTGGTATCGAGAGGTTGAGTGCACCCCACAAAAGCCCCCCCCCCCCCGCCACCCCCACAGGAAAAATTCCTTGTCAGTTTCGGGAGTGGAACATGGGTCCTCTGTGTGGTAGGCATCTATGCTGACCTCTCAGTTATGGAGGTGGGTGTGGAGGGATTAGATTAGGAAACAGGATAGTAAAACTTGCAGAGAAGTTTCGCAATTTTGGTAGCAAAATAACAGACAAAGGTCGAAGAAGGGAGGATATAAAATGTGTATTGTTTTTAGGAAAAAAAAACATGTGTGATGAAGAGGAATTTGTTAATATCGAACATAAAGTTCTGAAGGTATTTGGAGTCTAACCTTAAACAGTAGTGTAACGTGGAATATAAATTGGTTAGACAAGAAGAGTATAGAAGCTATTCAAATGGGGTGCTACAGAAGTATAGTGAAGATTAGATGTGTAGTTCGAGTAACTAATGTGGAGGTACTAAATTGAACTGGGAAAAAAGAAGTTTATAGCACAACCTGACTACATGGAGGTATCGGTTGATAGGACATTCCGGTAGTACCAGCTTGGTAATGGAGGGTAGTAAATAAGATAAAAATTTTAAAAGGAGACCAACGGACGAATGCAGTAAGCAGGTTCAGATGGATGTAGGATGCAGCAAGACAACAGCAACGTTCCTACACATAACTTCTTGGATCAGTTGTGTTGATTTCATATTCTAGGAATACTTCAATATTTATTTTGTCAGCTGATTATCATTCGTTTTGTGTAAATACCCATAAAATATTAGTCTTCTTTCCGTTAGTGTTTCTCTTATTTTTTTCTATTTTTGGTATCAATCATCATTGCTCCTTAGTTTCTTGGTACCTTTTCTTCAAGATATTCTCTTCAATACTTCTTCTTTCTGTGACCTGTAATTCATTTCTAGGTATTGATTTTCGTAGAGGCATTTTGGTTTAATGCCGTGTTATAATGCATTCTATTTGTGTTCCTTGATATGTGGTTTATAACGTAAATATTTTTTAATTCCATATTTCCTTTCTATTTTCTGAGTCCTTTTATTTATAGCACGTTTTTCTAATTAATCTTCGTCGTTTAACACACTTATACTTTTTGAACAGCAATAATTGACAAATGTCCAGCAGGAAAAATTTTCGTACATTTTTTGAGTTAGAGAAAACTTGGGGTTTGTCTGCTGAGGTCATAAATATTATGTACTTTCTGTCTGTTCCAAGAGATTGGCTTGTATTTCTGCACCTGTTAAATTTTCAGACAGAAGTGCAGAATCGTCTACAAATACCGGGCAGTTAACTGGTTGTACTTGATATTCTTACACAATTTCATTCCAACTTCTTTTAATCTTTCATTTCAGTTCCTTAATTTTAATAATACACAGTTGAAAATGACTGGACATCAGCCATAATCTCGTTTTACAGCTATATTTATTTTGCAGTGCTTAAAAATTTGGCACCCTTACATGGTCTCGAGACCGTTTCTGACCACCCTGAATATAAAAACTATGTAAACATTTGTGCCAACAATATTATGTGTAACTTGCAAATAATATACTGTAAAATTATAACATTAGTTGCAATGGCAATGGCAGGTACTTAGTATGATGTTAATTCTGAAACTGAGTGCTAGATTAGAGCATAATCTTTGACAGTGCAGTACGGTTGCAATACGGTCTTTGGCGGAGTCGAGAGTAGCCATCGTGATCAGTAGAGGTGGAAGTGTGAGAAGGAGGGAACGGACTGTACTATACCATCGCCTCTTCTGTGTCAGTATTTCCCACTCACCTTCAGCCACACCTCAATACATTCCTCCATCCCTATAGCTAATGTTAGCAGTCATCCTTTCTAATCATCCAACTTCTCTGCATACAGTTGTCTATTTCGATCCTACTGCACTACAAAATCCCTACATCTTCACACCCAGTACAACCATTCATACCTGGTGGTCGATCCTGCAATGTTACACACTTTGTAACTTGATCTGTTCAGCATTAATCGTTTCTAAGCTTATAAATTCGCCTTCCACAGTCAAGTTACACAAGGACACTGAAATGCATCAACTTTCCTCTAAGTATCCAAATTAACTCGGACACATCGTTTACTAACCTTCCTGAATGATACTGACAAGGGGTTGAAACTACTAATCAGCAAAATTAACTGTGGAGTAAGCACGACGTTGATGAAGGGAGTGTAATTTATCAGCTCGTCGCTTTCTCGGCGTGCTGCACTAATAAAAATCTCTCGGGTTTCCAGCCGAGTGTGTTCATCGAAATGGCACGACGTTTCGTCGAGTGTGACTCCTATCAACATCTTCGCCACCATATGTCACGCCATTTCTGTGAACTCACTCATTTGGAAACCAGAAAACTTGGGCATGATTCCGGTCTTTCTCCCACACCTTTCATCATTCCACACAATTTTACGACAGCGGTATGCACATACTGATAATTGAAGTGGTTCCTTCTGGCTACGTTATGTGGCACATGCACCGTTGCTTTATTGCTTTCTTCATTTTATTGTTTTTGTTGGTCATACGGCCCACTAATGTCTGTTCACTCTCATACATTTCCACAATTCGTTAAACATAAAAATGAGCTGCTACATAAATAAGCGGTGTGGGAATAATTATTCCTCACTGAAAGCAAAGGTGGAAGAAATCCATTCGCAATAATGTTACAAATGATTAAGGCCACTTTTCATCGGTGATAGTCAATATTTTTACCTGTCGCCCACTTTTGTGTCTCTACATCTACATCTATCTGTATCTATATTGTTACTCTGCAGTTCACACTTAAGTGCCTGGCAGAGGGTTCATCGAACCATTTTCATATTACTTCTCTACCACTCCACTCTCGAATGGCGCGTGGGAAGAAGGAACACCTAAATCTTTCCGTTCGAGCTCTGATTTCTTCTATTTTATTATGATGATCATATCTTCCTACGTAGGTGGGTGTCAACAAAATATTTTCGCATTCGGAAGAGAAAGTTGGTGATTGAAATTTCATAAATAGATCTCGCCACAAAGAAAACCGCCTTTGTTTGAGTGACTGCCACCCCAACCCGCGTATCATATCATTGACACTCTCACCCATATTGCGCGATAACACGAAACGAGCTGCCCTTCTTTGCACTTTTTCGATGTCCTCCATCAGTCCCACCTGGTAAGGATCCCACACCGCACAGCAATATTCCAGCAGAGGACGGACACGTGTAATGTAAGCTGTCTCTTTAGTAGGTTTGTCGCATCTTCTAAGTGTTCTGCCAACAAAGCGCAGTCTTTGTTTCGCCTTCCCCACAATATTATCTATGTGGTCTTCCCAATTTAAGTTGCTCATAATTGTAATTCCTTGGTATTTAGTGTCTGTTGTCCGCCCCCAGTAACTGAGTGGTTAGCGCGACAGAATCTCAATCCTAAGGCCCTGGGCTCGATTCCCGTCTGGGTCGGAGATTTTCTCCACTCACAGACTGGGTATTGTGTTGACATAATCATCATCATTTCATCCCTATCGACGCGCAAGTCGCCGAAGTGGCGTCAAATCGAAAGACTTGCACCCGGCGAGCGGTCTACCCGACGGGAGGCCCCAATCACACGACATTTACAGTTTTTCTCTGTTCGCAGCAAAATTTTCTAAACGCCTACTGGGTCCCCAAAACCTCAGTAATGATCATTTATGAAGTAGCAAAGTAACGTTACTTAATGAAGTTCATAAAGCAGATATACAGCGATTTAAAGCATATAATAATAATCACTCACCAAATAATTTGTGTCAAAATGTTATGAAAACATAATGAAAATGTTTTTATAGTCGCTACCGTCTATCACACAACAGGAAAGTTTCCAAGCCCTCTGGTGGGCGGTAGGGATTTGGTTGACTGTCACCGCTTTCAATTAACTGGCAACAATGGAGGCGCTGCCACAGCCAATTTTGTAATTTTATTTGTTTGTTTACTTCGACTTATTTTCGAGGGTGGAGTAACTCAGAGCATTACTGTGGGTTTTTGCTGAGCTTAGCCCAGTATATGTATATTCTCGTAATCATAATTCCCATTGTTTCGCTAATACCCCGTCGCAGATTTGTGATACGTGAAATTTCCATGATTTTGCCGCTGCGTCTATTCCGCAGTGTTGCGACCGTGTGTACTGTAGAGTCAACTTTCTGGCAAGAAATGTGTTTCTAGAGTACTGAATGATACATTCCCGTCACTTAACATGCCACACTGTGACTACACACTGGTTACTTATTTACACTCGCATTCATTCTCCATGCCTTTCCACGAGGGTTGAGATGAGAACAATACCAGTTATTGCCATTGTATGTTGTTACAGAACATCAACATATGTATATACAAATAATTTACAGGTTAATGTTTGAATCTGACAAGCAGAAGGCAGCATTTTGTGTCGCTTCATGTACGAGGTGCATTCAAGTTCTAAGGCCTCCGATTTTTTTTCTAATTTACTACTCACCCAAAATCGATGAAACTGGCGTTACTTCTCGACGTAATCGCCCTGCAGACGTACACATTTTTCACAACGCTGACGCCATGATTCCATGGCAGCGGCGAAGGCTTCTATACGTGTCTGTTTTGACCACTGGAAATCGCTGAGGCAATAGCAGCACGGCTGGTGAATGTGCGGCCACGGAGAGTGTCTTTCATTGTTGGAAAAAGCCACAAGTCACTAGGAGCCAGCTCAGGTGAGTAGGGAGTATGAGGAATCACTTCAAAGTTGTTATCACGAAGAAACTTTTGCGTAACGTTAGGTCGATGTGCGGGTGCATTGTCTTGGTGAAACAGCACACGCGCAGCCCTTCCCGGACGTTTTTGTTGCAGTGCAGGAAGGAATTTGTTCTTCAAAACATTTTCGTAGGATGCACCTGTTACCGTAGTGCTCATTGGAACGCAATGGGTATAGATTACGCCCTCGCTGTCACAGAACATGGACACCATCATTTTTTCAGCACTGGCGGTTACCCGAAATTTTTTTGGTGGCGGTGAATCTGTGTGCTTCCATTGAGCTGACTGGTGCTTTGTTTCTGGATTGAAAAATGGCATCCACGTCTCATCCATTGTCACAACTGACGAAAAGAAAGTCCCATTCGTGCTGTCGTTGCGCGTCAACATTGCTCGGCAACATGCCACACGGGCAGCCGTGTGGTCGTCCGTCAGCATTCGTGGCACCCACCTGGATGACACTTTTCGCATTTTCAGGTCGTCATGCAGGATTGTGTGCACAGAACCCACAGAAATGCCAGCTCTGTAGGCGATCTGTTCAACTGTCATTCGGCGATCCCCCAAAACAATTTTCTGCACTTTCTCGATCGTGTCGTCAGACCGGCTTGTGCGAGCCCGAGGTTGTTTCGGTTTGTTGTCACACGATGTTCTGCCTTCATTAAACTGTCGCACCCACGAACGCAGTTTCGACACGTCCATAACTCCATCACCACATGTCTCCTTCAACTGTCGACGAATTTCAATTGGTTTCACACCACGCAAATTCAGAAAACGAATGATTGCACGCTGTTCAAGTAAGGAAAACGTCGCCATTTTAAGTATTTAAAACAGTTCTCATTCTCGCCGCTGGCGGTAAAATTCCATCTACCGTACGGTGCTGCCATCTATGGGACGTATTGACAATGAACGCGGCCTCATTTTAAAACAATGCGCATGTTTCTATGTCTTTCCAGTCCAGAGAAAAAGAAATTGGAGGCCTTAGAACTTGAATGAACCTCGTAAGTCTACCAGACTGAGCCGTGCTGTGTCCCAGCTACGCGTTTTTGTGAACTTCGCTGTGCATCTGTGTTTGGTTTCCCGCCCTTGTCGCGGGCCGGCCGAAGTGTCCGAGCGGTTCTAGGCGCTACAGTCTGGAACCGCGCGACTGCTACGGTCGCGGGTTCGAATCCTGCCTCGGGCATGGATGTGTGTCATGTCCTTAGGTTAGTTAGGTTTAAGTAGTTCTAACTTCTGGGGGGACTGATGACCTCAGCAGTTAAGTCCCATAGTGCTCAGAGCCATTTGAACCTTGTCGTGGTGACTTTGTGGTTCTTCTTCCTTGTACGTGTGGCAGCACTGATGTGTATCGATATTTGCGCCGTGTACCATCTTTGGTTTGGTGCATATAGTTTCCGGCTAGGGGGTCTGGAGTGAGTCGGTCGGTTGTTGGCCGACGAGGGAAGTTACCTACGCGCGGTGCAGTCGGCTGGGGCCGCTGGCAGCCCCTGCGCAGTGTCGGAGTGCGTGTGGAGCTGTTCGATGGCGATGAGCTTCGTGGTTCACCGACCCAGGACGTCAAAGTTGAGTAGTGGTTTCAACTACCCAAGCCACGTCTACTCATGTTATGGTGGTTCGCTTCGGTGGTTTGCTGTTAGGGAGCTTTTCCAGTGAGCAACACTGAGTGGTTCTACGGCTGAGATTTAGCAGCCATGCGGTGCAATTAACTATTTTCGTCGACTACAATTTGAGTGCACCAGTGGAATTTTCTGTCTTGTGGCCGTTAGTGTTCTGATTACCTGCCCTGGGCACTGACGTAAATTCAGGCAGTGTCCTTTTGAGTGAAGTTAACTATATTGCCGTGTTTCAAATTCAAATGTACCAACGGAATTTTCTGCCTTGTGGCCGTTAGTGTTCCGATTACCTGCCCTGGCCACTAACGTAATTTCAGGCAGCGTCCTTTCCTCGCCTGTTGTCGCTGTCAAACATGGTGTGTAATTTTGACAGCTAATACATACTCCATTGTGGATTATCACGTTTGTATCATTGCCGGTTTGAGTTCTCATGTACTGATTGACGGCAAGCAACTCATTGTGTCGGTCGGTCCATGGCTGTCCCCTGGTTGGGTTCTGCGGGATCAATTATAGTTGGGCTCACCACCTGTCTTACGAAAGTGAACGAGGGCAGACCGACCTCCCTGGAGGCCTTCTGAGTGACACCGGTGTTTAATTATCTGTTGTCAGCTATTTTAATTTTTAGGCTTATGGTTATTTGTTTTGTTTTCTTAAAATTTTGCAAAATTGATTTTTAAATTTATCTTTCAAGCTTAAACACAAGATTATGGTAATACATTTTAAAGTTTTGAAACTTAACTGTGGCCTTCAGCCATTGGTATTGCACCTTGCATATGTTGCTTCTTTAAATTATTTTATTGCTGTCTTAATTCGATTTTTATCTTTTTGATTTTGTAAGATTTCTTGTTGTTAAACATGCCGGCCTTCTGCCTTTAAAGGGTCTATGGTAATATATTCTGAAGTTTTGAAATTTAATTGTGGCCCTCAGCTATTTGTGTTGCACCTTGCATGTGTTGCTTTTTGGGTTTTAAATTATTTTATTGCCATCTTAATTGAATTTTTGATTTTTTTTAAGATTTGTTGTTGACCTACTCCCTTTAAAGGTCTATGGTGATATATTCTAAAATTTTGGAATTTAATTGTGCCCCTCAGCCATTTGTATCGCACTTTGCGTATGTTGTTTTTTGAATTATTTATTGCTGTCTTAATTGGATTTTTATCTTGTTAAGAATTCTTGTTGGAGGCCTTCAGCCGTGAAAGAGTTGCATTCGGTAAAGATTCGGCTATGTGCCGCTTTGGTTGTAAAGGTTATTAAATTACAATAAATGACAATTAGAAGCAGAAACTAACCTCAACCCTTGGCCCTTTCCACAATCCTATTACCTGTTCTGACCAGAGAGTTTAGTGGGTGTCTCACAGACCACATATGAAAACGTGGAGTGGGGAATTCTTCATAGTACATCATGCTGTCCGTTTCTCCTCTACATTGTCTTCTTAAGATTGTGCAACTTGTCAGCTTCGCTTTTCAGATGGAGAGGCAATACTGAACGGAACAAGCAACCTCTGAATTGCGGAAGATAGGACAGCGCCTGTGAAGGTCCTTGTGACCTCATTCAGACGAATGTCTCAGTTCTTATAATTAAATTTTTCTCAGGACATTTGAGGCTCATCTTTATCCACAATAATGATGGAAGCTGAAGAAACGAATAAAAATTTGTGCCTCAGCTAGAATTTGAAGCCAGGTATCCTTGCTTACAAGGCAAGAATGCTAGCCATTGCTCCACAGACTACCGACACAAACGTCAGTTCACATCTTCAGATTATTTTCCCCTTCTTAAATCATCACTATTGCTGAGGCTTTCCGGCACTGGAATAGCACCCCAGCGTTGGATGTAATAGAGAAATCCTGCACCTCAGGTGTAGGTGATCTATAGATATTATAATTTAATTTTTCCTCAACACGTTTGATTCTAATCTTCACCTGCGATAATGATGGAAGCTGAAGAAGTGGATTAAAATTTGTGCCATGGCCAGGAAAATGAGCTAAAGATGTGAACTGAAGTTTCTGTTCGGGAGGGCATTGCACTTGGGTAGTCCATACAGCAACGCTAGTTTTAGTGCTGTGGTGGTGTAATGGCTAGCATTCCTGCCTAGTAAGCAAGGAGACCCAGGTTCAAGTCCCAACCGTGGCATGAACTTTAATTCGTTTCTTCAGCTTCCATCATTACTGTAGAACGTCTTAGTGTATGTGCGCTGTTTCTCCCATACTGCGGCTCAGGATTCAATACCTGAATACACGAGTGAAATTTCAGCATTTTATAGCATAGCCGCATTTGCTGCCCAACTAATTACAACTATTTGGTCGAGAAGATCGGATATCTAACCACGTTAACTCTGAGTAAACTACTTAGCTTCTGAAATGGAATTATATCAATAAACTTTAATATGTCTCATGTCTTGATAACATCCACCGTGTCTGGCAGTTATTGGAGAAATGAAAATAAAAGCGTGTACATGATCTTTGTTGGCCTGCAAGAAGGCTTGGGCAGTGGTGCTTAAATATCCAATCCGCAGTGATAAATATCTCAATTTCTACCTATTTGTTATGTAGATGGAATGTTGTGGCCTCTGTTTTACTTGGATGTAATAGGAGTGTCCACTCGCAAAATTACTTGCTCAGTATGATGAAGTGAGTTGACAGGGTACAATTACAGTGCTTGGTAATCTTTGTTCTGACATACGAGGTGCATTCAAGTTCTAAGGCCTCCGATTTTTTTTCTAATTAACTACTCACCCGAAATCGATGAAACTGGCGTTACTTCTCGACGTAATCGCCCAGCAGACGTACACATTTTTCACAACGCTGACGCCGTGATTCCATGGCAGAGGCGAAGGCTTCTTTAGGAGTCTGTTTTGACCACTGGAAAATCGCTGAGGCAATAGCAGCACGGCTGGTGAATGAGCGACCACGGAGAGTGTCTTTCATTGTTGGAAAAAGCCAAAAGTCACTAGGAGCCAGCTCAGGTGAGTAGGGAGTATGAGGAATCACTTCAAAGTTGTTATCACGAAGAAACTGTTGCGTAACGTTAGCTTGATGTGCGGGTGCATTGTCTTGGTGTAACAGCACACGCGCAGCCCTTCCCGGACGTTTTTGTTGCAGTGCAGGAAGGAATTTGTTCTTCAAAACATTTTCGTAGGATGCACCTGTTACCGTAGTGCCCTTTGGAACGCAATGGGTAAGGATTACGTCCTCGCTGTCCCAGAACATGGACACCGTCATTTTTTCAGCACTGGCAGTTACCCGTAATTTTTTTGGTGGCGGTGAATCTGTGTGCTTCCATTGAGCTGGCTGGCGCTTTGTTTCTGGACTGAAAAATGGCGTCCAGGTCTCATCCATTGTCACAATGGACCAAAAGAAAGTCCCATTCATGCTGTCGTTGTGCGTCAACATTGCTTGGCAACATGCCACACGGGCAGCCATGTGGTCGTCCGTCAGCATTCGTGGCATCCACCTGGATGACACTTTTCGCATTTTCAGGTCGTCATGCAGGATTGTGTGCACAGAACCGACAGAAATGCCAACTCTGGAGGCGATCTGTTCAACAGTCATTCGGCGATCCCCCAGAACAATTCTCTCCACTTTCTCGATCATGTCATCAGACCGGCTTGTGCGAGTCCGAGGTTGTTTCGGTTTGTTGTCACACGATGTTCTGCCTTCATTAAACTGTCACACCCACGAACGCACTTTCGACACATCCATAACTCCATCACCACATGTCTCCTTCAACTGTCGACGAATTTCAGTTGGTTTCACACCACGCAAATTCAGAAAACGAATGATTGCATGCTGTTCAAGTAAGGAAAACGTCGCCATTTTAAGTATTTAAAACAGTTCTCATTCTCGCCGCTGGCGGTAAAATTCCATCTACTGTACGGTGCTGCCGTCTCTGGGACGTATTGACAATGAACGCAGCCTCATTTTAAAACAATGCGCATGTTTCTATCTCTTTCCAGTCCGGAGAAAAAAAATCGGAGGACTTAGAACTTGACTGCACCTCGTATTAACACCAGATCATCTGCATACTGGATTTTCTTCGAGGTAGTAGCTGAAATGCTGTGGAGATATATATTAAACTAAATGAGAGCCGGTACTGATTATTCAGGCTGGTTATTGTTGAGGGTACTTCGATAAAAAAAAACTGGAAACCTTCAATCAGAGGGCAATGTTGTTGAGTAAACTACTTAGCTTCTCAAATGGAATTATATCAACAACCTTTAGCACGTCTCATGTCTTAATAAGATCGACTGTGTCAGGCAGTTATTGGAGAAATGCAGAAATGAAAATAAAAGCGCATGCATGATCTTTGTGGGCATGCAGAAATGACAATTTCCATAGAATAAAAGTTTGGAAAGCAATGAGAAGGGTTAACGTGAAAAGAAAGAGGATTAACTCGTTCGTAATTAAAATGCGAAACAACGCTATCCATAGTATTTTCGTTAAAAAGGCCTAAGACAAGGTTGAGGGATATCACCTGCCTATTTAACATTTATTTCGAACAGTCGCTGAATGGCTGGTACAGGGAGTGCTCAGGCATTGGAATAAAGATTGGTAGTGGCACTCGTCGGTTTCTTTTGTTTGTGGACGACCAACTAGTATTACCTCAAGGTGAAGAGGATATGGAATACATGCAGAGAGAGCTTAGAGAAGAATATAGCAAAGAACGTGCGTTTCTCTACTTTCCCTTTGTCGGATAGTACGCCACTCTTACTTTCATTATTTTCCCCTACTAATGGAATTCCAGTCTCACTCAACTCATTTGCTTCAGTACTACAGGGATCACAACACTCTTTCTCTTGGTTAGATACACTTTCTCTAATTTCTTTAAAAGAATCTTCATCACAGTCATGTACTCTTGCTGTCACTAGGTACACATCATAATCGGTATGGCTCTCTAACACTGTCATATTCGGGTCCAAATTAATCACTTGAGTGGAAGATCTTTCTAATTGTGCTGGCTGGCTTTTGAGCTGATGTACATATTCTGCATACGAGGTAATTTCTGAATCGGCATGCGTCTCTGCACTATGCCCCTTTTTCTTATCCACCCTTTCCTCTTTAATTACTTCTCGATGCGATTCGTCAACTATTCGTACGAACCTTTTACCATAAGTCACATCACTCCTACCTTGCCCCTGCCTCTCTGCACAGTTGCCATCCCTACCGACAAACAACGCCTTCTCTGACTCTTCCTTCATCAATTCGTCACTCTGACCTCGAATTGTACTTATTTCATTCACGTGAGCCTTCACATCCGACCGATATTCTTTTCCTACTTCATTTCCCTTAATAATTCCTCCCTGCTCTCTCTCCTCTGTTTGTATCCCTGCGTTATACTTCGCAAAGTTTCGTTTATGTAACTGCTCTTCAGGCGAACGACGCACTATCCTACTATAGTACTGACTACTCCGATCTTCCCTATATTTGGGCCATTTCTTTCTTTCCGCGCGCGTTAGGCCCTTGACCTGCGCGGTATTTAGTTTTCCTGATTTTGATAATGCATCCCGTTTCCCTGATAGTGTCCTCTCCCTCGCTGAGAGTTACCTCCTCGACCTCTTCCTCTCATCATGTTAATTTGCGGTTCATTCCTACCACCTTTTACTATTCCATTCTGATTTCTGAAACCTCGAAACTCTCTAGTTTCACGCCACCTATCTTCATTCTCGATTTTTTCTAAAAATTCATCGAATGTTCGATGAGTGCCTCCTACATAACGCTTTGAATCGTCAGGTAGCTTTTTCCACAACTCCCACACTATCTCCGATTCTGATCTACGATCTTTAAGATACTCCAAACGCTTGAACCATCCTTCACAGTATTCTTTCATGAGCCCACGCCCATGTTCTGGCATTCTGGCGACAACGAATTCTCTCCACAACCTATCTCTCTGTTGTGTGCCCCAGAATTCCTCAAGGAACTTTTCTTTGAAGTCTGTAAACTTCAAATTGTCGATATCCAAATTCAATCCCCAACGTTTAGCATGACCTGCTAAAGCGTCTATTACTAAATTAATTTTTTCTTTATCCGACATGTCTGTTGGTAAGACACGTTCACAATTTTTTATAAAATCCATTGGATGCCATCCACCTTGTTTCTTTTGAGGATCGTATTTTTCCTCCCTACTCAGTATTTCTGATTTTTGCATTACCAATGGGATACCACTACATTTAAGAAACGTCTGATTCTGAACTTGCTGACTTAACAATTTTATCTCATTACGCAGTGTATTTTCCTGCTCCTGCACACATGCATCAAAACTCAACATGGTATTGCGCAGTGTTTCAATATCAGCTGCCGTTTCTTTAACAATCTCTTTCTTTACAACTGGTACTATCACCTGTAATTTACTTTCAATTATTGGTTCTAATTTTTCACTAACCAAAGGTTCCACTGATTTCTCTATTCTCTGAATTTCGGTATCAAATCTTTTCTCTATTTCTGTGACTTTTCTCTGAACATTTGTTATTTCAGCCCTAATGCTATTTACTAATTTGTTTACCTCTGTGATACGCTGGCTTTGCGTATTCAAAATATCTAAATTGGCTTTTATTTTACCAGATAGGTTTTCATCCAATTGGGATATATGACTAGCCATTTCTGCTTTCAAACTAGCATTCCCTTCTCGAATTTGCGCCATCATACTATTTAACAAACTTGTTAATTCCATATCCTCTCCCTTGTGACTTGCATCCACAGATACATTGGGTTCTCTTTTCACTACCTTTGGTTTCACTTCCCGTTCCTCCTGTTTTGTGGGTGTGGATTCATCTATAGGATTTTCCAACCCTACAACAGTATCTATGGTCCCTAATTCTGGGTCTGACCTTGTAATGTTTTCGTCTTGCTTGTTACTATTCGACTCCATCTTATGCTGCTGTATTTCGTGCCTAATTGAAATGTTGATTAAACCAAGTATTACTTGTTTAACTCCTACTATTGGACTTTCTTTTGCTGCTTTGCAGGTTGTCGTCTTGAACTTACCAATTGTGGTATATATGTCTACAACAGAATTTTAAATTTAAAATTTTCTTGAAACTACCAGTTTATATAAAACACTTTTATTGCAGCCATTATTCTACAAACTTGGTAAGTCCTGTCACGGTCGCCACATGCGACCGAACCACCGAATCTTTCCATCAGTAAATGGGGTATGTTCTCAACTGACTCAGTTGTTTTAACCCCTCCACTGACGGAATGACCCGCTTCCTACTTCCGTATGTATAAAGCCAATACGGACTTGTAGCTGTCACGCCTTTGCGCTTACTGCTACGTATTTTAACCGTAAATAGCTCAGCCCTAATGGTACGAGGTAGTAGTGAATTCACGTTATTAATCTTTGAAGACAGCACAGCTGCCACAAGCTCAACTCACTTTTACTCCACTCCTACCATCGCCATTCCACCACATTAACTAGGTGCTACATGGGCCTTGCTAAATTCACTTGCGTATACATTTTTGACCGTTACTCGCCAGTATTTACCTATTGGATTAGTACACTCCTAACCGGACTATTTCTCAAAGAGCTGTGATGATTGAACGGGTTCGATCCACGGTCTACAGTGCCCTACAGTTCACACGGTAACACTGCCTACCTGACCCACTTAACTTGGTAGTGAGCTTATGTGTCCAATCACCACTGCTAGCAGCAGTGGATAATCCTATCAGCACGACGAGAGCAGCAGACTTACCGTCGAATCCTCCTGAAAATACTTATAACTACGGTCGCCAGCTCTGAAGGAGCAAAAGAATAAATCAATTTTTTGGCTCGTTTCAAAGTGAAACGGCTTGAGTTGAATTTAAACTTAATTCTGAATATTACTATTTCTGATCATTCTAGGTGATTCTACAAAGCAAATACTCTCTCAATTTCTGTGAGTTGGCTTGGTAATTACCACCAAGACAATTTAAGCAACTTAGGTTAACAAACTTCTACCCTTCAACTTATTTAATGATTTCGGGATATTACTCTTGGACAATTGCTATAGAATTAGTTAAGTGACTTTACTTGAAAGGTTATTCAGAAAAATTTAAGTAACTATAAATAGGCGACTCATTCTGGTGTGACCATTGCTCTTTTCTACATTCTTAAACGCTAAAGTATTCTACAACCAAAAGAATTGTAAATGAAGGAGGCGATGGTGGCCTCAGTCTGATTTCACTACACTATGTTTCAGGTTACTACACTTTACAAGGAACAACATGCGTCGTAATTTTGCTCATTACTATATTCTGTCTTCTGCACTTGCACAAAAGAAAACTGGTATTCTCCTTTTACATGTATACAAAGTTCGACTTAACAATTGCAAGCAGTCTTGCCTTGGGTAGACGTGTCGGTGCTGGTGGTGGGATGCATGTGGCTAACGCAGCTCTTCACGCCTCATGCCCTTAATGGCGGCTGGAACTACGAGCTGTAGCACTCGTATAAGCTACTGCACGTCCGCCATGAAATCTGGGCGCAGGAACTCTTACAATCAGCCCCAGTGGCATAGAGACGGCTTCGATAACCATTCGTCGCGTTCCACTCCACAAACGGCGACGGTATTCGCCTCTTCGCTGTTGCACAAACACTTTTGCGTGAGCACAATTACGCACGTCCGCTCACGTCAACACTCCCCAGGCCATTCCATTGTTCAGTCCCTGTGTCTCCAGCTACCTCTAGCTACGCTCGTATCACCAAGAGTGGGGGCGTTCCCCTACCACCTTTTCACCGAAATCATTTAGTATTTAAGAATATTTATATTTATTACCCTGGAGTTCATACCAGTCATAATAATTTACTACTAGCGCTTTATAACATTAAATCATACCGTAATAGCTTATAATTACCAAGAAAAAGAATACATTTGACTACATTGTCTGAGAGCCAGCGCTAATTCCCAGTTTCGCCAATAGATGGCATCAGGGTGCACTCCCGGGCAGTCTCACACCAGCGCGCCCGTTTCCGACGCGCGGGCTCCAAATTACTGTCAGCCCACCATCATTTCAGTTCCGTTACAAACGTTTGGAAACAAATCTGAGCAAGACAGAGTGTATGTGTGTGGAACAGGATTCGGTGAAAAGTGACACAGAGGAATGAGACGATGATATTATTTCCAGAACAGCAATGGGGAAGAGAGCGGGCTGCAGTTAATGAGGCAAGGTAACATTCGAATGAGAAGGAATGGAAGCGAATGGAGATAACGTACTCCATAACAAAAGCTTTGGAGAACATTCAGACGTATGGGCACGTGAAGACAATAGCTAACCGTTGACGACGAAGAAAGATTTTAAGCCGGCAGCCGCGAAGAAAAAGAATGTGAGGAAGGCGAGCGCTAAATGTAAATATCGTGTGACCAGGGCCTCCTATCAAGTAGACCGTTCGCCAGGTGCAAGTCTTTCGATTTGACGCCACTTCGGCGACTTGTGCGTCGATGGGGATGAAATGATGATGATTGGGACAACACAACTCCTAGTACCTGAGCGGAGAAAATCCCCGACCCAGTCAGGAATCGAACCCAGGCCCTTAGTAGTAACATTCTGTCACGCTGACCACTGAGCTACCAGGGACGGACATGGGAGCGCTAACATTGGGAAAATACACTACTGGCCATTAAAATTGCTTCACCACGAAGATGACGCGCTACAGACGCGAAATTTAACCGACAGGAAGAAGATGCTGTGATATGCAAATGATTAGCTTTCCAGAGCATTCACACAAGGTTGGCGCCAGTGGCGACACCTACAACATGCTGACATGAGGAAAGTTTCCAACCGATTTCTCATACACAAACAGCAGTTGACCGGCGTTCCCTGGTGAAACGTTGTTGTGATGCCTCGTGTAAGGAGGAGAAATGCGTACCATCACATTCCCGACTTTGATAGAGGTCGGACTGTAGCCTATCGCGATGGCGGTTTATCGTATCGCGACATTGCTGCTCGCTTCGAGATCCAATGAATGTTAGCAGAATATGGAATCGGTGGCTTCAGGAGGGTAATACTGAACGCCGTGCTGGATCCCAACGGCCTCGTATCACTAGCAGTCCAGATGACAGGCATCTTTTCCGCATGGCTGTAACGGATCGTGCAGCCACGTCTCAATCCCTGAGTCAACAGATGGGGATGTTTGCAATATAACAACCATCTGTACGAACAGTTCGACGACGTTTGCAGCAGCATGAGCTATCAGCTCGGAGACCACGGCTGCGGATACCCTTGACGCTGCATCACAGACAGGAGCGCCTGCGATGGTGTACTCAACGACGAACCTGGGTGCACGAATGGTAAAACGTCGTTTTTTCGGATGAATCCAGGTCCTGTTTACAGAATCATGATGCTCGCATCCGTGTTTGTGCGACATCGCTGTGAACGCACATTGGAAACGTGTATTCGTCATCGCCATACTGGCGTATCACCCGGCGTGATGGTATGAGATGCCATTGGTTACACGTCTCGGTCACCTTTTGTTCCCACTGACGGCACTTTGAACAGTGGACGCTACATTTCAGATGTGTTACGACCCGTGGCTTTACCCTTCGCTCTATCCCTGCGAAACCCTACATTTAAGTAGTATAATGAACGGCCGCATGTTGCAGGTGCTGTACGGGCCTTTCTGGATACAGAAAATGTTCGACTGCTGCCCTGGCCAGCACATTCTCCATATCTCTCACCAATTGAAAACGTCTGGTCAATGGTGGCCAAGCAAATGGCTCGTCACAGTACGCCATTCACTACTCTTGTTGAACTGTGGTATCGTGTTGAAGCTGCATGGGCAGCTGTACCTGCACACGCCATCCAAGCTCTGTTTGACTCAATTGCCAGGCGTATCAAGGCCGTTATTACGGCCAGAGGTGAATGTTCTGGTACTGATTTCTCAGGATCTATGCACCCAAATTGCGTGAAAATGTAATCACATGTCAGTTCTAGTATAATATATGTGTCCAAATAAAACCCGTCTATCATCTGCATTTCTTCTTGGTGTAGCAATTTTAATGGCCAGTTGTGTACATACAGCATGCGATGGAAGACAGAAGTCTAATGACGGATGTTTGGAACGAAAAAGGCCCTTGGAGGTTGGAAGAAGAAGAATAAGTAAAGAAGACAACCCTAGCATCAATCCTACTCTCAATACCGTACCGTAAGCTCCTTCAGATTCGCTTCACCCGATTTGACACCTCTCTTAAATCTGGATTAAACCAACGTTGTTAGTCCTAGCACCGGATCGCTGCAATCGCAGTTATTTCAAAACCCTCCCAGCTCCACTAGGATTATTTTATCAACGACACGAAGTAGTCCTCTACCCCAAGTACATCCCACATTGTGGGGTCTACGTTGTGTAGAGCACTAACCCATGCGCTCCAGTAAAGTCGTTACGTGAGCTATCAAAAGTTGCTTACGGCAGAAATGTCAGAACTGCGGACATTCGATGTTACGAAAATTTTCAAAACTGTACCTGGGGTTTTTGAGTATCTTGTTGATCGCCTCGAGGACCGACTCCTTGGTGAGTCGCAGCGTGTCCAGCTCGACGGCGGCGCCCTTGGCCACGTTCTTGCGCAGGTTGGCGTACTGGTCGGCCAGGAAGGGGACCCCCACCACGGGGACGCCGTGGTACACCGCCTCCATGGTACTCAGCATCCCTCCGTGGCTGATGAACACCTTCACGTTGGGGTGCGCTGGAAACCAGACAGTTTTGACATGCAGCGAGACATATTTCCTGCGGAAAGAGACAGTTGGCTTGGAAGGATACAACACTGAAGAGCCAAAGAAACCGGTACACCTGCCTATTATCGTGTCCGATCCCCGCGACCAAGCACATGTGTCGCAACACCACGTGGCATGGACTCGACATATGTCTGAAATAGTGTTCGAGGTAAATGACACCATGAATCGTGCAGTGCTCTCCGTAAACCCGTAAGATAGTACAAGGGAGTGGAGATCTTTTCTGAACAGCACGTTACAACGCATCCCAGATATACAGAAAATAAACAATTTTTTCAGCCTTCAGTTGCAAGGTAATTTTTACTCGTTTACCTAGGTTTCGATTCCAGTAATGGAATCTTCTTCAGAACAAAAAATTAAATTATTTTGAGACCCAAACACAGGCCATGTCACAGATTAAAAATTAAAACAATAAAAATAATCTGTGACATGGCCTGTGTTTGGGTCTCAAAATAATTTAATTTTTTGTTCTGAAGAAGATTCCATTACTGGAATCGAAACCTAGGTAAGCGAGTAAAAATTACCTTGCAACTGAAGGCTGGAAAAAAAAAGTTTATTTTCTGTACATTTCTGTTGCTGACGCGCTGCAGTATGTTAAAGATTTGTAAATCATCCCAGATATGCTCAATAATATTCATGTCTGGTGAGATTGGTGGGATGCGGAAGTGTTTAAACTCAGAAGAGTGTTCCTCAAGCCACTTTGTAGCAATTCTGGGCATGAGCGGTGTCACATTGTCCAGCTGGAATTGCCCAAACCCGTCGGAAAGCACAAAGGAAATGAATGGATGCAGGTGATCAGACAAGATGCTTAGGTACGTGTCACCTGCCAGAGTCGTATCTAGACGTATCAGGGGTCCCATATCACTCCAACTGCACGCGCCCTACACCATTACAAAGCCTCCACCGGCTTGAATACTCTCTTGCTGACGTCCAGGGTCCATGGATTCATGAGGTTGTCTCCGTACCCTTACACGTCCATCTGCTCGATACAATTTGAAACGAGACTCGTCTGACCAAGCAACGTCCAACGTCGGTGTTGACGGGCCCGGGAGAGGCGTAAAGATTTGTGTCGTGCAGTCATCAAGGGTACACGAGTGGTCCTTCCTCACCGAAAGCCCAAAAAAGTGGCTCTAAGCACTATGGGACTTAACATCTGAGGTCATCAGTCCCCTAGACTTAGAACTGCTTAAACCTAACTAACCTAAGGACATCACAGACATCCATGCCAGAGACAGAATTCGAAACTGCGACCGTAGCAACAGCGCTGTTCCAGACTCAACCGAAAGCCCATATCGGTGATGTTTCGTTCAATGTTTCACACGCTGACACTTGTTGATGGCCCAGCATTGAAATTTGCGGAAGGGTTGCACTTCTGTCACGTTGATCGATTGTCTTCAGTCGTCGTTGGTTCCCTTCTTGCAGGATCTTTTCCCGGCCGCAGCGATATCGGAGATTTGACGTTTTACCGGATTCCTGATGTACACGGTACACTCGCGAAATGATCGTACTGAAAAATCCCCACTTCATCGCTACCTCGGCGTTGATGTGTCCCATCACTCGTGCCCCGACTGTAACACCACGTTGAAACTCACTTAAATCTTGATAACCTGCTATTGTAGCAGCAGTAACTTATCTAACAACATTGCCAGACACTTGTTGTCTTATACAGGCGTTGCCGGCCACAGGGCCGTATTCTGCCTATTTACATCATTTGAATACGCATGCCAATACCGGTTTCTTTGGAGCTTCAGTGTAAGCAATTCAGAAATTCTATAAAAGTATACTATAAGATTCCGGGAGAACTGCCAGATGTCTGTAACATGCTGGTACGCTATTTCGGCGCAGAGTCTTCTGACCATCTTCAGGTGAATACTAACGGGCAGTACACGGAGCCTCCCAATTTAAGATTGCGCCGGTATATGCGTGGTATCCCAAGTGACAGTGCGCATGCGTTAACTGAGTGCAATCCCTATTTCTGTTGGACTGTGAGCCGGCCGGAGTGGCCGACCGGTTCTAGGCGCTTCAGTCTGGAGCCGAGCGACCGCTACGGTCGCTGGCTCGAATCCTACCTCGGGCATGGATGTATGTGATGTCCTTAGGTTAGTTAGGTTTAAGTAGTTCTAAGTTCTAGGGGACTGATGACCTCAGAAGTTAAGTCCCACAGTGCTCAGAGCCATTTGAACCATTCTGTAAGTCTGTGAGCTGCTCTATGCGTGAAAGCTCGCCTCTTCGGCATCAAAACGATTGCCTTTGCACGGTAAGATCGCAAGACGACGCAGATTACGCAGACGAAGTTTTTCTGTAATCGGGTCCCATGCAGAATTTATGGAAACCGCCGTCCCGATTTATAAGGGATTTGGACAGTCGTATTTCCACTGAGTCATTTGTGAGCGAGCTCCAAAAGTTTGATATATGGGCCACACTTTTTATTTCATTGCACTTCATCGAATGATCAGTGGGAATACAGTATTCAGCGAAAGCGAACGTATTTGCTTGGAGAAGGCGAGTATGCCGCTGATTCTCTACACGGTGTTTCCGTAAGAGCGTGCGAAAATGAAGTGGGACATAGAGAATGCTCCGTTGAACAGTCAGAGGTAGGGAACCTGGGGTTGGAGAAGTCAGCTTAAGGAGATATGGAAGTAAACTTATCAACCACTTTGTCTAGTATTACTGTTTTATTTACGACTAACATGCGTAAAATTTTGCATGTACTGCGCTGTTTATTTACATGTACATTCTTTATTTTCTCCAAGGAAACAAGTAGGACGAGCCTGGTTACTAGGAAATTATATTGCACCTATTGTTTACTTTACATATCCATGATGTGGCTTTGTTGTATCGTATTTACGTTGCCCCATGACCGATATGAATCAACCAAAGATCCATTCATTACTCAGTGTTGTTCAGAGACGTACAGTAAAATGATGGAGAAGCACCGGTACAGTATTTCCCGGTCGCTGTCCTATCCCATGGCCTGCGAGTTCTCCAGACCTGTACCTTTGATTATTTCCTAGCGAGATATCTGAAGTCACTCATGTATGAGACTCCAGCGGAAACGGAGATAGAATTAGCGGTCAGAATTGTAGCTACCTGTGATGTGATTTGAAACACACGTGGAATATCTGTCAGGGTGCGTCAGAATATTATTTGCCGATGTCATGATTGCATTGAGGTTGATGGCCATCAGTTTCAGGAGATTTTGTAAGATAGGGTACAAGTAGTACGTTCATTGTGTCAATGATGGTATTTGCATTTAACAACAAATAATGTAAATAAAAAAGTTCACAGTATTCAATGAACTGTGGACGAAGCCCGACCAACAGGCATTACACGCATTGATCAAAAATGATAGTGCATTGAGAATGGCTAGTTTCTAGCTGGAATCTAGATCTGCCAATAAAATTTTAAAAGGACGATTGATAGCTGAAATCTATTATTTACAAGTCAATATAACAGTCGCTGCGTGGAACAGCCTTCTGAATGGCAGGTAACCTGATGAAGTATGTTAACCTTCAGTTCCTATATTATGTGTCTTGAATATTACCTATTATGTTGTTTGTATAATAAGTGTTCAGTTACAAGTGTTACATCCCAACAGCAGTATAATGACCGCAGAATGGATATGCCTGCTGTTTATACTTAAGCTAGAACAGGTTTACAGGATTCATTGCACTACAAGTACAGTTTAATTATTCTAGGTGTTGTGTAAGGTTGTCAGCAATACATGTTGGTGAAAGTGTTTGCTGTTTCAGTGTGTGTGTGTTTCGGTAGTGCTGTCTGTGTTGGTGTACGAATTGGAGCTGCTGTCTTAGGTGCTTCGTGTGCCTTGCAGTGTTCTGTTATACGGCGGTGTCTGTCTGTATTCGTCATGTAAGGTCCTTGAAGCATCATCAGCGATTTTATTTGTTACCTCCCACTCGTATTTGCCTCTTATTGCCCGTATTGGTGTCTGATGTGCTGGTCTGTATCGGTGACAGTACAAAAGTATGTGTGAAGGTAGGAGACGAAGTACTGGCGGAAGTAAAGTTATGAGGACGCGACGTGAATCATGCTAGGATAGGTCAGTCGGTGTAACACTTACCCAAGAAAGGCAACGGTCCCGAGTTCGAGTCTCGGTCTGGCACTCACTTTTAATCTGCCAGGAACGTTCATATACAGCTGCTCGCTCGTCTAAAGATTCTCACCTGTTGTTGTTGTGGTCTTCAATCCAGAGACTGGTTTGATGCAGCCCTCCATGCTACTCTATTCTGAGCAAACTTCTTCACCTCCAAGTGACTACTGCAGCCTAACATCCTTCTGAATCTGCTTACTGTATTCATATCTTGGTCTCCCTCTAAGATTTTTACCCTCCACACAATATTAAATTGCTGATTCCTTGATGCCTCAGAACGTGTTCTACCAACCGATCCCCTCACCTAGTCAAGTTTTGCTACAAATTCCTCATCTCCCCAATTCTATTCAGTACCTCCTCATTAGTTTGTGATATACCCGTCAAAAGACTGGAAAATTGCTCAAGTTACACCAATACCCAGAAAGGGAAATAGGAGTAATCCGCTGAAATGCAGGTCCATATCACTAACGTCTATTTGTAGTAGCGTTTTGGAACATACACTATATTCGAACATTATGAATTATCTCGAAGAAAACGATTTATTGACACACAGTCAGCACGCATTCAGGAAACATCGTTCTTGTGAAACACGACTAGCTCTTTATATTTATGAAGTAATGAGTGCTATTGACAGGGGATGTCAAATTGATTCCATATTTTTAGATTTCCACGAGGCTTTCCAAACTGTTCCTCACAAGCGTTTCCTAACCAAACTGCATGTCTATAGAATATCGCCTCAGTTGTGCTACTGGATTCGTAATTTCCTGTCAGAAAGGTCTCAATTCATCGTAATAAGGAAAAGTTCTCTGTATCACCAGATTTCGAAAGCTTCTATTCTCTTCTTGTCTAAACTATTCATCATCCATGTTACACTTCCATACATGGCTACACTTCATACAAATGCTTTCAGAAAATACTTCCTGACACTCAAATCTACACTCGATGTTAACAAATTTGTCTTCTTCAGAAACGCTTTTCTTGCCATTGCTAGTCTACATTTTATATCCTCTCTAACTCGACCATGATCACTTATTTTACTCCCCAAAACAGCAAAACTCATCTACTTCTTTAAGTATGTCATTTCCTAATCTGATTCCCTCAGCATCACCTAATTTAATTCGACTTCATTTCATTATATAAAATTAATCGTCGGTAAAGGAGATGCCAGACTGAGATTCATTGGAAGAATCCTAAGGAAATGCAATCCGAAAACAAAGGAAGTAGGTTACAGTACACTTGTTCGCCCACTGCTTGAATACTGCTCATCAGTGTGGGATCCGTACCAGATAGGGTTGATAGAAGAGATAGAGAAGATCCAATGCAGAGCAGCGCGCTTCGTTAAAGCATTATTTAGTAATCGCGAAAGCGTTACGGAGGTGATAGATACTCTAGTGGAAGACTCTGCAGGAGAGACGCTCAGTAGCTCGGTACGGGCTTCGAGGACATACCTTCACCGAGGAGTCAAGCAGTATATTGCTCCCTCCTACATATATCTCGCGAAGAGACCATGAGGATAAAATCTGAGAGATTAGAGCCCACACAGAGGCATACCGACAACACGAACAATATGAGACTGGAAGAGAAGGGAGAACTGATAGAGGTACTGAAAGTAACCTCCGCCACACACCATCAAGTGGCTTGCGGAGTATGGATGTAGATGTAGATGTAGATTATCTTCATTTTACTTTTGTTGATACATCAGATTCGCACCTAATGACTAGAAAGCTGCACAGGTCACACCAACACCCAAGAAGTGAAATAGGACTGCTACCCTTACAGAATTAGGAGCTACCATACTGACAGAAAATTGCACCAGATCGGAGTGGCTGTCGTCGTCCCTTAACGTTTTGTAAGAATACATCTGACGTGGGGGTTGTTAGGCACTATGGAATGGGAGGCAGGTGCGATCCCGTTGCGAGGATTCGTCAGCAAAGGGCTGTAACTCGTTCTGACGTGAATGTAAAGACCACCTGCATTGGCCAGATAGATGTGGGAGCGTCTGTGTGCCTGGAACCCTGAACAGCTACCTGCACGACTTCGTGGGGCGATCCGTAGGGTGAGGGGCTGGCGGGGAGTGGGAACTCTGAGCGACCTGGGACTAGCGCGTCGGTACTGTGGGGTCTCTCGCTGGCGTTGACGGTGTGGGTTGGGTTGGGTGACGCCTCACTCCACCTCTGCTGCACGCTTGTCAGTCTGCCAGCAGGCGCTATTGTCCACGGACACTGCGCTGTGTTCCACGGGGCTGCGAGGCGCACAGGTGTTTCAGGCTGCCGGCCTGCTGTTGGTACGCCACATGAGTTGTAACACAGTACATACATGTCGTAGCAGCTAATGCGTCTCCAATACTTCACCCCTTACTAAATAAAATATGATCCTTTCTTCCCTGCAACTTCTGTTGCAGTGTGAATGGGCTATCGTCTTTTGACCTGTGTTCTGTGGTATGCATTTGTTTTGAGTTGAATGCGTACATATGTGTTTTTCTTTTACTGTGTGATATTTCGTAATTCTTACATACACAGTTTTTTTAATGTCATACATACATGCAACAGTAATTTCCCATTGTTCATGGTAATGAGAACAACTACTTTGGGTATGAAACTTCCTGGCAGATTAAAACTGTGTGCCCGACCGAGACTCGAACTCGGGACCTTTGCCTTTCGCGGGCAAGTGCTCTACCATCTGAGCTACCGAAGCACGACTCACGCCCGGTACTCTCAGCTTTACTTCTGCCAGTATCTCGTCTCCTACCTTCCAAACTTTACAGAAGCTCTTCTGCGAACCTTGCAGAACTAGCACCCCAATGATCAATGGACCTTGCCGTTGGTGCGGAGGCTTGCGTGCCTCAACGATACAGATAGGTACGGTAGGTTACAGGGGCAGCAGTCTGGATGATTGACTGATCTGGCCTTGTAACATTAACCAAAACGGCCTTGCTGTGCTGGTACTGTCAACGGCTGAAAGCAAGGGGAAACTACAGCCGTACTTTTTCCCGAGGGCTAGCAGCTTTACTGTATGGTTAAATGATGATGGCGTCCTCTTGGGTAAAATATTCCGGAGGTAAAATAGTCCCCCATTCGGATCTCTGGGCGGGAACTACTCCGAAGGATGTTGTTATCAGGAGAAAGGCAACTGGCGTTCTACGGGTCAGAGCGTGGAATGTCAGATGTCTTAATCGGGCAGGTAGGGAATTGGATAGGTTAAAGTTAGATATAGTGGGAATTAGTGAAGTTCAGTGGCAGGAGGAACAAGACTTCTGGTCAGAGGATACAGGATTATAAATACAAAATCAAATAAAGGTAATGCAGGAGTAAGTTTAATAATGAATAAAAAAATAGGAATGCGGGTAAGCTACTATAAACAGCATAGTGAACGCGTTATTGTGGCCAAGATAGATACGAAATCCACGACTACGACAGTAGTACAAGTTCATATGCCAACTAGCTCTGCAGATGATGAAGAAATTGATGAAATGTATGATGAGATAAAAGAAATTATTCAGGTAGTGAAGGGAGACGAAAATTTAGGTGAATATGGAATGGGGGTGAGGAATTAAAGAGGAAGCTGCCTGGTAGAATTTTGCACAGAGCCTAACTTAATCATAACGAATACTTGGTTCAAGAATCATAAAAGAAGGTTGTACACATGGAAGAAGCCTGGAGATACTAACAGGTTTCAAATAGATTATATAATGGTCAGACGGAGATTTAGCAACCCGGCTTTAAATTGTAAGACACTTCCAGGGGCAGATGTGGACTCTGACCACAATCAATTGATTATGAACTGTAGATTAAAACTAAAGAAACTGCAAAAAGGTGGGAACTTGAGAAGATGGGACTTGGATAAGATGACAGAACCAGAGGTTGTAGATAGTTTCAGTGAGAACATTAGGGAACGATTCACAAGAATGGGGGAAAGAAATACAGTAGAAGAAGAATGGGTAGCTTTGAGGGATGAAATAGTGAAGGCAGCAGAGGATCTACATTTCTACATTTATACTCCGCAAGACACCCAACGGTGTGTGGCGGAGGATCAAGTAGGTAAAAAGACGAGGGCTAATAGAAATCCTTGGCTAACAGAAGAGATACTGAATTTAATTGATGAAAGGAGAAAATACAAAAATTAAGTAAATGAAGCAGGCAAAAAGGAATACAAACGTCTAAAAAAATTAGATCGACAGGAAGTGCAAAATAGCTAAGCAGGGATGGCTAGAGAACAAATGTAAGAATGCAGAGGCGTATATCACTAGGGGTAAGATAGTTACTGCCTACAGAGGAATTAAACAGACCTTTGGAGAAAAGAGAACCACTTGCACGAATATCGACAGCTCAGATGGAAACCCAGTTCTAAGCAAAGAAGGGAAAGCAGGAAGGTGGAAGGAGCATATAGAGGGTCTATACAAGGGCGATGTTCTTGAGGACAATATTATGGAAATGGAAGAGGAGATAGAAGAAAATGAAATGGGAGATATGATACTGCGTGAAGAGTTTGACAGAGCACTGAAAAACCTAAGTCGAAACAAGGCCCCGAAAGTAGACAACATTCCATTAGAACTACTGACGGTCTTGGGAGAGCCAGTCGTGACAAAACTCTACCATCTAGTGAGCAAGATGTATGAGACAGCCGAAATGCCCTAAGACTTCAAAAAGAATAAAATAATTCCAATCCCGAAGAAAGCAGGGGTTGACAGATATGAAAATTACCGAACTATCAGTTTAATAGGCCACGGCTGCAAAATACTAACACGAATTCTTTACAGACGAATGGAAAAACTGGTAGAAGCCGACCTCGGGGAAGAGCAGTTTGGATTCCGTAGAACTGTTGGAAGACGCGAGGCAATACTGACCCTACGACTTATCTTAGAAAATAGATTAAGAAAAGGCAAACCTACATTTCTTGCATTTGTAGACTTAGAGAAAGCTTTTGACAATGTTGACTGGAATACTCTGTTTCAAATTATGAAGGTGGCAGGGGTAAAATACAGGGAGCGAAAGGCTATTTACAATTTATACAGAAACCAGATGGCACTTATAAGAGTCGAGGGGCATGAACGGGAAGCAGTGGTTATGATGGGTGTGAGACAGGGTTCTAGCATATCCCCGAAGTTATTCAATCTGTATATTGAGCAAGCAGTAAAGGAAACAAAAGAAAAATTCGGAGTAAGTAATAAAATCCATGGAGAAGAAATAAAAACTATGAGGTTCGCCGATGACATTGTAATTCTGTCAGAGACAGCAAAGGACCTGGAAGACCAGCAGAACGGAATGGACAGTGTCTTGAAAGGAGGTATAAGATGAACATCAACAAAAGCAAAATTAGGATAATGGAATGTAGTCGATTTAAGTCGGGTGATGCTGAGGGAATTAGGTTAGGAAATGAGACACTTAAAGTAGTAAGAGTTTTGCTATTTGGGGAGCAAAATAACTGATGATGGTCTAAGTAGAGAGGATATAAAACGTAGATTGGTAATGGCAAGGAAAGCGTTTCTGAAGAAGAGAAATTTTTTAACATCGAGTATAGATTTAAGTGTCAGGAAGTCGTTTCTGAAAGTATTTGTATGGAGTGTAGCCATGTACGGAAGTGAAACGTGAACGGTAAATAGTTTTGACAAAAAGAGAATAGAGGCTTTCGAAATGTGGTGCTACAGAAGAATGCTGAAGGTTAGATTGGTAGATCACATAACTAATGAGGAGGTATTGAATAGAGTTTGAGAGAAGAGAAATTTGTGGCAAGACTAGAAGAACGGATCGGTTGGTAGGACTTATTCTGAGGCATCAAGGGATCACCAATTTAGTATTGGAGGGAAACGCGGATGGTAAAAATCGTAGAGGGAGACTAAGAGATGAATACACTAAGCAGATTCAGAAGGATGTAGGTTGCAGTAGGTACTGGGAGATGAAGAAACTTGCACACGATAGAGTAGCATGGAGAGCTGCATCAGACCAGTCTCTGAACTGAAGACCAAAACAACACCGTAATTCAGTCTGCATCGCCTAATTTAGTTGGACTAAAATCCAATACCGTTGCCTTCCTATTGCTGACATTCATCTTGTGATCTCTTTTCAAGACATTATCCACTTCATTCACGTGCTCTTCCAAGTCCTTTGGTGTTCTTGACAGAATTATAATGTCATCAGCGAAACTTAAAGTTTTTATTTCTTCTCTCTGAACTTTAATTCTCTTCCTAAATTTCTGCTTGGTTTCGTTCACAGGTTGCTCAGTGTAAAAACTGAATAACATATGGTTTAGTATTCCTTCTCTACATCCTGTCTCACTCTTTTCTCAAGCATTGTTTCCCACTCATGTCGTTCGACTCTTTATAGATGCAGTGTAGTTTATTTACAAGTTGTGGATAATGTTTCCTTCCCTGCGTTCAAAGCTGCTGCAACAATTTCGAAGAGTAGTATCTAGTCACCATTGTCAAAATCTTTCTGTACACGTATAAAAGCTATAAATGTAGGTTGGCTTTCTTTAACCTATCTTCTGAGATATGTCGTAGGGGCAATATGGCCTCGCGTGTTCCTACATTTCCGTGGAACCCAAACTGATCTTTACAGGGGTGGCTTCAACCTGTTTTTTCATTCATTTGTAAATAATTCGCATCGGTATGATGCAACCATAACTTATTACACTGCTGCTTGGATAATATTAACACCTATTACCATCTGCCTTTCTTTATTTTGAATACTTCTTGTAGTCTGACGGTATTTCTCCTATCTCTGACATCTTGCACATCAGGTGGAATATTTTTGTCATGACTGCCTCTTCCAGTGATTTGAATAATTATGATCGAGAGACTTCTACTCTAGAGCCTTGTTTCCACTTACGCCTTTAAATTTTCCGTCAAATGCTTCACACAGCGCTATATCTCACATTCATCTAATTCGGCGTCTCTATCTGTACCATTGTTTTCAAGTACGCCATTCTATATGTTCCTTCTACCTTTCAGCTTTCCTTTCTTTGCTCAGGACGGGCTTGCCATGTGAGCTCTTAATAGAGGTATTAACAGAAGTTCCTCTCTTTTCTCCAGAGATCTGTCTAATTTTGCTGTAAGCTGCATTTATCGTCCCCTTTGTCATGCACCTTCTACGGTTTTGTACTTCTTGTCCAACAATTCCTGCTTTACTATGTTGCACTTTCTGTCAGTGTTCTTTTTTAGACGTCTGCATTCCCTGTTGCCTGCGTCGTTCGATGCATTTTTTATTTTCTCCTTTTGTCAGTTCAATATCTCGTGTGTTATGCTAGGATTTCTACTAGGCTTTGTCTTTTTGCCTTTACTAATTCATCTCTCAAAGTTACCTTTCGTCTTCTATAGCGTTCTTTCACCTGTATGTACCAATATTTGCCTAATACTCCCTTTGAAAGTCTTATTAACCTTTGTTTTCATTTCCATCTCCTTAGTTTCCTCCTCAGTTTCATGCTGCGTTCAAACCTAATAAATTAGGTGTTTCATGATATGTATTCGCAGTTGCGAATACTAACAAAGGAATGACGACATTGAAAATTTGTACCGGATTGGGAAACGAACTTCCATGTGACATGTCCAAAGGAAAATTGGATTGCTCTTCTTAACAGCACAGGTACTGCAATATCGAATTTATTTGAAGATACCAGGCTATGCCCGTCAATTAAAAAGTCCTTCCCCGTACGGAAATCACAAAATGTTTGTACGAGTACAGATTGTGACGTGAGAATGAGGACATATGGACTTTGAGTCTGGCTGTGAGCAGTGTACGGATAGCCAAATTTGGTTAAGGCGAACGCTCGTGTACAGCGGGAAATCCGGATTCGAGTTCCGGCGCGACACAAATTTAAGTGTCGTCATTCTCTTATACAGTTCTATACGCTACTGGTAATACATTTCACGCATTTCATAGCGATTATAGTCGGCGCAGCGCCTCTTCCTTCGGACATGCATGCATGTACGAAGGAAAATCGCATCTTTTCTCTTAATTATATAGGCATTGCAATACGGTAATAAATTATGGTCCGAGTCCACAACCGGTCCTGGAAATATTTTGTAGTTTTAAATCTTGCTTCGAAACGTGTCTTAAAATCTGTCTTGAACTTCTGGTGCCTTCAGATCTCCCCCATATACAGGGTGGTCCATTGATCGTGACCGGGCCAAATATTTCACGAAATAAGAGTCAAACGAAAAAACTACAAAGGACGAAACTTGTCCAGCTTGAAGGGGGAAACCAGATGGCGCTATGATTGGCCCGCTAGATGGCGCTGCCATAGGTCAAACGGATATCAACTGCGTTTTTTAAAACAGGAACCCCCCATTTTGTTTACATATTCGTGTTGTATGTAAATAAATATGAATGTTTTAGTTGGACCACAGTTTTCGCTTTGTGATGGATGTCGCTGTAATAGTCACAAACATATGGCTCACAATTTTAGACGAACAGTTGGTAACAGGTAGGCTTTTTAAATTAAAATACAGAACGTAGGTACCTTTGAACATTTTATTTCGGTTGTTCCAATGTGACACATGTACCTTTGTGAAATCATTTCTGAGAACGCATGCTGTTACAGCGTGATTACTTGTAAATGCACATTAATGCAATAAATGCTCAAAATGATGTCCGTCAGTTGGCAATATGTGAACGACATTCCTCTCAACAGCGAGTAGTTTGCCTTCCATAATGTTCGCACATGAATTGACAATGCGCTGACGTATGTCGTCAGGCGTTGTCGGTGGATCACGATAGCAAATATCCTTCAACTTTCCCCACAGAAAGAAATCCGGGGAAGTCAGATTCGGTGAACGAGCAGGCCATGGTATAATGCTTCGACGACCAATCCACCTGTCATGAAATATGCTATTCAATACCGCTTCAAACGCACGCGAGCTATATGCCGGACATCCATCATGTTGGAAGTACACCGCCATTCAGTCATGCAGTGAAACATCTTGTAGTAACATCGGTAGAACATAACGTAGGAAATCAGCATACATTGCACCATTTAGATTGCCATCGATAAAATAGGGGCCAATTAGCCTTCCTCCAATAATGCCGCACCATACATTAACCCGCCATGGTCGCTGATGTTCCACTTGTCGCAGCCATCGTGGATTTTCCGTTTCCCAATAGTGCATATTACGCCGGTTTACGTTACCGCTCTTGGTCAATGACGCTTCGTCGCTAAATAGAACGCGTACAAGAAATCTGTCATCGTCTGGCAATTTCTCTTGTGCCTAGTGCAGAACTGTACACGACGTTCAAACTCGTCGCCATGCAATTCCTGGTGCACAGAAATATGGTACGGGTGCAGCCGATGTTGATGTAGCATTCTCAACACCAACGTTTTTGAGATTCCCGATTCTCGCGCAATTTGTCTGCTTCTGATTTGCGGATTAGCCGCGACAGCAGCTAAAACACCTACTTGGGCATTATCATTTGTTGCAGGTCGTGGTTGTCGTTTCACATGTGACTGGACACTTCCTGTCTCCTTAAATAAAACTACCCGGCGAAAGGTCCGGACACTTCCTGTCTCCTTAAATAAAACTATCCGGCGAAAGGTCCGGACACTTGACGTCCAGGATACCGAGCAGCATACATAGCACACACCCGTTGGGAATTTTGATCACAGTAGCCACACATCGACACGATATCGACCTTTTCCGCAATTGGTAAACGGTCCATTTTAACTAGTGTAATGTATCACGAAGCAAATACCGTCCGCACTGGCGGAATGTTACGTTATACCACGTATTTATACTTTTGTGACTATTACAGCGCCATCTATCACAAAGCGAAAAAAGTGGTCCATCTAAAACACTCATTTTCTTTACGTACTACACGAAATTGTAATAAAAATGGAGTTTCTTATTTAAAAAAACCACTGTTATATCCGTTTGACCTATGGCAGCGCGATCTAGCGGGCCAACCATAGCGTCATCTGGTTTCGCCCTTCAAGATGAGTTTCGTTCTTTGTAGTTTTTTCGTTTGATGCTTATTTCGTGAGATTTTTGGCTCGGTCACTACCAATGGACCACCTGCACAAAATTTTCTGTCTTGATCCTTAAACGAAGTATTAGCAGTGATGCCAGATGGTGACCTTTCAATAGTTACAAAGTGGGTTCTGCACTATATTGGTACTGTACAATTCTCCCAGCGTGGGTGCAGCATAGGCGTTTGGTACCAGCGTTGTCAACTGTTTGATAAGTAAATTCGTGGTAGAGAGACCAGCTGACTTGCCTTAATGGAAAGAGGTAGGTACAGAAAATGATGCACGATGTCGTGCACGTACCCAGGATGTCGTTCTGGGGCGCCCACTTGATGATCTTGACGTTGGGCGGCTGTCCAGGCAAGGAGTCGGACTCCCACTTCCAGAGCACCTTTTGGGGCAGCTCCTGGAAGGCCTCCAGGAAGGCGCGCCTGCTGGCTTCGCCAAGCTTGTCGCTCCGGACGTTGGTGCCCAGGCTCATGAAGATGGCCCCGTCTTTTGCCGAGTCCAGGAACTCCTTCAGGTCCTGCAGTGAAACAAGTAAACGTTTGGTAATGATCGCGATGATGTCTTTAAGGGGACCTGGATGTCGTCAGGCTCCAAAAAATGGAATTTTTAAGAAAATCCTGTGATTCTTTCTGATTATCAAAAAATATACATTACGTATAGTACTTTATCGTTTTCGTGTTTAAATGCATTTTTAAAGAAGATGCGATGCGTGAGTTCTAGGGAAGCAGCCTACTTAGGCCGTATAGAATTCGTATGCTTTCCATTGTGTGCCAGCCTAGTCCGCTGTAACTAGCTATGACGTCACGAATGTTGGGCAGTACCTTAAAAGTAAAGTAAATAATCTGAAAAGTTAATAGCATGTCAGGAGTGATGCTAAAATGATGATGTGTTAAGTTTCAGTTTACTAACTGAAACAGTTTTCGAAATTTGGACATTTTACGTAAAAAAAACTTTGGCGCAACAGGAAGGAGCTAGAAACTTAAAAATTTATATTCGGATTCCTTTTTCATTGCAATTTAATGGAAACAGCATGCTGGGTCTCACAAAGTAATGTTTTGGTTGAAATTCATGGTTTTCTGTTTTTGTCTCCTAAGAGTATGGAAGCAAGATAGATTAAGTAAGTGAATAGATAAAGATAGGATGTTTAGATTTAGTTACAATGGAGATACGCTAGAATAACAACGATGTGAGAAGTTTCCAAAAGGTAGCTATAAAAATATAGCTGTAGCGTCTCTCGAAAGGGCAAGTTCAGAGCTCATCTATTGCGTCCAGTGCAACTAAACTAATTCTCTCGCCAAAAGTATTTAACCTAGCCACATAAGAATTTTATTACAGATGCTTACCTGTGTGCTGATAGCACAATTAAATTGAGAGCTTCATTGGCCTTCAGCGAATGAAGCAATTAATTATTGAGTAAGTTCAAGTGGTGTTTTGCTAGCCCAGCGGCTAGTGAGGAAGGCAAATGTTGTCGGCTGCGCCTTCGGCGGTCCGCACCGCGGCTAAATAGAACGCTGCGATCTAGAGTCAGGCCCCAGTTCTAGATTCGTAGCAGCGCGCACTCCGAGTCGGAAGCCGCGTCGCGTTTGTGCAGTTGCAAGGAACAGCCTTGGATGCCGTATCATGTAACTCGGTATGCACATAATAATGAGTTCTCATTGGGGTTAAGTGATAATTGCGGAACGACTCCAGTGATTTATTCTCAGTTTGCGTATGTCGTATTTTCACGTGTCGCCGCAGGACAGACCTACCGTTACTAGCGTGGCGTTTGATCAGTTAATATCAAATTTTGGCGAGCATTCACTTTGAACATTTACATCGATAACGGTTACTGAACAGTTTCGTTATCTGGGGATAATAGGAGCTGCTCAATAGACTCTGAACTAGAGATGGGCAAACTGAAACACGTAGCTGTTTCGAAACAAATGAAACAGTACAATGTAATGTTTCGATACGCTGTTTCGAAACAGTGAAACAGTTTGTGTTTTGTAATCTAATAAACCCACACATTTTATCATCTTGAATGTCTGCTATATAAGTATGCCCATATAAACACAAATGAGGTGCGAGAGCGCTAATCATATCGCAGAAAGTATGAAACTATCACTTAGGCGTATTGGCAGTTTCGTATTTCATGCAGCAAATGCACTGCTTTCGTGTCGTGTGACTTTCATACTTTTCAATGGGCTGAGGACAGCCATAGCTGAAGACAGAAGAACCACCACGAACGGAACTGAAGATGGGAGCAAACTGCAGAAACTACTGATATGCTACTGGGATTCCCAAATTCCGTTAGTATGGGTAATATACCCATCCTGCTAATTTCCATGCACACAAAGGGAATCATTGTGGATAATAGGCACATTGACTATAGACTCACAAATAACGCCAAATAATTCGAATAAATAACAAAATATAACAGAACAAATTTTTGTCTTTAAAGGTGTTTCGAACCGTTACTATAAATTCACCATGCTCCCCAGCCCTTCCCGTTCACCATTACACTATAAGTGATATGTTAGACAGATTGCTTGCAATTATACCTACATCAAATTTACACTCCTGGAAATTGAAATAAGAACACCGTGAATTCATTGTCCCAGGAAGGGGAAACTTTATTGACACATTCCTGGGGTCAGATACATCACATGCTCACACTGACAGAACCACAGGCACATAGACACAGGCAACAGGGCATGCACAATGTCGGCACTAGTACAGTGTATATCCACCTTTCGCAGCAATGCAGGCTGCTATTCTCCCATGGAGACGATCGTAGAGATGCTGGATGTAGTCCTGTGGAACGGCTTGCCATGCCATTTCCACCTGGCGCCTCAGTTGGACCAGCGTTCGTGCTGGACGTGCAGACCGCGTGAGACGACGCTTCATCCAGTCCCAAACATGCTCAATGGGGGACAGATCCGGAGATCTTGCTGGCCAGGGTAGTTGACTTACACCTTCTAGAGCACGTTGGGTGGCACGGGATACATGCGGACGTGCATTGTCCTGTTGAAACAGCAAGTTCCCTTGCCGGTCTAGGAATGGTGGAACGATGGGTTCGATGACGGTTTGGATGTACCGTGCACTATTCAGCGTCCCCTCGACGATCACCAGTGGTGTACGGCCAGTGTAGGAGATCGCTCCCCACACCATGATGCCGGGTGTTGGCCCTGTGTGCCTCGGTCGTATGCAGTCCTGATTGTGGCGCTCACCTGCACGGCGCCAAACACGCATACGACCATTGTTGGCACCGAGGCAGAAGCGACTCTCATCGCTGAAGACGACACGTCTCCATTCGTCCCTCCATTCACGCCTGTCGCGACACCACTGGTGGCAGGCTGCACGATGTTGGGGCGTGAGCGGAAGACGGCCTAACGGTGTGCGGGACCATAGCCCAGCTTCATGGAGACAGTTGCGAATGGTCCTCGCCGATACCCCAGGAGCAACAGTGTCCCTAATTTGCTGGGAAGTGGCGGTGCGGTCCCCTACGGCACTGCGTAGGATCCTACGGTCTTGGCGTGCATCCGTGCGTCGCTGCGGTCCGGTCCCAGGTCGACGGGCACGTGCACCTTCCGCCGACCACTGGCGACAACATCGATGTACTGTGGAGACCTCACGCCCCACGTGTTGAGCAATTCGGCGGTACGTCCACCCGGCCTCCCGCATGCCCACTATACGCCCTCGCTCAAAGTCCGTCAACTGCACATACGGTTCACGTCCACGCTGTCGCGGCATGCTACCAGTGTTAAAGACTGCGATGGAGCTCCGTATGCCACGGCAAACTGGCTGACACTGACGGCGGCGGTACACAAATGCTGCGCAGCTAGCGCCATTCGACGGCCAACACCGCGGTTCCTGGTGTGTCCGCTGTGCCGTGCGTGTGATCATTGCTTGTACAGCCCTCTCGCAGTGTCCGGAGCAAGTATGGTGGGTCTGACACACCGGTGTCAATGTGTTCTTTTTTCCATTTCCAGGAGTGTATGTATATGTCTAATAACTGTCACTCTACGCCTTTTTTTATTCAAAATGTTTAGGCTTACTTGCGTTTCTTAATATGATTACTGTACATGAACAGAGAAGAGTATGTTATAAAAAAAGTGTAATTTAATTGTATGATTTTCACATATTTATTATTCTGAATGTGAATAGTATGCGTTGTTTTATTGTTTGGTTAGTATTCTGCTTTAGCAGATGTAACGCCATTTCGGAATAGGACAGTCAGCTAGAAACGAAGCTTTATTTTCGGATATCCTAAGCTTCATGCTATTGCCTGTCAAAAAGATTTCGACACTCTTGAAAGTGTTTCATGAAGTGGTATGTTGTGTTTCAGTACCTGTGCCGAGCCCGAATCTCGTCCGACACAGAGCGGAATGAGACATCACTGTTTCGATACAATTAGTCCGTTCCAGGCACAGGTGGACTGAAACAGCCTTATTTTGAAACAACGACACAGTTTCTGTGTCTGGCTCGAGATCGAATCTAAAAAAAAAAGGCTCTGAGCACTATGGGACTCGACATCTGAGGTCATCAGTCCCCTAGAACTTAGAACTACTTAAACCTAACTAACCTAAAGACATCACACACATCCATGCCCGAGGCAGGATTCGAACTTGCGACCGTAGCGGTCACGCGGTTCCAGACTGAAGCGCCTAGAACCGCACGTCCACAACGGCCGGCGAGATCGAATCTGGTCCGGTTATCCGAGACAGAGGCATAATTAAACACCACTGTTTCGACATAGTGAACCACAGCCGTTCCGAAACACTGAAACAATTCCACGTATCGATACACTGTATCGAAACATAGAAACAGTGGCCAAGTCTACTCTGAACAGCTCTGAGAGTACAATAGCTGATAGTAGCACTACTTGGTTAAACATTTATTTGTTTGGAATTTTACGCTTTATCGTTTTCAGAATATAGTGTAAATTGTTATAGTAAACTGGATTTTCTATGAATCCCACACATCATCCTATACCCTCAGCATAACGAACTTCAATGATCAATAACTCTATTTCTCCATCACGGTGGGCACAGTGAAATTTAATTACGGGCATGACGTTTCTGCTAATCAGTTTCTTGCTGTCCACAGCTCGTGGTCTTGCGGTAGCGTTCTCGCTTCCCGCGCACGGGGTCCCGGGTTCGATTCCCGGCGGGTTCAGGGATTTTCTCTGCCTCGTGATGACTGGCTGTTGTGTGTTCTTCGTCATCATTTCATCATCATTGCCTCGCAAGTCGCCGAAGTGCGCCAACTAAAAACGACTTGCAATACGGTGGCCGAACTTCCCCGCATGGGGCCTCCCAGCCAACAATGCCATACGATCATTTCATTTCACTTTCTGGTTGCCAACATAGTAGTTAGAGAGCCTGTGTTGAGAACAGCAGCAATACAATAGGAGATATAAATTTTCCACCCGCCGCCCCACAGAATGCCTAGCTGTCACACTACTGTCAAAGACAAAACCTTGCTATAATGTCCCGTTATGTTATTTCAGAATCACTATTTCCATAATAACTCATTTATGTAATATCCTTGAAGACGTACCGAGTCTACAATGAGCAGGGATTTATTGTCGATGCGAGTAGATTACTTGAGTTTGCTCACGTTTTTTGCGTGTGTTCGTGTTGTAAACTTGTTGTTGTGAATGCGTTTTCAAGAATTTTGCATCGTAATATGCCAAAAGCGAAGAAGTTTAATTACAGTCATAAATTTTACGATGATCCTCTTGCTCTTTGTGGGAAATAGAAAAATGAAGAAATTGTTTCGCCGCAACAAAGCGAGGTTAGGGCTAAAAGTTCGTCAGGCAGTGCTTGAAAACGCAGGTTGAAACACCTTACCGAAAATGAACGAGAAGGAGTTGTAAATAGTGAAAATAACGGGTAAATTTTAATTAGGAAGTGCAAGGTTTCAGAATTGTTTTCTTTCTGTTGCTAAATGTAAAAACTGTACCGATGAAAAATAACTTAGTGAGGGCGTAAGTAAAAGAGAAGGCCTGTCTGGCAAATTTGTATTGGAATGTGAAGTGTGTAAAAGAACGAAATGTACAGCGACATCTCCTATAACATGCACAAAATGTAGTGACATGTATATTCGCCTTTCTTATGCCCTAAGACGTTTTGGGAAGGAGAGAAAGGCAGCCCAGATGTTGTGTGCTGTAATGGATTTTCAACCACCAGTTGAAACAAGTTTGAGAGCTTTTATAAACGTGGACATAATGCCCTAACAGAAGTCAGTGAACATCTGTGTGGAAGAAACCGAAAGAAGTTACAGGTATTTGTCAGTATACTGATATTGTTGCTGCATTGAGCGGTTCCTGGCGGAAGAGAGACTATACGTCGCTGAACGGACTTGTCACTGTTGCCTCAGTGTACACAGGCAAGGCGATGCACTGTGAATGTCTGACAAAACTTTGCCAAGGCTGTGCCAGTAACGTAAATGAACACAAATGTGACAAAAGCTTTGAAGGTTTCAGTAATGGTATAGAAAGCAGGGGGCCGTCTCTATTTTTAGTAGGCCAGTTGCTAGACTTGGTATACGATACACTCATTACCTGTGTGATGCTGACTGTAAAAGCTTCAATAGTGTTGCAGCTGCTAAACCGTATAGTAAAACTGAAGCTAAAGAAGCAGAATGTATAGACCATCAGCAGAGAATGGGGGTAAGACTCAGGAAACTCTGCAAGGACATGACAGAAGAAAGAACTCTCTGTTCGCAAAGGAATAGTTGGACAAGACAGACTCGACAAATCAGCAACAGAAAGCCTCAGAGAATATAATGGTCTGGGCATCAGGAGAAACAGCTAAAATGTCAGTGGGATTAGAAAGTAATTTGAACAACCCTGTTTCAAAGAACATCCACTTGTGGGCATCCACAGCGTGGTCTCTGCCCAAATGGAAACACTCCATGGTGCATGTGTAATAGGTGTGAAGCAAATGCACAAAACATACACATTCACACCCAATGCCAGAAACTGTTGTGATAGAACTTAAAGCCAATATCCAATGATATTTCAGATTCTAAACTCCTAGAAAAATGTCTACATGGAAAAACACAGAATCCGAATTGAATCTTCAGTAGTTGCATTTTGGTCTGCTTGCCAATAATCACTTTTGTAGGCCTGTCAGGTTTTCAGACTGGTGTGATGAACGCTGTAATATGTTTTAATGATGGAGTATCAAACCGTGAGCAGACTAGGCATCAAAACTCGGTACAACATGAAAAAGTGGGCTGCTACAAGTGGACAGGAAACGTCTCCCTGACGCTGAAAAATCTGCCGAAACCATGAAAAACAGGCCAGAATACCAAATAAAGGAGAAAACTAAAGAACACGAAATGACACTCAGAATGAACAAGATTATGGAACTCAAATATTGTGACATGTTATCATTGAGAAGGAAATGACATGCAAATCTTTAGTTTCAATTTCTCATTATCAAAGTTAATATATACTTAGATATCATTATCCCATCCAATATTGCGTGAATAATAATATAGTGCTTCCCAACACAGTGAACCACAGTATTCAAGAACTGTTAAAAATTTTAAGCTGGAAATGTCATATTTTCTTAAAAACTGACTTCTAAAAACATTTTATTAATACACAAAAGTAACAAATTGGTAAATATTACTGTTTGACTGTTGCAACAACTGAATGATTAATAGAGTAAAATTTGCTTAGATCTTTTATTTTGAATAGTGTGGAAGTATAGCGTACTAGAAATAAAAATTACATATAATTTAGTATGTAACATTAATTTCAATATTCACTCCACTTTGTAACCCATGTTTCCCATTTTTTTTTTCCACATAGAGGTCACAATGTACTCATTCTTCTATAAAAGTTTCGATTCAATACCTACTACAGTTTTTTACTTGTTAGATTGCAAATTATTTGTAAATGCTACCGGCTATGACGTCTAGGTCTCCTTAATCCTGATTGGTATTCGAAGTTCAGTGGATAGAAGGAGTCCAAGTATAATATGTGTAGACAATAAGATGAATTTATGCAATTCGTTATATCATCGTCTCTAAACTACTTATCAAACACTTCCAAAATGTGCAAAAATGCGAAATATAATCTATGTGTACACTACGCACTCCACCAGAGAGCGTCACACAAAAGGGGCCTCTGCTACCATTATCATATCCCTCTGTCCTTGCCTATTGGCGAATGATGCTTTGGAAGGTCAGTATATAAAACATCAACTGGAACAATCACGTAGAAAATGCTGCGGGGTAGGCCAATAAAAGACTGCTTCTTATTGGGAGAACACTTACACGATGCAAGAAACATATTAATGAGACTATCTATCTCAACTTGTGCCCTCTTCTGGAGTACTGCTGTGCGCTATAGGATCTTTACCAGACAGGACTGATAAAGGATATCGAAAAAGTCGAAAAATGGCTAGCTTGTTTTTTATTATCACGAAGTGAAGAGAATCCTATGGATATGACACACGTGTTGAGGAGAGAAACATTAAGACAAAGGTATTTCTTGTTGTGTTGAGGTCTTTTCACGAAATTTCAATCACCAACTTTCTCCTCTGAATGCGAAAATACTTTGTTGATTCCTACCGTCATAGGGAGAAATTAACATCGTATTAAAACAAGAGAAGCCATAGATCGCACTGTAAGATATAAATATTGGTTCTTCTCACATGGGGTTCAACAGTCGAAAGGAGGTGAAATAGGTGGAGTGTGTTTCTATGAACTCTCTGCCAAGCTCTTAACTGTAGCGACATAGAAGTAGATGTACAAGCTATAATATCTTTCATTTTCCCGTTGTCATCCATTTCCAAGTTGGGAGGAAGTAGAATGTCGCCTATCTCTTCTTACACCGTCGTTTCATGGCATTTAAATAGTAAACATCTTAAAGATTTAAATGTCTTATAAACCAGAACATATATTAAAATGTGCCTGTTGCAGTCCCCATCTTATTAATTTAGCTAATTCGCCTTGTGGTCCGTATATCATGTGCATTTAAATCAATGCCGATAGCTTTGTGAACAACAGATCTCTCAATTCTTCATACACTCATTACATGAAATACAATCTCAAAAGTACAAAATAATATTATGACAGTATTCGTACACAATACGCAAGTACTTTAGAGACGCAGAGAGCGTCAGAGATAGAGAGAGAGAGAAAGAGAGAGAGAGAGATAGCGGATACTTCTGTTGATGATAGAAGACACTGTACTAAACAACATTAAATCAATATTTACATTTGCAGACAAATAATTAAAGCTATTACACTGAAGGGCCACAGAAACTGGTATAGGCATACGTATGACCCTGAATAAGGAAAAGTGTGAAGTTATTCACATGAGTACTAAAAGAAACGAGCTAAATGTCGATTACGCGATAAGTCACACAAATCTGAAGCCTGTAAATTCACCTTAATACTTAGGGATTACAATTACAAATAACCTAAATTGGAACGATCACACAAATAATATTGTTGGTAGAGCAAACCAAAGACTGCGATTCATTGGCAGAACACTTAGAAGGCGCAACAGGTATACTAAAGAGACTGCTTACACCACGCTTGTCCGCCCTATTCTGGAGTGTTGTTGTGCGGTGTGGGATCCGCATCAGGTGGAACTGACGGATGGCATCGAAAACTAGAAATAAGGGTAGCTAGTTTTGTATTATCGTGAAATAGGGGAGATAGTGTCACAGACATGATACGTGAATTGGAGTGGCAATCATTAAAAGAAAGGTGTTTTTAGTTGCGACGGGATCTTCTCATGAAATTTCAATCACCAGTTTTCTTCTCCGAAAACATGCTGTTGGCACCCACCTACATAGGGAGAAATGATCATCACGATAAAATAAGAGAAATCAGGGCTCGCACAGAAAAATTTAAGTGCTCGTTTTTCCCGCGTGCCGTTCGAGAGTGGAACGGTAGAGAGACAGCTTGAAGGTTGTTCATTGAACTCTCTGCCAGGCACTTTATTGTGAACAGCAGAGTAATCACGTAGATGTAGATGTAGATGTATCCAAATACAGACACATGCAAACAGACAGAATACAGCCCTCCGGTCGGCAACGATTATACAAGACAAAAAGTGTCTCGCGCAGTTGTTAGATCGGTTACTGCTGCTACAATGGCAGGTTATCAAGATTTCAGTGAGTTTGAACGTGTGTTATAGTCGGGGCACGAGCGATGGGACACAGCAATTCCGAGGCAGCGATGAAGTGGGGATTTTCCCGTACGATCATTTCACGAGTGTACCGTGAATATCAGGAATCAGATAAAACATCAAATCTCTGATACAGCTGCGGCCGGAGAAAGATCATGCAATAACAGGACCAACGACGACTGAAGAGAATCGTTCAACGCGTCAGAAGTGCAACCCTTCCGCAAATTGCTGCAGATTTCAGTGCTGGGCCATCAACAAGTGTCAGCGTGCGAAACATTCAACGAAACATCTTCGATATGGGCTTTCGGAGCCGAAGACCCACTCATGTACCCTTGATGACTGCACAACACAAAGCTTTACGCCTCGTCTTGGCCCATCAACACCGATATTGGACTGTTGATGACTGGAAACTTGTAGCCTGGTCGGACGAGCCTCGTTTCAAATTGTATCGAGCGGATGGACGTGTGCGTGTATGGAGACAACCTCATGAATCCATGGATCCTGTAAGTCAGCAGGGGACTATTCAAGCTGGTGGAGGCTCTGTGTGCAGTAGGAGTGATATGGGACCCCTGATACGTCAATATACGACTCTGGTACGTGACACGTACGTAAGTCCATTGTGCATTCCGACGGTCTTGAGCAATTCCAGCAGGAGAATGTGACACCTAACACGTCCAGAATTGCTACAGAGTAGCTCTTCTGAGGTTAAACACTCCCTCTGGCCATCACACTCCCCAGACATGAACATTATTGAGCGTATCTGGGATGCCTTGCAACGTGCTGTTCAGAAGAGATCTCCACCCCCTCGTACACTTACGGACTTATGGACAGCCCTACAGGATTGATGGTGTCAGCACTACTTCAGACATCAGTCGAGTCCATGCCACGTCGTGTTGCGGCACTTCTGCGTGCTCTCGGGGCCCTACATGGTATTAGGCAGGTGTACCAGTTTCTTTGGCTCTTCAGTGTATTAACAAAATGTTTTTAGGGTGGCTACGTGTCACAAGCAAGCTATTAACGTTCATCTTTACCTATGCAGTAGGTCAGATACAGATGTGTGGACACTCAATGGAACGTCTATGCTAACAGGTGTAGCGCTCTTTGCGGCATAGTAACATCAGATAGTAGATTTTGTGATGTGTTTATGATAACAAAATTTTGTGATGTGTTTACGATAAGATCATCAGATGCAGAGGGAAAGACAACTAGGGGGTACATTTTAAGATACTGGTCATCACAATATCTGTACCAATACCCTAACACCAGTTTGAAAATTTAATACTTCGCGGAGTAATTTAGGAACAGAGTTAAAAATTGATGCAGATGCTTGAATTGACATGTGGTTTATTCAAACAAAAAACGAGCACGAAATTACCAACCGATGTTACTTCATATGATAATAATGCAATAATTAGTAGAAAATTGATTTTTAGCAAAGACAGTTATCTATATAGCACACGTTCAGCGTGTTAGCCATCATCACTAATAGTCAAGGGACAATGTTGTGATCGACACTATGTAGCATATCACTAGGTTTGTTGAGAAATTGCTGCCAGATGTTGTCTTTTAGCATCCTTAATGAGGTCGGACGATCGCGGTAGACTTGCAACTTAAGGTAACCCCACCACCAATAATCACAAGGATTTATTGTCATCGTTTCATAAGCTTAGCTTACTGATAATAACTTGACACCAATGCCTATGAGTTTAACTTGTACACTACAGCACTGAAGATGATCACTACGTGATTGAAAATCGATTTTGCTCTCAATAAACCATCAATATTACGGCCAACGCTGATCTTCTCCCTAATTTCACGTATATCGTCGTTGTGCACACAGCACTCTATGGCGTCGCCAATCAATAAGTTATCTATGTGCTGCGTAAATACCAATCCCTGCATCGCGCGTCCGTACTCTGCAATTTTACTTGCAATTAGCAGCCATTTCATCGCATTACAACTTCCCTATACACACCATCATCAACACCATCAAAGAATTTCACCGAGCTCTCGAACCTATCTACCGGTTCAACTACACTTTTCGTTGACTTCCATTCTGGGTTATTTTTACACTTGACGATCAAAATCTGGTCTGATATTCGGCAGGGTAGTGTTCATAGCAATACACAGGTAAGACGTTGACCTGGTCAGCCCACTCGAATTGTAGGTTGCCTGTCTAACGGTAATCAAGGGCAAAAAGTTGACTTTACATAATTCAGGTAAATTATTGGACGATTTTAAATGCTTCCATAATGTAACCACTTAGAGGTCTAATAATACGTTAAAGGTCTAACAAGTAATTCGAGTGTAAGCGTCGATAAAAAATGTTTCCGTTTGAGGGCGGTGCTCTGGTGTACAAGCAATGCAGCGCGACTCCCATGTGGATACATAAGATGTGACGTGTAGGCAAGCGATCGGTGTGCATTTCGTGTCTTCCCGACGAGCGTGCTGTAAATGCAGAAACTTGATCCATCTACAACTATATCTACATGGATACTCTGCAAATCACACTTAAGTGCCTGGCAGAGGGTTCGTCAACCACCTTCACAATAATTCTCTGTTATTCCAATCTCGAGCAGCACGTGGGGAAAACGAACACCTGCATCTTCCTGTGCGACCTCAGATTTCCCTCATTTTATTTTGATGATAGTTTCTTCCTATGTAGGTCGGCGTCAAGAAAATACTTTAGCATTTGCAGGAGGAAGATGGTCACTGAAATATCGTGGGAAGATTCCGTCGCAACGAAAAACGCCTTTGTTTTAATGATGTCCACTCCAAACCCCGTATCATGTCCGTGACACTTTCTCCCCTATTTCGCGATAATAAAAAAACGTGCTGCCCTTCTTTGAACTTTTTCGATATACTCCGTCAATGCTATCTGGTAAGGATCCCACACCGTGCAGCAGTATTCTAAAAGAGGGCGGACAAGCGTAGTGTAGGCAGTCTCCTCGGTAGATCTGTTACGTTTTCGAAGTGTCCTGCCAATAAAACGCAGTCTTTGATTAACCTTCCCAACAACATTTTCTGTGTGTTCTTTCCAGTTTAAGTTGTTCGTAATTGTAATTCCTTGGTATTTACCTGAATTTACGGCCTTTACATTTGACTGATTTATTGTGTAACCGAAGTTGAACGGATTCCTTTTAGCACGCATGTGGATGATCCCACACTTTTCATTGTTTAAGGTCAGTTGCCAATTTTCACACCATATGGATATCTTTTCTGAATCGGTTCGCAATTTGTTTTGATCTTCTCATGACTTTACCAAATGATAAACGACAGCATCATGTGCAAACAAACTAAGACTGCTGCTCATATTGTCTCCTAAATCATTTATATAGATAACGAACAGCAGAAGGCTTATAACATTACCTTGGGGAACGCCAGAAATCACTTCTGTTTTACTTGATTACTTCCCGTCGATTACCATGATCTGTGACCTCTCTGACAGGAATTCACGAATCCAGTCAGGGTATTCCATAAGCACGCGATTTCACCACAAGCCTCTTGTGTGATATAGTGCCAAAAGCATTCTGAAAATTAGAAATACAGAGTCAATCTGAAATCCTTTGTCAATAGCACTGAACACTTCGTGTTGGCGATGTTATTACTGATTGCGTCCAAATAGGACCAGTGTGCTGCTATTCTTTTCTTGGCTGCCGAAGCACAAACACTAGTAGACATCCATCGGAGAATGAAGAATGTATACAGGGCAGCATGTCTGTCGAAACCCATTGTTGTGGAATGGTGCGCCAAGTTCTGTGCTGGCTGCGATTCGACACAAGACGCCAGTCCATATCGGGGGCCAGCCTCGTCACGGAAACTATTTTCACCACAGGGAACCGGAGACGAAAGCGTCGATGATCAGTGGTGTCATCCGTGACCTCCTCGTCCCATCGAGTTCAAGAGCCAGCCACCTGCTGCAAAAATGATGCTCACCGTGTCCTTTCATTAGCGGGCCCATAGGCTTTTGATTTCAAGGAACCTGGGGTCTCCATCACTGGGGAATAGCACTGTGCAACGTTGGACCAATCACGGGTGTAGTTGACGCTAAACGTCCAGAAAAACTGCTCCAGGAGGTGCTGGTTATTCATGATAATGCATGTCCCCATATTACAAATGTCGTAACACAGAAGTTATGCTAGTTCCATCACGAGACACTCTAGTACCCGCCAATAGTTCTGATCTACCTCAACGCGATTGTCACGTCTTCAGTTGCTTAGAAAAAGGCCTTGGAGGGTCAAAGATACATTTTGAGGAGGATCTGCAGGAGGCAGTAACAGACTACCTCATGCAGTGGGACACGGTTGGTGGGGTGACTGCCTGAAATTGGAAATTTGTGGTAAGGTCTCATGGGACCAAACTGCTGAGGTCATCGGTCCGTATGCTTACACACTCCTTAAGGGGACCACACCCTGCCTGTCTAACCCATGTTAATTTAGGCAAGTATATGACCCATTTCTGAAAAAACTATTTGAGGCAGGACCTTAATATTTTTACTGTGTGTTACATGATGCCAATAGAGTCAACTGTACTAATCTACTTTATCCATTTTATAGTTTCTAAGAAATACTTTTTTAAATTTATTAACAAAAAATATTAAGTTTTTTCCGCAGAAAACATTTTTTTGTGAACTTCCTAATGGGGGAATATTAATGAATGTGCTACCAGAGGTGCCTTTTTATGTTATGCAGAGTCTCTGAAAATTTAATTCATTTATCTATGATGGTTTCTGATATAATGGGACATATGTACTGAAAATTTTAGTTGCAGGAAATTAACTTCAAAGAAAAGACTTTTGAAATTTGTTACTTACAGTTAATTAAAACTGTCCTGCTGCATATGATGGCCCTTCTTTGGCCTCTAGCAAGTTTTTCAGCTTCTTTTTCACCTTCCTGGATGTTTGTCATACTTTCTTGGCCATATTAGATGCAGACCTGTCTGCATCAGCTATCCTCATTTTATCACAATGTTGCAGTCCAGTGATCATATTTTAAGTGTTACAACTGAATGTAATAACAGCATCATGAACTCCTAGTTTCTTTGTATGAACGCCTACAAGTACAGTTGTAGGAAGGCAGTTCCCAATTATGCTGTTGAAACAGTCATTTGGGTTCTGGGTATTCCCATGCAGACTTTTTCTTAGGTCAGGATGAGCCAAGTCTCTGACAATAGGTTTAATTGCTGTAATAACAGCAGCAGGAAGAGACTGCTGGTGACAATAAGATTCTCCAGTTGCCTGAGCCCTATTGTATTTTCACCACGAATTTTCTCTTGATGGACATAATCCATGACATGACTTATCATCAGTAGAGGACTTATGGAAGAATATGGCCCAAACATATCTCCTCATTTCCTCCAGATGTTCTTTATTTCTCCTAATTGCCTGCCCATAGTATACTTCAAGTTTTTTATTTCAGTTTTAGTTAACCGACTCTGTCCAGTCAACAGCTAGTTTTCTCAGCCTTGTTCCCAAACGTTTTTGAACATAGCCTACACATTCTATTTCGCTAATAATGGCATCTCCATATGGCATCTCCATATGGCTTAGAGTTCACCACATTGTTGTATGCCTTACTGTCACCATCGCCCAAATATTTGATGTAGTGTACGCCTCTTGTTTCTGCGGAGCGATGAAATATTTGTTGTACTCCATGAACTTCCATACCACCTATTGCTCCTCTAAAATTAGCCATACAGTTGTGTTCTTTATGTTCATTGACCTTACAACATTTGCAATATTTAGACATTATCTCCACATCTAACACTTTACCGGTGTCTACACTCGTGGCAGTCACTACTCCATTCAGAGAAGTAGGTCCTCTTTTCTGCCAACTTCCATCAAGTGCAACTGCAGTATCCGAACATCCACCATTTTCCTCCACTGCTTTCCTAGCAGCCAGTTTCATGCTTTCCTCACTGACCTCACATACAGCTTTCTATAACACTGCAGTCAGTTTTCTAATTTATTTGGTGGTTGATGTAAGTTCATCACTTAGCAAAATGTTCTCCCTGCAGCCATGCCCTTGTCAGTGGATCGTAAGGCATAAACTAATCTGATATTGATTTCATAAGGCCCACTTGCATCTGGTCTTGAAGAACTCATAAATGAAATCACAGCTGAGCATTTAGTGCAAATTAAATCCAATGCAACTGCTAGGCCTCTTCTCCCACTGGCACTCTCACAATTTTTCACACTCTGTGACTCACCACACTGTCTACATTGTACAAATTTAGAAATTACATCTGATAATATTATCAAATTTATAATAATGTTACTGCACCCCTTGTTACTTACAATAAATGCGTTGTAACTCTCTTGAAGTGGTGAGAGCTTCTTTGACGATGCACTTGTTGAAGAATTACAATTAGAAACATCGTTGCCAGGCAACATAACCTCTTGTACGGAAAGCTTTCTAAACTTTTTTCCTCTAAATTGTCGTTTCTTGAAAGTGCCTTTACGTTTCGTCATCTTCAATAAAAGACATAAACAAGCACTGCAAACGTAAGTATAACAATTACTTGCAATCAAGATTTCTGCAGAAAAAAATTAATATTTTTGTTGGTAAATTTAATAAAGTACTTATTAAAAACCATGAAATGTATAAAGTAGATTTTAGTACAGTTGACTCTATTATCATCGTGTAACATACAGTAAAATTATTAAGGTCCTCTATCAAATAGTTTTTTCAGAAATGGGTCAAATACTTGCCTAAATTAACAAGGGTTAGATAGGCAGGGTGTGGTCCCCTTAACTAATGGGTGTCCGGGAAGTAAGAACGAGTTTGAATTTTGTGTCATTTTGTCATATGACGGTAGGCAGCCGTGGTTTTTTCATGTTTGCTGTCTGCGACCTTTATCGTTAGTAGCCTGATACCTTTTGTGTGGTGAACATTCTTGTTTGATGTTCATTTTCGTTGTGGAGCAAATGACAACTGAACAACGTAACCAGGTGATTAAAAATCACTTCAAAAACCGTTAATGAATTGCGTGTGACACTCGAACGGAATGCTGCTCCAAGCGAATCATTAGTTCGGAAGTTGATCCGCAAGTTAGAGACCTCGGGTTCTGTTTCAATCGTTAAGCAAAGAAGGACTACGGCATCCTGTTCGAACACAAGAGAACATTGCTATCGAACGTGGCAATATGATCGTAAGCCTCAGAAAATCGGTTCGCCGACGAGCTCAACAATAGAATTTATCACCAAGTTCGCTACATGAAATCCTTTCAAAAGATCTGAAAACGCATAAGTACAAGAGTTGGAGCCTGCAGATCACGAAAAGAGGCATCGATTTGCTCAGTGGGTCTTGGCTCGACAACGGGAGAACGAGAACTTTACAAAAAGAATAATTTTCTCAGATGAGGCGCACTTCCACCTCAGTGGGGACGTCAATAAGCAGAACAGCAGAATTGGGGGTAACGAAATTCTGCGAGTGACTGTGGAAGATGAGATATATCCACAACGGACGGATGTGTGGTGTGGGTTCTCGGTAGGAGGAGTGATCGGTCCGTCCTTCTTTGAAAATGAAGAGGAAGCTGCCGTCACTATGAACGGCGACTGTTACCTAATTATGCTTTCAGATTGGTTTCTCCTCTTATTGATGAAGATGACTTGGCCCACCTGCTGTGAAACGATTGTTCTGCTGAATGAAATGTTTTGTGTCCCGCCTGGAAGGCGGCGCGTGGGGCTGCTCGCGTAAACTGAATGGGTAGGCCGAACGTAGGAAGTGAGCAGGAGCAGGTGACGTAAGACTCGCGGTACAGCTTTTTACGTGAAAGTACATTTAATTATTAGTCAATGACATACGTAACTTTACACTGAAGAGCCCGTAGGTGCGGAACCATATTCCCGTCGTAAGTAGATACATAGTCTCAATAGCAAGCAGGGGTTGTAGCGATGTTTCCAGGCCGCCTGCTCTTGATCAAATGGGCAGTATCTGGAGCGGAGCTCGTAGAGCTCTCCCGCTCCAGCTAGAGTGCGCTGTCGTCGGTGTCTGTCGTAGTGCCAACCCAATAACTTTAATACACCGTGGCATCGTTGCTACCGATACCGCAAAATGTGTCCTCAAAAAATTATCTCTTTGCAACCAGGAATGGCCTGCCAAATCATGCGATCTTAAACCTTGTAACTTTTTTTTTGTCGAGATTTGTGGAATCAAAAGTGTACGTGAAGAACTCGCAAACAATACACCAAGTCAAGGATGAAATAAAAAGGGTTACTAACAGAGTTCCATCCTCTGTTATGCCAGCGTCGCCTGGATCTCCGCCCCCACCCGCTTTTACAAGGCCCTCCAAATCCTTGAACGCCATGCGCTCCACCTTGCCTTCCGTATCCGCCTTCCTTCCCCCACACGGCTCCTGTATGAACTGATCCCCTTCCCCCACCTCCTCTTGTTCCTCCAACATCTCCGCATCCTTTACATTGTTCACAGGGTTGATCCCCCCCACCCTCTGGTTTCCTCCTTCCTCTCCACCCCCCGCCCGTTGCCGCGCCTCTATCGCTGTATCCCTCCCTCTCTTCACCTCCACACCCTCCATCTCCTTCATCAGGGCAATTTCCGACGCCTCCCCTTCCCAGATGACGAACTTCGCCGTGACATCTACCCTTCCTTCCAACTATAACCTGGCCTTGTTCCCCCTCCCCCCTCCCCAGGGCCCCCTTCTCCTCTTTCCTCCTTCTCCCAGAGCGGATTTTCCTCCATCCCCCCCTCCCCTGAGGCCCTGCACCCCATACTTACCTCTCTCCTTCCCACATCCCTCCCTACCTGGCCCTCTTCCGCGCGCCCCCCATTCCCCTCCCCCATCTCTTCCCCTCCCTCCCTTCTTCAGGTCTCCCTCCTCTCCTAGAACCTGGCAGATCCTCTGTATTGATCGTCATCAGTGTGCCACATCAGTGTTGTGTTCAGTGCTTTTCTCGTGTGCGTCAAGAGGTGTGATTTTAATTGTGTACTGCATTGAGCTTCGCCGTCAGTGTTACGTTATGTGCTATGCCATCCGTCAACACCTTTGTGCTCCAGTCATACTGTGCCTTGTGTTCTTTTAATCGTCACAATGTGAGGCTTTTTGTGTGTGCTACTTTTAAACAATTTTTTATCTCCATTTTACAGTCACCCCGTTTTTTTGTCTATTGCCTTCCATGATGTTCTCCCTTTTTTCTATCTATGTTCGCCTTCTTCTCTCCTTTGCTGTTTTTAAATGTCTTCTATTGTTTTGTTCTATGTCTTTCGGCTGAAGAGCAGCGCATATGCTGCTGCCAGCCCGCCCCGATGGGGAATTGAAATACAATAAAGAAAAAAAAAAGAAAAAAAAGAACAGAGTTCCACAAGGTGTTTGTGAACGCGTCATCGAGAACTCCAATGAACGCATTGTTAGTTGCCGCGCGGCCCACGATGGTTATATGGACGACATAACTTTTCATACATAAATGGGAGAAGTTGCTTAATGTGTTTGTACAAAAATTTACATTTTCAATACATTTTGTGTTTTCTATACTCGCCCCTATTTCTCGCCCTCCACTATCTCTACTCGCAATAAATTTTGCAGACAGTTTCCACATACATCACTAAATGTACGTGCAACGTTATATCATTATATGCCGCACAGATAGTCGGCCGGAGTGGCCGAGCGGTTCTAGGCGCTACAGTCTGGAATCGCGCGACTGCAACGGTCGCAGGTTCGAATCCTTCCTCGGGCATGGATGTGTGTGATGTCCTTATGTTAGTCAGGTTTAAGTAGTTTTAAGTTGTAGGGGACTGATGACCTCAGATGTTAAGTCCCATAGTGCTCAGAGCCATTTGAACCATTTTGCCACACAGATAACGTAAACACTCAGATGCCTGAATAACTAGATTTTCTTAAAACGGAGCACAAGTTACCCAGAACAAACTCACGTGCCGTGTTACAGTGAGAGCGTTTCCTTAACGAGTTACCACAAACTTTAAACTCGATCAGAACTCTCCGTTTCCAGACGCAAACCTTTCACTTGTTTAACATGCAATATTTAACACACTAATTCATTTGTAAGGCAATCAGAGTTTTGATGCTGCTTTATGTGTTGGTGTTCGATGATGATATTACTGGCTGTTCCACTAAGCGGAACTGTATCCAATGTCTTTCTGAAGTCAAAGAACACTGAGTTTGTGTGGGCCGGAGTCTACAGTTGTTACCGTAAGTATCAAAAAGATTTTAATTTTGCGACATAATCACGTTTACGTTTTAAGAAAACTAGTTTCGACTCTCAGTTGAGAATCCTCAGCTCCAAGTGCAACAACAATGTTCCTGTGCTGCATATGCAACTGAGGATTCTTGTTTCAGACAGTCGAAGCGAGTTTTCTGAAAACATAAACCTGATTCGGTCGCATAATAAATCTTTGTACCTTCGTTGCATCTGATCCTATGTCCTCAACATGCACGGCGATAATCATCGTATCTGCGAAAACTATCAAATTAACAACGAATCTGCAGTCATTTCAATTTTTACCGTTCACTCATCACCTTAGCAAGATTACTGCAATTGGGTGCCCTCTTATGTATGGACTTCAGAAAAAATGGTTCAAATGGCTCTGAGCGCTATAGAACTTAACATCTGAGGACATCAGTCCCCTAGAACTTAAAACTACTTAAACCTAACTAACCTAAGGACATCACACACATCCATGCCCGAGGCAAGATTCGAACCTGCGACTATAGCAGTCGCGCGGTTCCGGACTGAAGCACCTAGAACCGCTTGGCCACAGAGGCCGGCATGGGCTTCAGAGTGTAAGTTACTAAGACCATTGCGTAACAAGAGTAGAGCACTGTCAGAAGAGAGATCATGTTCCAGCTTTCCAGCAGGTCCAGTTCTTTTGCGTTACAGACGAAAGGTGTGCAACTGAAATGGTGGAGAAACTAAAAACGCAGTCCACAGATCAAGTACGTGAGACGTGAGACGTGAGACGAATCTTGTGAGCAAAACGTCGAAACTGCATGCAGATTTCACTTGAAATGGACCAAATGTATGCCGCTTCCAATTGTAGTGAATTAGTGCCAAAAATTTAACCAAGGCCACAACCGACATGGAAGGTGCTGATTGGGAAGACCAGATCTTGCGCGATGCGATTTCCATCTTTTTGGCAAACCGAAAGAGGGAAAGAGTTTCCACCGACGAGGAAGTTCACAGAGCGCTTATCGAACAGCTCCGTGATCAAGGACCGTGTTTCGATTCTCAGAGAGCTCAACGATTGATAGAATCTTCCGATTTTGTTTACAATGTGTCGGTGACTGTACTGAAAAATATGGTGATGTATATGTGTCACTTTGAAGCACAGTGTAGCATTCAATAGCAAAAATGTGCAAGTTAATTTTTGATGTCCCCACGTACATCTAAGCAACCATTCTATATATTTTAAGTTATGTTCATAGCGACACACATTTTATGATATGTTTCGCGTTTAATAAGGGATAAAACATTTAGGAATAACTGGGGGGGGGGGGGTTGGGAAAATAAAATTTTCTGCACCTTAAGATAGGCAACCCTTCTTACACTGTCCACACAAAGGACAATTGGTTGGCCTATCTTAAGGCGCAAGGAATATTTTTCCTGACAGTTTTATTTTGCCTGCACCATATAACATGAATAACAGCAGCTATATCAGAAAAAATACAGTTCATATTATTCCACCAGAAGTACATTGTCAAAAACAAATTAGAGGCAGATGGACTTAAACTGAGGGTGCTAGCAGCAACTAAAGTAAGTGAAAGGAGGAAGGAGGAGAGAAAGAGGAATGTGGTAGGAACACAAGTATTGAAGAGAGGGCGAAAGACAGTGGCCTGACTCACTGAGAAGTGAAAACAGAAACAAACACAGCTGGGAGAAGATGGGAGCTTATGCTTTATTGTTAGACAGGGGAAGCTGGCACTGTATGATAATCTTTTCAGCGAAGTGTTATGAGGGTGACAAAAGGAAACGATTCTGCATTTCCTAAACATGCAGCAGAGCATTCAGTTTTGTGCACACTACAGGGCAGCGTGTTCAAAATGGTTCAAATGGCTCTGAGCACTATGGGAATTAACATCTGAGGTCATCAGTCCGCTAGAACTTAGAACTACTTAAACCTAACTAACAGAAGGACATCACACACATCCATGCCCGAGGCAGGATTCGAACCTGCGACCGTAGCAGTCACACGGTCCCAGACTTTAGCGCCTAGAACTGCCCGGCCACTCCAGCTGGCACAGCGTGTTCCACAGGCGGACAGCAGCAGCAGAGGAGGAGTTTCTGTTTTACGGATGGGCACAGCTAATATACGAGAAAAGCGAGACGTTGTGTTGGGATCGTGATGGCATAGCATGTATATGATCTCTGATGCTAGTTACTGAGGTGGTTATGCAATAATGAGCTTATGAAGCAGACACACAGTGTGGTAGTCACATAACTTGTCTGGCCAGAACTATCCCAACTGGCCATATCGTGCGTTGATGTGGTGTTGTGTACATAGTTCCACGTAGTCAGCGGGTACACAACTTTCCCACTAGAGCGCGCCCCGCTAAGCACAACATCGCAGGCGCAGCACTCGGCTGTCTCCTCACTTCAAGATGGCGCTGCCATAGAGACGGACCAAATTCTACTTCCACTGATCCGCATATTAATATGTAACGCAGCCAATGAGATTGCTGCTATCGTAGAACCTTTTCTCCTTGTGGATCACACTCGCGCAGTGATACATGAATGCACGAGGTATTATAACAAGTGTAAGGCCTCGGGTTAGTTAGTCTGCATTTGTCTGCACCAGTCTGTACCAGTCTGCATTAGTCTGTACCAGTCTGTACGAGTTCTACATTTGTCTGTACCAATCTATAGTCAAGTTTCAGTCTGCGCCTAATAAGATTACCATATTCCTGTACATAGCCATGAAGATAAATGTATAGACACTTTTGTCAAGGATCAGAGATGGTTCAAATGGTTCAAATGGCTCTGAGCACTATGGGACTTAACTTCTGAGGTCATCAGTCCCCTAGAACGTAGAACTACTTAAACCTAACTAACCTAATGACATCACAAACACCCATGCCCGAGGCAGGATTCGAACCTGCGACCGTAGCGGTCGCGCGGTTCCAGACTGTACATAGCCATGAAGATAAATGTATAGACACTTTTGTCAAGTATCAGAGATGGTTCAAATGGTTCAAATGGCTCTGAGCACTATGGGACTTAACTTCTGAGGTCATCAGTCCACTAGAACGTAGAACTACTTAAACCTAACTAACCTAATGACATCACACACACCCATGCCCGAGGCAGGATTCGAACCTGCGACCGTAGCGGTCGCGCGGTTCCAGACTGTAGCGCCTAGAACCGCTCGGCCACCCCGGTTCGCTATCAGATATATATGTGAGAATAAGATTAACGTACCAATACCAAAGGAACTTCAGATGGTCGATCGTAAACAGCATCCAGAACCAAGTTAAGTAATTTTTATGCTTGTTATTATTTTAATAAATGTGTGTGAAAATTAATCAAGTTCTGTTTAAAGTTGGTCACCGTCAATCTGCTACTCTAAGCGTGCAAGTGGCATTTCTATCATCTAACCTAATGGCAGAAGATAAACACGCCACGATAAGACCACGAGACATATTGCTGACACTCGCCTGCTTCGTTAGAGCGACAAGTCAAATAATCTGATGGTGTGTGTACTGAAGGTCATACAGTATGCACACCACAAGTGGTCAAATAATGTTGCAAGATAAACAAGCATTGACGTTTTCTTCCGACTGTCTACAGTTTTCTTTACTCAAATAGTGCTGGATTACATGACAGTACACTATTATCACAAAGTTCAACGAATTCTAAAATCTGTGCTTGGAAGGGCACAATGTGACAAGTTTCAACTCACCTTGGATAATGGCTGTGGAGGTTTCGCTTGCAGCCCGCCGATCTCTATGACGGCCGGCACCAGCGGCTTGGGGTAGTCCGTGCTGAAGTGGGTGTTGACCATCACGAAGCTGACGTTCTTCTCGATCTCGCTGGGCAGCGGCGTAGAGTCGCCGAAGAAATTCCTGCTGAGCTCATCCTGCTCTGGCAAGTACAGAAATCTGCGGTAGAGCCACACGTACGTGTCAAGCAGGAAGTTTTGCATCCTCTCGGTGAAAGTCATGTGGTCGGTCAGAGGCAACGTGTACGTGTTCACGTAAGACGGGTTCTGGAAGTTTCCCGTCAGATCGTTCGCCCACGGAGGAGAGGCGTAGGCAGCGATACCGATGACTGGAGGGTTGCCGAATTTGCTGACAAATCCCAACACGCATTCCTGTAAGGCGACTTCCGTGATGACGAGGTCGAACGTCTCGTTCTTCGCCAGCTCCAGCAACTGTCGAGCGCCTTTCGAGCTTAAGGTGTGTCGGCAAGTGGTTAGTCCCCAGGTGAAGATTTCCCCGACCATACCCATCTGACTTATTTCAGCAAAGCTCTCGTAGTCGTAATCTTCATGTATTGCCTCGTATGCCCCTTCTATCAGGATCTCCCGGAGGTTGGGAATGAGTTTCTTCTCCCGGTCTGGAGCGAACACGGTCACCTGGTGACCGCGTTTGGCGAGCTCGAGCGTGAGGGCCCGGTTGAAGATGTGGTGGCTGCGAGAGACGGTGGTCATGAGGCAGAGGATGCTGGCCGACTCACAGAGGCCCGCCAGGCACAGGACCAGTACGGCTGACGACCACACTGTAGTCTTTCTCATCCTGGAACAGCAGGACATCATGAACTACTCACAGATGTTCGTCGATTAAAGAATCTTGGCTGGCTTACAGAATCCTACAAGTCACAAGTAAAGTACAGACACTCACGCCCTGAAACTATGGGGAACCATCAGCAGGTGAATATGTGGTAGCTTCAAGAGATAGTACACTCCTGGAAATTGAAATAAGAACACCGTGAATTCATTGTCCCAGGAAGGGGAAACTTTATTAACACATTCCTGGGGTCAGATACATCACATGATCACACTGACAGAACCACAGGCACATAGACACAGGCAACAGAGCATGCACAATGTCGGCACTAGTACAGTGTATATCCACCTTTCGCAGCAATGCAGGCTGCTATTCTCCCATGGAGACGATCGTAGAGATGCTGGATGTAGCTGTGGAACGGCTTGCCATGCCATTTCCACCTGGCGCCTCAGTTGGACCAGCGTTCGTGCTGGACGTGCAGACCGCGTGAGACGACGCTTCATCCAGTCCCAAACATGCTCAATGGGGGACAGATCCGGAGATCTTGCTGGCCAGGGTAGTTGACGTACACCTTCTAGAGCACGTTGGGTGGCACGGGATACATGCGGACGTGCATTGTCCTGTTAGAACAGCAAGTTCCCTTGCCGGTCTAGGAATGGTAGAACGATGGGTTCGATGACGGTTTGGATGTACCGTGCACTATTCAGTGTCCCCTCGACGATCACCAGTGGTGTACGGCCAGTGTAGGAGATCGCTCCCCACACCATGATGCCGGGTATTGGCCCTGTGTGCCTCGGTAGTATGCAGTCCTGATTGTGGCGCTCACCTGCACGGCGCCAAACACGCATACGACCATCATTGGCACCAAGGCAGAAGCGACTCTCATCGCTGAAGACGACACATCTCCATTCGTCCCTCCATTCACGCCTGTCGCGACACCACTGGAGGCGGGCTGCACGATGTTGGGGCGTGAGCGGAAGACGGCCTAACGGTGTGCGGGACCGTAGCCCAGCTTCATGGAGACGGTTGCGAATGGTCCTCGCCGATACCCCAGGAGCAACAGTGTCCGTAATTTGCTGGGAAGTGGCGGTGCGGTCCCCTACGGCACTGTGTAGGATCCTACGGTCTTGGCGTGCATCCGTGCGTCGCTGCGGTCCGGTCCCAGGTCGACGGGCACGTGCACCTTCCGCCGACCACTGGCGGCAACATCGATGTACTGTGGAGACCTCACGCCCCACGTGTTGAGCAATTCGGCGGTACGTCCACCCGGTCTCCCGCATGCCCACTATACGCCCTCGCTCAAAGTCCGTCAACTACACATACGGTTCACGTCCACGCTGTCGCGGCATGCTACCAGTGTTAAAGACTGCGATGGAGCTCCGTATGCCACGGCAAACTGGCTGACACTGACGGCGGCGGTGCACAAATGCTGCGCAGCTAGCGCCATTCGACGGCCAACACCGCGGTTCCTGGTGTGTCCGCTGTGCCGTGCGTGTGATCATTGCTTGTACAGCCCTCTCGCAGTGTCCGGAGCAAGTATGGTGGGTCTGACACACCGGTGTCAGTGTGTTCTTTTTTCCATTTCCAGGAGTGTATTTGTCGAGTACAATAGTTTTCCTGGGTCTCAGGGTCCCACCAACCCAAGTGTAGTGTACTCACGAGGAATCTGTTGTCTGTTTCATCGCGAAGTACTAGGACATAAACCAGTTAAAATATACGAGGGTAATCCCAAAAGGAAGGTCTCCTATTTTTTTATAAGTACATATACCTGGAATGAGATTTTCACTCTGCAGCGGAGTGTGCGCTGATATGAAACTTCCTGGCAGATTAAAACTGTGTGCCCGACCGAGACTCGAACTAGGGAACTTTGCATTTCGCGGGCAAGTGCCATGTCTCCGCAGTATCCTTTCTGTCAGGAGTGCTAGTTCTGCAAGGTTCGCAGTAAAGTTTGGAAGGTAGGAGACGAGATACTGGCAGAAGTAAAGCTGTGAGTACCGGGCGTGAGTCGTGCTTCGGTGGCTCAGATGGTAGAGCACTTGCCCGCGAAAGGCAAAGGTCCCTAGTTCGAGTCTCGGTCGGGCACAGAGTTTTAATCTGCCAGGAAGTTTCATATCAGCGCACACTCCGCTGCAGAGTGAAAATCTCGTTCTGGGAACATCCCCCAGGCTGTGGCTAAGCCATGTCTCCGCAGTATCCTTTCTTTCAGGAGTGCTAGTTCTGCAAGGTTCGCAGGAGAGCTTCTGTAAAGTTTGGAAAGTAGGAGGCGAGATACTGGCAGAAGTAAAGCTACATATACCTGTTTATTTCTACAATTGTTTACATCAGTTTACAGCTTGAACATTTATCTATTTTTTGACATAATCACCATTTGTGTCGATGCATTTTTGTAGACGCTGTGGCAGTTTTTGTATGCCCATGTCATACCAGCTCGCCGCCATGCTGTTCAGAAAGTTAGGAACCTCTTCTTTCACCTCATCGTCGGAGGTGAATCGCTTTCCGGCCAAATGTTCTTTTAACCTAGGGAACTGGTGATAGTCACTGGGCGCCAAGTCAGGACTATAGGGTGGTTCAAATGGTTCAAATGGCTCTGAGCACTATGGAACTTAACATCTGTGGTCATCAGCCCGATAGAACTTAGAACTACTTAAACCTAACTAAGGACATCACACACATCCATGCCCAAGACAGGATTCGAACCTGCGACCGTAGCGGTCGCGCGGTTCCAAACTGAAGCGCCTAGAACCGCTCGGCCACACCGGCCGGCACTATAGGGTGGGTGGGTGGTTATGTTCCACTGAAACTGTTGCAGGAGAGCAACGGTTTGCCGAGCGATGTGTGGGCGAGCGTTGTCATGGAGAATGTGGACGCCCTTGCTCAACATTCCTCTTTTCCGGTTCTGAAATGCCCGTTTAAGTTTTTTCGGAATCTCACAGTACCTGTCAGCGTTAATTGTGGTCCCAGCGATTCAGCTCCGACGACGAGGTGTAAGAAGAGGTTCATAACTTTCTAAACAGCATGGCGGCGAGCTGGTATGACATGGGCATACAAAAACTGCCACAGCGTCTACAAAAATGCATCGACACAAATGGTGATTATGTCGAAAAATAGCTAAATGTTCAAGCTGTAAACTGATGTAAACCATTGTAGAAATAAACAGGTCTATGTACTCATCAAAAAATAGAAGACCTTACTTTTGGGATTACCCTCTTAGCACTATGAGAGATGGTGTTCATCACGTAAGGAATCTTCACTGAGTCTCATTACACACACGTACAGTGTAGCTTATATCCACACTGAAGTCTCCCACGTCCTGAAACATTATGACGTAATCAACCAGTGAACGTTTGGTGTTGTGACGGATGTTCATCAGCCACATCATCTTGTCAGACACAAAGATGCTCACCAGGTAGTGAAAATCTCCTGGCTGTGCAAAATGGTGCTCATAAGGTGATTAGTTTTTTTCCTCACAGGGGTCCACCAATAGCAAGATTAGTCTACCTGACACAGCCTTCACATAGCAAATGAATGAATACGTCGCCGGTTTGAGGTTACTCGTCATCTACAGTACGTTGGACGACAACAATGTAACCTGTTAGGGCGTATAGTCAAGCGCTGCCACACCAGTCGGGAATGGTAGAGCGTAGATGGCTGTGAGAAGACGTCAGCCAATCGCATGCTGACTGGACCTCCCTCCAGGATGACAACGCAACAGCAGCGGCCCTATGTGAACAGGACATAAGCGCCGCGCGCGACTTATGCGGCCCGATTCAACAGCAGCTTCAAGACTATTGTCTGGGATATCAGCGTCAACTCCACTTACTGCGCTTGTAGAATCTACGTAGCACAAACTTGTGATAGTTTATATTGAAGAAGACTGCTTATTTTGTACGTCGCCCTTTGCTTGCAACGCTTCTGTGTAATTGTCAAAGTTAAGTATTGTCATTTACTTTGTGTAATAAAAGTCATTAATACGATTTGTTTAAATTGTTTTCTAGCGAACCGAGTATCGTCGAGAATAAAATGGTCGACACCAGAGCGAACCCTTACACATTCAAAATAGTACAAAATCCTGATTTTGTGAGAATGTGGTGGTTGCGGGAGTTGTGCCTATCTATACGGCTTGTTGTTAGACCCCAACAACGTGGAGGGTCAGTATGGCCAAAACCTAGAGGGCAGTCTTCTACATACTGAAACAATAGGACATTACGAACGTGTGATTAATGGTGTGCATCAGAAATCATAGTGGGCTTACAGGGACGACCAGTGAGAGCCTTAGAATGGCCAAAACACAATTGTACTCTCATAAGGTAATTGAGTGTGTTGGCCTCACTGGGACGAACCAGAAATAGGGTCAGCTTTGATGACACAGGATATTATAAATGGCTGTACAGGTGATGGTATGGTGTATACTCTTTATTTGCAGTATCTTGCAGTACTTACGAGATCTCCCACCAGAGGGCAGAAGGGCCGACTCCGAGACTAAAGCCTCCCACTTCTTAAAACTATGTGACAGTATTAATTTGTGAGGATGTGTTGACGATGAGAGGTGGTACTTAACATACGCACGTTATTGTTGGATTCACAAACTCGCAGTAGAAAGAGGGGCAGTATACCCAGTCTGTGGTTTTACATGTCCTGAAACCGTAGATTATTATCTATGGATGAAGATGTGGTGCTGTGACAGTGATGCTCTTCAGGAATACGACCTCGGCAGACTCTCAATGGCCAACTACACAAAAGCCCAGTATGATCGACACACAGACAGATAGTTCAAACACTGAAATACGTTACCAGTAGGATCTGCAGCGAATTGACGCGTGGCGCATGGAATGGCAATTGAATCTCAATGTAGACAAGTGTAATGTGCTGTGAATACATAGAAAGATAGATCCCTTATCATTTAGCTACAATATAGCAGGTCAGCAACTGGAAGCAGTTAATTCTATAAATTATCTGGGAGTGGGAATTAGGAGTGATCTAATATGGAATGATCATATAAAGTTGATCGTCGGTAAAGCAGATGCCAGACTGAGATTCATTGGAAGAATCCTAAGGAAATGCAATCCGAAAACAAAGGAAGTAGGTTACACTACGCTTGTTCTCCCACTGCTTGAATACTGCTCAGCAGTGGGGGATCCGTACCAGATAGGGTTGATGGAAGAGATAGAGAAGGTCCAACGGAGAGCAGCGCGCTTCGTTACAGGATCATTTAGTAATCGCGAAAGCGTTACGGAGATGATAGATAAACTCCAGTGGAAGACTCTGCAGGAGAGGCGCTCAGCAGCTCGGTACGGGCTTTTGTTAAAGTTTCGAGAACATACCTTCAGCGAAGAGTCAAGCAGTATATTGCTCCCTCCTACGTATATCTCGCGAAGAGACCATGAGGATAAAATCAGAGAGATTAGAGCCCGCACAGAAGCATACCAACAATCCTTCTTTCCACGAACAATACGAGACTGGAATAGAAGGGAGGACCGATAGAGGTACTCAGGGTACCCTTCGCCACACACCGTCAGGTGGCTTGCGGAGTATGGATGTAGATGTAGATGTAGATGATGTTGTCGCTATGAGGGTGGGGCTCATTAGTGGCAGGACTCTGGCTGACAGTTAGTGGTCTACTGTACAGATGGCCAAGAGTGAAAAAGCAGGATATTATCACTGGGTAAAGATGTGCGAAGTATAGTGCACATCGTTCACAGAATCGTGGATGGCTTTCATAGTTCCACCAGGCAAATCTGGAATGTAGTCTCCAACACCCCGAAATTGTCAGACTACGAGCGAAGAAATGGTGATTGTAATGAAGGTAAAATTCAAATCTGTCTACACCTGCTTCCTTTGGAATTGGAACTATTACATTCTTCTTGAAGTCTGAGGGTATCTCGCCTATCTCATGCGTCTTGCACACAATATGGCGGAGTCTTGTCGTGGCTAGCCTTTCCACGGCTGTCAGTAGTTCTGACGGAATGTCGTCTCCTCCTGGATCCTTGTTTCAGTTTAGGTCTTTCAGCGCAATGTACGGAGGTGGCCATTTTTGAAAGTGATACATGGGTGATACACAGTTTAGACAAGAAGAGAATAGAAGCTTTTGAAATATGATGCTATGGAAGAATGCTGAATATTAGGTGGGTAGATCACGTAAGTAATGAGGAATTACTGAATAAAATTGAGAAGAATAGAAATTTGAGGCACAACCTGACCAAAAAGAGGGGTAAATTGGTACGACGCATTGTGAGACATCAAGGGATCAGCAATTTTGTATTTAGGCGAACTGGGGAGGCGGAGGGGGGGGGGGGGAGGTAAAAACCGCAGAGGGATATCAAGAGAGGAATACAGGAAGCAGATTCAGAGGGATGTAGGTTGCAGTAGTTACTCGGAGATGAAGAGGCTTGGACAGGCTGTGTAATATAGTGATTACTCCTTGCTACTGCAGTGTTATCTTCAAACTGTGAGGAAGGAGGACAGGCGTTCCAAGGCGCGGAAGCAGAGACGATGCTGAGGGCATACGAAACTAGGAGAGATATTGTTACATGAACTAAACAGTAAGGGGAGAGCCTTGCGAAAATGCAGACGCCCCCAGACGCGGTCCCAGGGCGTTAGTTACTCCTCAAGGAATTAACATGTAACTTTATATGTCGTCTAGACGCTGTAGTAGGTTGTCACTGTAGAAGTTTGTAACCAACAGGCACGTACTAGTGTATAAAGCCAGCTTGATGCCAGGCCTGAGAACAGCAACGTCAGTAGACTCACAAGGGTTAGAAAGAGAGCGAAAACGCCAAGAACTGTTGACCCAGCAGTCCCTATTCCGGGGAGACAAAGGGGCGGGGCTAAATGACGTATAACAATAATGTTGCAAGCCTTCTTTGGCAGAGCAGTTACGTTTAGCTTTCAGCTGAACAATGTTGATACCAAATAGGGACTAAGTGCAACTGCATTAACATCCCCGCCTTAGGAGCAGTAGAGGGGACCCAACATGTGATTGGCAGGCAACTGCAAAAGACCCACGGGATTAGCTGGGTGGCTTTAAGTGGGAAAAACAGTGCCCCCACGCGACTCTTAAAAACCCCTAGATTCCGGATTTCGGCAGAGTTCTCAGTCAGACGATCTGGGCACGGAATCCGCGACCGTCGACTCCAGCCTCGGTCCAGCTCCGCGCAAGTCTGCTCTCTCACTTGGAGTGCCTCAGTGAACAGTGTCACGTTCAGTATGTTTTGTTTTGCAACTAAGTTGTAGCCTTAAGATGCTGCTAGTGTTTGCTACTGTGGTTAGCATCCACTCCTGGGACTTCTGCACTGGTGTCTGTTGTAACAGTGTTATTCGTGCTGTTTCTAACCCTAGAACAAGCCTCCAGTGTATTAGTTAGTCCTGCCTGGAATAAACAGCTATTTCAAGACCCTGTTTGTCCAAGAGTCTCCACAACGAGTTCCCTGCCGGGTCTCACCACCTGCATTTCTAGTAAATGCCTGTACCTGTGTTGGCTCAGATAGAAGAAAACAATCAAATGCCTTCCCTGTGAATTGTCCTCCTGCTTTCTGCTCTCTACCGCTCGGGAGCGCAGACTGACCAGCAACCCCTTTATCCCTCTCCCACCTATGTCAGGACACGACCGATGGAGTAGCATGGAGAGCTGCATCAAACCATTCTTTGGACGGAGGGCCACAACAATATCAGTAATGAAGATTCTCATCAGAACCTGGACAACGGTAGGACCGCAAATGATTACATTTTGGGGAGACCAACTTTGCCAGTAAATGGTCCATGACAGCCCACGTCCAATAACTGTAAGTTTGTCTTGCCACTGCACTAGTGACGGGTGTAATGCCTCCGGAAACATAAGAACTACTTTCAATCGATTTAGCACTGCCTTGAATAAAATCATCATTCCTAGTTTCTACTTGCCTTTCAATACTACTACCTTCTGACTCTTGCTCTGAAACTCACCGTAGTTAATCTAAGTATTGCATATTTCGTCCGTAGACAACTTGCGAGCCATTTCAAGTATCAGCACCTACCAAGACGTACACGCAACAAGCACTTCGGGCGCAGCGTGAAACAGCTACCATCTCAACAGCATTTATTTAAGCATCGCGTCCCAGCCATGAGCAACGCAACTGAGCATTTGCAGTACTTCCAGGAGATTATATAAAGGGTAGTTTCAAGCTATAGTTCTACTGGATAATTTACTGATAGATAGCTTCTTGAAGAAAGAAATCCAGATGAACACTCACTGCTGGGGATTAAGAAATCGTTACGATATTTTAGGTACTGTAAGAAATGGCGACAAAAATGTATATATTCGTTTTTAAATAACTCATTTCAAAATGTAATGTATGGAAAAACCGTCCATTTGGTTAGCTATGTGTTGAGCCATCAATAAATAAATTTAAAGAAGTGTAGCTCCCAGGCAACACATTTGCGTAAAGAATAACCTGCCTGTATTATCACTGCCGCGGTGCTAGGCAGCAAGTGAGAAATCAGTGCATTGAGTATACCTGTAGAACAGTAATTTATTCTGTAGTATCTCTGTTCACAGGAAATAAAGGTCACAAAATTTCAAAGTTTTACGAACAAAAATACTTTCTTTATAGACAGACTAATTTTCAAAACATACAATGTGACCGCTTTTCCGACTCTAGAACTTGCTTTTCATAAATCTCATACAGGAATTTTGCGTGCATATATCATATTTAATATGTTGTTGAAATATAGCTACAAAAGTAGGCAAAGTAACTGAATAGTTCCGACCGTATGGCGGGGTAATGTTTTTATTTATGAGTGGTGATTTGATGAAAGTAACCTTGCAAGGAAAATGTCAATAATTTCGTAATAGAACTGTATGAGTTCTTTCGCTCATTTTAAAAAGGGACAGTTATAAAAGTGACCATATCTTCACGCTAATTGATAACATTACCATAAAAAAATGGTTCAAATGGCTCTGAGCACTATGCGACTTAACTTCTGAGGTCATCAGTCCCCTAGAACTTAGAACTACTTAAACCTAACTAACCTAAGGACATCACACACATCCATTCCCGAGGCAGGATTCGAACCTGCGACCGTAGCGGTCGCTCGGATCCAGACTGTAGCGCCTAGAATCGCACGGCCACTCTTGCCGGCTAGAGTTAACAATTGAAGGTGATAAGCCGTTCCCTTGTAGATCACTAGTTTTTATTACGAAAGATAAAGATATTTATCCTATTATTTGAGTTGAGCTATCGCATTCCTTCCAAGTACTGTGTCTGTTAATTTTTCTTCGAAACGAAATTATCTGATTGTATGTACGAGGGCTGTCCAGAAAGTAAGTTACGATCGGTCGCGAAATGGAAACGACTATGAAAATCCGATAAAACTTGTGTTGGGCAGTGTCTCTAGTATGACTCTAGGTAGAATAATGTCGCTCTTTTCATTCCTGAGCTCTTAGTGAGCGCGTAAAGATGTTACAGAAAATAGTGTCTCCCGCCAAGTACGAGGGCCTGGTGAGAATTGTCCCCTGAAGCTATGCAACCGACATTACACAACTGTCGTGCGGTTTCTTCTTCAAGACAATTCTCAGCCTCATTCTGCAGGGACAATGAAGATGTTCCTGCATCGTTTCAATTGGAAATGTTTGGTTACCCACAATACAGCCCGTAATTGTCTCCCACTGAGTTTCATCTCTGCTCAAACGAACCGCTGGCTATGAAGACAACATTTTGGCACAGACAACGAGCTTTAGGCCAGCGTAGAGAATTGGCGGAAAGCACTGGCGGCTGCCTTGAGAGTATTGGAAAGTTGGTACAACGCTACGACGAATGTCTGAGTCAGAACGGCGACTACGTAGAGAAGTAGCTGAGAGGTGTAGCTAACTGTTACAAATGAAACATTTCTGATTTTCACTGTGATTTTCATTTCGCGATCAATCGTAACTTACTTTCTGGACAGCCCTCGTATTATTTGTGTGCCTACAGAATCGAACACTTTCTTGATGTTAACACATCAGTGCTCATTATTTTCTTTTCGTTTGTTGTTGACCCAGCGTGGCTACTTGGGTGCACAGCGACAATCGCTCCATGACGAGGCGCAAACCAGTGGCCTTGCGCAACGTAACCAGCTTGTAAATACTGTATGAAATACAGGAAACGCTGGTCAGTGAGCGGGGGCAGATAAGAGAAGCATTTGCTGAGCGTTCGAGATAAACTGAGATACTCTGAGGTCGACGCTTCTGCGGACACGTGCTGAGCACGTGGTGTTGCCGCAGGTCTCCCTACGCAGGCGCGGACTGTTAACAATCCTCATTTTGATCCCTTGTACTAATACATCTACATACATACTTCGCAAACCATTGTACGGTGCGTAGCGGAGGGTACCTTGTAGCACTGCCAGTCATTCCCTTTCCTGTTCCACTGCCCGAATTTCTCATACCTTGTCTTCATCTACATCTACATCTACGTGATTACTCTGCTGTTCACAATAAAATGCCTGGCAGAGGGTTCAATGAACCACCTTCAAGCTGCCTCACTACCGTTCCACTCTCGAACGGCACACCGGAAAAACGAGCACTTAAATTTTTCTGTGCAAGCCCTGATTTCTCTTATTTCATCGTGATAATCATTTCTCCCTCTGTAGGTGGGTGCCAACAGAATGTTTTCGCAGTCGGAGGAGAAAACTGGTGATTGAAATTTCATGAGAAGAACCCGTCGCAGCGAAAAACACCTTTCTTTTAATGATTGCCACTCCAATTCATGTATCATGTCTGTGACACTATCTATCTCCCCTATTTCGCGATAATACATAACAAGCTGCCCTTCATTGTACTTTTTCGATGTCATCCGTCAGTTCCACCTGATGCGGATCCCACACCACACAGAAATACTGCAGAATAGGGCGGACAAGCGCGGTGTAAGCAGTCTCTTTAGTAGACCTGTTGCATCTTCTAAGTGTTCATGGTCGTTACGCGAACTGTACATTGCTCACAGCAGAACTGTTCTACAATAAACCGCAAATGCCGGTTCTCTAAATTTTCTCGCTAGTGTTTTGCGACAATAAATCATCTTCCCTCCATATTCAAGTTCGCAAGGTTTCTCCGTAATACTACCGGTAAAAAACCTAACATCACGCTTGTGAGTTGCTTAAATGTCTTTATTGCGACCTGGTGGGGACCCCAAAAACTCGAGAAGTACTCAATAATGGGTCCGATTAGTGATTTATTGTTCAAATGGCTCTGAGCACTATGGGACTTAACTTCTGAGGTCATCAGTTCCCTAGAACTTAGAACTACTTAAACCTAACTAATCTAAGGACATCACACACATCCATTTCCGAGGCAGGATTCGAACCTGTGACCGTAGCGGTCGGGCGGTTACGGACTGAAACGCCTAGAACCGCTCGGCCACTCCGGCCGGCAGTGATTTATACGAAGTCTCCTTTACAGATGAGCTATACTTCGCTAGAATCCTTCCAGTAAACCAAAATCGACTATATGCCTCCCCTGTAACGTAGTTGCTCATTTCATTTCGTACCTCTTTGCAACGTTGTGCCTAGGTATTCAGTCGACGTGATTCTGTCAAACTGCGCCCCATTCATGCAGTATTCCAAGCATTACAGCATCTTTTCCTTTTTCATATGCATTAATTTACACTCTCTTACATTTAGAAGAAGCTGTCATGCATCCTACTGCACAGAAATTCTGCCTGAGTTACCCTGTATGTTTTTACAAAACGTCACTTTCTCCTAAAATAGCCGGCAGTTGTGGCCGAGCGGTTCTAGGCGCTTCAGTCCGGAACCGTGCGACCGCTACAGTCGCACGTTCGAATCCTGCCTCGGGCATGGATGTGTGTGATGTCCTTAGGTTAATTATGTTTAAGTAGTTCTGAGTTCTAGGGGACTGACGGCCACAGATGTTAAGTCCCATAGTGCTCAAAGCGATTGTCTGAACCGGTAAAATAAATTTCTTTTATTTCCGTTCATGATCACAGGATTATTAGGTCCTTAGACTACCGGTTATGGTCAGCGATGGCCATCTTCAGGTCTGTTGTAAAACATGCCCCAATATCATGAAGTCATATTAGAACATATTTTAAAAGAGATCCGTAGATGGTGATCGCTGACCGAAACCGGTGTGTAAGGATCATGGACGGAAATAAAAGGAAATCGTTCTGCACGTACTGGATCACTGCTCTATTCGGGACCGTGTCGTGAAATTTTCCTGTACACTGCAGCGCCATCAGCAAAGAGTCGCAGATTGCCTCTCGGCCTATGCGTCAGATTGTTATTGTTTATGAAGAGCAAGAGCGGCCCTATCACGCCTCCAACTGTCTAAAGTCTAAACTGGAAATAACAGGAAAAGCCGAGCCGTCGCGTTTTGCCCTTACTTATGGTCTTGCTATGTTGTCCGAACGAGACGGAGCCAGGTTAGAAGCACAATAGGCGCAAAGATGCGAGCTGGTGCCGTAGAGACTCGCCACTTGCGCGAATTCCACCAGCGCCACAGGTGGCGCTGAGAATGAATATATAGACTTCGCGTCGGCCTATTGCAGGCAGCACCGCCTCCTTCCCGTCACCCAGTGTGGCTTTCGGCCATCCTTCTCTTCCGACGATCTTCTCCTTCACCTCACTCATCTCCTTTCCGAACAGCTTAATTCCCGTCGCTCCGCCATCTTCCTCTCACTTGACCTCGAACGCGCTTATGACCGCGTCTGGCATTCTGGTCTCCTCTTCAAGCTCCAAACCTTTGCCCTTCCCATTAACTACGTCCGTCTGATCGGTTCCTTTCTCTCCCGCCGCCCTTCCTATGTCACCATCCATAACACCGATTCCTACACCTTTTTCCCCTCCGCCGGTGTGCCCCAAGGCTCCGTCCTCTCCCCCCTTCTGTACCTTTTGTACACGGCGGACATGCCGCCGCCGTCACCCCCCGTCCACCTCCTCCAGTTTGCCGATGACACCGCCTTCCTCGCCCTTGCCCCCCCCCCTGCAACGCTCCCAACGCCTTCTCCAATCCCATCTTGACCGGTTCACCGCTTGGTGCAACCAGTGGTTGCTCAAGGTCAATCCCTCCAAAACCCAGGCGATCATTGTAGGCAAAACCACCCCTTCCTTCCGCCTCCTTGACTTCTATCTCACCGTCTATGGCCGTCCTATCGCCCTCACTCCCACCCTTAAGTACCTTGGCGTCACCCTCGACTGTCGCCTCTCCTGGACTCCCCTTCTCCAGACAATCCAAGCCAAGGCACGTTCCCGACTCCGTCTCCTCAAGCTCCTTTCTGGCCGCACGTGGGGTCTGGACCCCTCCACAATCCTCCACACCTATAAATCCCTCATCCGCCCTATCCTTTGTTACGCCCATCCAGCCTGGATCTCCGCCCCCCCTACCTTCTATAAATCCCTCCAAATCCTTGAACGCCATGCTCTCCGCCTTGCCTATCGCATCCGTCTCCCCTCCCCCACGCGGATCCTGTATGATCTCATCCCCTTCCCCCACCTCCTCCTTTTCCTTGAAAGGATACGTATCCTGTACACCTCACGTAAACTTGATCCTCCTCACCCGCTCATTTCCCCGATCCTCTCCCACCCCCGCCCGCTGCCGCGCCTGTATTCCCACGTCCCACCCGGTCTCCATCTCTCCACCCTCCATACCCTCTCCCAAGGTGGCTTCCGCCAGCTCCCTCTCCCTGATGATGTCCTCGTCCCCTCCATCTACCCCTCCTATCAACTTTGACCCTGCCCCGCCCCCCACTTCCCGTGTCCTTTCCTTTCGGCACCCTCCCTCCCTTCTCTTCTCTTCCCTTCTTTTTCCATCTCCCTGTCCCCTCCCTTCCCCCTCTTCCCCCAGGCTTCCTCTCCCCCTTCCTCCCTCCCCCCTATCTCCCCTGCCCGTGGCATTTCTGCTCTCCCCTCTCGCTCTCCCACTCCCCTTCCTCCTCCTCCTCTCTTGGCAGGTCCCCGGACTCGCACACGTATAGTGAACATTCACGCGCCGGAGATCATCGCCTTCTGTGTCTCGTGTGTGTGACGTCGTATAGTGTTTTTGGTGTCCGCCGTCCCACTCCTACGTTCACTTGTGCCGTCGGACTCATCAGTGTTTTGTGCGCCGTACCAACGTGTTTTCAGTGTTGTTATCGTCACATGTGAACGACTCCGTGTTTTTTATGTCTCTGTGACCTCTCTCTTTTGCCCGTCACTTTGTTCATTGTCATTCACCATGTTTTATACTCTTGTAAACCGCTATGGCTGAAGAGCGGCGTAGTGTGCCGCTGCCAGCCTACCTGAGTTGTACAGGTTTTAAAATAACAATAACGTAAAAAAAACAAAAAACAAAAAAAAGCCTATTGCAGGCCGAGTACAATCCACCAATGACCGGACGACAACGGACAGAAGTCTACTCACAAGGGAACCTCCCCATCGCACCCCCCTCAGATTTACTTACAAGTTGGCACAGTGGATAGGCCTTGAAAAACTGAACACAGATCAATCGAGAAAACAGGAAGAAGTTGTGTGGAACTATAAAAAAAATAAGCAAAATATACAAACTGAGTAGTCCATGCGCAAGATATGCTCCATCAAGGAGGTACAATTTAGGAGCACCGTGGTCCCGTGGTTAGCGTGAGCAGCTGCGGAACGAGAGGTCTTTGGTTCAAGTCCCCCCTCGAGCGAAAAATTTTTCTTTATATTCGCAAAGTTATGATCTGTCCGTTCGTTCATTGACGTCTCTGTTCACTCTAATAAGTCTAGTGTATGTGTTTTGCGACCGCACCGCAAAACCGTGCGATTAGTAGACGAAAGGACGCGCCTCTTCAATGGGAACCGAAAACATTTGATCGCAAGGTCATAGGTCAACCGATTCCTCCACAGGAAAACACGTCTGATATATTCTATACGACACTGGTGACGGCATGTGCATCACATGACAGGAATATGTTGTCGACCCACCTAACTTGTACACTTGGCGAATAGGTAAAAAGATTCATCTACGTTGCCCGATTTATGGTTTCTTGTGGAGGTGATAATTACTCCCAAAAAAGTGATGAAAACATCAGAGTTTGTCACATAAACTGCAATAAATGAATCCAAAAGTCTCACAGTCGCACACTTTTCCCTGTGCTCTGTCAAAACATATGTTTTTAACTTTTTCAAATTTTTCCTTGTGTAGACCGTCAAATCCTGCATATGTCCAAGCAAATCTGAACGTGTCCTGGAATTTTGGAGAGCGAAGTTGATTTATGTGTGAGTGCCTGAACTTTGATAATTGTCTGAAAATAAAAAATTAAGATTTTCGCTCGAAGGAAGACTTGAACCAAGGACCTCTCGTTCCATAGCTGCTCACGCTAACCACGGGACCACGGTGCTCCTGAGTTTTGTCTCTCCTTGATGGAGCATATGTTACACATGGACTAATCAGTTTGTATATTTTGCTTATTTTTTCACAGTTCCACACAACTTCTTCCTGTTTTCTCGATTGATCTGTGTTCAGTTTTTCAGGGTCTATCCACTGTGGCAACTTATAACTAAATCTGAGGGGGGTGCGATGGGGAGGTTCCCTTGTCAGAAGACAGAAGAGCAGCCCTCGCCCACTTGCTAATAGATCATCGTCCAGAGCTGACTTACACAGTGAACTCTTAGAAGTGGAAAGTTGCTGCAAATTACATTTGCTATGTATAGTGAAGTTGACCTACGATTATTTGCACTTAGCCATTGAGAGTCTTTTTTGGGGGTCACTCCGAAAGAAATGCACAATTTTTTTAAACCATCTTTTATTCTACATGTTTGAAAGTCTTACAGTGTGTGGATATATCCTTTAGGAACAATATTTTGCCGGCCGGAGTGGCCGAGCGGTTCTAGGCGCTACAGTCTGGAACCGCGTCGCCGCTGCGGTCGCAGGTTCGAATCGTGCCTCGGGCATGGATGTGTGTGATGTCCTTAGGCTAGTTAGGTTTAAGTGCTTCTAAGTTCTAGGGGACTGATGACCTCAGAAGTTGAGTCCCATAGTGCTCAGAGCCATTTGAACAATATTTTCATTTCTCCACATAATTTCCATCCCTCTCAACTGCCTTGCGCCATATTGGAACCAGCGCCTGTATACCCGCACGGTAAAATTCTGGGCCAAACTGTTGGAGCCACTGTTTGGCAGCGTGCATAAGGGATTCATCACCTTCAAACCTTGTTCCACGAGGAGAGTCTTTTAGTTTCCCAAAGAGATAATAGTCACATGGAGCCAGGCCAGGACTGCAAGGTGGGTGTTTCAGTGTTGTACATCCGAGTTTTGTGATCGCTTCCACAGTTTTTTGACTGACATGTACCTGTACATTGTCGTGCAACAGCAAAACATCCTGCTTTTGCCGATGTGATCGAACACGACTCAGTCGAACTTGAAGTTTTTTCAGTGTCGTCACATATGCATCAGAATTTATGGTGGTTCCACTTGTCATGATGTCCACAAGCAAGAGTCCTTCGGAATCGAAAAATATTGTAGCCATAACTTTTCGAGCAGAAGGTGTGGTTTTGAATTTTTTTTCTAGGGTGAATTTGCATGATGCCACTCCATTGATTGCCTCTTCGTCTCTGGTGAAAAATGATAGAGCCATGTTTCATCACCTGTCACAATTCTTCCAAGAAATTCATCTCCACCATTCTCGTACTGTTCCAAAAGTTCGCTGCATACCGTTTTTCTTGTTTCTTTGTGAGACACTGTCAACTTCCTGGGAACCCACCTGGCACAAACCTTTTTTAACGCCACCACTTTCAGTATTCTGCAAACACTTCCTTCCCCTATCCCAACGTAGCGTGACAATTCGTTCACTGTGATGCGTCTGTGAGCAGTCACCAATTCGTTAACTCTCTGCACATTGTCTGGAGTGTGTGCAGTAAGAGGCCTGCCGCTGCGAGGACAGTCCTCAATATTGCCGCGCCCGCTTTCATCACGTGACCTGCTTGCCCACCGACTAATTGTACTGCGATCAACAGCAGCATCTCCATATACCTTTTTCAACATCTTGTGGATGATTCCCACTGTCTCGTTTTCACAGCACAGGAATTCTATGACAGCGCGTTGCTTCTGACGAACGTCAAGTGTAGCAGCCATCTTGAAGACATGCTGTGACGACGCCACTCACGGGAACAGGTTGAACTAAAATGAGATTTTCACTCTGCAGCGGAGTGTGCGCTGATGTGAAACTTCCTGGCAGATTAAAACTGGCAGAAGTAAAGCTGTGAGGACGGGGCGTGAGTCGTGCTTGGGTAGCTCAGTTGGCGCCGGTAACTCAGCGTGTTCGGTCAGAGGGTTAACTGCCTTCTGTAATAAAAAAACTGAGTTAATGGATCATCAACGAACTTAAACAGATGTCGTACGACGTCCGCCCCGAGCAGATGCAACAAACAAACGCGAAAAAACTGAGATTTAAAAAAAAATGGCAAAGGTCCCGAGTTCGAGTCTCGATCCGGCATACAGTTTTAATCTGCCAGGAAGTTTCACGTTGAAGTAAGTTTGAAAACAAACTTTTACACATGCAGAAAGAAAACTGTATTTTTACAAAAATAGTGTGCATTTCTTTTGGAGTGATCCTCGTATATTACATGCAGTATTGCAGACTTCGTTATCCGACAAGTCACAAAGAAAAGAAAAACTTTTTAACTCATTTGTGTGGCTTTGTTACTAATTTGTTGGGGTGTTGTAGAACCTTCTTTCTCCTATGCTGTTGCCTGACCCTAGGGCTTAGTAATGTAATAGTGACAGGGAGAAATTGCCTGAGCAGTGTACTGTACTAGAAGACGTTTCACGAACTTACAAATTCTGTCTACCGTAGCAACAGTGGCAACTGGGCCTCCACAGCAGTAGTGGCGAAGCCCTTACAAAACTGGCGACCAAGGTTTACAAAACGTCTAACTATAAAAGTTTCACCTATGGTCTAGAGCGGCCGTCGGCAGCAGACGGACCGCGGAAGGTCAAAAACTGGTCCGTCAAAGATATTTTCAAAGTATATATAATATACTCAAATTATTTTAAAAAAATATTTTTTTACGAGAAAAAGTACCACCACAGCTGTATCTTGAGAACGTCTCTCCTCAGGCCCCACCACTGCCAAAACAGTACTTAATTTCTATATATACATCTACATGGATACTCTGCAAATCACATTTAAGTGCCTGGCAGAGGGTTCATCGAACCACCTACACAATTCTCTATTATTTTAATCTCGTATAGCGTGGGAAGACTCAATATCTATATCTTTCCGTACGAGCTCTGATTTCCCTTATTTTATTGTGGTGGTCGTTCCTCTCTATGTAGGTCGGTGTCAACAAAATATTTTCGCAATCGGAGGTGATAGTTGGTGATTGGAATTTAGTGAGAAGATTCCGTCGCAACAAAAAATACCTTTCTTTTAATGATTTCCAGCCCAAATCCTGTATCATTTCTGTGACACTCTCTCCCAGACGGAGGCCCCGCAGCAGAGGGATTACCCGGTGTCTCGAGTTATACCCTTAAAACTGTCAGAGATCGAATACTGTAGCACTGTCGCACGATGTCAGAGGTGCGTGACAAGCGCCATATGGACTGTAAGAATTACGAGCAGAGGCTATTGGACGTCGGTCCTAGCTCAACGATGACTCACTCGGCCCCACTGAAGCCTGTTGAGGGAGTCCAATTATCTCATGGAGCTCGTCCGCTGACTGCCGTCGCCAGCAACGCAAGCTGCTTTCACACGATGGAATCTGCAAGTCACCTAGCACGAGTCTCGTTTCGATCCTTTCTCAATGACTAAGCACTGATGAGCCAAAACATTACGACCACCTGCTGTTGACCATCTGTCTAATGCGATGTGTATGGCCATTAAAATTTGTTAAAACGGCCTTGATCACTAAAATATTTTGTTTAAACTGGTGACTGGTTTCGATCTGTTGTACTGTGATCATCCTCTCACCTCTGCAAAGAGAGTAGTAAATCAGCGTAGAGGTATCAAAATCATTATAAAGCGAAATAGTTGTAATATATAATTAATATGAATAGTATGCCCATGATGATGGCGGCTGGAGCTGGGTTGGCTGAGCTAGCTGCTCCAGACAGATGTAATACACCGCTGTCTGTAGCTCAGCTGCTCGTGGCTAAGTAGAGACAGACACGCCCCCCATCGCCAGCATGGCGTCATTACTGGCCGACGGCTATGAGTCTGTAATGTCTCTTGCAGCGGTCTCTCCGCGATATTTTCAGAAATTTTATAAATTATTTAACTCAGTACATATCTCGAAACACCTCTTCTTGTCTCACCGATTCCTAAACTTTAATATATGACGATTATCAATGCAAAGTAGTTTCAAGCCCTATTATTCCTTGGAGCGTCCATTTACTCCATGGAATAGCTTCTCTGCTATCCATGTTTTATATTATGAAAAGAATGAAGGAGATCTTGCCGATTAGCCGTGAAAGAAGGAGGATGTATATGTATGTATTGTTGAGCTAGTCACCATCTTGATGAGATTCTGTATGAGAAGGAATTTAATACATGAACTAAACTAAAGTAAGTGTGTTCGCGTATTATTTAACTGATTATTATTGACAGTGTCTGCTTACTACGCTGTGGTGCACGGGATCAGTGGGGAATGTCTGATTTACACTGGACGAACCTGCCGTTTTGTATGCTCAAGATATCCAGTTTATTATTTAAAAAAAATAGGCTAACACGGTTTTACCAGCAGCTCTCCGGTCTTCCCCATGTGATCACGGGAAGTTAATAATTATTACAAATGTTTTCAGGAGATCGACTGACAATTTTCGTCGCACCGAGACTTCGAAATTGCTTCACTGCCTTATGGAATTTAAGTTAAGCTCAATTTAATCAGGACAGAACAGTATTGAACTGTGTGAATGTGATAAGCTTGCTTTGTGAATGAAAATTCCCATGTTTTTTACTATCCTGATCAGTGAAGCTAAATCAGGCCGGTGTGAGAGAGGTTTTCAAATTTTTTAGATCCCACAAAAAAAAAAGTCGTCTGCATAAGTAATAAAAGCTACTCCTAAAATATGCTGACTTTGACCATAAAAGTGAAAACGAGAATAATTATTCATTTTAAACTCAAACTTCATATATAACAATTTAAACGTGGATAAAACTTCGTTAATCATGAGAATGGTCGTGTGAGAGTTGGCTGCCCTCTACAGGTGACGGATGGTGGGACGCCAGATTGGTAACTATGGAAACGACACTTTCATCGATTCCTCTATAGACCAAATATGTTGTGAAGGTTGGCTTGTGCAAAGGATGCCATCCAGTGCCCATGGAGACGATGTCAGAATCGATAATGTATCAATCTTTCGTGAAATTAAAAGATAATTCCTTAATATGCGTTTACACACATGAAATTATGTGCTGGGTCTGTCATAAAATGTGCATATCACGTACTTCCCCCCCATGAACCATGGACCTTGCCGTTGGTGGGGAGGCTTGCGTGCCTCAGCGATACGGATAGCCGTACCGTAGGTACAACCGCAACGGAGGGGTATCTGTTGAGAGGCCAGACAAACGTGTGGTTCCTGAAGAGGGGCAGCAGCCTTTTCAGTAGTTGCAAGGGCAACAGTCTGGATGATTGACTGATCTGGCCTTGTAACAATAACCAAAACGGCCTTGCTGTGCTGGTACTGCGAACGGCTGAAAGCAAGGGGAAACTACAGCCGTAATTTTTCCCGAGGGCATGCAGCTTTACTGTATGATTACATGATGATGGCGTCCTCTTGGGTAAAATATTCCGGAGGTAAAATAGTCCCCCATTCGGATCTCCGGGCGGGGACTACTCAGGAGGATGTCGTTATCAGGAGAAAGAAAACTGGCGTTCTACGGATCGGAGCGTGGAATGTCAGATTCCTTAATCGGGCAGGTAGGTTAGAGAATTTAAAAAGGGAAATGGATAGGTTGAAGTTAGATATAGTGGGAATTAGTGAAGTTCGGTGGCAGGAGGAACAAGACTTCTGGTCAGGTGACTACAGGGTTATAAACACAAAATCAAATAGGGGTAATGCAGGAGTAGGTTTAATAATGAATAGGAAAATAGGAATGCGGGTAAGCTACTACAAACAGCATAGTGAACGCATTATTGTGGCCAAGATAGATACGAAGCCCACACCTACTACAGTAGTACAAGTTTATATGCCAACTAGCTCTGCAGATGACAAAGAAATTGAAGAAATGTATGATGAAATAAAAGAAATTATTCAGATTGTGAAGGGAGACGAAAATTTAATAGTCATGGGTGACTGGAATTCGAGTGTAGGAAAAGGGAGAGAAGGAAACATAGTAGGTGAATATGGATTGGGGGACAGAAATGAAAGAGGAAGCCGCCTGGTAGAATTTTGCACAGAGCACAACATAATCATAACTAACACTTGGTTTAAGAATCATGAAAGAAGGTTGTATACATGGAAGAACCCTGGAGATACTAAAAGGTATCAGATAGATTATATAATGGTAAGACAGAGATTTAGGAACCAGGTTTTAAATTGTAAGACATTTCCAGGGGCAGATGTGGACTCTGACCACAATCTATTGGTTATGACCTGTAGATTAAAACTGAAGAAACTGCAAAAAGGTGGGAATTTAAGGAGATGGGACCTGGATAAACTAAAAGAACCGGAGGTTGTACAGAGATTCAGGGAGAGCATAAGGGAGCAATTGACAGGAATGGGGGAAATAAATACAGTAGAAGAAGAATGGGTAGCTTTGAGGGATGAAGTAGTGAAGGCAGCAGAGGATCAAGTAGGTAAAAAGACGAGGGCTAGTAGAAATCCTTGGGTAACAGAAGAAATATTGAATTTAATTGATGAAAGGAGAAAATATAAAAATGCAGTAAGTGAAACAGGCAAAAAGGAATACAAACGTCTCAAAAATGAGATCGACAGGAAGTGCAAAATGGCTAAGCAGGGATGGCTAGAGGACAAATGTAAGGATGTAGAGGCCTATCTCACTAGGGGTAAGATAGATACCGCCTACAGGAAAATTAAAGAGACCTTTGGAAATAAGAGAATGACTTGTAAGAATATCAAGAGCTCAGATGGAAACCCAGTTCTAAGCAAAGAAGGGAAAGCAGAAAGGTGGAAGGAGTATATAGAGGGTCTATACAAGGGCGATGTACTTGAGGACAATATTATGGAAATGGAAGAGGATGTAGATGAAGATGAAATGGGAGATATGATACTGCGTGAAGAGTTTGACAGAGCACTGAAAGACCTGAGTCGAAACAAGGCCCCCGGAGTAGACAATATTCCATTGGAACTACTGACGGCCGTGGGAGAGCCAGTTCTGACAAAACTCTACCATCTGGTGAGCAAGATGTATGAAACAGGCGAAATACCCTCAGACTTCAAGAAGAATATCATAATTTCAATCCCAAAGAAAGCAGGTGTTGACAGATGTGAAAATTACCGAACTATCAGCTTAATAGGTCACAGCTGCAAAATACTAACGCGAATTCTTTACAGACGAATGGAAAAACTGGTAGAAGCGGACCTCGGGGAGGATCAGTTTGGATTCCGTAGAAATGTTGGAACACGTGAGGCAATACTGACCTTACGACTTATCTTAGAAGAAAGATTAAGGAAAGGCAAACCTACGTTTCTAGCATTTGTAGACTTAGAGAAAGCTTTTGACAATGTTGACTGGAATACTCTCTTTCAAATTCTAAAGGTGGCAGGGGTAAAATACAGGGAGCGAAAGGCTATTTACAATTTGTACAGAAACCAGATGGCAGTTATAAGAGTCGAGGGGCATGAAAGGGAAGCAGTGGTTGGGAAGGGAGTAAGACAGGGTTGTAGCCTCTCCCCGATGTTGTTCAATCTGTATATTGAGCAAGCAGTTAAGGAAACAAAAGAAAAATTCGGAGTAGGTATTAAAATTCATGGAGGAGAAATAAAAACTTTGAGGTTCGCTGATGACATTGTAATTCTGTCAGAGACAGCCAAGGACTTGGAAGAGCAGTTGAATGGAATGGACAGTGTCTTGAAAGGAGGATATAAGATGAACATCAACAAAAGCAAAACAAGGATAATGGAATGTAGTCTAATTAAGTCGGGTGATGCTGAGGGAATTAGATTAGGAAATGAGGCACTTAAAGTAGTAAAGGAGTTTTGCTATTTGGGGAGCAAAATAACTGATGATGGTCGAAGTAGAGAGGATATAAAATGTAGGCTGGCAATGGCAAGGAAAGCGTTTCTGAAGAAGAGAAATTTGTTAACATCCAGTATTGATTTAAGTGTCAGGAAGTCATTTCTGAAAGTATTCGTATGGAGTGTAGCCATGTATGGAAGTGAAACATGGATGATAAATAGTTTGGACAAGAAGAGCATAGAAGCTTTCGAAATGTGGTGCTACAGAAGAATGCTGAAGATTAGATGGGTAGATCACATAACTAATGAGGAAGTATTGAATAGGATTGGGGAGAAGAGAAGTTTGTGGCACAACTTGACCAGAAGAAGGGATCGGTTGGTAGGACATGTTCTGAGGCATCAAGGGATCACCAATTTAGTATTGGAGGGCAGCGTGGAGGGTAAAAATCGTAGAGGGAGACCAAGAGATGAATACACTAAGCAGATTCAGAAGGATGTAGGTTGCAGTAGTTACTGGGAGATGAAAAAGCTTGCACAGGATAGAGTAGCATGGAGAGCTGCATCAAACCAGTCTCTGGACTGAAGACCACAACAACAACATCACGTACTTAAAATAAAATATAATTAAAAGAAAGAGTACATTCTTTTAATAATTTTCGGGTGTGCAGCCGGACCCATTCAACATTCTGCCGCGATATTTTGGTGCAGAGGCTTCCGGCCATCTGCAGGCGAGCAGGCAACTACTGAAGAAGCCAGTTTTTTTTTTCTTTATTGCGTTTCGATGGCAGCAGTGTAATAGGCCGCACTTCAGCCTACAGAAAAGTTGAAGAACATAATGAGAATACAAACAGACAATAAAAACAGGTGATAAAACGGTGACGTAAAAACTATAAAATGGCGAAAAGTTGTGGAATTTAAAATATAAAAACATGGGGCTGATGATGCGGATGAAGACACACAGTAAGTAGACAGGTACAATTAAAAAAACACGGCGACAGTCTCGTGTCTGTTCACACGAGATAAAAAAACTCAACTAGCGACAGTATGGTGGCTGTTTGCACACTGGCAGGGGAAGCACAACACTGAACATTCACTGAAAACAGAACTATAGAGGCGACACGGCGGCAGATGGGGGCGGGGTAAGGACCCGGACCGGTGAGGGGGAAAAATGGGGAGAGGAGAGGAAGAGGGGGGAGCAGATGGAGGGAGAGGACGTAGAAAAAAGGGGGGCAGGGCGGATGCAGAAATGATTGGGGAAGCCAGTGGAGAAAGCAAAAGGACTCGGGGGAGAGAAGGAAGACTGAGAGTGGGTAGGTGGAGAAAAAACAGGATGGAAAGGGGTAGGGAGAGGGAGCCCAGGAAAAGCTCAGAGGGAGGGAGGGGAGGTGAGGATCGGAGTTGATAGGAGGGATAAATGGAGGGAGAGAGGGCGTCGTCTGGGAGGGAGAGTTGACGGAAGAAACCTTGGGAAAGGAGATGAAGGGTGTAGAGGTGGAGGGTAGGGGGGACACAATGGTGAAGGCGCGGCAGAGGGCGGGGATGGGAGAGGAGAAATCAAGGGATGAGGGCGATGAAGTCGGTGGGAGGAAGCGAGGTACGTTCACGGTATTTATGCCGAATCTCACGCATGCGAAATGAGCTGGCATCTGTCGGCGCATGAGCCAATTGATGACGTGCGCGGGACAACGGAGTTGCTTGTGCTGCCTTTGGTGGTGGAAGTGAGAGATGATCTAATCATTGAGTATCGACTGAACCCATCGATTCTGCTGTGACTGAATAATTTTAATTATAGAATTCAAATTTTTATCCAGTTGAAAACCGTTGCCACGATTTGTAAGATTATCGGCAAGACGTATTTCTACCTATTCTTTGATTACTGAATCCCCAAAAGCGGAAACTGGGCCTAAATTTTTTGTTCTATTTCATTCCATTGAGTGTCCCATGGAAATACAGTGTTGTGATATTGATGATTTTGACGGTACCGAATATGGGCGAATCTTTCGTATTCTGTACAACGCTCGTGGACAGCTGGTGTCCTTTCGCCTATAACGTATGCAACACCACATTCACAGGGAATTTTGTGAACGCCCCCTTTTTGCAATTGTAAGTCATCCTTAACAGATCCTACAAGGGGCAGGATTCTCGTTGGTGGACGGAACCATCTGCTTGTCTTAGAAGACACATTTCCGGCATATGGCAGGATCGCAGTTGATTTGTAGTCGTCATCAGTGTCCTCCGTGTGTTGCTTCTTGTTATTATAGCTATGCATGGCCTTCCATATTTGGCGTGAAGTGTAGCCATTCTTTTTAGAAACATCGTCCACTTGTTCTAATTCTGCGTGCAAGTTTTCACTGTCCAATAGTACATTCGGATGATGTATTAAGGTACTAACAAGGGAACCTCCCCATGGCACCCCCATCAGATTTAGTTATAAGTTGGCATAGTGGATAGGCCGTGAAAAACTGAACACAGATCAATTGAGAAAACAGGAAGAAGTTGTGTGAAACTATGAAAAAATAAGCAAAATATACAAACTGAGTAGTCCATGCGCAAGATAGGCAACATCCAGGAGGAAATGAGCTCAGGAGCGCCGTGGTCACGTGTTTAGCCTGAACAGCTGCGGAACGAGAGGTCCTTAGTTCAAGTCTTCCCTCGAGTGAAGCGTTTATTTTCTTTATTTTCGCAAAGTTATGATCTGTCCGTTCGTTCATTGACGTCTTTGTTCGCTGTAATAAGTTTAGTGTGTGTGTTTTTTGACCGCACAGCAAAACCATGCGATTAGTAGACGAAAGGACGTGTCTCTCCAATGGGAACCGAAAACATTTGATCGCAAGGTCATAGGTCAACCGATTCCACCACAGGGAAACACGTTTGATATATTCTAACAACACTGGTGACGGCATGTGTGTCACATGACAGGAACATGTTGTCGACCCACCTAACTTGTACACTTGGCGAATGGGTGAAAATATTCTTCTACCTTGCCCGATTTAGGTTTTCTTGTGGATGTGATAATCACTCCCAAAAAAGTGATGAAAACATAAGAGTTTGTCACATAAGCTGTAACAAATGAATGCAACAGTTTCACTGTAGCAGAGTTTTCCCTGTACTCAGTCAGAACATGTTTTTAACGTTTTCAAATTTTTCCTTGTGTAGATCGTCAAATCCTGCATATGTCCAAGCAAATCTGAACTTGTCCTGGAATTTTGGAGAGCGAAGTTGATTATGTGTGAGTGCCTGAACTTTGATAATTGTCTGAAAATAAAAAAAATTTAACTTTTCACTCGAGTGAAGACTGGAACCAAGGACCTTTCGCTCCGCATCTGCTCACGCTAACCACGGGACTGCGGCGCTCCTGAGCTCGAACTCTGCTTGATGTTGCCTATCTTGCTCATGGACTACTCAGTTTGTTTATTTTGCTTATTTTTTTCATAGTTCCACACAACTTTTTCCTGTTTTCTCGATTGATCTGTATTCAGTTTTCAAGGCCTATCCACTGTGCCAACTTATAACTAAATCTGAGGGGGGTGTGATGGGGAGGTTCCCTTGTAAGAACACCGGTGGTTTCTGGGGGGCTGAAGGCAGCTAGACGCCTGTGTGCGTGGATTTTCTGTGCACAGAATGTCCTAATGACCCATTATTCTTAAGGCGTACTAGCACGTCTACAAAATTTAAATTCCGATATTTCTTAATCTCCATCGTAATCTTTACGTTCTCGTGTAATGAGTTTAAATGGCAAAGGAATTTCTGCAGTTTTTATCTGCCATGAGGCCATACAACAAGAGTATTATCTACATAACGCCAGATAACAGTAGACTCAAGCGCTTTCTCCTCAAAGTCCTCAATAAAAGTCACCACAGGGGACAAAGGGCTCCTCATGGTGACGCCGCCTGTTTGTTCAAAGAATTCGTTATTAAATACCATACGAAGTAGGTCGAGGAGAGGGTATGCTCAAACAAAGCCGTCAAGTCAGTACTAAATAAGTTGCCAATAGGATTTAACGAGTCAAATGAAGGCACTTTGGTAAAAAGTAGGACCACATCAAAGCTAGTAAATCTGAGCTGCTAAGCTTAGCTGTTTTCAAGCGATTGACAAAACCCACAGAATTACCTTTATAGTAACAACACTTACCCACATATGGCTTGAGCAGAGGGGCCAGATGTTTTGAATAGGTCGAGGCACAAATATTACTCACTATTAATCGTAGTGGGACACCATTCTTGTGAATCTTGGGAGGACCATATAGTCTTGGTGGTACTGCATTATGTGGTCTCAGCCTCAGCGTCGGTCTCACAGAGTACCTTGCCAGTAAAAGTGATGCGTGTGCAGACAACACACACGAACGCCAGTTCTTACATAACAGGTCGCTACATCACAATGAAAAAAATAAAGAAACGGCTGCCTAAAATGTATTCTAGAGCAGACAGTGAAAGCGAAGTTAATGTATACGTATGAGAAGAGATTTGCCTAGTGCATTTTAATATACACTCCTGGAAATGGAAAAAAGAACACATTGACACCGGTGTGTCAGACCCACCATACTTGCTCCGGACACTGCGAGAGGGCTGTACAAGCAATGATCACACACACGGCACAGCGGACACACCAGGAACCGCGGTGTTGGCCGTCGAATGGCGCTAGCTGCGCAGCATTTGTGCACCGCCGCCGTCAGTGTCAGCCAGTTTGCCGTGGCATACGGAGCTCCATCGCAGTCTTTAACACTGGTAGCATGCCGCGACAGCGTGGACGTGAACCGTATGTGCAATTGACGGACTTTGAGCGAGGGCGTATAGTGGGCATGCGGGAGGCCGGGTGGACGTACCGCCGAATTGCTCAACACGTGGGGCGTGAGGTCTCCACAGTACATCGATGTTGTCGCCAGTGGTCGGCGGAAGGTGCACGTGCCCGTCGACCTGGGACCGGACCGCAGCGACGCACGGATGCACGCCAAGACCGTAGGATCCCACGCAGTGCCGTAGGGGACCGCACCGCCACTTCCCAGCACTTCCCAGCTCCTGGGGTATCGGCGAGTACCATTCGCAACCGACTCCATGAAGCTGGGCTCCGGTCTCGCACACCGTTAGGCCGTCTTCCGCTCACGCCCCAACATCGTGCAGCCCGCCTCCAGTGGTGTCGCGACAGGCGTGAATGGAGGGACGAATGGAGACGTGTCGTCTTCAGCGATGAGAGTCGCTTCTGCCTTGGTGCCAATGATGGTCGTATGCGAGTTTGGCGCCGTGCAGGTGAGTGCCACAATCAGGACTGCATACGACCGAGGCACACAGGGCCAACACCGGGCATCATGGTGTGGGGAGCGATCTCCTACACTGGCCGTACACCACTGGTGATCGTCGAGGGGACACTGAATAGTGCACGGTACATCCAAACCGTCATAGAACCCATCGTTCTACCATTCCTAGACCGGCAAGGGAACTTGCTGTTCCAACAGGACAATGCACGTCCGCATGTATCCCGTGCCACCCAACGTACTCTAGAAGGTGTAAGTCAACTCCCCTGGCCAGCAAGATCTCCGGATCTGTCCCCCATTGAGCATGTTTGGGACTGGATGAAGCGTCGTCTCACGCGGTCTGCACGTCCAGCACGAACGCTGGTCCAACTGAGGCGCCAGGTGGAAATGGCATGGTAAGCCGTTCCACAGGACTACATCCAGCATCTCTACGATCGTCTCCATGGGAGAATAGCAGCCTGCATTGCTGCGAAAGGTGGATATACACTGTACTAGTGCCGACATTGTGCATGCTCTGTTGCCTGTGTCTATGTGCCTGTGGTTCTGTCAGTGTGATCATGTGATGTATCTGACCCCAGGAATGTGTCAATAAAGTTTCCCCTTCCTGGGACAATGAATTCACGGTGTTCTTATTTCAATTTCCAGGAGTGTACTTTAGCCGGGTATCGACTCGTGCTACACTTTGTGTTTAAATTGCATTGGTTTTCCTTTTCTTCCGCTGACGCGTTTGTTTGATATGTTGTCTGTCATTAAGTGGCTGCTTGGTTGTCTTTTTCCCTCTGCTATCGATATCTGCGTTTTGCATCCGGGAAACTGCTATGGAGGAAGTGAGATCTTTGACTGGTGGTAACTTCGTGTGGTGGCGCGGAAGTCTGGTTGTGCGCTCAGAGAGTGTGTTGGACACGGGAGGACAGGGTGGCTCGTCAGCGCGGACCACGCGTGGTGGGTTGTACCGAGTCGCCACGTGATGTATGTCGGTTGTGTGTAACGAGCGAGTCGAGTTGACAGAAGAGCTCCCCGCGGGTTGGTTGTATACAGAATCGCCCCACGAGTAGTTGCTGTTCATTTCACCTTGGTGGGACGTTAACAAGCTGCTTTAAGTCCTCCGTTTCAACAATGGAGTTTAAAAAGGAGACACCTAACATGGAGGAGCGGTCACTATCCGTCAACGCTGCAGAGAAGACGTGAACTCCGGTGACAGAGCGTGTTGTCGCGTGAGCGTGGCGTGTTGGGTACGCTGGCGACGCGTGCGCGGTTGGATGTGTGGATCCTTGCCATCGGAGGTCGTGTACTGCCTGTTCGAGCATAATTGCAAGTTAAGTTCGTGGAAGGTCTAATCATTAAGTAGTAAGTTCGCGTAACCATTGTATCTTCTGCCTTGGGCCTCCGGCGATCGGATTTCCTGTCCCCGGCACCGGTGTAATTGAAGACAGTGATCTTTCCTCCTCCTCTCGTTACTGCCCGATGGGAGGTGTAGTTAGGTTGGATTACAAAATCTGCAACTGTAAATTCATCAAATCGCAATTATTACTCGCAAAATTATGTGGAATTACATTCGGTGCGTATTTAAAAGTATCTTTCACAACAATAATAATCGTTATCAATGTCCTATTACTTTCCAGAAAGAGATTTTCACTCCGCAGCGGGGTGTGCGCTGATATGATACTTCCTGGCAGATTAAAACTGTGTGCCCGACCGAGACTCGAACTCGGGACCTTTGCCTTTCGCGGGCAAGTGCTACCGAAGCATTGCTTTGTCTAAGCAAAAAATTGTCTCTCTCTAGCTCAATGTTTTTCAGTTTCACTTGTTGATGTTCTTTTTCGAGGCACAGCCGAAAACAAATACAGTTCTCGTGGAGTAAGGGTAGTCGTAACACTTCAAATTGTAGAAATTGAAAATCAAAAAACTTACTTCAGAATTAGTGGTAACGGCATCTGATGAACACAAAGCTACTTCCGTTTACTCTTAGTCAGAAGTGAGCGAAGAAACGTCAATACACAGCGTGATGTACAGTCTTCGTTGCCGCCTAAGGCTTCTTCACTACGACGTATTGTTTTCAACGACGTAGCAGTTGTGGTATCGCAGCTGCCCGGTATGCGTGTGCAGCTGCGAATGGCCGGCCGAAGTGGCCGAGCGGTTCTAGGCGCTACAGTCTGTGGCCGCGCGACCGCTACGGTCGCAGGTTCGAATTCTGCCTCGGGCGTGGATGTGTGTGATGTCCTTAGGTTAGTTAGGTCTAAGTTCTACGGGACTGATGACCTGATATGTTGTCCCATAGTACTCAGAGCCATTTGAACCATTTGTGCAGCGGGAACATTAGTGTCGGAGTACATCACCTCTACTGTTTATCCTCTCTATGGACATCCTCATCCTCTGTATGACACACGGCCTACAGTCGTCCCACCATTGGTCACTCCTATACGCAGACAATGTTTTACTGGCAAGCGAACGCTGTAAAGAGCTCCAGGAACAGACGCAGCAATGGAATCAACGACCCGGCAAATTTGGCCTACGACTGAATGTTAAGAAGACAGAATATATGGTGTGTGGTATTCGAACCAGTAAGGCCGTCGGGGTCGGTGGGGGAGACCTGAAAAAAGTGGATCAATTCAAATACCTTCGCTCAGTGATATGCAGTGATGGTGAAAGTATGCAGAATGTCCGTGCCCGTGTTTACATAGTCTGGCGCCAAGTGATCGGCGTCCTGTGTGACTGCTCTATGCTTTTACGCCTTAAGTCAAAGATTTATAGGACTTTAAAGGTCGGAGTGTTGGCCAACGACAATGAAGCATGGGCAGGCTCTCCACGTGATGGAAATGCGTTGTCTCTTGGGCTTACCCGGTTTGACCATGCCACAAAGGTCGACGATCGACGGCGACTTGGAGTTGGACCTATCTCAGACAAACTATGGGAAACGTATAAGTATGCAGAATGTCCGTGCCCGTGTTTACATAGTCTGGCGCCAAGTGATCGGCGTCCTGTGTGACTGCTCTATGCTTTTACGCCTTAAGTCAAAGATTTATAGGACTTTAAAGGTCGGAGTGTTGGCCAACGACAATGAAGCATGGGCAGGCTCTCCACGTGAAGGAAATGCGTTGTCTCTTGGGCTTACCCGGTTTGACCATGCCACAAAGGTCGACGATCGACGGCGACTTGGAGTTGGACCTATCTCAGACAAACTATGGGAAAGTAGGCTATGATGGTACGGACACGCCATGCGCGGTAAAGCAGACTTGGTGGGAAGAACATCTATGCTTCTGGACATAAATGGCCGACGAGCTCTTGGCAGACCCAAGACACGATACACGCATACACGTATACACGCACGTGTTTACATCTGAACTACTGTGTTGCGTCCGTCGCGGTGCTCTGACTGAATAGTTTTGAGACACTCTTTGCTACTGCCCGCGGGATACAGTAGCTTCCTTCAAGGCTGGAGAGCAGGTAAGAGTTGCATGTGTTTCCTCTGAAGGACAGACACCGGCGTCGAGTTGAGTGGAGTAGGTATCACGTGCCTGCTACGCGTGACGGAAGCCGGAGCCCGCGGGCGTGCTGCTGTGACGCAACGCGTTTGTCCGTCGCCTCCTCCCGTGATGGGGCCAGCTTTCACTCCTAACGTCCGGACATCTCTAGAATCTGTTACAACAGTCGCATTATGGTCATCGCCCTATCATATGTGTCCTGATCGTCATCATCATCATCATAATCTTCATTCATGTACACTGCTAGAATCAGGCCTGTTCCAAATTCCTCCATTCATCTTTAGGTTCTGTGCATCCAAGTTTGTCCTGTTTATTATTATTTTCCTTACATCGTCAATTCTTCCGTAGTGTTCATGGTCCCGGTATTTTCTTATCGTGAGTAATCGAACGCAGAGTCACTGCTTTTGCCTATTTTCCATTTCCTCTCGCTATATAGGGGGATATGAAAGGGAAGCAGTGGTAGGGAAGGGAGTGAGGCAGGGTTGTAGCCTATCCCCGATGTTATTCAATCTGTATATTGAGCAAGCAGTAAAGGAAACAAAAGAAAAATTCGGAGTAGGTATTAAAATCCATGGGGAAGAAATAAAAATTTTGAGGTTCGCCGATGATATTGTAATTCTGTCAGAGACAGCAAAGGACCTGGAAGAGCAGTTGAACGGAATGGACAGTGTCTTGAAAGGAGGATATAAGATGATAAGATGAACATCAACGAAAGCAAAAAGAGGATAATGGAATATAGCCGAATTAAATCGGGTGATGCTAAGGGAGTTAGACTAGGAAATGAGACGCTTAAAGTAGTACATGAAAGTTGCTATTTGGGGAGCAAAGTAACTGATGATGGTCGAAGTAGAGAGGGTATAAAATGTAGACTGGCAATGGGAAGGAAAGTGTTTCTGAAGAAGAGAAATTTGTTAACATCGAGTATAGATTTAAGCCTCAGGAAGTCATTTCTGAAAGTATTTGTATGGAGTGTAGCCACATATGGAAGTGAAACATGGATGATAAATAGTTTGGACAAGAAGAGAATAGAAGCTTTCGAAATGTGGTGCTACAGAAGAATGCTGAAGAATAGATGGGTAGATCACATAACTAATGAGGAGGTATTGAACAGAATTGGGGAGACAAGAAATTTGTGGCACAACTTGACTAGAAGAAGGGATCTGTTAGTAGGACATGTTCTGAGGCACCAAGGGATCACAAATTTAGTATTGGAGGGCAGCGTGGCGGGTAAAAATCGTAGAGGGAGACCAAGAGATGAATACACTAAACAGATTCAGAAGGATGTAGGTACTGGGAGATGAAGAAGTTTGCACAGGATAGAGTAACATGGACAGCTGCATCAAACCAGTCTCAGGACTGAAGTCCACAACAGCAACATATAGGGGGTCTGGTAATTCCCGTTTCAAACTTCTTGGACTGGTAGAGAGGAGTGAGTACATAATACTTTGAATAGGAACCTATGTCTGGAAACGTACTGTTTCCGTTCTATGACAGTTTCAACTCAGAAGTTTACCTCATACACTTCTGCTTGAGGAACAGAATTAGGCGTATCGCAGTACAGTTATTAGGTAACAATTCGCAAGGAAACATATCGAAACATCCATTTATCAATTAAGCGCATTTATTTGTATGGACACTTGTACATTATGTGTTTACGTTGTTACAGGTCGGAAAAGAACCCAGTTACTGTACTTACAGAACAGCACTGACACATTACAACAGAGGTTCGATGTGACAACCACCTTACTTTGTTACAGACATTGTACATCTGAAGCACGTTCTGGTGCACACTCTCCATCCCACCTGGAGTCTCTTCAGTTTCTAATGCAGCGGCCCGAATTCCTGCCAGCAGATCTTCCTTTTCCTGTACAGGAGTCTCCTAAATTAAACTTTGCGTACGACACTACAAGAACAAGTCGACAGGAGTTAAATTGTGTACCGGGACAAGCAATTCTGAAACATTTCTCTTTTCCTCAGCAGACGTGGACGCGTTATATATCTGAATTGAAACGGTACCTTTCCGAACATGGGTTCCTATTTCAAGTTTTATGTACTCACTCCCTTCTATACGAGTCCTAGAAGTTTGTACATGGAATTTCGGAACACCCCGTATACAAGGTGAAGAAAAATTCGCGCACTCGGACTTTGCAGCGCTATTCCTCACATACTGGCAATACAAAAATATCTGTCACAAAAGTTCGTCCTGCGCATATTTCGGACAGTAAGTGGATGGTAGACTGGTAGTCTGGCCACACTAATCACGTGTATGGCAGCTGCCTCTTTCAGCACAGCGAACAGTGTTGCGTGGTCGGTGGAGTGGATAGCGTGTTGGGTTTGCATGCAGGAGGTCGAGGTTGATTTCTTTTTATTTGCAATCCGTATTGCATCACTAACTGGTGATACTTTCTCAGGCAGGTTAAAATATGCCACTGTCAGGCCTTTCTACAAAAAATGGGACACCACAGCTGCCAGTGATTACCCACCAATATCCTTGCTTGCAGTATTTTCAAAAATCATTCAGAATGTGATGTACTCCAGAGAAGTTAGTCATCTCAATAGTAATGGGATAATATTAGGACAAATAAGCCCTCGGTCACAAATACTAAGTCAAAATTGACCAGGTTTCGACGCTATTATGAGCGTCGTCTACAGAATTAGACTAACTGTTCTAAAACATATTAGGTATATAATACAGTAATAAAATTGAAGTCTGTACTGACTGGAAAAAGATGCAGTACTTACAAGTCACATATTAAAAGAGATCTAAGCCGGAAAGGCGACGTCATGAGTAGTTGTAAGTAATGGGATACTTAATAAATCACAGTTTCTACTGAAACAGCAATATACAATTTCATTGCCCACTTAATGGAGTCTTTAAATAGTAAAATGTCACCAAAAGGTATTTACCGTGACTTATCCAAAGCATTTGATTCAGTGATGACATTATGTTACAGAAAATACAATACTACGGTATAAATGGAACAACATATGAGTGGTTTAAGTCATATCTACATAACAGGAGGCAAAAGCTTTCTTTATATGGTTTAAGCGATTTAAGGAAGTTTCCCCACTTCATCTGACTGGGGTGAAATTACATTATGTGTTCCACAGGGTTCGATAATGGGTCCCCTTCTGGGCTTGATATATGTGAACGACCTCCCTTGTTACCTGAAACAAGAAGCTAAACTGACACTGTTTGCTGATGATGAAAACATCATTATTAATCCAGTAAAAGGAACACCAATAGAAAATGATACAAATAATAGCCTTAGAAAAGTTTCTGATTTGTTTTCTGCGAATGTGCTTGCTCTGTACTTTGAAAAAACACAGTACATCCAATTTTCTACTGCAAGGAATTTCCTAAAACGACTAGGTTCAGCAACTTTTGCAATCAGAATAATTGCTATTTTTGAGGATATAGGAATTGGCAAGCTGACATACTATGCATATTTTTAGTCTGTATTGTCATACGGAATAATATTTTGTGGTAACTCAACACTTTGGCAGAAAATATTCAATGCTCAAAAGAAAGTAGTTAGAATAATGAGTGAGTCTCATAGTCGCACGTCTTGAAGGCATCTGTTTAAAAGGTTAAGAATTCTGACAACAGCCACACAGTACATGAAATTTGGTTTTCAACAACATGGACCAGTTTAAAAACAACAGTGACATTCATGATTATAATACCAGAAGAAAGAAAGACTTACACTGTCATTTAATTAACCTGTCATGGGCGAAGAAAGGGGTAAGATATGCTGCTGCATAACTTTGCGATAGATTACCAGATGAAACAAAATGTCTGACAGACAGCAGTAATAGTTTAAAAACAAATTGAAACCATATCTCTTTGACAACTCCTTCTATACCATAGATGAATTCTTGAAGAGGGATAAATAAATCTACTTATGGTGTAAGACACCCCATATTTGACGACGAGCAGGGAGACATAGTAAATCCATACGTATAATATATGTATTGTGTGCCATTTAAGGGAATGGGAGAAAGGGGAAGTTTTTTAATTTATTTTTAATTTTTTTTAATTTTTTTAGGAACCTTCATTCATGTGTGCATTTCTTATGCATTTGACACGTTCCATACCATAACTGTTACCGTGAGATTGATCAATGGAACACATAACTAACTAACTAGCTAAAAGTTGTCTGTGTTGTGCGAAATCTTACACCTTAATCTTCATACAGCGATTACAGTGGGACTTCTAGAAAACATTTGCAGTTACGTGCTACAAACAAAAAAGGAAATACAGTCATTTTCATTGGTAAGCTTTTAAAGAAGTCTTTTGCACGTGGTGCGCGAACTGTTTCGTGCCCCTGCTTCTGCTAAATTTCAGACTTTTCTGTGTAACCACCCCCAGTGGTCCCATCGAAATTGTTTGTAAAGGACGTTGCTATCCCCACTGGCGACGCAACACCGTAACGGAATATAATGGACCTGAACGTGACAAGAATAACAGTTGCTATTAATGGATGGGACCACCGCGGGAGGGTACACACAAAGCAAGTTGGAAATCTGTAGGGCAGGCGTGCGAAACAATGCCCATGCATCTTCTGCAAAAGGTTTCTTTAAAAGCTGACCAATGAAAACAACTGTATTTCTATTTCTGTGTGTGTAGTACGTAACGGCAAATGTTTTGTGGAAGATCTATTGTAATCTCTGTATGTCGATTAAGACGGCAGGCACCGTACCATGAAGACTATTTATCAGATAAAAACAATAAGCCTCGATCAACGATCGAACCCTCGATCTCCTGCACGCTAACCCAAAACGCGATCCACTGCAGCAAAAGAACAGCGCTACTATGATATCCTGACGGTGGTAGTTAGTTTACACGTGATTATAGAGTTACCAGATTGCCTGTCTTTAACGTCCATTTACAGCCCGAAATACGCAAGCTCGAAATATGCACAGGACGAAACTTTGTGACGGGCGTTTTTGTATTGCTAGCATGTGAAGAGCCGCCTTGCAAAGTCCTAGTGCGCGAATTTTTCTTCACCTTGTATATATCCAGCTCTACTTCAGCTACGTAACACTCACTGTCCTGTTCTTTTAGCCATTTGTTTACTTACCACTCCCCTCTTCTTATGGTCGCAACGCATTTGTACATCATAACTCATTGAGAACCATCGATTTGGAACTGTTTGCGCATTTAGCGTCTGTGTTTTCCCTTTTAGTACGTCAGTACTGGCACTATACACTAATTACAGACTTTCTGTTTGAGGCGCATAGCGAATCTACACTACTGGCCACCAAAATTGCTACACCACGAAGATGACGTGCTACAGACACGAAATTTAACAGACAGGAAGAAGATGCTGTGATATGCAAATGATTAGCTTTTCAGAGAATTCACACAAGGTTGGCGCCATTGGCGACACCTACAACGTGCTGATATGAGGAAAGTTTCCAACCGATTTCTCATACACAAACACCAGTTCACCGGCGTTGCCTGATGAAACGTTGTTGTGATGCCTCGTGTAAAGAGGAGAAATGAGTACCATCACGTTTCCGACTTTGATAAAGGTCGATTTTGTAGCCTATCGCGATTGCGGTTTATCGTATCGCGTCAATGTTGCTCGCGTTGGTCGAGATCCAATGACTGTTGACAGAATATGGTATCGGTGGTTTCAGGAGGGTAATACGGAACGACGTCCTGGATCCCAACGGCCTTGTATCGCTAGCAGTCGAGATGACAGGCATCTTATCCGCATGGTTGCAAAGGATCGTGCAGCCACGTCTCGATCCCTGAGTCAACAGATGGGGACGTTTGCAAGACATCAACCAACTGCACGAACAGTTCGACGACGTTTGCAGCAGCACGGACTATCAGCTCGGAGACCATGGCTGCGGTTACCCTTGACGCTGCATTACAGGCAGGAGCGCCTGCGATGGTGTACTCAACGGCGAACCTGGGTGCACGAATGGCAAAACGTCATTTTTTCGGATGAATCCGCGTTCTATTTACAGCATCATGATGGTCGCATCCGTGTTTGGCGACATCACCATGAACGCACATTGAAAGCGTGTATTCGTCGTCGCCATACTGACGTATCACCCGGCGTGATGGTATAGGGTGCCATTGGTTACACGTCTCGGTCACCTCTTGTTCGTATTGACGGCACTTTGAACAGTGGACGTTACATTTCAGATGTGTTTCGACCCGTGGCTCTACCCTTCATTCGATTCCTGCGAAACCCTACATTTCAGCTGGATAATGCACGACCGCATGTTGCAGGTGCTGTTCGGGCCTTTCTGGATACAGAAAATGTTCGACTGCTGCCCTGGCCTGCACATTCCCCAGATATCTCACCAATGGAAAACGTCTGGTTAATGGTGGCCGAGCAACTGGCTCGTCACAATACGACAGTCACTACTCTTGATGAACTATGGCATCGTGTTGAAGCTGCACGGGCAGCTGTACCTGTACACGCCATCGAAGCTCTGTTTGACTCAATGCCCAGGCGTATCAAGGCGGTTATGCGGCCAGAGGTGGTTTTTCTGGGTACTGATTTCTCTTGATCTATGCACCCAAATTGCGTGCAAATGTAATCACATGTCAGTTCTAGTATAATATATTTGTCCCATGAATACCCGTTTATCATCTGCATTTCTTCTTGGTGTATCAATTTTAATGGCCAGTAGTGTAGGAGAATGTGCGTATGTCACAGGTTATCCAGAAACATTCGCATATTCGGCGAGCGTCTTCCTGTGCATACTCTGAAAGGTGAGATATCTTTGCGTGAGGAAACATAGCCTGCAGGATGTACAAGCAGTTTGCAGACTAGAATCCCTCTTGCACTTTGCTGTTTCGCAAACGGTCTAGTCTGTAATTAACTTCAGAGTTTTCGTTTATGGGAACGGCCTTGGAGCACTGCCCGCGGCCTGTACAGGCGGAAGACAACTAGGCAGCCGCACGCACTCGTGGCACGGAGCAAGCCCTCGGCGAGTACAGTGTCTCTACAGCGACGAACGCTTCGCTCTCCGTGTCAAACAATTCGCGAATTCGACACAGTGCGGTTCATTAAGAAGAAGCAGCTCCAAGAAATGTTTATGATTCACCGGCGTGCAAAAGTTAAGAACGAAAGTAGCTTTCAAATAATGTGTCATTGCCACATAAAATAGTTCGAGGAAACTTGGACCTTGCAGAGACAGAATTGGTACAATAGAGAAGATAACCGAAGGAAATACGCCATGAGACGAACGGAAATGACAATTTCTTATAAAGACAATTATTACACTGAGGTGGGCAATGGCCTTGCCGCAGTGAATACACCAGTTCTCGTCAGAGCACCGAAGTAAAAGTGCTGTTGGGCGTGGCCACCACTGGGATGGGTGACTGTCCTGGCCGCCATGCCCTGTTGCCATTTTTCGGGGTGCACTCAGCCTCGTGATGCCAATTGAGGAGCTACTCGACTGAATAGTAGCGGCTCGGGTCACAGAAAACGTTCTTAACGACCGCGAGAGTGGTGTGCTGACCACACGCCCCTCCTATCCGCAACATCAGCTGAGGATGATACGGCGGTCGGATGGTCCCGATGGGTCTCTTGTGGCCTGAAGACGGAGTGCTTATTACGCTGAGGTGACTGGCTAGTTGTGACGGCCGCAGGATATTACAAAAGGTGTGACATGATTCTGAATATGATGTCTTATCATTGTTGACAACAGTGCACGCTCTACAACGCGCTGCTACGCCGGTCACAAGGTCGGTAAGAAGTTTCTGTGGTAGGGCGTTGCATTCCTCCACCAGGGCGGTTGACAACTGTTTGAACGGCCGTTGGTGCATGTGGACGGGCTACAGTACGTCTCTCCCACGCATTCCGTTCGTACTGGATGAGATTTAAGTTGTTGGAACGGGGCGGTCTAGTCCATTCGCCCAGAACAACCCTGCGTTGTCAGATTGCTCGCAGTGTAGTCAGTACCTTTACTTTTCTTAAACACCTCATAGTTCGGAAACCACAAGTAGGGAAAATGTTCGGCTATTTTAGGCCTAACTATAACCTCAAAAAATAATTTGTTCACATGTGAGGGGTGGCGTATCTTTTGGTGAAACTTACTGTAGTGAATCTTTCTTCTGTCGTGGTAGCTGGGCATTAGCCGTGTGCAAATTATTGTCATCCTACTACTTGCTGGCTTTTTATGCCAGTTGGATGCTGATTCCGTCATATGGAGTGGTTTGCAAGTGTGGTGTATGACTTTCCACATTTCAGTGGTTTAGGTGTTCAGACTATCTTATTCTAAACTCTGTGTCTGGCCTTCAGACTTACGCTCAATGACAGTCATTGTACATCAACTGAAATATGTCTGCACATCTTCAAATAAATTCAGCCAACCGAGCGAGCTGACGCAGTGGTTAGCACACTGGACTCGCATTCGGGAGGACGACTGTTCAATCCTGCATCCGGCCATCCTGATTTAGGTTTTCCGTGATTTCCTTAAATCGCTTCAGGCAAATGCCGGGATGGTTCCTTTGAAGAAGAAAAAAAAAAAAGGGCACGGCCGATTTCCTTCCTCATCCTTCCCAAATGCGATGAGACCGATGACCTACCTGTTTGGTCTCCTCCCCCAAAACAACCCTCAAGCCAAATTCAGCAAAACACAGTGTTTGTAATTTTGCTTTTCAAGATCGTCACGAATCATGTACAGTATGTAACATAACGGTTCTTCATTCATCTCGCATAGACAGGGTGACAATTATTGAACTATATCTGAAAAAAACGTAAAATAGTTACAAACCAGGGCGTGCACAGACTTTATTCAACATGTGAACTTCACTACAGATATTCAGATTTAGGTTATGACATGTTCGATGTGCCTGTCATCATTGCCGATGATATGCCGCAGACGAGTAGCCAAATTCTGCATGACCTGCTAAAGTTTCGGAACATCGATGCTGTCGAAAATCCCCTGAATATCTGTTTTCATCTCAGCAGTGGTTTTGGGGTCATTGCTGTACACCTTGTCTTCAATATAGCCCAACAAAAAGGAGCTGCATGTGTTCATATCCGGAGAATATGGCAGCCAATCGAGGCCCCTGCCAGTGACCTCTGGGTACCCCAGAGCCACAACGCGATCCCCAAAACGCTGCTTCAGAACATCAAACAAACTCCTCCTACGATGGGGGTCGAGTTCCGTCTTGCATGAACCACGTCTTGTCCAGATCAGCGTTCACTTTGGATAATGGGGATAGCATCATCTTCCAAAACCTTCACATCCCGTTCGATAGTCACCGTGCCATCAAGAAATGTCACACCGATTATTTCGTGACTGGACACTGCACACCGACCAGTCACCTGTTGAGGGTGAAGAGATTTCTCGATCCGCATTTTGCGGATTCTCAGTCTTCCAAATGCGCCAGTTTTGCTCATTATCTTACCCATCCAAGTGAAAGTGGGCTTCGTCGCTAAACCAGGTCCTATTTGCATTCTAATTCCCATCATGCCCCGTGACCAACCGTGCCGTTGGAACGTCCTAACGCAAACCGTTCAGAAGTAATAACGATTTTGTTTCATATATTTCAACAGTTCTCTCACTGTATGTAAGACTTGTCTGCTAATACCAATAACTGAGGACAGATACATCACTTTCACGTGCCTTTGCCATCTTTTTAATAGAAGGAGCAGCGTTGTAGCACTCGTCTTTCAGCATAGAGGTATCGTATTATCCTTCCCACCCTAGAATGTTAAAATCTACTTCACAGGTAGAATAGATTCCAACATAACATAACCTAATCTCCTTGGCCGCGACAAAAACTGGCGAAGGATATCCGACGCACTAAGACTAAGCTGGTGGCCAATGTTACCAGGCGATCTCTAGCAACAGCGTCTGATGACAGTTCTCGGCGCGACTGTGAACAAAGCCGTATATCCACAGTATGACATGTCCTCCCTTCGTAGCACACCGTGGAGAGGTTTGGTATTTAATCCAAGCCATTGGCGCAAAGACTGGCGAACAGGAACCATATGCCAAGACCTCTCCCGCCCAAGTCGAGCAAATACGAGGGGCGGTAGAAAAGATTCTAGACTGAGATAGTTACCGTAATGTCTCGCACAAACAACACCACCTACTTTCACGGTGACCCTTTGTGGGTATTGTTGTTGTGGTCTTCAGTCCTGAGACTGGTCTGATGCAGCTCTCCATGCTATTCTATCCTGTGCAAGCTTCTTCATCTCCCAGTACCTGCTGCAACCTACATCCTTCTGAATCTACTTATTCATCTCTTGGTCTCCTTCTACGATTTTTTACCCTCCACGCTGCCCTCTAATACTACATTGGTGATCCCTTGATGCCTCAGAACATGTCCTACCAACCGATCCCTTCTTCTAGTCAAGTTGTGCTACAAACTCCTTTTCTCCCCAATTCAATTTAATACCTCCTCATTAGTTATATGATCTACCCGTCTAATCTTCAGCATTATTCTGTAACACCACATTTCGAAAGCTTCTATTCTCTTCTTGTCCAAACTATTTATCATCCATGTTTCACTTCCATACATGGCTACACTACATACAAATACTTACAGAAGCGACTTCCTGACATTTAAATCTATACTCGATGTTAAAAAATTTTCTTCTTCAGAAACGCTTTCCTTGCCATTGCCAGTCTACATTTTATATCCTCTCTACATCAGTTATTTTGCTTCACAAATAGCAAAACTCCATTACTACTTTAAGTGTCTCATTTCCTAATCTACTTCCCTCAGCGTCACCCGACTTAATTCGACTACATTCCATTATCCTCGTTTTACTTTTGTTGATGTTCATCTTATATCCTCCTTTCAAGACGCTGTCCATTCCGTCCAATTGCTCTTCCAAGTCCGTTGCTATCTCTGACAGAATTACAATGTCATCGGCGAACCTCAAAGTTTTTGTTTCTTCTCCATGGATTTTAATACCTACTCCAAATTTTTCTTTTGTTTCCTTTACTGCTTGCTCAATATACAGATTGAATAACATTGGGGAGAGGCTGAAACCGTATCTCACTCCCCTCCAAACCACTGTTTCCCTTTCATGTCCCTCGACTCTTATAACTGCCGTCTGGTTTCTATAAAAATTGTAAATAGCCTTTCGCTCCCTGTATTTTACCCCTGTCACCTTCAGAATTTGAAAGTGAGTATTCCAGTCAACATTGTCAAAAGATTTCTCTAAGTCTACAAATGTTAGAAACGTAGGTTTGCCTTTCCTTAATCTATCCTCTAAGATAATTCATAGGGTCAGTATTGCCTCACGTATTCCAATATTTCTACGGAATCCGAATTGATCTTCCCCGAGGTCGGCTTCTACCAATTTTTCCATTTGTCTGTAACGAATTCGAGTTAGTTTTTTGCAGCCGTTACTTATTAAACTGATCGTTCGGTAGTTTTCACATGAGTCAACACCTGCATTCTTTGGGATTCTAATTATTATATTCTTCTTGAAGTCTGAGGGTATTTCGCCTATCTCATACATCTTGCTCACCAGATGGTATAGTTTTGTCAGGACTGGCTCTCCCAAGGCTGTCAGTAGTTCTAATGGAATGTTGTCTACTCCCAGAGCCTTGTTTCGACTCAGGTCTTTCAGTGCTCTGTCAAACTCTTGACGCAGTACCATATCTCCCATTTCATCTTCATCTCCATCCTCTTCCATTTCCATCGCCCTGTTGTAGACCCTCTGTATATTCATTCCACCTTTCTGCTTTCCCTTCTTTGCTTAGAACTGTGTTTACATCTGAGCTCTTGATATTCATACAAGTGGTTCTCTTTTCTCCAAAGGTCTCTTTAATTTTACTGTAGGCAGTATCTACCTTACCCCTAGTGAGGTAAGCCTCTACATCCTTACATTTGTCCTCTAGCCGTTCCTGCTTAGGCATTTTGCACTTCCTGTCGATCTCATTTTTGAGGCGTTTGTATTCCATTTTGCCTGCTTCATTTACTGCATTTTTATCTTTTCTCCTTTCATCAATTAAATTCAGTATTTCTTCTGTTACCCAAGGATTTCTACTAGCCCTCGTCTTTTTACCTACTTGGTTCTCTGCTGCCTTCACTACTTCATTTGTCAAAGCTATCCATTCTTCTTCTACTATATTTCTTTCCCCCATTCCTGTCAATTGCTCCCTTATTCTTTGTGGGTATGATAGTCAAATTTCGCTGCTCCAGCTTCGATAGTTTTCCGCTAAGATGCGTTGTATACCGTAGTGAAATAAAAAAAATAAATAGCGAATATCGAGAGAATCAAGAACCGTGCTGTGACTTAATATCTCCATTTGAGGCGAATGACGCCGAAGGAAACTGCGGACTACATGCGGAATACACTTAAGGACAGTGCTCCGTCTTATGCAACAGTGAGAAGCTGTATGTCCGGCTTCAAACGTGGAAGGACGAGTGTGGAAGATGCGCCAGGGACCGGAAGGCGTATCACCGTAGCCACTGATGAAACTGCGACTACAATTCACGATACAATTTAGCAGGATTGTCGAACAACTTTGCAGCACATTGAACCCACATTTCGAATCTCGATATTTTGGAAATACGGAAAGTTCCATCTCGGTGGGTCCCGAAAGACTTTAATGTAGATCAGAGACGGGAGCGAGTGCAGTGTTGTGAAGAAATCGTCCGCCAATTTGAAGCGGTTGAAGACGGCTTTCGTGCAAGGTATGTGACAATGGACGAAACGAGGGTTCATCATGTGAGTAGGCTGTTTAGGTTTTATGTTGGTAACGCCACGTAGCGCTCTGTATGAAAATCACTGACTGTGCTGTGTGCAGTCTGTGGCTGGTTTGCATTGTTGGATTATTTGCTATTGTAGTGTTGGGCAGTTGGCTGTTAACAGCGCGTAGCGTGGCGCAGTTGGAGGTGACCCGCCAGCAGTCGTGGATGTGGGGAGAGAAATGGCGGAATTTTGAGAGCGGACGATCTGGACTTGTGTCCATCAGAAAGAGTATATTTGTAATATTGGATATCATGGGTGATATATAAATTATGACTTTCGAACACTATTAAGTGGCTCCGGAAAGGCTCAAAATCATGAAAAGTTCAATTTTTTTGCGTTTTCTGAATGTGCAGACTATTATCTTTTAATAGATATATAATTTATTCAATTCCGAAGACTACAACTATTTTTAAATTTTTTTTGAAATGTGTTCTACATGGGTGTGATCCACTGTGGCGCTGTTAAACTGCTGTCAAATGGTGTTATTATTAACGTCCGTGTTCATCAGGTACATTTTAGTGATGTGAGATAAAGTATGTGTTGTGGCTAACCTGTGATGGTTCAATATATATCGCTGGTGTGATTGTCGATTGTTTCATGTTTATTTACTCTGTCGTTATCTCGAAAATATTCGTAATTAATTCTGTTTCTTGAGTCTCTGTTTTGTTGAAGTATAATAATGAGTAAAAGTAAAGTTATTAGAAATCCTCTGAAGGCTTTTAAGAAAAGGAGAAATGTTGGAAAGCCAAAGGTATGTGTTATTACTGTAAACAATAAAGACGATAACCAAGTGAGTGAACCTAACCTCTCAAGTACACCTGCCCATAGCAGTCAAAGTGGGAAAGAAAATACATCACAGAAGAAGCTTGGTTCAATGAGTGAAAACTATGAATGTTTTATGGGCGAATCGGATGTAAATGAAATATTTGATATGTCGGTTCTCAAAGGAATTTTTTCAAACTGTGTAAGATGTATTCATTGTAGTGAAGTTGGTCTGGAACTCTCCATAATAAAGCACGTAGGACTTGCTAGTGAAATACAACTGAAATGTGATAAGTGTTCATACATGACCACCTTTTGGAACAGTGTTGTAGCAACTGCAACTGAAGAAAATGGTAGCAAAATCTACGAACACAACAACGAGCGATGCTTGCTTTAGACAAGGAACGTCTTCGGGCTGCAAACAGGGCTGTAAAGAGTCTAGAAATACAAGCAAGAGTAAACAGGAGGAGGAACAAAAGGAAGCTGGAGGAGGAGTTTGCAGAGGATGAAGATAATCCATCCTATGGACCTGGAATGCAGTAAAAAGTTAATCCAATCCTTGTCGCTCGATTCCCAAAACTTTTATTTTCTCATACTAATTACATGTTTTCTAAGGATCTTCCAAACATATTTGTTTCAAACTTTCAGTAAATGTTACACAGTACCTTCTGCATAATTTAACACAGCCTTTTTCCAAAAAACTGTGTATTTTTGAATATATAAATAAAAATGTTGTGAATTTTCATTAGAATTGAAAAAAAAATCATCTTTAATAACTGAACTAAAATTTTGTAAAATCCCTGTGTTAAGTTGTAGCCCATATTCCAATAAATAATCTGTAAAAAGTTCAACTTCCTACCTCAAATACTTTGTGAGAAAAGATGTAATTTATAAGCGTTATTTTAACGTTGCAGGTATAGGGCGTTCCGGAGCCCCTTAAGGTAAATACATTGTTTGTTCTCTATCAAAATCTTTCATTTGCTAACTATGCCTATCGGTAGTTAGTGCCTTCAGTAGTTATAATCTTTTATTTAGCTGACAATAGTGGCGCTCGCTGTACTGCAGTAGTTCGAGTAACGAAGATTTTTGTGAGGTAAGTGATTCATGAAGGGTATAGGTTATTGTTAGTCAGAGCCATTCTCTTGTAGGGATTATTGAAAGTCAGATTGCGTTGCGCTAAAAATATTGTGTGTCAGTTTAGTGTTGATCAGAATAAGTAAAGAGAGAAATGTCTGAGTACGTTCAGTTTTGCTGAACTGTTTGAAAATCAAATAATGCAAGAGGTTTATCAGCACAGCCATTTATAAATTTTTCTAAGGGGTCGTTTCAACCGCTTTGATCCTGAGACAAAACAACAGTCACAACAATGGAAACATCCTTCGTCTCCTACCCAAAAAAAAATGTTCCGGGTGCAAAAATGAACCGGTAAGGTGATGGCATTGGTCTTCTGGGATGCAGAAGGGGTAATTATGGTCGATTACTCGCATAGTGTCCGAGTAACTATCAATGCATTATACTACTGCACCCTACTACACACGGAAAATTGGTGTGTGGAGACCTTTCGCATCTGGATAACGCACTGGCGTAAAAAACTCTCGTAACACTGGAACCTCTGACTGCGGGCTCGCATTGTTACGTCATCCACCATATTCTCCAGATTTGGCTCCATCGGACTTTTTTCTTTTCCCAAATCTAAAGAAAGGCCTCAAAGTTGTTTGGGGAAGGAGAGCAGACAGCAAGGTCATCGGTCTCGTCGGATTAGGGAAGGATGGCGAAGGAAGTCGGCCGTGCCCTTTCAAACGAACCATCCCGGCATTTGCCTGGAGCGATTTAGGGAAATCACGGAAAACCTAAAGTAGGATGGCCGGACGCGGGATTGAACCGTCGTCCTCCCGAGTGCGAGTCCAGCGTATAACCACTGCGTCACCTCGCTTCGTGATTCGTTGGACTCGAAATCGAAGACCTTTTATTTGAATGGTTTTCAGAAGTTTTTTGAGCGTGCCCGCGACTGTATTAGTGTACACGGGCATTATATTGAAAAATTAATTGCACTCCGTCTTCAGGCCACGAGTGGCCTACAGGGACCATCCCACCGCCGTGTCATCCTCGGTGGAGGATGCGGATAGGAGGGGCGTGGGGCAGCACACCGCTCTTCTGGTCATTATGATGGCATTCTTGACCGAAGCCGCTGCTATTCGGTCGAGTAGCTCCTCAATTGGCATCACGAGGCTGAATGCACGCCGACAAATGGCAACAGCGCATGGTGGCCTGGATGGTCACCCATCCAAGTGCCGACCACGCCCGACAGCGATTAACTTCGGTGATCTCACGGGAACCGGTGCATCCACTGCGGCATGGCCGTTGCCCAAAAATTAATTGGCATTACGAAATTTTTGCCATTCTTCAGTTGTTAGGCTATAAAGTTTTCGACCCCGCCCTCCCTTCGTGCTGGCTATTATATCATCCACCACCAGGATTCGAACTGCCTTACCTGTGCGCCTAGTGCCAGCGCACAGATGTGCGTTAAGCCAGTATTACACTATCAGATTTCTTTGTCAAAGATTTGATCATAGATGTGATCAAATATATTTGACAAAGATCTTTGACGTGGCGCTGAAAAGGGGTATTACACTGTCATCAAATTTTTCGTCAAAGTTCAAGATGGCTGATAACAACAAATTGTTATTAACTGCAGCAGTTGCTTGTACCACAATTGCACTGTGTGCACTTGCGAAAGAGAAGCGGGTAAAAAAGGAAACGTACCTGGGTGAAGCCGTTGGTTTTACGACGAGACGATAAAAGCAATCAGCAAAACTTGTTAATGAGCTTATAGTGGAGGACGTCAAGTCGTGCATCAGTTACTTACGAATGGATGAGCATACATTTCAGGATATGCTCAGTGAAGTGTTTCTTCATATGACAAAGCACAATACTCACTTTTTCAGGATATGCTCAGTGAAGAGTTTCTTCATATGACAAAGCACAATAGTCACTTAAGAACTGCTATATCTGCAGAAGACAGGCTCACTGTAACACTCCAATTCCTTGCTACAGGAGAGGGTTAGGTTAGGTTCGATCAGGTTAGGTCTCTAAATCTGCTTAATGTATTTCTGTATTCGGGGAGCCTCACGTTGTAGCGCCCCATCAGCTCCATACATCTCTACTAATTTTGTAGTTGTCGGTACACACCAATTGTATTTGCCGGCAATGTTTATAAAAACACAACAGACGACACGACGCTGCAGCGATGCTAGCGCTCCACGTGGTAACATGTCTCATTGCAGTGAACAGAAGACAAGCGACTTCTTTGATCAAATCTACAACGATGCCATAGATTTGATCAAATATTGGACGACATTTGATAAAGTTCCCTATTACACCACAAATATCTTTGACAAAGATATTTGACAAAGAAATTTGATAGTGTAATACCGGCCTTAGCGACCTCGGCTACGTAGGCGGGATTTGTCGCCGCTTGCCTCGGGAGATACACGAGTATCGCATTCGGCATCGTGGATGGAGGCTCCATTGAGGATCTCTTATCTCGTGCCTGGTCACTGGCCACCACGGGTGAGCGAGCCGCCCTTGAACTGATTTCGAGGCTGGAGACTGCTGACTGAATTGCCCTTGGTCTGATGTTTGAAGTCCAGAGCGTCGCTGCGGAGTGATACACGAGTCCAAAAAGTATTCATCTAGCTGCATATTTTTAAAAAAATGTTTGTGGCACCTGAAAAGTAGCGAATAAAAAATCTAATGAGCCAGTCCTGCCGAAAGCACCTCAGAAAATCATTTTCACTGAACAAACACGTAACAAAATAGAGCTATAGCGATAACAAGGTCAACCAAATAGAAAATCTCATACAAAGGCGATTTCATAAATTAATCGTCCAATCATATTTTCTTCACATTTACACTGTGTAAGTAGGCTGTTTAGGTTTTTATGTTGGTAACGCTACGTAGCGCTGTGTATGAAAAACACTGACTGTGCTGTGTGCAGTCTGTGGCTGGTTTGCATTGTTGGAATATTCACTATTGTAGTGTTGGGCAGTTGGATTAGAACAGCGCTTGCGCTAAAAAAAAAATATTGTGTGTCAGTTTAGTGTTGACCAGAATAAGTAAAGAGAGAAGTGTCTGAATACGTTCAGCTGTTTGAAAATCATATAACGTAAGAGGTTTATGAGCACAGTCATTTATAAATTTTTCGAGGGGCATGTTTCAACCGAAGTGACAAAAGTTGTGGGATAGCGATATGCCGATATTCACACGGCGACGTTATCGCATATACAAGTTACAAAAGGACTGTGTATTGGCGGAGCTCTCATTTTTACTCAGGTGATGCATGTGAGGAGATCTGCGACATGCTTAAGGCAGCACGACGCGAATTAACAGATTTTGGATGCGGAACCGTAGTTGGTGATGGATGCATGGGACATTCCAGTTCGGAAATCCCTGTTGTTGTTGTTGTTGTTGTTATGGCCATCAGTCCAGAGACTTGTTTGATGGAGCTCTCCACGCTACCCTATCCTGTGCAAAGTTCTTCATCTCCCAGTACCTACTGCAACCTACATCCTTTTGAATCTGTTTCGTGTATTCATCTCCTGGTCTCCCTCTACGATTTTTACCCACCACGCTGCCCTCCAATACTAAATTGGTCATCCCTTCATGCCTCAGAATATGCCCTGCCAACCGATCCCTTCTTCTATGCAAGTTGTGCCACAAATTTCTCTTCTCTCCAATTCTATTCAATACGTCCTCACTAGTTATGTGATCTAGCGATCTAATCTTCAGCATTCTTCTGTAGCACCACGTTTCGAAAGCTCCTATTCTCTTCTTGTCTAAAATATTTATCGTCCACTTTCAACTCCTTACATAATGCTGCATGCCCTCGGGAAAAATTACGACTGTAGTTTCCCCTTGCTTTTAGCCGTTCGCGGTACCCACACAGCAAGGTCGTTTTCGGACATCCTTACGGCATTCAATAATTCGAGATCCACAGTGTCAAAAATGTGGCGGGAGTACCAAATGTCAGGTATTACCTCTGACCACATCACGTGACGACCGAGAGCAACAGCGTTTGCGCTGCGTTGTCAGTGATAACAGACAAGCAATACTGCGTGAAATAAGCTTAGAAATCAGTGTGGAGTGCACGGGGAACGTATCCGTTAGGACAGTGTGGCGAACGGAGTTGATGGGCTGTGGCAACAGACGACCGACGCGGGTGCCTTTGCTACATCTACATCTACATTTATACTCCGCAAGCCACCCAACATTGTGTGGCGGCGGGCACTTTACGTGCCACTGTCATTACCTCCCTTTCCTCTTCCACTCGCATATGGTTCGCGGGAAGAACGACTGCCGGAAAGCCTCTGTGCGCGCTCGAATCTTTCTAATTTTACATTCGTGATCTCCTCGGGAGGTATAAGTAGGGGGAAGCAATATATTCGATACCTCATCCAGAAACGCACCCTCTCGAAACCTGGACAGCAAGCTACACCGCGATGCAGAGCACCTCTCTTGCAGAGTCTCCCACTTCGAATTTGCTAAACATCTCCGTAACGGTATCACGCTTACCAAATAACCCTGTGACGAAACGCGCCGCTCTTCTTTGGATCTTCTCTATCTCCTCTGTCAACCCGACCCGGTACGGATCCCACACTGATGAGCAATACTCAAGTATAGGTCGAACGAGTGTTTTGTACGCCACCTGCTTTGTTGATGGACTACATTTTCTAAGGACTCTCCCAAAGAATCTCAACTTCGCACCCGCCTTACCAATAATTAATTTTATATGATCATTCCACTTCAAATCGTTCCGTACGCATACTCCCAGATATTTTACAGAAGTAACTGCCACCAGCGTTTGTTCCGCTATCATATAATCATAAAATAAAGGATCCTTCTTTCTATGTATTCGCAATACATTACATTTGTGTCTCTTATGGGTCAGTTGCCACTCCCTGTACCAAGTGCGTATCCGCTACAGATCTTCCTGCAATTTTCTAATGCTCCAGTTTCTCTGTATAGTAGAGCATCATCTGCGAAAAGCCGCATGGAACTTCCGACACTATCTACTAGGTCATTTATGTATATTGTGAAAAGCAATGGTCCCATAACACTCCCCTGTGGCACGCCAGAGGTTACTTTATCGTCTGTAGACGTCTTTCCATTGACAACAACATGCCGTGTTCTGTTTGCTAAAAACTCTTCAATCCAGCCACACAGCTGGTCTGATATTCCGTAGGCTCTTAATCAGGCAACGGTGCGGAACTGTATCGAACGCCTTCCGGAAGTCAAGGAAAATGGCGTCTACCTGGGAGCATGTATCTAATACTTTATGTGTCTCATGAAGAAATAAAGCGAGTTGGATCTCACACGACCGCTGTTTCTGGAATCCATGTTGATTCCTACAGAGTAGATTCTGGGTTTCCAGAAACGACATGATACGTGAGTGAAAAACATGTTCTAAAATTTTACAACAGATCGACGTCAGAGATATAGGTCTATAGTTTTGCTCATCTGCTAGACGACCCTTCTTGAAGACTGGGACTACCTGTGCTCATTTCCAATCATCTGGGACCTTCCGTTCCTCTAGAGACTTGCGGTACACGGCTGTTAGAAGGGGGGCAAGTTCTTTCGCGTACTCTGTGTAGAATCGAACTGGTACCCCGTCAGGTCCAGTGGACTTTCCTCTGTTGAGTGATTCCAGTTGCTTTTCTATTCCTTGGACACTTATTTCGATGTCATCCATTTTTTCGTTCGTGCGAGGATTTAGAAAAGGAACTGCAGTGCGGTCTTCCTCTGTGAAACAGCTTCACCTGAGCTTGTCACCATATCGGTTGGACCGTAGACGACTGGAAAACCGTGACCTGGTCAGGTGGCTCCCAATTTCAGTTGGTAAGAGCTGTTGGTGGGGTGTGAGTCTGGTGCAGACGCCACAGACCCGAGTTGTCAACAACACTCTGTAAAAACCGATAGTGGATCCATAATGGTATGGGCTGTGTTTGGATTACATGGAACCGATCATTGACAAGAAATGGTTATGATCGTCTACTGGAGACCATTTGCAACGCATCATGGACTTTGTGCTCCCAAACAGCGATGGAATTTTTATGGATCGCAATGCGCCATGTCACCTGGTCACAATTGTTCGATATTGGTTTGAAGATCATTCTGAATACTTCGAGCGAATGATTTTGCTACCCAGATCACCCACTCGCAAAATATTCGCAATTATGTACGACTGTTGAGGCAGCATGGCTCCATATCAATATTTCTGCAGGGGACTTCAAACGACTTGTTGAGTCCATGCAACGTCGGGCTGCTCCAGTACGCCTGGCAAATTGAGGTACGACACGATATTGGGAGGTATCTCATGACTTTTGTCACTTCAGTGTTCACACTGAAAACATCGTTCAAATTAAAGAAAATAACATTTAGTGGAGTCTTCTCCTTTTGCAGTAATTAGTACTTTTTGTCGTCTGGGCGTAGAGCTAAGTTTGCTGTCACGGACGGAATTTATTCCGTTTCTCTTGCAGAATTTACCATTTTACACTACTGGAGATAAAAATTGCTACACCTAGAAAAAATGCAGATGATAGACGTTTATTCATTCGACATATATATTGTACTCGAACTGACATGTGATTACATTTGCACGCAATTTGGGTGCATAGACCCTGAGAAATCAGTACCCAGAACAACCACCTCTGGCCGTAATAACAGCCTTGATACGACTGGGTATTGAGTCAAACAGAGCTTGGATGGCGTGTACAGGTACAGCTGCCCATGCAGCTTCAACACGATACCAGAGTTCATCAACAGTAGTGACTGTCGTATTGTGACGAGCCAGTTGCTCGGCCACCATTGACCAGACGTTTTCAGTTGGTGAGAGATCTGGAGAATGTGCTGGCCAGGACAGCAGTCGAACATTTTCTGTATCCAGAAAGGCCCGTACAGGACCTGCAATATGCGGTCGTGCGTTATCCAGCTGAAATGTAGGGTTTCGCAGGTCGAATGAAGGGTAGAGCCACGGGTCGTAACGTATCTGAAATGTAACGTCCACTGTTCAAAGTGTCGTCAATGCGAACAAGAGTTGACCGAGACGTGTAACCAATGGCGCCCCATACTATCACGCCAGGTGATACGCCAGTATGGCGATGACGAATACACGCTTCCAGTGTGCGTTCACCACGATGTCGCCAAACACGGATGCGACCATCATGAAGTTGTAAACAGAACGTGGATTCATACGAAAAAAATAACGTTTTGCCATTCGTGCACCCAGGGTCGTCGATGAGTACACCATCGCAGGTGCTCCTGTCTGTGATGCAGCGTCAAGGGTAACCGCAGCCATGGTCGCCGAGCTGATAGTCCATGCTGCTGCAAACGTCGTCAAACTGTTCGTGCACATGGTTGTCTTGAAAACGTCCCCATTGTTGACTCAGGGTTTGAGGCGTGGCTGCACGATCCGTTACAGCCATGCGGATAAGATGCCTGTCATTTCGACTGCTAGTGATACGAGGCCGGTAGGATCCAGCAAGGCGTTCCGTATTACCCTCCTGAACCCACGGATTCCATATTCTGCTAACAGTCATTGGATATCGACCAACGCGAGCAGCAATGTCGCGATACGATAAACCGCCGATAGGCTACAATCCGACCTTTATGAAAGTCGGAAACGTGATGTTACGCATTTCTCCTCCTTACACGAGGCATCACAACAACGTTTCACCAGGCAACGCCGGTCAAGTGCTGTTTGTGTATGAGAAATCGGTTGGAAACTTTCCTCATGTCAGCACATTGTAGGTGTCGCCACCGGCGCCAACCTTGTGTGAATGCTCTGAAAAGCTAATCATTTGCATATCACAGCATCTTCTTCCTGTCGGTTAAATTTCGCGTCTGTAGCACATTATCTTCGTTGTGTAGCAATTTTAATGGCCAATAGTGTAAATAAGATTGGCTTATCTGCGATCATTACCTCACCGTAAACAACTGGGGCTAGAGAACAGAAACACTAGAATACAAAATCAGGGAACTGGGGATTGGGGTAATAAAAGTTCAGGTTAGGATAGACACATTGCTCCGAAGATGGCTGTAATGTAGAGTTGTATCTCGTCATGGCTGCAGCCGAACCAGCGCGTCGGAGTAAGAGTGAATGAAAGTATCGTGAGGGAGGTAAGATCTAAAGAGTAACAGGTGAAAGTACTAACATCGCAAGTGACGTGATTCTTTTGGCCGTTGTAAGGAAGACTGATATGATTTGCTGAAAGAAACGTAAAATACACTTAGCACTGAATATAACTTAAATGTTGTGGATTGGCAAGACAGCCAATCCATTAGGAGGAAGCCGAAAGGCACGCGTTTAAGCTCACGCAGGCTGGCGGGAGGTCTGGAACAGGACACGGAAATGAGAATAGCCAAAAACGTACGTAGCTGCTGGAAAACTAACTTTAATCCATAATTGGTGAACATCGCTCTTGACGGTACATGTTTTGCAGCGTCAATAGTGACTGGTAATTGCGCCTTGCTAGGTCGTAGCAAATGACGTAGCTGAAGGCTAAGCTAAACTATCGTCTCGGCAAATGAGAGCGTAATTTGTCAGTGAACCATCGCTAGCGAAGTCCGCTGTACAACGGGCGAGTGCTAGGAAGTCTCTCTAGACTAGACCTGCCGTGTGGCGGCGCTCGGTCTGCAATCACTGATAGTGGCGACACGCGGGTCCGACGTATACTAACGGACCGCGGCCGATTTAAAGGCTACCACCTAGCAAGTGTGGTGTCTGGCGGTGACACCACATTAAAGATGAACAGAGCAAAGAGGAAGAGATATCTTCTGGTAAACCTTCCGGGATGTAAGGTCGTGGTCCATGAAACTCTTCAGCTCCTAACGTTTCATCCAGAGCTGCGCTGGACATCTTCAGAGGGGTGTTTCTCCTCCGGTGAGTCTTGCCGGCAAGACTCACCGGAGGAGAAACACCCCTCTGAAGATGTCCAGCGCAGCTCTGGATGAAACGTTAGGAGCTGAAGAGTTTCATGGACCACGACCTTACATCCCGGAAGGTTTACCAGAAGATATGTCATCCGGTCGTGAAACCCATCATACAAAGAGGAAGAGAACTAGAAATAACGCTAGCTACTTGCACAACATCAAATCCGCAACGACACGGTTCTGAAGTACCATAGACTGAAGAGCCAAAACATTGTGACCAGCTGCTTAACAGCTTGTTTGCCGTCTCTGGAACGAAATACATCACCGACTCTGCGTATCAGGTATCCGACAGTTCATTGGTAGGATTGTGGAGGTATGTGGCGTTAGATGTCTACGCACATGTCATGTAATTCGCGTAAATAACGGACCGCTGATTCGCGTACTTGCTGATGGTGCCCGATAGCGACCAAGATGGGTTCCATAGGATTCACATCAGGCGAATTTGGTCGCCAAAACATCGACGTGAATTCTCTATAATACTTCTTATACCACCGTAGAATGGTTCTGACACCGAGACACAGGCAATTATACTGCTGAAAGATGACATCGCCGTCGGGGAAAGACATCAAGCATTATGGGATGCAGGTGGTTCGCAGCTGTCAGCGTTTCTTCGATTACTGCCACAGGAAGATGTCTTCCACAGCATAATGCTGCTCCAACCAGTCTGTGCCCGAGGCGCTCTGCACGTTTCGAGCCGCCATTCACCTCGATGACGGCGTTTGTGCAGACGACCATCAACCTAGTATAGCAAAAATTTGACTCACCCGAAGAGCTGACACGTTTCCATTGGTCGACAGTCGAATCCCAATGATTCCATGACCACTGCAATCGTAAGTGAACACGTATGGGTGGTCTGCTGCGGAACTCCATGTTCAACAATGTACAATGAACGGTGTGCTCCGAAACACTTGTGCGTACACTAGCATAGTGCTCTTTCGGCAGAGATGCCGCAGATCACCGTCTGTCCTATTTTACAGAGCAGACTAAGCCTCCGAATCCAACGTTCTGTGAAGAGTCGTGGACGTCCAACCATTCAGCGCCTAGTGGTAGTTTCACTGTCCTACCTTTTTCCGTATACGCTCACGACAGTAGCTCGTGAACATTCGACCAGCTTCGCCGTTTTCGAGATACTCCTTCACAGGCTCTGCTTAATAATAATGTGCCATTTGTGAGAGTCGCTTACCTAAATGTATTTCCCCATTTGCGGCCCATATCTTCGCCGGGATGATCCCCCCTCACTGTCTGTTCGGCTTACATATTTTTGTTACCGCGTCACGTGACCGAAACGCTACCAGGTGGCATCCACAGTCGTCGTGGGCAGTGGTCATATTGTTTCGGCTGATCGGTGTAAGCGAATTAGTTCGCCTCTGAAGAAAGATAACACAGGGTGGATGAAACAGGTAAGATGTCAGGAATATATTGACATAGGCGGAAAACTGTCTCTACTTGTATCAGATACGGAGGAAGAAGTTTATTTTGTTTAGCCAACTTTGCATCGGAAACCCGAAGAAGGTGAAAGTGCAAGCACTTCGAAAGTGGTACCATCGAAGCAAAAATGTACTAAAAGAAGAACGAGGATAGATGAGGAAGTCAGTCTATCGGGGACTTTTACCGGAAGAAGGGTTAGGCTAGTTTGGCGCATGATCCGCAGCATCCAGGAATACTTAAACTGGGCTTGGCAGGAGCAGCAGATGGAGAAATAGTAGGGGCACACGAGGACCACAAGTTGATGTTATCTGAAAAATTCGTAAATAGTATAACCCCAAAATACCTTAAAATGACTTATAAAATACGGCTTTTAGTGTACAGAAATGCCGGCCGCTGTGTTCTAGCGGTTCTAGGCGCTCAGTCCGGAACCGCGCGACTGCTATGGTCGCAGGTTCGAATCCTGCCTCGGGCATGGATGTGTGTGATGTCCGTAGGTTAGTTAGATTTAAGTAGTTGTAAGTTCTAGGGGACTGATGACCACAGATGTTAAGTCCCATAGTGCTCAGAGCCATTTGAACCATTGTACAGAAATTCCAACAGAGTGAATTAATGTGTTGAGCGAGTAACGCAGTACGAGATGGGCGAAAATGAAACCGGCCCGTAAAATATTTATGATGAGACCGATGGAGTGCTGAGCCTTGCCGATGATCATCACACAAGACACTGGAATTCTAGAACAACCCCTACCAGTCGCATTAGCACATCGAATCATTGCAAATCTTTGGGTGATACAAAACAACAAGTGAAACGTATTCTGCAGATTTTCGTTCAATAATGTCGTCTGGAATATTGTTCTGTCGGACTGCATCCTTAAGAAAGATGTTTTCATTGCTGAAACACGTAGTATAAGCATAATACGTGACGCACACGCACTATCATCTTGTAGACATTGTTTACAGAGCTGAAATTTATTTCAGTCCTCCTTCACAGCGTTTATATTTCCTGAGTATGATGTAAGTAATTACAACACCAGAAAAAGAAATGACGTTCATTATTCCAAATTAATACTGACTTCAGAAATGGTTGCACAGTGCTGTACCGGTAGTGTCTTGCCACCTACTCAGTGAGATATAATATTTGGAAGACAGTGAAGTCGCCGGCCGTGGTGGCCAAGCGGTTAAAGACGCTACAGTCCGGAACCGCGCGACCGCTACGGTCGCAGGTTCGAATCCTGCCTCGGGCATGGATGTGTGTGATGTCCTTAGGTTAGTTACGTTTAAGTAGTTCTAAGTTCTAGGGGACTGATGACCTTAGAAGTTAAGTCCCATAGTGCTCAGAGCCATTTGAACCATTTGAACAGTGAAGTCAAGTTTCAAAACAATTCTAAATAGTATCGTCTTGACACTTCCTGTTACATGTAAAGACTCCCATTTATGTAATACGTAAAAATTTGTGAGTGGGATTACTAATTTATAACTGTTTAAGGGAAACGTTGTAAATGATCGGCTTATAGTCCTATTTACAGTGAACATATAATGAGAATGTACAATGACTCGCTCGAAATCATTGAGAATAATCGTACAAATCAGCAATAGAACTTGAAATCAACAAACCAAGTAACTAACTGATATATACTGAAGGAAATCTGGAAAAGAAAGTTTTAATAAGTGATGATATAAGAAATGATGAGATTCTGCACAGAATTCACGAGGCAAGGAGTACATGGATAACCCTGACAAGGCGAAGGGATGGTATGATGTACTACATCTACATCTACATTTATTATCCGCAAGCCACCCAACGGTGTGTGGCGGAGGGCAGTTTACGTGCCACTGTCATTACCTCCCTTTCCTGTTTCAGTCGCGTATGGTTCGCGGGAAGAACGACTGTCGGAAAGCCTCCGTGCGCGCTGAAATCTCTCTAATTTTACATTCGTGATCTCCTCGGGAGGTATAAGTAGGGGGAAGCAATATATTCGATGCCTCATCCAGAAACGCACCCTCCCTAAAACCTGGACAGCAAGCTACACAGCGATGCAGAGCGCCTCTCTTGCAGAGTCTGCCACTTGAGTTTGTTAGACATCTCCGTAACGCTATTACGCTTGCCAAATGACCCTGTGACGAAACGTGCCGCTCTTCTTTGGTCTTCTCAATCTCCTCTGTCATCCTGACCTGGTACGGATCCCACACTGATGAGCAATAGGTCAAACGACTGTTTTGTAAGCCATCTCCTTTGTTGAAGGATTACATTTTCTGAGGACTCTCCCAATGAATCTCAACCTGGCATCTGCCTTACCAACAATTAATTTTATATGATTGTTGCACTTCAAATAGTTCCGTACGCATACTCCCAGATATTTTACAGGGGTAACTGCTACCAGTGTTTGTTCAGCTGTCATATAATCATACAATAACGGATCCCTCTTTCTATGTATTCGCAATACATTACATTTGTCTATGTTAAGGGTCAGTTGCCACTCCCTGCACCAAGGGCCTATCCGCTGCAGATCTTCCTGCAATTCACTGCATTTTTCTAATGCTGCAACTTCTCATCCGCGAAAAGCCGCATGGAACTTCCGACACTATCTACTAGGTCATTTGTATACATTGTGAAAAGCAACGGTCCCATAACACTCTCCTGCGGCACGCCAGAGGGTACTTTAACGTCTGTAGTCGTCTCTCCATTGAGAACAACATGCTGTGTTCTGTTTGCTAAAAACTCTTCAATCCAGCCACACAGCTGGTCTGATATTCCGTAGACTCTTATTTTGTTTATCAGGCGACAGTGCGGAACTGTATCGAACGCCTTCCGGAAGTCAAGGAAAATGGCATCTACCTGGGAGCATGTATCTAATACTTTCTGCGTCCCATGAACAAATAAAGCGAGTTGGGTCTCACACGATCGCTGTTTCCGGAATCCATGTTGATTCCTACAGAGTAGATTCTGGGTTTCCAGAAACGACATGATTCGCGCGCTAAAAACATGTTCTAAACTTCTACAACAGATCGACGTCAGAGATATAGGTCTATAGTTTTGCGCATCTGCTCGACGACCCTTCTTGAAGACTGGGACTACCTGTGCTCTTTTCCAATCGTTTGGGACCTTCCGTTCCTCTAGAGGCTTGCGGTACGCGGCTGTTAGATGGGGGGCAAGTTCTTTCGCGTACTCTGGGTAGAATTGAATTGCTATCCCGTCAGGTCCAGTGGATTTTCCTCTGTTGAGTGATTCTAGTTGCTCATCTATTCCTTGGACACTTATTTCGATGTTAGCCATTTTTTCATTCGTGCGAGGATTTAGAGAAGGAACTGCAGTGCGGTCTTCCTCTGTGAAATATCTTTGGAAAAAGGTGTTTAGTATTTCAGCTTTACGCGTGTCATCCTCTGTTTCAATGCCATCATCATCCCAGAGTGTCTGGATATGCTGTTTCGAGCCACTTGTTGATTTAACGTAAGACCAGAACTTCCTAGGATTTTCTGTCAAGTCGGTACATAGAATTTTACTTTCGAATTCACCGAACGCTTCACGCATAGCCCTAATCGTGAGGAGAAAAGTTTGGTGCAGAAGAGGACGTCGGGACAGGCCACGCCAAAGCAGTCGGAAGACTGACTACCTAATAAAAACATGAAAGGAGTTGTTGACGCAAATGCTGCAGATGTACCTTCCGCTACAAAAAGCGCGGCTGATTAATGAGTGGTGTAGGAGCTGCTGCGAAAGCAAACACTTGCGCCACGCAGATTATGTCGAGTGGTACCTTGGTGCCTGCGAGCGTTCTATGCGGGCCCCCGACGTCTGGCCGTCAGTGGAGTTGGCGCACTGCGCTGAGACGACCGCCTCCGCCGTTCAAATAGACAGACGAGCGGGCTGACCTTGAAAGGGTATTACGAAACGGGTCTGCAGTTCGCTATTCGTCAGGTCGGGACGTCCAGGAGCGCACTGTGCGAGGTCAGGCGATGACGCGTGGCCGCAGGGAGAGGCTCGCCGCGGGCAAGGTCGCCGCTGTGACGTCACGTCTACACCTACATCTACATGGATACTCTGCAAATCACATTTAAGTGCCTGGCAGAGGGACTATCGAACCACCTTCACAATTCTCTATTATTCTAATCTCGTATAGCGCACCAGAAAGAATGAACACCTATATCTTCCCGTACGAGCTCTGACTTCCCTTATTTTAATATTTTGATCGTCTCCTCCTATGTAGATTGCCGTCAAAAAAATATTTTCATATTCGGAGGAGAAAGTTAGTGATTGGAATTTCGTGAGAAGATTCCGTCGCAACGAGAAACGCCTATCTTCTAATGATTTCCAGCCCAAATCCTGTATCATTTCTGTGACACTCTCTCCGCTATTTCGCGACAATACAAAACGTGCTGCCCTTCTTTGAACTTTCTCGATGTACTCCGTCAATCCTATCTGTCAAGGATACCACATCGCGCAGCAGTATTCTAAAAGAGGACGGACAGTCATAATGTAGTCAGTTTCCTTAGTAGATCTGTTATATTTCTTAAGTGTCCTGCCAATAAAACGCAGTCTTTGGTTAGCCTTCCCCACGACATTTTCTATGTGTTCCTTCAAATTTAAGTTGTTCGTAATGGTAATACCTAGGTTGATGTTGTTGTGGTCTTCAGTCCTGAGACTGGTTTGATACAGCTCTCCATGCTACTCTATCCTGTGCAATCTTCTTCATTTCCCAGTACCTACTGCAACCTACATTCTTCTGAATGTGCTTAGTGTATCCATATCTTGGTCTCCCTCTACGATTTTTACCCTCCACACTGCCCTCCAATACTAAATTGGCGATCCCTCGATGTCTCAGAACATGTCCTACCAACCGATCCCTTCTTCTAGTCAAGTTGTGCCACAAGCTCCTCTTCTCCCCAATTCTATTCAATACCTCCTCATTAGTTATGTGATCTACCCATCTAATCTTCAGCATTCTTCTGTAGCACCACATTTCGAAAGCTTCTATTCTCTTCTTGCCCAAACTATTTATCGTTCACGTTTCACTTCCATACATGGCTACACTACATACAAATACTTTCAGAAACGACTTCCTGACATTTAAATCTATACTCGATGTTAACAAATTTTTCTTCTTCATAAACGCTTTCCTTGCCATTGCCAGTCATTATTTAGTTGATTTACGGCTTTTAGTTTAGACTGATGTATCGTGTAACCGAAGTTTAACGAGTTACTTTTAGCACTCATGTGGATGACCTCACACTTTTCGTTATTTAGGGTCAACTGCCACTTTTCGCACCATTCAGATATCTTTTCTAAATCGTTTTGCAGTTTTTTTTGGTCTTATGATGACTTTATTAGTCGATAAACGACATCTGCAAACAACCGAAGACGGCTGCTGAGATTCTCTCCAAAACCGTTTATATAGATAAGGAAAAGCAAAGGGCCTACAACACTACCTTGGGGAACGCCAGAAATCATTTCTGTTTCACTCGATAACTTTCCGTCAATTACGACGAACTGTGACCTATCTGACAGGAAATCGCAAATCCAGTCACATAACTGAGACGGTATTTCACTACGAACCGTTTGTGTGGCACAGTGTCAAAAGACTTCCGGAAATCCAGAAATACGGAATCGATCTGAAATCCCTTGTCAATAGCACTCAACACTTCATGTGTATAAAGAGATAGTTGTGTTTCACATGAACGATGTTTTCTAAACCCATGTTTTCTTCGAGGTAATTCATAATGTTCGAACACAATATATGTTCTAAAATACTGCTGCATATCGACGTTAACGATATGGGCCTGTAATTCAGTGGATTACTCCTACTACCTTTCTTGAATATTGGCGTGTCCTGTGCAACTTTCCAGTCCTTGGGTACGGATCTTTCGTCGAGCGAACGGTTGTATATGATTGTTAAGTATGGAGCTAATGCATCAGCATACTCCGAAAGGAACCTAATTGGTATACAGTCTGAACCAGAAGACTTGCTTTTATTAAGTTATTTAAGTTGCTTCACTACTCCGAGGATATTTACTTCTACGTTACTCATGTTGGTAGCTGTTCTAGATTCGAATTCTGGAATATTTACTACGTCTTCTTATGTGAAGGCATTTCGGAAGGCTGTGTTTAGTAAATCTGCTTTGGCAGCACTGTCTTCGATCATAACTCCATTGTTATCGGGCAGAGAAGGCATTGATTGTTTCTTGCCGCTAACATACTTCACATACGACCAGAATCGCTTTGGATTTTCTGCCAGGTTTCGAGGAAAAGTTTCGTTGTGGGAAACGTTATAGGCGTCTCGCATTGAGCTCTGCGCTAAGTTTCGAGCTTCTGTAAAGGATCGACGATCTTGGGGATTTTGCGTCTGTTTAAATTTGGCATGTTTGTTTAGTTGTTTTTGCAACAGTGTTCTAACCGTTTTGTGTACCAAGGAGGATCAGCTCCGTCGTTTCTTAGTTTATTTGGTATAAACCTCTCAACTGCTGCCGATACCATTTCTCTGAATTTAAGCCACATCTCGTCTACACTTACATTATTAATTTGGAATGGTGAAGATTGTCTCTCAGGAAGGCAATAAGTGAATTTTTATTTTTTATTTTTTGAATAGGAATATTTTTCGTTTATTTGTCGAGGATTTGGGGCTTACAATATTTAATCTCGCAGAGACAACCCTGTGTTCACTAATCCCTATATCGGTTTTGATGCTGGTTGTTAACTCTGGATTAATTGTCGCTAAGAGGTCAAGTGTGTTTTCACAACCGTTTACTATTCCCGTGGGATCATGAACTAACCGCTCGAAGTAATTTTCAGAGCACGCTTTTAGCACAATTTCGGATGATATTTTATGCGTATCTCCAGAATTAAACATGTATTTTCGCCAACATATCGAAGAGAAATTAAAGTCACCACCAACTATTATCGTGTGAGTCGGGTACGTGTTTGAAATGAAACTCAAGTCTTCTTTGAACCTTTCAGCAACTGTATCATCTGGACTGGGAAGTTGGTAAAAGGATCCAATTATTTTTTTATTCCGATTGCCAACAATGACCTCTGCCCATACTAACTCACAGGAGCTATCTACTTCTATTTCGCGACAAGTTAAACTACTTCTAACAGCAACAAACAAGCCACCGCCAACCTTGTTTAGCCTATCTTTTCGGAACACCGTTAGATTCTTCGCAAAAATTTCGGCTGAGCTTATATCCGGCTTTAGCCAGCTTTCAGTGCCTATAACGATTTGAGCATCAGTGCTTTCTATTAGCGCTTGGAGCTCTGGTACTTTCCCAACACAGCTACGACAATTTACAACTGTTATACCAATGGTTCCGGTATCTATGTTCTTCCTGCGTTCAGCCTGCGCCCTTTGTGACTGAAACCCTTCTTCTGTTTTCCCGAGATCCTCTAACCTAAAGAACCGCCCAGTCCGCGCCACACAGCCCCTGCTACCCGTGTAGCCGTCTCCTGTGTATAGTGGACACCTGACCTATTCAGCGGAACCCGAAACCAACCACCCTTTGGCGCAAGTCGAGGAATCTGCAGCCTACACGGTCGCAGAACCGTCTGAGCCTCTGTTTCAGACCCTCCACTCGGCTCTGTACCAGAGGTCCGCAATCGGTCCTGTCGACTATGCTGTAAATGGTCAGCTCTGCTTTCATCTTGCAAGCAAGACTGACAGCCTTTACCGCTTCTGTTAGCCGCTCGAAGCCAGAGAGAATCTCTTCTGATCCAAAGCGACAGACATAATTGGTACCGATGTGAGCAACCTCCTGCAGTTGGCTGCAACTTGTGCTGTTCATGGCATCTGGGCGGACCCTTTCCACATCTGGAATGACTCCACCAGGTATGCACACGGAGTGCACATTGGTTTTCTTACCCTCCCAGTCAGCCAAGGAGCCCCATAACGCGCCTAACGTTCTAGCTCCCAACTATCAATAATCCCACCCTCTGCAATTGCCCGGATCTTGCAGGTTCAGAGGTTTCCGCTGAAACAGCATCTGGCTCAGCGACAGTCACAGACAGCACCTGGAACCTGTTTGTCAGACAAACCGGGGAGGCCTTAAGTGCGGCCGCCTGGGAAGTCTTTCGCCGCCTACTTCGCCCCGGGGCGACCTCCCACTCGACCACTGGTGAGGAGTCAACCTCAGAGCTAACAGCAACTGGGTTGGCCACCGGTGAGGACCGATCGGAGGACTCTGGCACGCTGGTCGTCCGTTGGATCCCCACGGCCGGCCCACAGCAGTGGTGCCCATCCACTGCAGCCTCAAGTTGTGTAACCGAAGCCATCACAGCCTGAAGCTGAGAGCGAAGTGTCACCAACTCAGCTCACATCCGCACACAACAATCGCAGTGCCTGTCTGTACCAAAGACCGTGGAGAACTAAACTATACAGATAAACGGACTATCCGCACGTGCTGCGCAGCTCTAATGTAAACCCTGACAAAAACGCACGAACTGTGTCTAGCAGTACGCAGATATTCAAAAAACCAACTACCGAAGCACTCAGGTGAAACTAAATAATTTGCCCCTGATGAGGAGCTTATAATATATCACACAATCGGTTTACTTTCTGACGCAAACGAAAACGCAAGAACTGTGGCTATTAGATTTTAAATTTACACGCAGAAACTCAAGAAAATAAACTATTAAAGCACACAGATGATACAATAAAACTCGCTCCTGGTTAGGAACTCGTAAATGACACAAAAGCGGTTTACTTATCTGTTGCTGCGTCTGTCGCGGTCGGCTACTACTGCCTGACTAACGCCATTTCGCTATTCCCCTATTTCGCGGTAATAACTAAACTTGCTGCCCGTCTCTGAAGTTTATCGATGTACTCAGATAATCCTACCTGGGAAGAATCCCATACCGCGCACCTATACTCCAAAAGAGGATGGACAATCATAGTGCAGGCAGTCTCTTTAGTAGGTCTTTTGCTTCTTCTATGTGTTCCGCGAATAAAACGCTGTCTTTGGTTCACCTTCCGCACAACATTTTCTCTGTGTACTTTCCAACTGAAGTTGTTCGTAATTGTAACTCATAGATATTTAGTTGAATCTATGGCCTTGAGATTTGATTTATTCATCGTGTAACCGAAGTCTAACGGTTTCCTTTTAACACTCATGTACATGACTTCACACTTTTCATCATTTAGAGTCAATTGCCAGTTTGCGCACCATTCAGATAGATTATCAAAATCGTTTCGCAACTTGTTTTGATCTTCTGATGACTTTATTAGTCGATAAACGATGGCTGCTCAGATTGTCTCCTAAATCGTTTATATAGATAAGTAACAGCAGAGGACCTATGTCACTAACTTGGAGAACACCAGAAACCACTTATGTTTTACTCGACTTCTTTCCGTCAATTACTACAAACTGTGACCTCTGTGACAGGAATTTTCGTATCCAGTTGCATAACTGAAACGGTATTGCATGAGCACGCAATGTGTGTACAAGTCGCTTGTAAGGTACGGTGTCAAGAGGCTTCTGGAAATCTAGATACACGGAATCAATCTGAAATTTCTTGTCGATAGCACTCAGCACTAAGTGTGAGTAAAGACCTAGTTGTATTTTTTGTCAGCTATTTTTAAAAAAAAATTGTAAAAAGTAGTGCAATGTTACCGCGATTAACTGTATTATTCTAATGGCCCTATTCTGTAGTTTGACTAATGTGTATATGTTTAATTTACGGGATCCCAAAATGTTTCCATAGGTAGGGTTGGAGTGTACGTAGGAATAAATACGTAGTCATTGGAATGGATGGAAGAGGTACCAATAAAACTGCATGCTGGGTTCCAGGAAATGAGAAACGACTAACTTGAGAACCTAATCGAAAACGATTAGGTGAACGTGATTCACAAGGAAGTCTATGGAAAGCTTTTATTCAGAAAGCAGATGTCAGATGGTTGACGAGAGACGCAGTGCATAAAGTCTGAAGTTTCACTAGGTGGCTTGTGGATGATGGTGTAATATATTGAGAAGTTGCAATGCTATAAAACTGTAGCTTAGTGCACAGAGTGGCAGTTGACGCTCCACATAGTCGATTGTAACGCACCGCACGTAAATAAGCGGAAACACCAATTTCCTCTATGCATTACTAGTTTTAGCAGTACGCTCCCACATTGGATCTATGTACCTAGGATTCTACCTATAGGCAAGACTAGGTGGCCGCCTAGCGCGACTAAATTTTAGGAACGGCGAAGGGCGGAAAAAATTAATTTCAAGCCAAACAGCGGAAAAAATTGGGGAAATGAGGACAGAAATGGAAAAGAGGGAAAATGAAAACTTCGAACTCTTTTCAAAAGCATAGGGAACAATTATTCAATAAGTCTTTACTTTCTAACTCAAAATTAAAGCAGCCACTAATAAGTACGAAACGGAAACAGCGGAAAGAGTCACTGCGTTCAGGAAACTACAGAATTCATCCCTTGCCGGGATCAGAGGCCAATCGCTTACCCCACTGTGGCCAACAAAACTTTAAAACCCTCAATAGGAAATGGAATCAAGGCGTCATTTATTTAATGGCAAGAAAGTGGATGCTGAAAAACATTAGTCATTATTTTAAAATTATTTCAATTAAAACAGATAGGAAATAACGCCACGATCACCAAATGACCTAGTATGATGCTTCGCAATGTCTCCCATCGGTATATAGCATAATTTCTAAATTGAAGGAAAAATTCGTTCATACCAGAAATCAGTTCCACACCTTTATTTGTCTATTTCCTTGCAATTAACCAACTACTCGACGCCAAATCTGGGTGCATTGGTGTATTCAGTTGAGTTCAAGTTTAAAATGTTCAACACATTCTTTCTATTTCAATTATTTTGCGAAATTTCAAAAATTGAGGACAAAAAATAGGAAGCTGTCGACATTTGTTGTCCTCAGTCCGTTTCAGAGCATTTGAGGACAAAGCCTGAAACTGAAGGCTGTCCCCAGACAACAAGGACGGCTGGTCGTCGTAATATAATGACTGAAACTACGGCGGCTCTTCGGAGAGTACGGAACGTTAGGTCGCGAAATGGAAACAAATTGGTTCAGATGGCTCTGAGCACTATGGGACTCAACATCTGAGTTCATGTCCCCTAGAACTTAGAACTACTTAAACCTAACTAACCTAAGTGTGGTGTCACCGCCAGACACCACACTTGCTAGGTGGTAGCCTTTAAATCGGCCGCGGTCCGTTAGTATACGTCGCTCCCGCGTGTCGCCACTGTCAGTGATTGCAGACCGGGCGCCGCCACACGGCAGGTCTAGAGAGACTTCGTAGCACTCGCCCCAGTTGTACAACCGACTTTACTAGCGATGGTTCACTGACAAAATACGCTCTCATTTGCCGAGACGATAGTTTAGCACAGCCTTCAGCTACGTCAATTGCTACGACCTAGCAAGGCGCCATTGATATTGATTCCTGTACCGTCAAGACCGACGTTCTTCATTAACGGATTAAAGTTAAGTATTCCACCAGCTACGTCCGTTTTTCTAAATTCTAATTTCCTTGTCCTGTTCCAGACCTCACGCCAGCCTGCGTGAGCTAAAACGCGTGCCTTTCGGCCTCCAGTAACACGGCTCTCCTGCCAACCAAAACATTGGCGACGAGGATGGGATCTACCGCTCGCCGTCTGCTTTCAGCGACGGTGCCGTCCGGTCAGCGCCCTGGGGACCCATCTACTGGCTCGCCTCAGCCCCAGGTGTTACCGACGCTGCCTTCCATTTTGCCCCCTGGCGACGTGCCGCCGCCACCGCCGCCGCCGCCTGTTCTCCCGCCGGCGACGCCCGCAGTGGACGCGTCGCTGCAACCGCCTGGCGCCTCCCTGGATCTCGCGCTGCCGATCGCTTCCCGTGACCAGCTGTCCTCCGCCATGGAACTCTTGCCCGCTCCGGACCATATGCCGTCTTCGCCCGTCGGGTGCCCCGGCCCGATGGAGGTCGGCCCTTCGGCCCCTCCTGTCTCTCTGCGGGCGCATACACCGCATGTTGGCGTGCACCCTGGAGCAGGTTTTCAGGCGTTTCCTAGCTCCCCGCGGTCCGAATGGCAGGGTGCGGGTGGCACAAAAAATGGTTCAAATGGCTCTGAGCACTACGCGACTTAACTTCTGAGGTCATCAGTTGCCTAGAATTTAGAACTAATGAAACCTAACTAACCTAAGGACATCACACAGATCCATGCCCGAGGCAGGATTCGAACCTGCGACCGTAGCGGTCACGCGGTTCCAGACTGAAGCACCTTTAACCGCACGGCCACACCGGCCGGCACGGATGGCACAGCCTCGCCTGTTGTTAGGCTCCCCACCTCGTCGCATACGTCAACATGGGGTCCTCCCCACGGCGGGCGGTAGCCTTATGCCACCACCGTACGCCGATTTGCGGGGAAGTAACGTGGTGTCACCGCCAGACACCACACTTGCTAGGTGGTAGCCTTTAAATCGGCCGCCGTCCGTTAGTATACGTCGGACCCGCGTGTCGCCACTATCAGTGATTGCAGACCGAGCGCCACCACACGGCAGGTCTAGAGAGACTTCGTAGCACTCGCCCCAGTTGTACAACCGACTTTGCTAGCGATGGTTCACTGACAAAATACGCTCTCATTTGCCGAGACGATAGTTTAGCATAGCCTTCAGCTACGTCAATTGCTACGACCTAACAAAGCGCCATTATCAGTTACTATTGATATTGTGAATCATGTACCGTCAAGACCGACGTTCACCATTAACGGATTAAAGTTAAGTATTCCACCAGCTACGTCCGTTTTTCTAAATTCTAATTTTCTTGTCCTTTTCCAGACCTCACGCCAGCCTGCGTGAGCTAAAACGCGTGCCTTTTCGGCCTCCTCTAGTAACACGGTGTTGGCTCTCCTGCCAACCAAAACACTAAGGACATCACACACATCCATGCCCGAGGCAGGATTCGTACCTCCGACTGTAGCGGTCGCGCGGCTCCAGACTGAAGCGCCTAGAACCGCTCGGCCACGAGAGCCGGCGCTCATGACATGGTCACAATGTCTCGTTGTGGTCACAACCAAGTCCAAATCGGGAATCCAAGTCGTCAACGGAGTTCAACACTCAGCTCTGTAAGCACGTTTATTACGAACCAAACATACAGATGGAAGAGAACTGCCTCCTGTACGAACAGTGATAATAATTATACCAAGAGATGACATACAAAAATGTGCAAATACTGGAAACGTAAGAAACTTCTAGAAATGATAAATAGCAAGTTACAAACATTTGGTGGTGATCGGATTTGAACTGTGCGACCGGTAGCACGCCACACAGCGACGCGAATCGCTGCTTCCACGTTCTGCGCAGGACAGCCTGCAGCAGTAGTTGCTGTTTCTTATTTCTTTAACTCCTGATTGTTTTCTTACACCATCCATCCATGCGCACAGCTACGTTTCCTGCACACTGCGATTATCTTTTGATTACTACGATATGAGAGGCGTTCAGTAAGTAATGCAACACATTCTTCTTTTTCGAGAACAGATTTGCTTTATTTAGGTTTCCCGTACTCCACATTATTTCCCACACCTTTGACTACAAAACCATATTTTCCAACGTAATCTCTGTTCAATGTGTTAGCCTTACGCCACATTACTGGCTGGACCAGTATGCCCACTGTTTTGGCTACAAAACCCTATACTTCAGACTCCGTCCAATGTGACGACCTTACGCCATCTTACTGGCAGGGCCTGTAAACCTGAAGGGTACCACTCTACTCTGTATTAACACCAAAATGAAGGTGAGCGGCAGAAATAATATTCTTCGGAAAATAACGAACTCCTCCTGGGGCGCAAAGCCAGAGGTAGTGAGGACCACAGCACTAGCAGTTTGCTTCCCAGCAGGCGAATATGCAAGCAGTGTCTGGTACAACTCATTATTTCTGCAGGAGTTCCGACTACTGGGCATGGCTGTGAGAAAACATGCAGTTGCCTCGAGTTAAATTAAATGCAGCTGCCACGCTAAACAGGTCGACATTGCTCTGAACGAGACCTGCAGGCTCGTCACTGGATGTCTGAAACCGACGCCAACAGACAAGCTCTACCATCTTGCTGGGATTGCACCTCCTGCAGTGCGAAGAGAAGAGGCAGCCTATAGTGAAAGAGCGAGGGATGAGATGGCAGAGAGCCACCCCCTCCACAAAACTCAGCCAGCCACCAAATGCTTGAAATCTAGACGCAGTTTTCTCAGAGCAACCGAAGATTTTAGCGACCAACCTGGATCTAGGGTGGAGAGATGGAAGCGGTCGGGAGAAGGGCACTGGATGGAACCAAAGGAAGAATTGGCACCAGGTTACGATGAGGACTGGGTGGTCTGGAGATCACTAAACAGGCTAGGCACCAACACTGCACGGTCAAGAGATAACCTTGTGAAGTGGGGATATTCTACTACATCTAATCTCTGCGACTGTGGAGAGGTGCAGACGACCCAGCACATGTGTAACTGCCCTGAATGTCCTTCACACTGCACTTTAGAATATCTGATGTTGGCAACCCCAAATGCTGTCGACGTAGCCCGCTTATGGACCAAATGCCTATTTGTATATATATTTAGATATATTTTCATATGCCTGTAATTAATTTTTTTTCTTTTTTTCTGTGTGCTATTCATTTTTGTATATTCCTGTATCCATGGTGCTTCTGACACGAATAAAAAAAAAAGGCCACTCTACTAGTCGACGTCGGAGCCAACGTCTCGCTGTACCAGTAACCTCCCCATCAGCCTCATACTGCGTCCCCTGGAGAGCATACTTCATTGGGCCAAACAGATGGAAGACGGAAGGTGCGAAATCTGGGTTGTAGGGTGGATGAGGAAGAACAGTATAGTGAAGAGCTTTGTGAGCGCCTTTCGTGTGCGCAGAATTATGTGAAATGTTGCTTTGTCATGGAGAAGGAGAAGTTCATTTGTATTTTTGTGGCTACGAACACGATGAAGTCGTTTCTCCAATTTCCTGAGGGCGGCACAGTGCACTACTCATGAGGGAGAACATCAAACACAATAACCCCTTCAGCCCCCAGAAGACGGTCGCCATGACTTTACCAGCCGAGGGTGCGGCTTTAAACTTCTTCTTCAGGGAGAGGTGATGTGGCGCCGCTGCATGGACTGCCGTTTTGCTTTCGTTTCGAAGTGATAAACCCATGCTTCATCACCAGTGACAATGCTCGCAAAAAAAAAAAAAAACTTTGACAATCAGCATCGTTAATAAAAACTCTCTATCCAAGATATTTTATTACACAAAATATTACACTACTGGCCATTAAAATTGCTACACCAAGTAGAAATGCAGATGATAAACGGGTATTCATGGCACAAATATATTATTAGATCCTGAGAAATCAGTACCCAGAACAACCACCTCTGGCCATAATAACGGCTTTGATAGCCTGGGCATTCAGTCAAACAGAACTTGGCTTGTACAGGTACAGTTGGCCATTCAGCATCCACACGATACCACAGTTCATCAAGAGACTGCCGTATTGTGACGAGCCATTGGTGAGATATCTGGGGAATGTGCAGGCCAGAGCAGCAGTGGAACATTTTCTGTATCCAAAAAGGCCCGTACAGGACCTGCAACACGCGGTCGTGCATTATCCTGCTGAAATGTAGGGTTTCGCAGGGATCGAATGAAGGGTAGAGCCACAGAGCCACATCTGAAATTTAACGTCCACTGTTCAATGTGCCGTCAGTGCGAACAAGAGGCGACCGAGACGTGTAACCAATGGCACCCCATACCATCACGCCGGGTGATACGCCAGTATGGCGATGACGAATGCTCGCTTCCAATATGCGTTCACCGTGATGTCGCCAAATACGGATGCGACCATCGTGATGCTGTAAACGGAACCTCGATTCATCCGAAAAAATGACGTTTTGTGATTCGTGCACCCAGGTTCGTCGTTGAGTACACCATCGCAGGCGCTCCTGTCTGTGATGCAGCGTCAAGGGTAACCACAGCCCAGGTCTCCGAGCTGATAGTCCATGCTGCTGCAAACGTCGTCGAACTGTTCGTGCAGATGGTTGTTGTCTTGCAAACGTCCCCTCTGTTGACTCAGGGATCGAGACGTTGCTGCATGATCCGCTACAGCCATGCGGATAAGATGCCTGTCATCTCGACTGCTAGTGATACGAGGCCATTGGAATCCTGCACGGCGTTCCGTACTACCCTCCTGCACCCACCAATTCCAAATTCTACTAATAGTCATTGGATCACGACCAACGCGAGCGGCAGTGTCGCTATACGATAAACCGCGATCACGATAGGCTAGAATCTGACCTTTATCAAAGTCGGAAACGTGATGGTACGCATTTCTCCTCCTTACACGAGGTCCCACAACAACGTTTCACCAGGCAACGCCTGTCAACTGCTGTTTGAGTATGAGAAATCGGTTGGAAACTTTCCTCATGTCAGCAAGTTAGGTGTCGCCACCGGCGCCAAACTTGTGTGAATGCTCTGAAAAGCTAATCATTTGCATATCTCAGCATCTTCTTCCCGTCGGTTAAATTTCCCGTCTGTAGCATGTCATCTTCGTGGTGTAGCAATTTTAATGGCCAGTAGTGTACACGACACTTAACTTTTTAATTTTTTTGGGCGGTTGGGGCTGAGGAAATTACCCATTTACTATATCCAAAACTTCATCTAATGAGTAGAAGGAGTTGCCATGAAGAAATTCATTTGATTTCCTTTTAAATGCCATATGGGTCTCTGTCAACTTTTGATGCTATTAGGTAAGTGACCAAAGACATTTCTGGAAGCATAATTTACCCCCTACCTTGGGTAGTGAAGATCATCCTTTATCCTAGTGTTGTAGCCATATACACTGCTATTACTTTTGAATTCGTTTTGATTGTTAAATTTCATAAGTGAATACATAAATTGTGAGGCTACAGTGAAGATCCCTAGCTCTTTGACTGCAGGATGATCTTGGATGAGCTCCAGCAATTATTCTGATTACACGCTTTTGTGCAATGAACACTCTTTTACTCAATGATGAGTTGCCCCAGAATATGATGCCATACGAAAGGAGAGAATGAAAATAGGTGTGGTAAGCTAATTTACTGAGATGTATATTGCCAAAATTTGCAATGACCCTATTAGCATAAGTAGCCGAACTCAAACGTTTCAGCAGATCTTCAGTGTGTTTTCTCCAGTTCAGCCCCTCATCAGTGAAAACACCTAGAGATTTTGAATATCCTACCTTAGCTACCGATTTCTGATCGAAGTCTATATTTATTAATGGTGTCATTCCATTTACCGTGTGGAACTGTGTATACTATGTTTTGTCAAAATTTAATGAGAGCCCATTTGCAGAGAACCACTTAATGATTTTCTGCAAAACATCGTTTACAATCTCACCAGTTAATTCTTGCCTGTCGGGTGTGATAGCTATACTTGTATCATCGGCAAAAAGTACCAGCTTTGCATCTTCGTGAATATAGAATGGCAAGTCATTAATATATATTAAGAACAGCAGAGGACCCAAGACAGAACCTCGCGGCGCCTGTGGTGTTTCAAAAGTCTAATCAAGGAACATCGCGTTTCTTTAGCGCTTGAGCGACGCCAGGTAAGAAATGTTAATATATATATATATATATATATATATATATATATATATATTTGTAATACGTTAAGTGGAGACTTGTTATTTAAAAAGATTTTGTTTCTTTTCTTTCATGTCGAGCGGGGCAGCAAGATGATCCAGTGGCGACTCCAGACGCGGCGGACGTCGAGAGCTAACCACTATTGCATCGTGGTCGACGGCCGGCGGCTGGAAGAACCGTTGAAACATCATGCTGACCATTATTAAAATATGTTTTATGTTTTCTTTTTTTAAAAAAAATGAAAAGGAATTCAATGTTGGATGTGGAATGATAAAGTTTGTAATTGGATGTCAATTGGTTATAGCGTCCCCAGTGAGGTAATAAGACAATACTTAAAAAACAGTATTTATAAAGAAGAGACATTTAAAAATTGAATATATATATATATATATATACATATATATATATATATATATACACTCCTGGAAATGGAAAAAAGAACACATTGACACCGGTATGTCAGACCCACCATACTTGCTCCGGACACTGCGAGAGGGCTGTACAAGCAATGATCACACGCACGGCACAGCGGACACATCAGGAACCGCGGTGTTGGCCGTCGAATGGCGCTAGCTGCGCAGCATTTGTGCACCGCCGCCGTCAGTGTCAGCCAGTTTGCCGTGGCATACGGAGCTCCATCGCAGTCTTTAACACTGGTAGCATGCCGCGACAGCGTGGACGTGAACCGTATGTGCAGTTGACGGACTTTGAGCGAGGGCATATAGTGGGCATGCGGGAGGCCGGGTGGACGTACCGCCGAATTGCTCAACACGTGGGGCGTGAGGTCTCCACAGTACATCGATGTTGTCGCCAGTGGTCGGCGGAAGGTGCACGTGTCCGTCGACCTGGGACCGGACCGCAGCGACGCACGGATGCACGCCAAGACCGTAGGATCCTACGCAGTGCCGTAGGGGACCGCACCGCCACTTCCCAGCAAATTAGGGACACTGTTGCTCCTGGGGTATCGGCGAGGACCATTCGCAACCGTCTCCATGAAGCTGGGATACGGTCCCGCACACCGTTAGGCCGTCTTCCACTCACGCCCCAACATCGTGCAGCCCGCCTCCAGTGGTGTCGCGACGGGCGTGAATGGAGGGACGAATGGAGACGTGTCGTCTTCAGCGATGAGAGTCGCTTCTGCCTTGGTGCCAATGATGGTCGTATGCGTGTTTGGCGCCGTGCAGGTGAGAGCCACAATCAGGACTGCATACGACCAAGGCACACAGGGCCAACACCCGGCATCATGGTGTGGGGAGCGATCTCCTACACTGGCCGTACACCACTGGTGATCGTCGAGGGGACACTGAATAGTGCACAGTACATCCAAACCGTCATCGAACCCATCGTTCTACCATTCCTAGACCGGCAAGGGAACTTGCAGTTCCAACAGGACAATGCACGTCCGCATGTATCCCGTGCCACCCAACGTGCTCTAGAAGGTGTAAGTCAACTACCCTGGCCAGCAAGATCTCCGGATCTGTCCCCCATTGAGCATGTTTGGGACTGGATGAAGCGTCGTCTCACGCGGTCTGCACGTCCAGCACGAACGCTGGTCCAACTGAGGCGCCAGGTGGAAATGGCATGGCAAGCCGTTCCACAGGACTACATCCAGCATCTCTACGATCGTCTCCATGGGAGAATAGCAGCCTGCATTGCTGCGAAAGGTGGATATACACTGTACTAGTGCCGACATTGTGCATGCTCTGTTGCCTGTGTCTATGTGCCTGTGGTTCTGTCAGTGTGATTATGTGATGTATCTGACCCCAGGAATGTGTCAATAAAGTTTCCCCTTCCTGGGACAATGAATTCACGGTGTTCTTATTTCAATTTCCAGGAGTGTACATATTTCTTTTATAATGTACCCGTAAAATAATAATTTCTATGTGTAAGTTTCGAGTGCAAAGAAATATAACAAAATGATCTGAAGAGACGACAAGATACGCTCATTTGTTAATTTTTTTAGTCGTCTTCACTTCTTCTCTTGTCTTGGTTGTGTGTAGACGGGCACCTTGCTTGTGCTGGCAAATGTAAGCATATTTGTACGAATTAAGCAGATAATATATTGATTTAATATCATTGTTCACTTTTAATTTGTAAGAGGTGATCCCGATTTCATGTCCACCTTCCTTGAATTAACCTGCATTCAAGTAATTTACAGTTCAACAACCGCAGCGGCCGATACAGCCAACGGCGTCATTACGTGGCGATATTAACTTACAAGAAAATTAGCGGAAGCGAAAAACTCGCCCGCTATTAACATAATATTCATTTCTCTCCACAGCCGCACGAAGTTGCAGAAAATACGTAGCTTTAAGATTCTTATTATCAGTACCATAGCCGAGAGCCAGAGCCAGGACTCCGACTACAATACAATGGTTAACGGAGGTAAGAAAAAAATACTCTCGCGCGTGTGTGGGCTGCGATTGTAATTAATAACTGAAGATTTTTTGCTTTAAAGTGAACTAATAATAATAATAATATATTAAATTACGACGGACGCGAGAAATGTTAAATAAACTTCGAGTTGGAAGTTAAAACAATCAGTTGACTCTGTTGTTACGACATACATCGTAAATATTACTTGTGTGTGAAATTTGCAAATTTTATTAAAATTCAGACTTCTTGAAGAGATTCTGGCAGAATTGTATCAGGAGTGTGGATGATCTTCAATAATTAACTAGTTTAAAGTTCTATGAATGAGAAATCGACACGTATTGACATTTTGAAAATAATCGATACTGTGAAGTGTACTAAAATTCTGTTTTTTACAACTATATCGGGGATTGTGGTCAAGAAGATCGGTTTTAAAGTGGAATATTTCGTTATATGAGAACAAGATTGATTCTTTAGTGACATTAATTAATTATTTAAGGAAAAATTAGGAGAATTTCAATTTATTCTGGCAAAGATATCAAGGAGTGTCAGACCGCACAACTAACATATAAAAACTCTGTGACTTTGTTGATGGTTGTTGTCTTGCAAACGTCCCGATCTGTTGACTCAGGGATCGAGACGTGGCTGCACGATCCGTTACAGTCGTGCGGGTAAGAGGCCTGTCATCTCGACTGCTAGTGATGCGAGGCCGTTGGTATCCAGCACGGCGTTCCGTATTACCCTCCTGAACCCACCGATTCCATATTCTGCTAACAGTCATTGGATCTCGACCAACGAGAGCAGTAGTTTCGTGATACGATAAACTGCAATCGCGATATTCTACAATCCGAGCTTTATCAAAGTCGGAAACGTGATGGTACGCACTTCTCCTCCTTAGACGGGGCATCACAACATTTCTCCAGGCAACGCCGGTCAACTGCTGTTTGTGTATGAGAAATCGGTTGGCAACTTTCCTCATGTCAGCACGTTGTAGGTGTCGCCACCGGCGCCAACCTTGTGTGAATGCTCTGGGAAAGCTAATCATTTGCATATCACAGCATCTTCTTCCCTTCGGTTAAATTTCGCGTCTGTAGCACGTCATCTTCGTGATGTAGCAAATTTAATGGCCAGTAGTGTATTTCATGTAACCTGTAAATGTTGAATTAATTCTCCGTTCTATCTGTGGCTGAAGATTAGTCATCTTTTTGTAGCTGGCGGCTCCAACGGGTGAGTGAAATACGGCAAAGAAAAGATAGCGAGCATTTGACGGGCAGTGACGGTGCACAAATGCCGGACCCTTATCCAGAAGCTATCAGAGACTTGCTTAGTAAACACACAGTAGTCACGAGAAAGCTACGTCAACGACCCGCTGTGATAACGCGTCTCTCCTGGCAAGTCTGTGTCTCACGTGAGAAGCACGTGGTCGGTATCAGCTGCCATCGGCGGGCTGCAGAAGTTTATCGCAAAGTACGTGCTGTTCAGTCACGCGGTCTACCCGTAAGTGTCGTCATAGCGGCTTCATCACATGTCTGACCTGGTTCTCCAATCAGCCCTATTTTGTGTGACGTTAATCTTCGGATTTTTGACGCGTATGTGTCACACATAGGTACACCGCGATAGGTCTATATCGCTCAGCTGTGGTGTTTTTATAATGAATTCTATGAGCAGAAGTTGCGTAAAATGGTCCTAGAGGTGCGAGAAAGGTGTAATCTATAGAAAAATACGTACAAGTACCAGTACGGAAAAAATAAGAACAGAGGATAAAGATCGAAGTGCTAGAATTAGGATGACGTTGCTTTGCTCAGTGGAGCTGGAAAACACACAGAAGAGCCAAAGAAACGGGTACACCTGCGTAATATCGTCTAGGGCCCCCGTGAGCACGCAAAAGTGCCGCACCACGACGTCGGACGGACTCGACTAATGTCTGAAGTAGTGCTGGAGGGAAGTGACACCATGAATCCTGCTGGGTTGCCCATGGATGCGTAAGAGTACGAAGGGGTGGATATCTCTTCTGAACAGGACGTTGCAAAGCAACCCAGATATGCAAAATAATGTTCATGTCTGGGGAATTTGGTGACGAGCGGAAGTGTTTACATTCATAAGAGTGTTCCTGGAGCCACTCTGTAGCAATTATGGACGTGTATGGTGTCGCATTGTCTTGCTGGAATTCCGAAAGTCCATTGGAATGCACAATGGACTTCAATGGATGCAGCTGATCAGACAGGATGCTTACATATATGTTAGCCATCAGAGTTGTATCTAGACGTATCAGGATTCCCATATCAATCCAACTGCACATGCCCCACACTATTACAGAGCCTCCACTAGCTTGAACAGTCCCCTGCTGACATGCAGGGATATGGATTCTGAGCCAAGGCTGCCTCATGTTATGTGTTGGATTAAACCTTGGTCGCTATTCTGTGTTTAGTCTTCCACGGTTATCGCCATTATGGTGTTATCCTCTCTCTCTGCAAGTGGCAGCAGTGGTGTGTATCAATATTCCCATCTTGTACTATCTTTGGCCTGGCGCTTATACACTCCTGGAAATTGAAATAAGACCACCGTGAATTCATTGTCCCAGGAAGGGGAAACTTTATTGACACATTCCTGGGGTCAGATACATCACATGATCACACTGACAGAACCACAGGCACATAGACACAGGCAACAGAGCATGCACAATGTCGGCAGTAGTACAGTGTATATCCACCTTTCGCAGCAATGCAGGCTGCTATTCTCCCATGGAGACGATCGTAGAGATGCTGGATGTAGTCCTGTGGAACGGCTTGCCATGCCATTTCCACCTGGCGCCTCAGTTGGACCAGCGTTCGTGCTGGACGTGCAGACCGCGTGAGACGACGCTTCATCCAGTCCCAAACATGCTCAATGGGGGACAGATCGGGAGATCTTGCTGGCCAGGGTAGTTGACTTACACCTTCTAAAGCACGTTGGGTGGCACGGGATACATGCGGACGTGCATTGTCCTGTTGGAACTGCAAGTTCCCTTGCCGGTCTAGGAATGGTAGAACGATGGGTTCGATGACGGTTTGGATGCACTGTGCACTATTCAGTGTCCCCTCGACGATCACCAGTGGTGTGTACGGCCAGTGTAGGAGATCGCTCCCCACACCATGATGCCGGGTGTTGGCCCTGTGTGCCTCGGTCGTATGCAGTCCTGATTGTGGCGCTCACCGGCACGGCGCCAAACACGCATACGACCATCATTGGTACCAAGGCAGAAGCGACTCTCATCGCTGAAGACGACACGTCTCCATTCGTCCCTCCATTCACGCCTGTCGCGACACCACTGGAGGCGGGCTGCACGATGTTGGGGCGTGAGTGGAAGACGGCCTAACGGTGTGCGGGACCGTATCCCAGCTTCATGGAGACGGTTGCGAATGGTCCTCGCCGATACCCCAGGAGCAACAGTGTCCCTAATTTGCTGGGAAGTGGCGGTGCGGTCCCCTACGGCACTGCGTAGGATCCTACGGTCTTGGCGTGCATCCGTGCGTCGCTGCGGTCCGGTCCCAGGTCGACGGGCACGTGCACCTTCCGCCGACCACTGGCGACAACATCGATGTACTGTGGAGACCTCACGCCCCACGTGTTGAGCAATTCGGCGGTACGTCCACCCGGCCTCCCGCATGCCCACTATATGCCCTCGCTCAAAATCCGTCAACTGCACATACAGTTCACGTCCACGCTGTTGCGGCATGCTACCAGTGTTAACGACTGCGATGGAGCTCCGTATGCCACGGCAAACTGGCTGACACTGACGGCGGCGGTGCACAAATGCTGCGCAGCTAGCGCCATTCGACGGCCAACACCGCGGTTCCTGGTGTGTCCGCTGTGCCGTGCGTGTGATCATTGCTTGTACAGCCCTCTCGCAGTGTCCGGAGCAAGTATGGTGGGTCTGACACACCGGTGTCAATGTGTTCTTTTTTCCATTTCCAGGAGTGTAGTTTCCGACTGTGTGTGTGCACCAGTTGGTCGGTGGGCGTGGAACAGGGAGGAAATCTCCGCAGTGCGTAGTTTGGCCAGGACCGCTGGTGGCGTCTACACATGGGCGGAGTGTGTGGTGCTTTTCCCATTGCTACGAGGTCCGTGGCTCACCGATCCTGGACACGAAAGGCGAGTTTTGACTTAATCTACCAGCAAGTCACGATTTTTCACATTGGGTCGTGTGGATTTCGTTGTCGGCGGTTGCGACATTCCCGTGAGCAACAACGTGTGTTTTCAAGTTGGCAAATTTTAGCCACCCTCCGGTGGAGTTCAACTGTACTTGGTTATTTTGAATTAAAGTGCACTAGCGGAATTTTCTTCCTTGTGGCCGGTTACCTGCCCTGGCCGTTGACATAAATTCAGGCAGTGTATTTTCCTCATCATGTTGTCGCTGTCCAGTACGGTGATAGTTTGACAGCTCAGTGTATAATTGGTTGTGGACGCAAATACTTCCCGTGTCGTTCCATTTAACTTTCTGATGTGTGCTGGTCAGGTAGAGCGGAAGTTATCTTGTCGGTGGGTCCGTTGACTGTCTGTCGGTTGGGTTGTCGTCGAATCGAGAATGGTTGGGTCGACTGCCTGTCTCACACAAGCGAGCGTTAGGGTTTGAATTCCAGGCCGACGCTCGGAAACTTCTGAGCACCGTTGGGTGTACTGTCTTTTCTTATTTGTTCTTTTTGCTTGTATTTGTATCGCTTCTAGCCGATTTTTAAATTAAGGTTGTTTTGCGCTTAAGGCGTAAGATTGTTTGGGCCTTCAGCCTAATTTAAAGAACTGCTTTAAGGTAAGACCTTTGGCCTCTTAAAAATTTATTTTGGTTTGAGTCTTAAGTGATGAGCCTTCAGCCGATTTTTAAATTAAAGTTGTTTTGCTCTTAAGGTGTCAGATTGCTTGGGCCTTCAGTTTAATTAAAGAACTGCTTTAAGATAAGGCCTTTTGCCGTTTAAAAATCTGATTTTGGTTTGAGTCTTAAGTTATTGGCTTTCACCAGATTTTAAATTAAAGTGGTCTTGCCCTTAAGGCATGTGATTGTATGGCGTATTCAGCCGGTTATTAAGTTCCTAAAATTAATTATGTGTTTTTTTAAATTTTCTTTGCTCTTGTACTGTTTGGTCAAATAAAGCTGTATGTTCGAGTGTAGCTGAGAGCCGCATATTTTGGCCTCTTTCCACAGTTTGAACTACCTGTCCCGTTCTGCGGGCTTAGCAGGGCGTCCCAGATTCTCCATACCGGTACACGTCCATCCATTCGATACAATTTCAAACGAGACTCGTCCAGCCAGGCAACATGTTTCCTGTCACCAACAGCCCAATGTCGGTCTTGACAGGACCAGGAGAGGCGTTAAGCTTTTTGTCGCGCAGTCTTCAAGGGCACAAGAGAGGGCTTTCGGCTCCAAAAGCCGATATCGATGTTGTTTCGTTGAATGGTTCCCGCGCTGACACTTGTTGATGGCTCAGCATCGAAATCTGCAGCTATTTGTGGAAGGGTTGCACTTCTGTCGCATTGAACGATTATCTTCAGTCGTCGTTGGTCCCGTTCTTTTTCCGGCCGCAACGACGTCGGAGATTTGATTTTTTACCGGATTCCTGATATTCATGATACACTCGTGAAATGGTCGTAAGAGAAAATCCCCATTTCATCACTACCTCGGAGATGCTGCTCCCCATATCTCGGGCGCCGACTGTAACACTACATTCAAGCTCCCTTAAATCATGATAAACTGCCATTGTAGCAGCGGTAACCGACCTAACAACTGCGCGAGACACATGTCTTATATAGGCGTTACCGACAGCAGCGTCGTATTCTGTTTACAAAATGGTTCAAATGGCTCTGAGCACTATGGGACTCAACTGCTGAGGTTATAAGTCCCCTAGAACTTAGAACTACTTAAACCTAACTAACCTAAGGACATCACACACATCCATGCCCGAGGCAGGATTCTAACCTGCGACCGTATCGGACGCGCGGTTCCAGACTGTAGTGCCTAGAACGACTAGGCCACTATGGCCGGCCGATTCTGTTTACATATCTCCGTATTTGAATATGCATATATTTGAATACGCATACCTATACCAGTTCCTTTGGCGCTTCAATTTGCAGGATTTGTTAAATGGAATGAACTGCTTAATGAGCACACGCTGTGGACTGAAAGTAAACCGAAGAAAGACGAAAATAATGAGGAACTTATCATTAAAATTTGGGCCCACAAAATAGACAAAATGAAGTCATTCTGTTACCTTCGAATCAAAATAACTTATGACACAGGAAGCAAGCAGGACATAAAAGCGGACTAAGGGGTCATTTCTGGCTAAAAGAATTCTATTAGTATCAAAGAAATAGCTTAATTTGAGGAAGAAATTTATGACAATGTGTGTGGAGCACACCAACGTGAATAGCTGTTTTGGTACCACTTGCCTCGGCTATTTTAGAAATTTCGAAGGGATCTTGTCTACCCCTTCTGTCTTATTTGGTCTTAAGTCTCCCAAAGCTGCTTTAAATTCTGATCTTAGTACAGTATCTCCTATCTCTTCTCTATCGACTCTAGTTTCTTCGTCAGCACAGCATTGTATGTAATAAAACATGGTGTGCGAGAAACCCAGAACAGAAGACAATGAAAGTTTTGAGACATGGTGCTACAGAAGGATTTGAAAATGAGGTGCACTGGTGAGATAAGAAAAGAGAACGGTCTCTGCAGAACTGGCGGAGAATGGAGCATATAGAATACACTGACAAGAGGGAGGGACATATGTTCAGACACCAGGAAATAACGTCCATGTTATCAGAGGAAGCTGTAGAGGGTAACATGTGTAGGGAATACAGAGACTGGAATGCAGTCAGCAAGTAATTGAAGATATAGGGTGCGAGTGATGCTCTGAGGTTAAACTACACGCATTCCGCAGACAACGATCGTTTGCAACCCGGCTCGCTCTGTTCAACCACGAGACCGGAAGTCAGTAAACGGCGGCGCTAAGGCTGATGACGCCTTCCTCGACTTGCGAAAGGTGTCAAGTTCTGTATTGCAGTATTCTAACAAAATATAAGCGTTCCTAATAGTACAGAAAATTTATGATGCAATTGAAGAGTATCTAGCTGCAAAATTTGAAATTTTCCCCGCGAATCAACTGTTCAAAAAGATTTCGGGCTTGCAGCCGGTCGTCGTAAACTTCATTGCACGATATTTCGGCTGGACAACTGCCAGCCATCTTCACGTGAGCCGAACGATGACTGACGAAATGTTGTTGTTGTGGTCTTCAGTCCTGAGACTGGTTTGATACAGCTCTCCATGCTACTCTATCCTGTGCAAACTTCATCTCCCAGTACCTACTGCAACCTACATCCTTCTGTATCTGTTTAGTGTATTCATCTCTCGGTCTCCCTCTACGATTTTTACCCTCCACACTGCCCTCCAATACTAAATTGGTGATCCCTTGATGCCTCAGAACATGTCCTACCAATCGATCCCTTCTTCAAGTTGTGCCACAAACTTCTCTTCTCCCCAATTCTATTCAATACCTTCTCATTAGTTATATGATCTACCCATCTAATCTTCAGCATTCTTCTGTAGCACCTCATTTCGAAAGCTTCTATTCTCTTCTTGTCCAAACTAGTTATCGTCCATGTTTCACTTCCATACATGGCTACACGCCATACAAATACTTTCAGAAACAACTTCCTGACACTTAAATCTATACTCGATGTTAACAAATTTCTGTTCTTCAGAAACGCTTTCCTTGCCATTGCCAGTCTACATTTTATATCCTCTCTACTTCGACCATCATCTGTTATTTTGCTCCCCAAATAGCAAAACTCCTTTACTATTTTAAGTGTCTCATTCCCTAATCTAATTCCCTCAGCATCACCCGAGTTATCTCGACTACATTCCATTATCCTCGTTTTGCTTTTGTTGATGTTCATCTTATATCCTCCTTTCAAGACATTGTCCATTCCATTCAGCTGCTCTTCCAAGTCCTTTGCTGTCTCTGACAGAATTACAATGTCATCGGCGAACCTCAAAGTTTTTATTTCTTCTCCATGAATGCCTACTCCGAATTTTTCTTCACTGCTTGCTCAATATACAGATTGAATAACATCTGGGAGAGGCTACAACCCTGTCTCACTCCCTTCCCAAGCGCTGCTTCCCTTTCATGTCCCTCGACTCTTATAACTGCCATCTGGTTTCTGTATAAATTGTAAATAGCCTTTCGCTCCCTGTATTTTACCCCTGCCACATTCAGAATTTGAAAGAGAGTATTCCAGTCAACATTCTCAAAAGCTTTCTCTAAGTCTACAAATGCTAGAAATGTAGGTTTGCCCTTCCTTAATCTAGCATCTAAGATTAGTCGTAGGGTCAGTATTGCCTCCAAAATAGTGAGGATTCTTAATAATTTTCATGTGAAAGTGGTTTTTCGTCCGCCTCCTAAGATTTCGGATTTGCTGGGATCGGTGAAGGATGATTTGTTACTGCACAAGGCGGGAATTTACAAAATACCGTCTCAATGTGGTATGGCCTATATAGGACGTACAACGCTTACGGTGGAAGAGCGTTGAACGGAACATCAACTTTGCACTCGCCTTCTGCAGCCCAGTAAGTCTGCACTTGCGGAACATTGTATTTCTAACGGTCATTCAATGGAGTACGACAAAACTTCGATTTTGGCCACAGCAACAACTTTTTGAGTCTCCATCATCAAAGAATCCGTTGAAATACGCATTACGGGAAATCTAATGAACCGTGACAGTGGTTTCCAATTGAATAACGCGTGGAATCCCGTCATCTCCGAAATTTGCTCGAGACGAAGGCGCCAGAAGACTGCGACAGCTGCGGCCAGCAACAACACCGACAGCAGCTGAGTCTTGCTGTTTCACCAGCGAGGGCGCTGTCGCTGGGCGGTGTGGCCCTTCTGTCTCCGCGACTGCAACGCATGCGTGGCAGTACCATCAGCTCAATATATAAGATGGAGCGGAGAACGTGTTCGTCCCTTCCACCATCCTTCACAGTTACAAATCCGTGATCCGCCCCATCCTCTGTTATGGCAGCATTTATTGGATTTCCGCCCCTCCCAGGTTCTATAAATCCCTCCAAATCGTCGAACGCCATGTGCTCCGCCTCGCCTTCCGCATCTGCCTTCCGTCCCCCACGGGCATCCTCTACGACCTCATCCCCTTCCCTCACTTTCTCCTTTTCCTTGAACACATCCACACGCTATATACTGTCCGCCCCATTGATCCCCCTCACCCCCTGGTGTCTCCCTTCTTCTCCACCCCCATCCCATTGCCGCGCCTTTACCGTTGTGTCCCACACTGTCTCCATCTCCACACCCTCCATCTCCTTTCCCAACGCAACTTCCACCGTCTACCCCTCCCGGATGATGAGCTTCGCTCTGACACCTACCCTTCCTCCCAACTCTAACTCCACCCTCCTCCTACCTCCTCCTCAGGGCTCCCTCTCCTCCCCCTCCCTCCTCAGTGGCTTCTCCCTCCTACTCCCCCTCCCTCTCTTGTGCTCCCCTTCAGTGTCTCTGCACTCCCTCCTGCTTTGTCTTCCCTCTTCCTCTCCCATCCCACGTGTCTCCTGCCTCTTCGTGAATCCACTGACGCCCCTCCTCTCTTCATCCCACCGCCTCCCCTGCTGCCCCTTGCTCTCTCCTCCTTTCCCATCCTCTCCGGCCTCTCCTCGGCAGGTCCCACCTGGCACTTTTATACTTCACCATGTGTGCTCCAAGTGGGTTTAAAGTGTGTTGTTCTGGAGTGTTTTTAATACTGTGGCCGACTTTTAACCTGTGCGTGTGCCTCAATGTCTTCTTTGTGTTTTAAGAATCGCCAATGTGTTTTTTAACTTTATGTTGACTTTTTTAATTGTCCCCCCACGGACGTCTCCATGTCAGTATATTTTTACCTCCATTATCTCCTGTTACGCTGTTTTATATCCCCCTTTTTTATCGCCTTATATGTAACATTTTATTGTTATTTTAAGTTGTCATCTTACTCGGCTGAAGAGCGGCGGATTGTGCCGCTGACAGCCCTCCCCTGCCCATATGGGGCAGGAGAATGAAATCACAGTAAAGAAAAAAAATCTTCGTCAGTCCTCGTTCGGCTCGCCTGAAGATGGCTGGCAGTTGTCCAGCCGAAATACCGCTCAATGAAGTTTATAACGACCGGCTGCAAGCCTGAAATCTTTTTGAAGGGTATCTAGCTAATAGAATACAGCACGTCCTTCATAAGGGAGCGGAATATTCTGCCGAGAAAATATGTTCTGCGGTATCCGTTAGGGTCCACTATAGCACCAATACTTTTCACTATAGTTATAAATGACGTAGTGGAAAATTCTAGCGAAATACATTAAGACCTGCAGACGACGTACGCTTACTGCATGGACTGGCAATTGACCACTAACATAACCAAAAATTAACGAATAGCCAACGAGATGTGACCGTGTATATCATTATGGTACAAAACCAATGAATCGTTTCACCACAAAATCTGGCGTTTCTACTGTGGTGTCACCGCCAGACACCACACTTGCTAGGTGGTAGCCTTTAAATCGGCCGCGGTCCGTTAGTATACGTCGGACCCGCGTGTCGCCACTATCAGTGATTGCAGACCGAGCGCCGCCACACGGCAGGTCTAGTCTAGAGAGACTCCCTAGCACTCGCCCCAGTTGTACAGCTGACTTTGCTAGCGATGGTTCACTGTCTACATACGCTCTCATTTGCAGAGACGACAGTTTAGCATAGCCTTCAGCTACGTCATTTGCTACGACCTAGCAAGGCCCCATATTCAGTTACTATGTCTTCTGAACAGATAATATTGTGACTCATGTACCGTCAAGAGCGACGTTCATCATTAATGGATTAAAGTTAAGTATCAAATCAGCTACGTCCGCTTTCTGAATTCTAATTCTTTGTCATGTTCCAGACCTCACGTCAGTATAGTCCTTCCCTCCTCACGCCAGCCTGCGTGAGCTAAACGCGTGCATTTTGGCCTCTTCTGTTAACACGGTGTTGGCTCTTCAGCCGTCACAACATCTACATCGGTGTTGAAATAGTAAACACACATATCAACAAAAGTTTTGCATCTACCCATTCTTTCGAAACTGATGACACAGAAAACAAAAAGTCGCTCTGAGGCATGCCTGTAAATTCATTTGAAATGCGTCATCGATCATCAAATAGAATAAAAAGTGTAATGACAAAATCTTCTGTTACCCATAGGTGGTTCTTCACCGTATTTTGACAAGGGAGACTTCCCATCGCACCCACTTCAGATTTAGTGGTAAAATATCCCATTGGTCAGCCCTTCAAAAACTGAACGCAGATCAGGCATGAAAACAGGAAGGTGGTGTACTGAACTGTGAAATAAGAATCATGGCGTCGTGATGCTGTGGTTACGATTTTGGATTGCTAACTGGGATGTCCGTGTTCAAATCTCCCTCCCAGCCCATTTTTTTTTCCACAGAAAACAATCGGTCACTGACGTGTCTGTTTTCCTTCTCTAGTCTTGGCAATTGCCATCCTGTACCTTGGTTATATAATATGATGCATGCGGTAAGAATATATTACCATCGCAAGTTAATGTGATGAACAGCGAGAGCAGACGAGATGTCGCATAGACCGCTCACAGACATGAAAACAACAAATAATCGGATGTGAACTACGTAACAACAAACCAATTAAATAGTCAAAACTTCCAAATCGGAACATATAGTACTTGTTTAGAACGAACAGGACGTACATATGTCTGTAAGTCCCTTCCCTAGACCTCGCTGTTGCAAACGGACGTTACAAAATGACATAGACAAAAATCTGAACGCAGCGAAGAGACACGTCGATAACCGGACGGTCAGTTCAAAATATTGTGAAAACAAAAATAATAATTATTATTATAATAATAATTGGGCGCGAGAGAGGCCTCCCGCTTCGTATTCCAACAGCGTGACCATATAACCATGACGTCACAGATTTTCACATTTGCTCGATGGTGCACATCTTGAACTTGTACAGCACATTGTTTCGAGTTTTCTTCTTTTTCCACAGTTTAAGTATACCTTCTTCCTGTTTCCATGCCTGAACTGTGTGCAGTTTTGGACGGGATATCCACTTGGCCATCTTAACACTAAATCTGAAGGGGTGCGAAGGTCAGATTCCCTAGTGAGCTGCGTGATGGTACATCCACTTACTCGGGTGATTGATGATGATGATGACGTTTGGTTTGTGCGGTTATCAGCGTTATCAGCGTACAAATTGACAATCTTTACTCGGTCCAATCTCGCCACTTTCCCGAATGATGATGAAATGAAGAGGACAGTACAAACACCCAGTCCCCATGCGGAGAAAATCCAGTCGGAAATCGAACCCGGGAACCTGTGATCCAGAGGCAGCAACGCTAGCCAGTAGACCACAAGCTGCGGATACTTCATTATACTACATTATACTCTGCTAGCCACCTACTGGTGTGCAGCGGAGGGTACTTTCGGTACCACTATCTGATCCCTCCAAGCCTGTTCCACTCGCGAATAGCGCGTGGGAAGAATGATTGTCGGTAAGTCTCTCTATTGGCTCTAATTTCTTGAATTTTCTCAAATGGTTCAAATGGCTCTAAGCACATCTGAGGTCATCAAACCCCTAACTAACCTAACTAACCTAAGGACACCACACACATCCATGTCCGAGGCAGGATTCGAACCTGCGACCGTAGCATCGGCTCGGTTCCGGACTGAAGCGCCTAGAACCGCTCGGCCACAACGGCCGGCTGAATTTTCTCCTCGTGGTCAATATGCTAGATGTATGTGGGGCGGGGGGGGGGGGGGGGGAAGTAATATGTCGTCCGACTCCTTCCGAAATGTACTGTTTCGAAATTTCAGTGGTAAATCTCTCCGTGATGGTCAACGCCTCTCTTGTACCGTCTGCCAGTGGAGTTTGTTCAACATCTCCGTAACGCTCTCTCGCCAGCTAAACGATCCTGTGGCGAAACGCACCGCTCTTCGTTGGATCTTCTCTACCTCCTCTATCAGTCCTACATGGTAAGGATCCCAGGTAGATGAACAATACTCAAGAATAGGGCGAACATGCGCGTTATAAGCAAATTATTTCATGGATGAGTTACGTTTCCTTAAGATTCTTCCTATAAATCTAAGTCTGGTATCTGCTTTCCCCACTATCTGCTTTATGTGATTTTCCACTGAAGGTCGCTCTGGATAGTTACGCCTAGATATTTTGCGGCAGACGCTGTCTCCAAAAAAATGTTCGTGTGTGTGAAATCTTATGGGACTTAACTGCTAAGGTCATCAGTCCCTAATCTTACACACTACTTAACGTAAATTATCCTAAGGACAAACATACACACCCATGCCCGAGGGTGGGCTCGAACCTCCACCGGGACCAGCCGCACAACCCATGACTGCAGCGCCCTTGACCGCTCAGCTAATCCCGCGCGTCCGCTGTCTCCAGCTGTTGTGCAGCTGTACAGTAGTGGATTTCTTTTCCTATGTATGCGCAATATGTTACATTTATTTATAACTTAATCTCTTGAAAAATTCGTCCAAACTCCCGAGGTGTTATTTCTACGTTGTGGATACCATTACCATATCATCCACATATGAGAACACTTTGCCGGCCGGCTGGCCGAGCGGTTCTAGGCGCTACAGTCTGGAACCGCGCGACCACTACGGTCGCAGGTTCGAAACCTGCCTCGGGCATGGGTGTGTGTGATGTTCTTAGGTTAGTTAGGTTTAAGTGGTTCTCAGTTCTAGGAGACTGATGACCTTAGAAGTTGAGTCCCATAGTGCTCAGAACCATTTGAATCATAAGAACACTTTACCCCTTAATTCGTTACCTGTTGCCTTATCCAATGCCCTTATCAATACTGATATGGAAATATTTAGATTAAAATCCAGTCTTTGATATTGATATGATAATCCTTCGAATAAAAATGTTGCATTTTTTCTTGAATCAAAAATGGTTCAAATGGCTCTGAGCACTATGGGACTTCTGAGGTCATCAGTCCCCTAGAACTTAGAACTACTTAAACCTAACTAACCTAAGAACATCACACACATCCATGCCCGAGGCAGGATTCGAACCTGCGACCATAGCAGTCACGCGGCTCCGACTGCGCGCCTAGAACCGCTAGACCACCGCGGCCGGCTTTCTTGAATCGTTCTGTAGTGCAAGTTAAGTTGGTTATATCCACCCATTAAATACATTGTGCTTATCTACCCTGCACCTGGTAACTTTGTTAAGATTTCTTCTATTATAGTTGGCCTGCCTCTTTCTTGTTCAACTCTTATACTAATAGTGTGTGTATATCTAATACCAATTACACAGTAACATCTGATTTTTAATGACTACATTATAAAGCAATCATATTTTCTTTTTTGTTTTCGCTGGGCTATTCTTTATTTATTTCTAGTGCTGATCATATCATTTTTATCAAACAGTAAAATTGTAATTGCGTAATAGGTGTTCGGTAATTTGTCCTAGCTGCACTTCTGTCATAAGAGTTAAACCCAATTAATGTGTAGCTATTTGTTCATATTATACTATAACTATTTCTTCCTGTTATGCGTATGGAAATGTTGCTACTCCATTACAGAAATTTAATCCTATCTTCTGGTTTGAAAGGTCTACACCTGGTAGTAGAGGTGCGTTTAAACATGCAACGACTAACATTGGTTGCTGAAATGTATAATCTCTTAATGTGAATGTAACAAATAACTCACCATGTACTAGTTTATCCATCATCCTTGTTATTCCCGTTATGTTTAATCCTCTTATTGATAGTCCTGGGAATACATCCAACAAGTTATTTCGTTCCAATAAATGGTGATCAATCACCAAAATATCACTCTGAGTATCTAAAATTATTAATACTTTTACATTTGCCACTATATCTCTTAATTTTGGTTTAATATATTCTTTTATTGGTTGTTAATTCACAAGTAGTAATTCTTCTCTTAACTTATTGTCATGGTCATACCTAATAAGCAGTTTCTTGTGGCTCATTTCGCATTTCTCCAGAGGACCGAGCCCCTCCCCAGGTGCATATTACTTCTCTCTTTCCGTAATAAAACTTTTGTTGAATGTACTGTTCTGATTGTTTCTGTTATTATCTCCGTTTCTGTTATTATTTCCAAATCAAATATAATTTTAGTTGTTGTTTTCTCTGATTTCTACATTTTTAGTCTTCTTTAGGTACACTTGATCCTCTACTGTTATTGTTATGCTGGCTAGTCAGAAAGGTGGCAAACCGGTATCGTTAGCAACGACTCTGTCTTTCCACCTTGTGTACTTGTTCCAATCGTTCTAATAAACTGTTAACCTTTGTCCAACCTTTTTCTACAAACATGTCTTTTACTTTCCATGGTAATCTACGAATTACGTCCACCAGTAATTGTCCTTCTCTTATTGTCTCGTTTAAAGACTTTGCCTTGTTAATGTGCCATCCTCGGAAACGTGTGTAGCCACTACATAAATTTAAAGGCTGGAACCAAAAAGTTCTACTCGTAAATCCTTTTGTGCCCCTATACTTCACTATTTAGGTTTGTAAGCAATTCTGAGGTCTTGATAAGTTACAAAATCTTGTAATTGCTGCATACTCTATTGTGCTGCGTCACCTGTCGTTCGACTCATTACAAATAGTCTCTTATTGCAATCTGTCAGAGATTCTGGCAACATACCCTTAAAAGAGTTTGGAAACAGCACACGATGAATATCTCCTGAAACCACAAATCTTCGGAATTTTAGACTCAATTATTTAGTTCGTATCGCAGTAAATAAGTTACAATTATAGCATACTATGCTACTCTTTGTCAACAGATCTTCTAATTCCTTCCATCTTTCCTTACTTCCTTTTTGGTTTTTTCTAAAGCTAAAGTGTTGCCGTGTTACTCTTCTTTTGTAATGGTAATAAAATTCCCGCTCCTGTTCCGTGGTGAAGCTCCCATACCTACGAGTGTACCTGCCAGTGACATAGACCTGTTTTCTACAAAATATTTAGGGCTTTTTGCACTTGTTGTTACACACATCAAAAAAAGTTTTGCATCATCTCTGTTCCGAGAGTTACGGAACCTGTACCGAAAATTGGAATAAAGATCAAAATAAACATCATTTCCGCCCTTTTTGTTGCTCATGAAAACCACACACTGCATGTTGTACCATCATACAGCGACACCTTCAGAGGTGGTGGTCCAGATTGCTGTACACACTGGCACCTCTAATAGCCAGTAGCACGTCCTCTTGCATTGATGGATGCCTGTATTCGTCGAGGCATACTATCCACAAGTTCATCAAGACACTGTTGGTCCAGATCGTCCCACTCCTCAACGGCGATTCGGCGTAGATCCCTCAGACTGGTTGGTCGGTCGCGTCGTCCATAAACAGCACTTTTCAATCCATCCCAGGCATGTTCGATAGGGTTCATGTCTGGAGAACATGCTGGCCACTCTAGTCGAGCGAAGTCGTTATCCTGAAGGAAATCATTCACAAAATGTGGACGATGGGGACGCGAAGTGTCATCCATGAAGACGAATGCCTCGCCAATATGCTGCCGAAGGTAATGAGAAGTAGTAGAAATGAGAACAGCGAGAAACTTAACATCAGGATTGATGGTCACGAAGTCAATGAAGTTAAGGAATTCTGCTACCTAGGCAGTAAAATAACCGATGACGGACATCAAAAGCAGACTCGCTATGGCAAAAAAGGCATTTCTTGCCGAGAGAAGTCCACTAATATCAAATACGGGTCTTAATTTGAGGAAGAAATTTCTGAGGATGTACGTCTGGAGTACAGTACGGTAGTGAAACATGGACTGTGGGAAAACCGGAACAGAAGAGTATCGAAGCATTTGAGATGTGGTGCTATAGACGAATATTGAAAATTAGGTGGACTGATAAGGTAAGGAATGAGGAAGTTCTACGCAGAATCGGAGAGGAAAGGAATATGTGGAAAACACTGATAAGGAGAAGGAACAGGATGATAGGACATCTGCTAAGACGTGAGGGAATGACTTCCATGGTACTAGAGGGAGCTGTAGAGGACAAAAACTGTAGAGGAAAACAGAGATTGGGATACTTCAAGGAAATAATTGAGGACGTTGGTTGCAAGTGCTACTCTGAGATGAAGAGGTTAGCACAGGAAAGGAATTCGTGGCGGGCCGCATCAAACCAGTCAGTAGACTGATGACCAAGAAAAAAAAAGGTTGCACTATCGTTCGGAGTATGGGATTCACAAATCGTATAGCCAATACGGCTAGGGTTCTTCCACGACCACCAGCGGCGTACATTGGCCCCACATAATGCCAACGCAAAACAGCAGGGAACCTCCACCGTGCTGCACTCGCTGGACAGTGTGTCTAAGGCGTTCAGCCTGACCGGGTTGCCTCCAAACACATCACCGACGATTGCCTGGTTGAAGGCATATGCAACACTCATTGGTGAAGAGAACATGGTGCCAACTCCGAGCGGTCCATTTGTCATGTTGTTGGGCCCATATGTACCGCGCTGAATGCTGTCGTGGTTGCAAAGATGGACCTCGCCGTGGACCTCGGGAGTGAAGTTGCTCATCATGCAGGCTATTGCGCACAGTTTTAGTCGTAACACGACGTCCTGTGGCTGCACGAAATGCATTATTCAACATGGTGGCGTTGAAGTCAGGGTTCCCACGAGCCATAATCCCTAGGCAGCGGTCATCCACTGCAGTAGTAGCCCTTGGGTGGCCTGAGCGATGCATATTACCGACAGTCCCTGTCTCTCTGTATCTCCTCCATGACCGAACAACATCTCTTTGGTTCAGGACTGTGCGGCTGGTCCCGGTGGAGGTTCGAGTCCTCCCTCGGGCAGGGGTGTATGTGTTTGTCATTAGGATAATTTAGGTTAAGTAGTGTGTGAGCTTAGGGACTGATGACCTTAGCAGTTAAGTCCCATAAGATTTCACACACATTTGAACTTTTTTTTCTTTGGTTCACTTCGAGACGCATGGACACTTCCATTGTTGAGAGCCGTTCCTGGCACAAAGTAACAATGCGGACGCGATCGAACCGCGGTATTGACTGTTGAGGCATGGTTGGACTACAGACAGCAGTAGCCGTGTACCTCCTTACTGGTGGAATGACTGGAACTGATCGGCTGTCGGTTGTTTACATCTTTGGGCGGGTTTAGTGACATCTTTGAACAGTCAATGGGACTGTGTCTGTGATACAACATCCACAGTCAACGTCTATCTTCAGGAGTTCTGGGAATAGGAGTGATGCAAAACTTTTTTTGGTGTGTGCATTATAAGTACCTTTCTATTTCATGCTTTAGTAGTGTTCTAATTAATGATTCAGGATAGAACGAAAAGTGAAGTTTCTAATGAATTCAGGGGTGATGAATACGAAAATGATGATAAAAATGCTGACTTGGTTCCAGTTTAAGGTGACCACATGAGTCAGTGTTATTGGGTGCTGTTGAGAAATAAACGGGATGCACTCAACGGAAGTGATAATAACATAACTTACCTAGATATTACAAACGGCACCTTTTTGCCTTTCGCTTGCATTGTGGATCTGGAACATCTCTAGCTTTCGTCCAACAATAATCTATAACACTGACTTGCTCCAATGGTTCTGAGATTAATTTTCCACTGTAGACATCACTTGGTGGAAATGTATCCCATGGTCATCGCTGATTGCTGCGCAAGTTTCTGGGAAGAAGTGTGTGTGGCAATGTAACATATATATTTGTAGATACATACGGAACCCCATTGCTTGGTGCGATGATATGAAGTGCTCCACTAAGTCTTTAGAGTTCTGAGCTCGAAAATATCCCGAGAAATTTGCGATCACTTTTCGGAAAGAATTCCATGTAATCTTCGCCTTATCTTGTAGCAGTGCGTCAAAGTCGGGATCAATGAGGAGTTCTCGAGGTTGGGGTCCAACTTTACTTACCTCCATGACTTTACTTTCAGGAATTCGTGTAAATTTACTCAGAGCGTATTTGAATGAATCTCTTTCTCGGTTTATACTCTTAACAAACTTCTTGATTACACCTAGTTTAGTAGGTAAAGGAGGAAGTAAAACCCTGTTGGAATCCATTAAAGGAACATGCTGAATGGTCTTTTTTCCTGGGTCCAAAGATTTACAAAATGGCCAGTCTTTTTTTACGTAGTGGGAAGTCTTATCTCGGCTACCCCAGTCGCACAGGAAACAGCTATATTTTGTGTAGCCGTGCTGCAGGCCAAGAAGTGTGGCTAGGATTATGAAGTCACCACATATGTCCCAATTGTGTACACTGTAATTTACTTCTCTCAACAGTTTTTCCAACTTGGTATGTGTCTCCTTCCAGTGCAGTGCATAAACGATTGGAATTGATGGCCAACACATTTCCACTGGTCACAAACACAGCTTTCGGACTTAGTTTGGATGCGTCTATGAAGTCACTGGGATTATGTTCTATGTTAAATTTACTTATAAGGCCAGTTACATTTTTACAATACACTAGATCACTTTACACTGAAAAACAATCTTCGAGAGTGTCCGAAAACACATACCACAACATCTTAAGCAAGAGCTCCCCACTGCTAGATGCCAACAATTCTGTGCCACTTTTTGACGAAAACTCTAATTTGTGGTAAATTCCTAGGAGACCAAACTGCTGAGGTCATCGGTGCCTAGGCTTATACACTACTTAATCTAATTGAAACTAACGTACCTTACGGTCAACACTCATGCCCATGCCTGAGGGAGTGTAACACCTATTTTCCATATATTTTATATCTGTATCGATAATTCTGTCAGTTTTTAGTGTTCCTTATATAGAATATTGTATATATTACGGAAATTCTTTGACTATGTATACAAATTTCAGTTACGTGAACTTTTGGACAATGTTGTTGAAACTGTGCTTGTGAATTTAAATAACTACTGGATAATTGTTTTATAATGTACTGAAAATAACTTGGTCCATAGTCAGGGGTTATACGGTTGAATGGCCGGCCGGGGTGGCCGAGTGGTTGTAGGCGCTACAGTCTGGAACCGCGCGATCGCTACGGTCGCAGGTTCGAATCCTGCCTCGGGCATGGATGTTTGTGATGTCCTTAGGTTAGTTAGGTTTAAGTAGTTCTACGTTCTAGGGGACTGATGTCCTCAGAAGTTAAGTCCCATAGTGCTCAGAGCCATACGGTTGAATGTAAAAGATGTAGGGAAGCCCCGCAGCTACGGAAGTAGCCTGGCGGTGTGGAAAAGGTGTGGTTGGCACGCAAATGGCAACTCGTCCTTTGTGATGATGAAGGAGTCTGGGCCGAGCAGTGCTGTGGTTAACACCTCGCAAGCAGTAGCGGATCATTGTGGCTCGTTTTCCTGGAGTTTTGAGGCCAGAAGAGCTTAAGGGCAGTATTTATGGACCTCGGATGCTGCATTTGGTGATACCATTATCATGGCATGGTTGTTGGCCATATAAAAATATAATTCCGACGCCAATAAGATACGTAGCAGAACGAGGCCTGTAACACTTTCATGCCTATGTGCTCTTTGAACATTTATTATTGCATATACACTTGCTTTTATCTTTATGTATATTTATATGTACACAATGTATGAATTAATTTGTTTATTTTGCTGTATAATCAATTATGTATATTATGTAAATATCGCTGAGTAATCGCTGAGGGAATGTTAGGGAAACGTTAGGTTTTTGTCAACGAATAAGTATCGCTGGAGTAGCGGCGTCTCTGGACGCGGGAGGATGTTACGTCAGAGCGCGCGCTGCACAGAGAGAACTCTGGTGTGAGACTTGATGAAGTGCGGACGCATGGATGGCGTGCACTGTACTGGAGGAATGATTGTTTAGCAGCACGTGGCAAGTGATAAGTGTGGGCGGTGGAAATATTGGCTGCAGCAACATCAAGAATCCGCCACGCCAATATCATTGCCACTAACTCCCGTGCTCGCTAATTATCACGGAAAGGAGCCAGCAGCAGTGTCGTCGTCAGCAACTTCGTTACGGCGAGAATGGACTGAAGTAAGATAGCTGCATCATAGCTTATCGTCAACTAGTTTTGTAACGGCGTTACTCAGCTTAGTGGTGTTTTGCGAGTGAGTAATTACCATAGTCTAATCGAAACTACACTCCTGGAAATTGAAATAAGAACACCGTGAATTCATTGTCCCAGGAAGGGGAAACTTTATTGACACATTCCTGGGGTCAGATACATCACATGATCACACTGACAGAACCACAGGCACATAGACACAGGCAACAGAGCATGCACAATGTCGGCACTAGTACAGTGTATATCCACCTTTCGCAGCAATGCAGGCTGCTATTCTCCCATGGAGACGATCGTAGAGATGCTGGATGTAGTCCTGTGGAACGGCTTGCCATGCCATTTCCACCTGGCGCCTCAGTTGCACCAGCGTTCGTGCTGGACGTGCAGACCGCGTGAGACGACGCTTCATCCAGTCACAAACATGCTTAATGGGGGACAGATCTGGAGATCTTGCTGGCCAGGGTAGTTGACTTACACCTTCCAGAGCACGTTGGGTGGCACGGGATACATGCGGACGTGCATTGTCCTGTTGGAACAGCAAGTTCCCTTGCCGGTCTAGGAATGGTAGAACGATGGGTTCGATGACGGTTTGGATGTACCGTGCACTATTCAGTGTCCCCTCGACGATCACCAGTGGTGTACGGCCAGTGTAGGAGATCGCTCCCCACACCATGATGCCGGGTGTTGGCCCTGTGTGCCTCGGTCGTATGCAGTCCTGATTGTGTCGCTCACCTGCACGGCGCCAAACACGCATACGACCATCATTGGCACCAAGGCAGAAGCGACTCTCATCGCTGAAGACGACACGTCTCCATTCGTCCCTCCATTCACGCCTGTCCCGACACCACTGGAGGCGGGCTGCACGATGTTGGGGCGTGAGCGGAAGACGGCCTAACGGTGTGCGGGACCGTAGCCCAGCTTCATGGAGACGGTTGCGAATGGTCCTCGCCGATACCCCAGGAGCAACAGTGTCCCTAATTTGCTGGGAAGTGGCGGTGCGGTCCCCTACGGCACTGCGTAGGATCCTACGGTCTTGGTGTGCATCCGTGCGTCGCTGCGGTCCGGTCCCAGGTCGACGGGCACGTGCACCTTCCGCCGACCACTGGCGACAACATCGATGTACTGTGGAGACCTCACGCCCCACGTGTTGAGCAATTCGGCGGTACGTCCACCCGGCCTCCCGCATGCCCACTATACGCCCTCGCTCAAAGTCCGTCAACTGCACATACGGTTCACGTCCACGCTGTCGCGGCATGCTACCAGTGTTAAAGACTGCGATGGAGCTCCGTATGCCACGGCAAACTGGCTGACACTGACGGCGGCGGTGCACAAATGCTGCGCAGCTAGCGCCATTCGACGGTCAACACCGCGGTTCCTGGTGTGTCCGCTGTGCCGTGCGTGTGATCATTGCTTCTACAGCCCTCTCGCAGTGTCCGGAGCAAGTATGGTGGGTCTGACACACCGGTGTCAATGTGTTCTTTTTTCCATTTCCAGGAGTGTATTTACCCTTGATTCTCCTAAAATCATTCACCAAGTAGGTTCCTGTCATGTCCTATTGTTACAATAATCCGAGTATCGTTTATGAAATATGAAAAATGAAGTGCCAGTTAATTTTGTTTATGAACTAAATGATTCAATTAGATTAAAGATTTGAGCTTAAAGCATTCAGTAATTTCAGTCTCACTAACTTTAAATTTGAGCTTTAATCTGAGGCGATCTAATTGTTGCAAATAGTAAATCAACTAATCAAATTAAAACGATTCCTGGCACTATGAACAAAAGCACTAACTAGAATTAACGATTGAGTGCAAATATCTGTGATTATTGTAATTTGTTGTTAGTAAAGTTCTGGTTCACAGTTCGACTTGCAGTCGTGCTAAGGTATAATAATTACCTTTTGATACAGTAATTATCAATTTCTACTTCCCTGTTCAGAAGTCAATAGAGTTTCTTTTAATTATTTTTTGCCATTTTCCAAAATTCATATTAAAATAGTAGACGTTATTGTGTAGTAGCGCCATTGTCACTTACAACAGTAAGTAACCATTAATCTAAGTGTTATCTTGTATGTTTTCAAAATCTCAGCTCTATTAGTTAATGATACTTCGAGTGCAAACTATTTTCTTCCTCGCTTTGTTACGTAAATTTTTCAATTGCTTTTGCTAACGTGCGTGCAGCCCTCTGTTGTCGCGCGTGTTCGAGTAATCCTTGACATTGACTGTTCGGCTCATTAATTCACCTACCGAACACAAATTTTGCGCAATTGGGCTGGCGACCGTATTTCTTTTAGCTATAATTAGTTCAGTAACTCTTATTATTCTGTTCCGATCCACGTGGTACCCCTTCTCGTTGGCACAGTACGTGAATGATAGCACAAACCTTTCGAACAACCATACTAAATTTTACAGTAATTAAGTAGGCAGAATAAGTTGTCCTAGAAGGCATCTGCTTGTTAACCTCCCGCTCGTTTATCGACTTTATATTGAATCTTCGGAACGACAGCCTTTTCAAAATTTTATTCCAATTGTTTAGACACATACTTACACGGTCATATATTTCTAACATTGTCGATAGAAGGGAAGGGGGACGTTACAGGCCAACGGTATTGTTATGACTGCATCGCTGCCAGGTTAACAGCCACTGCAAATTACGCCATCATTGCCACCAGGTTGGTTGGTTGGTTGGTTGTTTTGGGGAAGGAGACCAGACAGGTGGTCATCGGTCTCATCGGATTAGGGAAGGATGGGGAAGGAAGTCGGCCGTGCCCTTTCAGAGGAACCATCCCGGCATTTGCCTGGAGTGATTTAGGGAAATCACGGAAAACCTAAATCAGGATGGCCGGACCCGGGATTGAACCGTCGTCCTCCCGAATGCGAGTCCAGTGTCCAACCACTGCGCTTGCCACCAGCCTTCCGTAAATTGTTTATATTTGGTTTTCTGTAAATGGACCTGATATTTGTGCAATTTGGTTCATTTTATAATAATAATTGCTAAAAACTCTCTTAAATCCGTGATCATCCCAAATCAAAAACCTAGACAGGAATCCTGTCCTAATTTGTTATGAGAAAGTGGTTGAACTTGAATTTAATGTTGTGTTGTCATTTGCACAACCAATTATACTTTTGAGTAGATCAAAAGACTACTTATCAACGCACAATTGTTATTTAAAGAGTTGTAGTTTGTTGTGCTTTATTTAATTAATAATTATGATAAGAATACCTACCATTTCTCGTACATACTGGCGTTGTGTTAATGAGCATGGTTCTTCGCTCCATGGAAGATTAAGGGTCATCATGTACTAGACTAGTTAGTTAAGGAAGCAATGCAAAGGCTCCTACAGAGCCAGTGTGGTTATATTTGCATTCTGCTTCGTTGCGTCAAACCGAGTTTAAGAAAGAACTATTTGCTGTGTTATCCCTTCTAATTAAGTTGGTTAATGCACAGGCGTAGAGACCCGTTACTAGGCAATGAAGTTATAGATTATGATCATTAGCGGACCCCCAGATTTAAATTCAGAACCATTTCAAGCTTTTCCCTGTTCAGTATTGCCACTAGTTTCATGTGTGTCGATAACTGGTTTTATAAGCTGCTACACCTAGTTCACTATCTCAACAGCCATTTGTTCGTTAGTAGCACATTTATCTTTAAGGTTAGTTTACTGTGTTGTAGTACGAACAGTTATAAGGAAAGAGTTTAGTGTCTCTGTGTCTCAAGGAAAGTTAGTTTAACCTTAGCACTGCCTTCTCCTTTATCATTTTATTTGACACAGGAATGCTTAATTAGGCTGGCGACTGGTTTCAGCATCTAATGCTACAACTTGCTTTTGTGCTGGGAAAACGTCTGTTCCTGACATACATGTTACTGTTAGTTATACTCCGATGGAGTGTTTTGGAAACGAGTTCCAGTTTGATTGTTCTATTTCCATAAGGTTACCTCACTGTCAACTTTCTCAAAAAATCCTCGCAGAGGTATAACGTTAGCACCGATTATCGTTTCTACATCTACATCTACACTCCGCAAGCCACCCAACGATGTGTGGCGGAGGGCACTTTACGTGCCACTGTCATTACCTCCTTTCCTGTTCCAGTCGCGTATGGTTCGCGGGAAGGACGACTGCCTCCGTGCGCGCTGAAATCTCTCTAATTTTACATTCGTGATCTTCTCGGGAGGTATAAGTAGGGGGAAGCAATATATTCGATACCTCATCCAGAAACGCACCCTCTCGAAACCGGGACAGCAAGCTACACAGCGATGCAGAGCGCCTCTCTTGCTGAGTCTACCACTTGAGTTTGCTAAACATCACCGTAACGCTATCACTCTTACCAAATAACCCTGTGACGAAACGCGCCGCTCTTCTTTGGATCTTCTCTATCTCCTCTGTCAACCCGATCTGGTATGGATCCCACACTGATGAGCAATACTTAAGTATAGGTCGGACGAGTGTTTTGTAAGCCACCTCCTTTGTTGATGGACTACATTTTCTAAGGACTCTCCCAATGAATCTCAACCCGGTACCCGCCTTACCAACAATTAATTTTATATGATCATTCCACTTCAAATCGTTCCGAATGCATACTCCTAGATATTTTACAGAAGTAACTGCTACCAGTGTTTGTTCCGCTATCATATAATCATAAAATAAAGGATCCTTCTTTCTATGTATTCGCAATACATTACATTTGACTATGTTAAGGGTCAGTTGCCACTCCCTGCACCAAGTGTCTATCCGCTGCAGATCTTCCTGCATTTCGGTGCAATTTTATAATGCTGCAACTTCTCTGTATACTACAGCATCATCCGCGAAAAGCCGCATGGAACTTCCGACACGATCTACTAGGTCATTTATATATGTTGTGAAAAGCAATGGTCCCATAACACTCCCCTGTGGCACGCCAGAGGTTACTTTAACGTCTGTAGACGTCTCTCCATTGAGAACAACATGCTGTGTTCTGTTTGCTAAAAACTCTTCAATCCAGCCACACTGCTGGTCTGATATCCCGTAGGCTCTTGCTTTGTTTATCAGGCGAGAGTGCGGAACTGTATCGAACGCCTTCCAGAAGTCAAGGAAAATGGCATCTACCAGGGAGCCTGTATCTGATATTTTCTGGGTCTCATGAACAAATAAAGCGAGTTGGGTCTCACACGACCGCTGTTTCTGAAATCCATGTTGATTCCTACAGAGTAGATTCTGGGTTTCCAGAAACGACATGATACGCGAGCAGAAAACATGTTCTAAAATTCTACAATAGATCGACGTCAGAGATATAGGTCTATAGTTTTGTGCATCTGCTCGACGACCCTTCTTGAAGACTGGGACTACCTGTGCTCTTTTCCAATCATCTGGAACCTTCCGTTCCTCTAGAGACATGCGGTACACGGCTGTTAGAAGGGGGCAAGTTCTTTCGCGTACTCTGTGTAAAATCGAATTGGTATCCCGCCAGGTCCAGTGGACTTTCTCCTCTGTTGAGTGATTCCAGTTGCTTTTGTATTCCTTGGACACTTATTTCGATGTCAGCCATTTTTTAGAGAGTGAACTGCAGTGCGGTCTTCCTCTGTGAAACAGCTTTGGAAAAAGGTGTTTAGTATTTCATCTTTACGCGTGTCATCCTCTGTTTCAATGCCATCATCATCCCAGAGTGTCTGGATATGCTGATTCGAGCCACTTACTGATTTAACGTAAGACCAGAACTTCCTAGGATTTTCTGTCAAGTCGGTACATAGAATTTCACTTTCGAATTCACTGAACGCTTCACGCATAGCCATCCTTACGCTAACTTTGACATCGTTTAGCTTCTGTTTGTCTGAGTGGTTTTGGCTGCGTTTAAACTTGCAGTGAAGCTCTCTTTGCTTTCGCAGTAGTTTCCTAACTTTGTTGTTGAACCACGGTGGGGTTTTCCCGTCCCTCACAGTTTTACTCGGCACGTAACGGCTAAAACACAATTTACGATTGCCTTGAACTTTTTAAGGTGGTTTTTGGAACGGTTACAGAAGTACTCGAACCTCCGACGTGGGTGAGATTTTTTGACAACCCCAGGACCCTCACAAGACCATTTAATTTATATTGAGTGATCAGATGGCGATTAGATGACGAGATGTTGGCTGTGAAGTCAGGATCAGTGGATGACGACGAATCTTCAACAGCGTTTGGCTTTTCTGCGTCGAGTTTATTGGAGCCTTGCTCTTGGTTGGATGAACCACTGGAATAAGCTGTGGGAGGTTGTGGAACAGGCGATTCTTGAGAATGTGGCGCAGGGTGAATAGCCGAAGGGATATTGGGGCCAGTGATAGTACACTTTTTTCTGGATACGCCCTTAATTGGAGGAATCATGCAAAAATAGCAGTTTGCAGAATGATCAGTCGGATCTCTCCACATCATGGGAACAACGAACGGCATTCTCGGTCTTTTCCCATGCGGCCTGTCCTACAAGTTCGCAAAATACATTTTCTGTGCACTCAGGTTTAGGCGATATGTGTGAAATTAGTCACCTCAACTAACGGTAAGAGATGTGACACAACACAGTAACGTGACATATCATCACGACCACCTCTGGGAATGCAAATTATAACTACACAAGAACTCTACACAAACACATTTTCCCTGGCAAAGTTTGTAATATAAACTAAAGCATGATATTCAGTGTTGTTATTTAATTTCAACCGAAACCACCAAACGCTGGAAAATAAGTCCGCTAACTTCTATGTTTTCAAAGTAAAAAAGCATTCGAAGGTTGACTAGAAAGTAATGCACCGCATTTTTACCTCAGCCGAAAACAGTGCTACGAATGCGAAACGTTACGTATGTATAATTTGATGTCTCCTGAGTGAGTGCGCCAAGTTTCTGTCACTTCCGACAGATAGCGTAGCTGCAGGACAGTTTCAAAATTGCGCCCGTAGGTGATGTACGTTACGAGCAACGTGGCGTCATTGAATTTATCACTGCACAGAAAGAAACTGTGAAGAATATTCAGAAACGCTTGTGCAAAGTCTATAGAGCATTTGCTGTCGGCAGAACAGCTAGTCGCTGGGCACGGAGGTTGTGGTCAACAAAAGTCAGTTCGGGTAGAACGGTTGTCACACCTGACATGTTGCAGCGAGGTGCAGCTGACATTCGCCAGTAAAGGTTGCTGTTCGTGGAAGACATTTTGAAAACGATGAGGAGGTGATTGGTACCTACAGGGCGTACGCGCCCCTGATTCGCGCTAGAGGAAGGCCACGATTTGGAAGGAGATTACGTGGAAAAATAGGGTGTGTAGATGAAGTACCATTCTATCGTGTGTGTAACTCTCATTATGTTCAATAAAGAAATGTTGAAGAAAAAATGCGGTGCATTAGTTTCTGGGCAGCCCTCATGACTTCCCACTTAGCAATAGTTAAGACAACCGCTAAACTACCATATAAGCAACGTAAAATTAGGAAGAATATCTCAAATCCCTAGATTTAGTGACAAAACTACTAAATTGGCAACAGTGATGAAGTGGTTGATTTTTCTTTGTTGGTGTTACAGTGCTAGCGATAAGAATAGCGATGTAGCTGACCGCCAAACAGTGGATTTTTATTAAATAAGGAGACAATTGCCGTTGTCATGAACTCTTATTTTACACGCTAGGGCATATCCTGTAATAATGTATATCTTTGAAACCCGAGCCAATCTTCGAAAACTAATATCATGTTCGTTATCTGCGCTTTCAAATAAGGAAAAACAGTGGTTACTTTTACCTGCGAAGCGTTTTCACTGTTGAGCAGTTTAATTCTCTTTCTGAAGCCTTAGTTTTTCGCAAAATTTTATACTGTGTGTTTTTATACTATGTACACATTGATGTTTGTCGATCAGCTTGCCGTTTACGAGTTATAATAGACTGTATGTTTCTGAAACGTGAAAGTTAGTTTCCAAGACCTCTCGTAAGCGATATATATCGAGCGCATGACTATTATGGCGCCAGAAATCGATTAGTTATCGCTGTTTTATTACTGTGTTGATAACAATGATCCTAGTTATCAGTGCTCTGCAGATGAGTGAGCTGAACCCAGTGCAGTGTCGATTTACGTAGTGGAAGTTAATAACGAGCATCAAACGCGATTCAGGAATTAGTGAACACATAGTTGTCGTAGCGAGATTGAATATTGTAATCCCCAAATCCTCGAAAAACAAGCGAAAAATATACCTGTTCAAAAAAGCAGATAAAAATTCACTTGACGCCTTCCTAAGAGACAATCTCCACTCATTCCAAATTAATAATATAATTGTACACCAGATGTGGCTTAAATTCAAAGAAATAGTTATCGGCAGCAACTCAGAGATTTATACCAAATAAATTAACAAATGACGGAGTTGACCCGCCTTGGTACACAAAACGGGTTAGAACACTGTTGCACAAACAACGAAACAAACATGCCAAATTAAACATACGAAAAATCCCTAAGATTGGCGATCATTTACAGAAGCTCGAAATTTATAGCAGACGTCAATGCGAGATGCCTATAACAGTTTCCACAACGAAACTTTGTCTCGAAACCTGGCAGAAAATCTAAAGAGATTCTGGTCGTATGTAAAGTATGTTAGCAGCAAGAAACAATCAGTGCCTTCTCTGCCCGATAGCAATGGAGATACTACCGAAGACAGTGCTGCCAAAGCAGAGTTACTAAACACAGCCTTCCGAAATGCCGTCACAAAAGAAGACGAAGTAAGTATTCCAGAATTCGGATCGAGAACAGCCGACAACATGAGTAACGTAGAAGTAAATATCCTCGGAGTATTGAAGCAACTTAAATCATTTAATAAAAGCAAGTCTTCTGGTCCAGACTGTATACCAATTAGGTTCCTTTCGGAGTATGCTGATGCATTAGCTCCATACGTAACAATCATATACAACCGTTCGATCGACGAAAGATCCGTACCCAAAGACTTGAAAGTTGCACAGGTCACACCAATATTCAAGAAAGGTAGTAGGAGTAATCCACTAAATTACAGGCCCATATCGTTAACGTCGATATGCAGCAGGACTGTACAACATTTATTGTGTTCGAACATTATGAATTACCTCGAAGAAAACGGTCTGTTGACACACAGTCAACACGGGTTTAGAGTATATCGTTCCTGTGAAACACAACTAGCTCTTTATTCGCAACAAGTGTTGAGTGCTACTGACAAGGGATTTCAGATCGATTCCGTATTACTGGATTTCCGGAAGGCTTTTGACACTGTACCACACAAGCGGCTCGTAGTGAAATTGCGTGCTTATGGAATATCGTCTCAGTTATGTGACTGAATTTGTGATTTCCTGTCAGGGAGGTCACAGTTCGTAGTAATTGAAGGAAAATCATCGAGTCAAACAGAAGTGATTCCTGGTGTTCCCCAAGGTAGTGTTATAGGCCCTTTGCTGTACCTTATCTATATAAAAGATGTTGGAGACAATATAAGCAGCTGTCTTCGGTTGTTTGCAGATGCCGCTGTCGTTTATCGACTAATAAAGTCATCAGTAGATCAAAACAAACCGAAAAAGATTTAGAAAAGATATCTGTATGGTGCGAAAAGTGGCAGTTGACCCTAAATAACGAAAAGTGTGAGGTCATCCACATGAGTGCTAAAAGGAACTCGTTAAACTTCGGTTACACGATAAATCACTCTAATTTTAAGGCCGTAAATTTAACTAAATTCCTGGGAATTACAATTATGAACAACTTAAATTGGAAGGAACACATTGATAATGTTGTGGCGAAGGCTGTGTTTTATTGGCAGCACACTTAGAAAATGTAACAGATCTACTAAGGAGACTGCCTACACTACGCTTGTCCGTCCTCTTTTAGAATACTGCTGCGCGGTGTGGGATCCTTACCAGATAGGATTGACGGAGTACATCGACAAATTTCAAAGAAAGGCAGCACGTTTTGTATTATGGCGAAATATAGCAGAAAGTGTCACAGAAATGATACAGGATTTGGGCTGGAAATCATTAAAACAAAGGCATTTTTAGTTGTGACGGAATCTTCTTACGAAATTCGGACCACCAACTTTCCCGACCGAATGCGAAAATATTTTGTTGACACCGACCTACATAGGGAAGAACGATGACCACGATAAAGTAAGGGAAATCAGAGCTCGTACGGAAAGCTGTAGGTGTTCATTCTTTACGCGTGCTATACGAGATTGAAATAATGGAAAATTGAGAAGGTGGTTCGATGAACTCGCTGGCAGACATTTTAAAGTGATTTGTAGATTATTCGTGTGGATGTAGATGTAGAGGTAGGAAGGGATCGTTGATGTGTAAAATATACTCCTGGAAATTGAAATAAGAACACCGTGAATTCATTGTCCCAGGAAGGCGACACTTTATTGACACATTCCTGGGGTCAGATACATCACATGATCACACTGACAGAACCACAGGCACATAGACACAGGCAACAGAGCATGCACAATGTCGGCACTAGTACAGTGTATATCCACCTTTCGCAGCAATGCAGGCTGCTATTCTCCCATGGAGACGATCGTAGAGATGCTGGATGTAGTCCTGTGGAACGGCTTGCCATGCCATTTCCACCTGGCGCCTCAGTTGGACCAGCGTTCGAGCTGGACGTGCAGACCGCGTGAGACGACGCTTCATCCAGTCCCAAACATGCTTAATGGGGGACAGATCCGGAGATCTTGCTGGCCAGGGTAGTTGACTTACACCTTCTAGAGCACGTTGGGTGGCACGGGATACATGCGGACGTGCATTGTCCTGTTGGAACAGCAAGTTCCCTTGCCGGTCTAGGAATGGTAGAACGATGGGTTCGATGACGGTTTGGATGTACCGTGCACTATACAGTGTCCCCTCGACGATCACCAGTGGTGTACGGCCAGTGTAGGAGATCGCTCCCCACACCATGATGCCGGGTGTTGGCCCTGTGTGCCTCGGTCGTATGCAGTCCTGATTGTGGCGCTCACCTGCACGGCGCCAAACACCCATACGACCATCATTGGCACCAAGGCAGTAGCGACTCTCAGCGCTGAAGACGACACGTCTCCATTCGTCCCTCCATTCACGCCTGTCGCGACACCACTGGAGGCGGGCTGCACGATGTTGGGGCGTGAGCGGAAGACGGCCTAACGGTGTGCGGGACCGTAGCCCAGCTTCATGGAGACGGTTGCGAATGGTCCTCGCCCATACCCCAGGAGCAACAGTGTCCCTAATTTGCTGGGAAGTGGCGGTGTGGTCCCGTACGGCACTGCGTAGGATCCTACGGTCTTGGCGTGCATCCGTGCGTCGCTGCGGTCCGGTCCCAGGTCGACGGGCACGTGCACCTTCCGCCGACCACTGGCGACAACATCGATGTACTGTGGAGACCTCACGCCCAACGTGTTGAGCAATTCGGCGGTACGTCCACCCGGCCTCCCGCATGCCCACTATACGCCCTCGCTCAAAGTCCGTCAACTGCACATACGGTTCACGTCCACGCTGTCGCGGCATGCTACCAGTGTTAAAGACTGCGATGGAGCTCCGTATGCCACGGCAAACTGGCTGACACTGACGGCGGCGGTGCACAAATGCTGCGCAGCTAGCGCCATTCGACGGCCAACACCGCGGTTCCTGGTGTGTCCGCTGTGCCGTGCGTGTGATCATTGCTTGTACAGCCCTCTCGCAGTGTCCGGAGCAAGTATGGTGGGTCTGCCAAACCGGTGTCAATGTGTTCTTTTTTCCATTTCCAGGAGTGTATATTTCAAAGGGTGGATGGGGATCTCATAAAATCAGATTCCTTCATGCTTACCTTCTATAGCACAAAACTCCCAGAGCATACCTCATCTAAGCATACAGCCACATGTCGCCAACTCGGTGGACTGTTTTGAATGCCAGTGCTTTGGGCACACCACCTTATGATGTAAGGGTGCACACCACCTAAGGACGTCAGGGTGAAGCCACTTGTGACAAAAGTTGCAAGGCTGCCCACTATGGAATTGATTGTTCCTCCCCCCTGAAGTTTGAAAATTGTTCTGAGGTAGGCATTGGAATATCTATCTTGAAGAAAGAAAGATATAGGAAGTTAAAACATCGAAACGCCTCCCATATGACGAGGCAAAGAAGATCTATAAGCCCATGCAGCCTGCCACATTCACTACATCTTTTGTTTTGGCCCTTAAGAAGTCTATTTCGATGGCCAACACTTCTACGCAAATGTTGGTTGCTAGTGTCAGCACTGGTACCGGCCTTTGTCGGTGCACATGTTAAGCTGCAGCTGTTTCAGCCCTGCTTACGACAAGCATCAGTTGCCACGTCTGTGGACCTGCCTGTGTGTCAAAAGGCCGCGCCTGTTAAAAAATCCAGCACTACACTCACCGCTGCTACAGTAGCTCCCTTCCAGGATAAAAGAGCAAATGGGGGGCTTCCGTCACTGGTGAAAACAGACAGTAAATCAACTGGTCATATCGATGTCATTCGACGTGATGGCTCTCCTGCTCAATTGCCCGCGAAAGGCAAAGGTCCCAAGTTTGAGTATCGGTATGGCACACAGTTTTAATCTGCCAGGAAGTTTCTTATCAGCGCACACTCCACTGCAGAGTGAAAATCTCATTCTGGAAACATCCCCCAGGCTGTGGCTAAGCCATGCCTCCGAAATATCCTTTCTTTCAGGAGTGCTAGTTATGCAAGGTTTCGCAAGAGAGCTTCTGTAAAGTTTGGAAGGTAGGAGACGAGGTACTGACAGAAATAAAGCTGTGAGGAGGGGGCGTGAGTCGTGCTTGGGTAGCTCAGATGGTAGGGCACTTGCCCGCGGAAGGCAAAGGTCCCGAGTTCGAGTCTCGGTCTGGCACACAGTTTTAATCTGCCAGGAAATTTCAAGCACTTGTCTTGTAACATAAGTGCCCAGTAATTTTTCTGTTAGTAAAAATGCAATATTTAATTGAATTACTCTTCCCAACGAATTACAGACATCTAGTATGCTTCATAATCGTCCTTCAGACCCTTTCTGGGTAGTGGGACGATATCTTTCCATATACTCCAATGTTCTCCCGGGGCCAAGGGACTTAATGTTACCCACGTCTAGCAGGTGCTGCCAGCTGTAGATTAGAATTTAGACACTTGAACATTTCCGCTGCTACCAACCATCAAATCAAATGGTTCAAATGGCTCTGAGCACTATGGGACTTAACATCTCTCGCCATCAGTCCCCTAGAACTTAGAACTACTTAAACCTAACTAACCTAAGGACATCACACACAACCGCTGCCAACCATCGCACTGGCAACAATTGAAGGAGTACTTTATGTCCGCTGTGTTCAATGTTATGGCAGGAAGACGTCGTTTTGGTGTTACATCGTCGTTTTTTTGTATATATGCAGACAATGGCGTTTGTAAGTAACTACACGGTACTTATTTGATATTTTACGCAATTTTCTTAGTGTTAATGCATGAAAGAAAATTTGTAGTCCATTCTAACACACTGTGTGTCGTCCACCTTCCACATCGCATCTCGCGTGCGCATGCTACCATTTTCTTTGACTGAGATAAGTACTGGCTCCTGGCCTTACTTAGTTGGAAACCCGTTGACCTTCGTCTCTTGCATCCGGCAATACACCCGAGAACCTTCGAAACACGCCTTTCAAATGGCTCTGGGCTCTATGCGACTTAACTTCTGAGGTCATCAGTCGCCTAGAACTTAGAACTAATTAAACCTAACTAACCTAAGGACATCACATACGTCCATGCCCGAGGCAGGATTCGAACCTGCGACCGTAGCGGTCACGCGGTTCCAGACTGAAGCGCCTTGAACCGCACGGCCACACCGGCCGGCAGCACGCCTTTCTTTTATTTATAACCGAAAAGCGAAATTAAATTTTCATAGATTTGGCTTTGAAAATCATAATAAAATATTATCATCAAACAACCTCATCCCCTCTTTCAACCTCTTAGGAGTTCAATTTCCAAAAACACTGAAACACTTATTTTTTTATTTGTAACCTAGAAGTCAAATACCAATGTTCGTAAAAGTAGCTTCAAATGCACTTCAGTAGTTCTTTAATAATAATACATTTTCGAAGAAATCTTTCAGCCACTATTTCACGCCCATAGGGTTAAATTTCGAAAAATACTGGAATACAAATTTATTTCTTACCGAGAAACCAAATACCAATTTTCGTAAGTCTAGCTTCAATTAAAAATAAAGAAAAACCTCCGTCTCCTACTTCACCCCTTTAGGGTTGAAATTTCGAAAAATGCATTCTTAAACGACGGCTGCAGTGTAAGATCGGTACCCTCTTCAAATTTCGAGTTTCTGTCCTTACTAGTTTGGGCTGGGCGATGACGAGTCAGTCAGTTAGTAACTCAGTCAGTCAGTCAGGACATAGCCTTCTATATGTAGAGACTGACACCTAATTCACACACTGATATTCAGCCAACTAAAAAACGCTATTACAAAAAGATTCCTCGTGTACTTACTTTATGCAATATGTTATGTTCGTATCCTTGATATTCCTTCTGTCCCGTATGCTGCAGCACTCAATTTTGTGCTTGTGATGAAGTCAGTCATAGAGGTGCAATTCTTGTCACCTTATAAAACCCATGAGAAATGCCTCAGGCAAGTAAATAAAACAACCACAACACTATGTGATTCACATTAAACTTCACACATAATAAAGATAATTCTAAAACTCGAAATCACCTTTCTGATGAATTTTACTAAAACGAACAACTGTGTGTGCTTATTAATACATCAAGTTAATACAGGATTCTCCTCTACATGATTTCCTTTCCTTTCACTCTTACCAATAAAACTGCGGAATATAGCATACCCTCCTTTCTTTAAGGCTGCTGTAATGGTCGCCGATCAGTGGTACTTTCTTCTAGTACTAGGTATGTTTTAAACACTTCTTCATTGTATCTTTCACGGCTTTTTACGTTCTTCTACTTTGCTGGAAAACCTATTTTTAATATTAGCAAACAGAGTTCCATTGACATGTCAGTTCCCGATATAAATGTTTGGCGATATTTCAAGTAAGGAAAGAGTTTCATTACTCTGATATTTTTGAATTTTTTTCATTTATATACTACTTGCCGATCATACGAATATTTGAGTTAGTTGCCAGAAATCAAACTGAAGAATTGAATCAGTGTGACCGTCCCTGCTATTTTTCTACCAGCTTTTCCATCCCATGGGAGTCATCAGTCTTCTGACTGGTTTGATGACGCCCGCCATTCGTTCCTCTCCCGTGACAATCTCTTCATCTCAGAGCAGCACTTACAACCTGCGTCCTCAACTATTTGCTGGATATATTCCAATCTCTGTCTTCCTCTACAGTTTATACCCTCTACAGCTCCCTCTAGTACCATGGAAGTCATTCCCTTATGTCTTCGCAATTGTCCCATCATCCTGTCCAGTGTTTCCCACATATTCCTTTCCTCTCCGATTCTGCGCAGAACCTCCTCATTCCTTCCCTTATAACTCCACCAAATTTCCGACATTCGTCAGTAGCGCACCATCTTAAATGCTTCGATTCTTTTTTGTTCCGCTTTTCCCATAGTCCATGTTTCACTACCATACAATGCTGCGCTCAAAACGTCCATTCTCAGAAATTTGTCCCATATTAAGGCCTAAGTTTGATAGTAATAGACTTCTCTTGGCCAGGAGTGCCCTGTTTTGTCAGTGCTAGTCTGCTTTTGATGTCGTCCTTACTCTGTCCGTCATTGGCTATTTTGTTGCCTGGGTAGCAAAATTCCTTAACTTCATCTACGTCGTGTCAATTAATCCTGATGTTGAGTTTCTCGCTGTTCTCGTTCCTGCTACTTCTCATTACTTTCGTCTTTCTTCGATTTACTCTCAGTCGATATTCTATAGCCATTAGACTGTTCATTCTAATCAGCAGATCGTATAATTCTTCTTCACTTTCACTCAGGATAGCAATGTCATCAGCGAATCGTATTATTGATACCCTTTCGACTTGAATCTTAATTCTACTTCTGAACTTTTCCTTTTTTCCTTCATTGCTTTTTCGATGTATCGACTGAACTTTATGGATGAAAGGCTAAATCCGTGTCTTACACCCTTTTTAATCCGAGCACTTCGTTCTTGGATGTCCACTCTAATTATTCGCTCTTGGCTGGTCTGCACATTGTATATTACCCTCTCTCCCTACAGCTTACCTCTATTTTTCTCAGAATTTCGAATACCTTGCACCAGTTTACTTAGTCGAACGCTTTTTCCAGGCCGACAAATCCTATGAATGTGTCTTGATTTCTTTGTAGTCTTGCTTCCGTTATCAACCGAAACGTGAGAATTGTACCCTGGGGCCTTTACCTTTCTTAAAGCCAAACTGATCGTCATCTGACACATCCTCATTTTTATTTTCCGTTCTTCTATGTATTGTTCTTGTCAGAAACTTGTATGCATGAGCTGTTAGGCTGACTGTACGATAATCTTCGCACTGGTCAGCTCTTGGAGTCTTTGGAATTGTGTGAATGATATTTTTCCGAAAACCAAATGATATGTCGCCAGACTCATATATTTTACATACCAACGTTAACAGTCGTTTTTTTGCCACTTCCCCCTATGATTTTAGAAATTCTGTTGTTATGTTATCTATCCCTTCTGCCTGATATATACTGACGAAAACCTAGCTTGGTCGGGGGCATAGATAACAAATAACAGAGTTGTTGGGGAATCATTCTTATAAAGAGTTATCAAAGTGCGAAGCCAATTGAAGAATCCGGAAACACGTTCAGCAAACATAGAAATAAATGGAAAGTAACACCACAGTGTACATAAACATTAGATTCTTTTGAAATCTATGAGAGCCATACAAAGGTTTCAGATGACAAAATTCAAGATGTCATAAGCAACAAGTCCGTGACATTAACATAGGTACTACTGAAGAATTTTTCTCCCTAAAGATTTGTTAGAACTATTCGTCTGAAGGTTGTCAGATCAGTCATTGCTCTGACGTAAGCAAATATTACGTAAAAATTCTCCTTCTTTCAAACTTTTGTCTGGGAACGAGGGATGAATAATGTAAGAAGGGAAAACTAGACTCTAAAGCTTTTTTTGTTTCTTTTTTGTTTTTGTTTTAAATATCTCACGGAATCTAGATTTTGAGATATCATTACTATAAGAAGAAGCCGCGCTGTTTGGATGCCACAGAAACACTGAGTGTAGGAAGCAATCACAATATTAACCATAACAGTGACGCACAGGGGGCACAGACAATAAATGCGGACTCCTTTAAAAGGATTACACAAAGTGTTGAACAACGCTAAAATATATAGTGAGAAGAAGAAGAAGAAGAAGAAGAAGAAGACGAAGACGAAGAAAAAAAAGAAAAACACAATGGTGCATTTTAAATTGAAGAGCAATGGAATTTTGACAATAATGTGAGAATATTATTATCCCCAAGAAAATGTTTTACTGAAGATCGAAATTTAGCACAGGCTACAAATCGACATACTTTTAATAGTTTCTAGAGTCAGAATTTGTCTCGAAGTCTGACAGAAAATCGAGACTGAGTCTGGTCATATGTAAAGTACAGCAGCGACAAGATAGAATCAGTGCCTTCATTGCACGATAGCAGTATCAATGTTACCGGTGATAATGTCATTAAAGCAGAGTTCCTACACAAAGAAGACAAAGTAAACAGTCCACAATTCAATCAAGAACAGATGAGAGCATTTTTTGTAACTTAAATGTAGATATCCTAGGTGTAGCGAAGCGGCTTAAACCACTTACTAAAGGCAAGTTTCGGTCAAGACTGTATACCAATTAGTTTCTTTCAGAAAACGGTGATGCAATAGGTGCATACTTAGCAGCCACATGCAACCGATCACTAGTTAAAAGACTGGAAAGTTGCATATGTCACGCCAATACTCTACAACAGGAATCGGAGTAATCTGCTACATTACAGACCCTTGTACTATCGTATATTTGCAATAGAATTTGGGACGTATACGTGTTCCAACGTCATTAATTACCTCAAAGGAAACGATTTGTTGACAAACAGTCTGCCATGATTCAGAAAATATCGCTCTTGTGAAACACAGCTAGCTCTTTATTCACTAGTTGCAGTGAGTGCTGTGTCAAATTGATTCAATATTTCTAGATTTCCAGAAGACTATTTACTTATTCCTCACAAGCAGTTCCCAACGAAATGGCATGGCTATGGAGTATAGTTTCAATTTCGAGAATGGATTCATGATTTACTATCAGAAGAGGTACAATTCGTAGTAACTGACGGAAAATCATCGAGTAAAACAGAAATGATATTCGGCTTTCGCCAAGGAAATATAATAGGTCCTCTGCTCTTCCTGTACTACATAAACGATTTAGGAGACAATCAGAGCTCTCATCATAGATTGTTTGCAGATGATGCTCTCATTTACCTTGTAGTAAAGTCATCAGATGAACAAAAACAATTACCAAATGATTTATACAACATCGCCGGCCGCGGTGGTCTAGCGGTTCTAGGCGCACAGTCCGGAATCGCGCGACTGCTACGGTCGCAGATTCGAATCCTGCCTCGGGTATGGATGTGTGTGATGTCCTTAGGTTAGTTAGGTTTAAGTAGTTCTAAGTTCTAGAGGACTGATGACCACAGATGTTAAGTCCCATAGTGCTCAGAGCCATTTGAACCAGCCATTTATACAACATATCTGCATGGCCTGAAGAAATGGCGATTGACTCTAAATAATGAAAAGTGTACCAGCCACATGAGTACTGAAATGAATCCGCTGACTTTTGATTGCCAATTAAATTACACAAGTCTGAAAGCTTTGAATTATACTTAATATTTAGGATTTACAATTATGTATAACTTAAAGTGGCAGGATAAAGTAGATGATGTTATGGGGAAAGCGAAGTAAAGGCTGCAAATTATTGGCAAAAAACTTGGAAGAAGGAACAGGTCTACTGAAGAGAATGTCTACACTACCCTTGTCCATCGCACCTTACAGTGTTGCTGCAGGGTATGATATCTGCTTCAGATATGTTTGATGAAGGACATCGAAAATGCTTAAAGAAGTCAGATTGTTTTGTATTATCGCGAAATATGGGGTTAGGGGTAACTTCTGCCACTGAATGTAACAGCAACACCAAATGTAGCGGGAAGGGATAGAAAGGCACAATAAGACTCGTCCGAGCTTTCCGAGTGATTTATTGTTTCCAACTGCATTGCCGCGTTCCCCTCGGTCTGCGTCACCGGGTCCTGCAATGCTGAGGACACGACTTCACTGACTGCAAAATGGCTTGACGTAGAATGGCTGCCTCAGTGATCCGTGCATGCACTGCTGTGTGTTGGCCTTGTATGGCAGTGATGTCAGGATGCGCTGACAGTCGACTCAGTGGTCTTCACCCCTGCTGCCTCAGTGCCAATCGCTGGGAGCCGCAGTCGGATCGCTGCACACATCCGAATCTGGAGTCCTCGCCCTGGATGTCTCCTGTGCATGTTGGGAGCCAAGACGACTGCCCACAGTAGCAAGCCGTGGAGTGGCCCGTCGCTGGCTGGCTACAGACCCTGCGTCGGCCTCAGTGGATCGAACCAGTGACCTGCTGTGGACTGGAATGCTGGCGCTACATCTGTTGCTGTGTGTAGCTGGTGGTGTGACACGCCCCGCCACCAGAGAGCTGTCACACTTGAATGCCTCCACTTTGGTCTCAGAGGGTCGAACCAGCGACCTGCCATGGACTGAAACACTGGCGCCCCATCTGTTGCTGTGTGTAGCCCGTGGTGTGACACGCCCTGCCACCAGAGAGCTGTCACACTTGAATGCCTCTGCTTTGGCCTCAGAGGGTCGAATCAGCGACCTGCCATGGACTGAAACACTGGCGCCCCATATGTTGCTGTGTGTAGCCCGTGGTCTAGGGGTAGCGTGTTTGATTCATAGTCAAAAACGTCTTCGGTCCCGGGTTCGATCCCCGCCACTGCCTAAATTTTGATAAATAATCAGCATTGGCGACTGAAGACTTCCGGCATAAGAAGTCAGCCTCATTCTGCCAACGGCCTTGTCAAAGAGGGCGGAGGAGCAGATTGAGGTTCAGGGCACTTTCTTGTCATAGGGGTGGGAAATTGCCCCTAAAGGCGGAAGAATCAGCAATGATCAACGACATGAGGATGCAGAAAGCAATGGAAACCACTGCATTAAAGACACGTAATGTGTATCCACAGGACATGTGACCTGTAATTGAAGAAGTGTCATGATGATCTCTCCATTGGCAAAAGATTCCAGAATAGTCCCCCATTCGGATCGCCGGGAAAGGACTGCCAAGGCGGAGGTTACCATGAGAAAAAGATTGAATAATCAACGAAAGGATAACGTTCTACGAGTCGGGGCGTGGAATGTCAGAAGCTTGAACGTGGTAGGGAAACTAGAAAATCTGAAAAGGGAAATGCAAAGGCTCAATCTAGATATAGTAGGGGTCAGTGAAGTGAAGTGGAAGGAAGACAAGGATTTATGGTCAGATGAGTATCGGGTAATATCAACAGCAGCAGAAAATGGTATAACAGGTGTAGGATTCGTTATGAATAGGAAGGTAGGGCAGAGGGTGTGTTACTGTGAACAGTTCAGTGACCGGGTTGTTCTAATCAGAATCGACAGCAGACCAACACCGACAAAGATAGTTCAGGTATACATGCCGACGTCGCAAGCTGAAGATGAATAGCTAGAGAAAGTGTATGAGGATATTGAAAGGGTAATGCAGTATGTAAAGGGGGACGAAAATCTAATAGTCATGAGCGACTGGAATGCAGTTGTAGGGGAAGGAGTAGAAGAAAAGGTTATAGGAGAATATGGGCTTGGGACAAGGAATGAAAGAGGAGAAAGACTAATTGAGTTCTGTAACAAGTTTCAGCTAGTAATAGCGAATACCCCGTTCAAGAATCACAAGAGGAGGAGGTATACTTGGAAAGGGCCGGGAGATACGGGAAGATTTCAATTAGATTACATCATGGTCAGACAGAGATTCCGAAATCAGACACTGGATTGTAAGGCGTACCCAGGAGCAGATATAGACTCAGATCACAATATAATAGTGATGAAGAGTAGGCTGAAGTTCAAGACATTAGTCAGGAAGAATCAATAAGCAAAGAAATGGGATACGGAAGTACTAAGGAATGACGAGATACGTTTGAAGTTCTCTAACACTATAGATACTGCAATAAGGAATAGCGCAGTAGGCAGTACAATTGAAGAGGAATGGACATCGCTAAAAAGGGCCATCACAGAAGTTGGGAAGGAAAACATAGGCACAAAGAAGGTAGCTGCGAAGAAACCGTGGGTAACAGAAGAAATACTTTAGTTGATTGATGAAAGGAGGAAGTACAAACATGTTCCGGGAAAATCAGGAATACAGAAATACAAGTCGCTGAGGAATGAAATAAATAAGAAGTGCAGGGAAGCTAAGACGAAATGGCTGCAGGAAAAATGTGAAGACATCAAAAATGATATGATTGTCGGAAGAACAGACTTAGCACACAGGAAAGTCAAAACAACCTTTGGTGTCATTAAAAGCAACGGTGGTAATATTAAGACTGCAACAGGAATTCCACCGTTAAATGCAGAGGAGAGAGCAGATAGGTGGAAAGAATACATTGAAAGCCTCTATGAAGGTGAAGATTTGTCTGTTGTGATAGAAGAAGAAACAGGTGTCGATTTAGAAGAGGTAGGGGATCCAGTATTAGAATCGGAATTTAAAAGAGCTTTGGAGGACTTACGGTCAAATAAGGCAGAAGGGATAGATAACATTCCATCAGAATTTCTAAAATGAATGGGGGAAGTGGCAACAAAACGACTATTCACGTTGGTGAGTAGAATATATGAGTCTGGTGACATACCATCTGACTTTCGGAAAATCATCAACCACACAATTCCGAAGACGGCAAGAGCTGACAAGTGCGAGAATTATCGCACAATCAGCTTAACAGCTCATGCATCGAAGCTGCTTACAAGAATAATATATAGAAGAATGGAAAAGAATATTCAGAATGCGCTAGGTGACGATCAGTTTGGCTTTAGGAACAGTAAAGGGACGAGAGAGGCAATTGTGACGTTACGGCTAATAATGGAAGCAAGGCTAAAGAAAAATCAAGACACTTTCATAGGATTTGTAGACCTGGAAAAAGCGTTCAACAATATAAAATGGTGCAAACTGTTCGAGATTCTGAAAAAAGTAGGGGTAAGCTATAGGGAGAGACGGGTAGTATTCAATATGTACAACAACCAAGAGGGAATAATAAGAGTGGACGATCAAGAACGAAGTGCTCGTATTAAGAAGGGTGTAAGACAAGGCTGTAGCCTTTCGCCCCTACTCTTCAATCTGTACATCAAGGATGCAATGATGGAAATAAAAGAAAGGTCCAGGAGTGGAATTAAAATACAAGGTGAAAGGATATCAACGATACGATTCGCTGATGACATTGCTATCCTGAGTGAAAGTGAAGAAGAATTAAATGATTTGCTGAACGGAATGAACAGTCTAATGATTACACAGTATGGTTTGAGAGTAAATCGGAGAAAGACGAAGGTAATGAGAAGTAGTAGAAATAAGAACAGCGAGAAACGTAACATCAGGATTGATGGTCACGAAGTCAATGAAGTTAAGAAATTCTGCTACCTAGGCAGTAAAATAACGAATGACGAACGGAGCAAGGAGGACATCAAAAGCAGCCTCGCTATGGCAAAAAAGGCATTTCTGGCCAAGAGAAGTCTACTAATATCAAATACTGGCCTTAATTTGAGGATGAAATTTCTGAGGATGTACGTCTGGAGTACAGCATTGTATGGTAGTGAAACATGGACTGTGGGAAAACCGGAACAGAAGAGAATCGAAGCATTTGAGATGTGGTACTATAGACGAATGTTAAAAATTAATTGGACTAATGAGGTAAGGAATGAGGAGGTTCTACGCAGAATCGGAGAGGAAAGGAATATGTGGAAAACACTGATAAGGAGAAAGGACAGGACGATAGGACATCTGCTAAGACATGAGGGAATGACTTCCATGGTACTAGAGGGAGCTGTAGAGGGCAAAGACTGTAGAGAAAGACAGGCTTTGGAATATGTCAAGTAAATAATTGACGACGTAGGTTGCAAGTGCTACTCTGAGATGAAGAGGTTAGCACAGGAAAGGAATTCGTGGCGGGCCGCATCAAACCAGTCAGTAGACTAAAAAAAAATTGCCAGTGGTGTGACACGCCCTGCCACCAGAGAGCTGTCACACTTGAATGCCTCCACTTTGGTCTCAGAGGGTCGAACCAGCGACCTGCCATGGACTGAAACACTGGCGCCCCATCTGTTGCTGTGTGTAGCCCGTGGTGTGACACGCCCTGCCACCAGAGAGCTGTCACACTTGAATGCCTCCACTTTGGTCTCAGAGGGTCGAACCAGCGACCTGCCATGGACTGAAACACTGGCGCCCCATCTGTTGCTGTGTGTAGCCCGTGGTGTGACACGCCCCGCCACCAGAGAGCTGTCACACTTGAATGCCTCCACTTTGGTCTCAGAGGGTCGAACCAGCGACCTGCCATGGACTGAAACACTGGCGCCCCATCTGCTGCTGTGTGTAGCCCGTGGTGTGACACGCCCCGCCACCAGAGAGCTGTCACACTTGAATGCCTCCACTTTGGTCTCAGAGGGTCGAACCAGCGACCTGCCATGGACTGAAACACTGGCGCCCCATCTGTTGCTGTGTGTAGCCCATGGTGTGACACGCCCCGCCACCAGAGAGCTGTCACACTTGAATGCCTCCACTTTGGTCTCAGAGGGTCGAACCAGCGACCTGCCATGGACTGAAACACTGGCGCCCCATCTGTTGCTGTGTGTAGCCCGTGGTGTGACACGCCCCGCCACCAGAGAGCTGTCACACTTGAATGCCTCCACTTTGGTCTCAGAGGGTCGAACCAGCGACCTGCCACGGACTGAAACACTGGCGCCCCATCTGTTGCTGTGTGTAGCCCGTGGTGTGACATGCCCCGCCACCAGAGAGCTGTCACACTTGAATGCCTCCACTTTGGTCTCAGAGGGTCGAACCAGCGACCTGCCATGGACTGAAACACTGGCGCCCCATCTGTTGCTGTGTGTAGCCCGTGGTGTGACTCGCCCCGCCACCAGAGAGCTGTCACACTTGAATGCCTCCACTTTGGTCTCAGAGGGTCGAACCAGCGACCTGCCATGGACTGAAACACTGGCGCCCCATCTGTTGCTGTGTGTAGCCCATGGTGTGACACGCCCCGCCACCAGAGAGCTGTCACACTTGAATGCCTCCACTTTGGTCTCAGAGGGTCGAACCAGCGACCTGCCATGGACTGAAACACTGGCGCCCCATCTGTTGCTGTGTGTAGCCCGTGGTGTGACTCGCCCCGCCACCAGAGAGCTGTCACACTTGAATGCCTCCACTTTGGTCTCTGAGGGTCGAACCAGCGACCTGCCATGGACTGAAACACTGGCGCCCCATCTGTTGCTGTGTGTAGCCCGTGGTGTGACACGCCCCGCCACCAGAGAGCTGTCACACTTGAATGCCTCCACTTTGGTCTCAGAGGGTCGAACCAGCGACCTGCCATGGACTGAAACACTGGCGCCCCATCTGTTGCTGTGTGTAGCCCGTGGTGTGACACGCCCCGCCACCAGAGAGCTGTCACACTTGAATGCCTCCACTTTGGTCTCAGAGGGTCGAACCAGCGACCTGCCATGGACTGAAACACTGGCGCCCCATCTGTTGCTGTGTGTAGCCCGTGGTGTGACACGCCCCGCCACCAGAGAGCTGTCACACTTGAATGCCTCCACTTTGGTCTCAGAGGGTCGAACCAGCGACCTGCCATGGACTGAAACACTGGCGCCCCATTGTTGCTGTGTGTAGCCCGTGGTGTGACACGCCCCGCCACCAGAGAGCTGTCACACTTGAATGCCTCCACTTTGGTCTCAGAGGGTCGAACCAGCGACCTGCCATGGACTGAAACACTGGCGCCCCATCTGTTGCTGTGTGTAGCCCGTGGTGTGACACGCCCCGCCACCAGAGAGCTGTCACACTTGAATGCCTCCACTTTGGTCTCAGAGGGTCGAACCAGCGACCTGCCATGGACTGAAACACTGGCGCCCCATCTGTTGCTGTGTGTAGCCCGTGGTGTGACACGCCCCGCCACCAGAGAGCTGTCACACTTGAATGCCTCCACTTTGGTCTCAGAGGGTCGAACCAGCGACCTGCCATGGACTGAAACACTGGCGCCCCATCTGTTGCTGTGTGTAGCCCGTGGTGTGACACGCCCCGCCACCAGAGAGCTGTCACACTTGAATGCCTCCACTTTGGTCTCAGAGGGTCGAACCAGCGACCTGCCATGGACTGAAACACTGGCACCCCATCTGTTGCTGTGTGTAGCCCGTGGTGTGACACGCCCCGCCACCAGAGAGCTGTCACACTTGAATGCCTCCACTTTGGTCTCAGAGGGTCGAACCAGGGACCTGCCATGGACTGAAACACTGGCGCCCCATCTGTTGCTGTGTGTAGCCCGTGATGTGACACGCCCCGCCACCAGAGAGCTGTCACACTTGAATGCCTCCACTTTTGTCTCAGAGGGTCGAACCAGCGACCTGCCATGGACTGAAACACTGGCGCCCCATCTGTTGCTGTGTGTAGCCCATGGTGTGACACGCCCCGCCACCAGAGAGCTGTCACACTTGAATGCCTCCACTTTGTTCTCAGAGGGTCGAACCAGCGACCTGCCATGGACTGAAACACTGGCGCCCCATCTGTTGCTGTGTGTAGCCCGTGGTGTGACACGCCCCGCCACCAGAGAGCTGTCACACTTGAATGCCTCCACTTTGGTCTCAGAGGGTCGAACCAGCGACCTGCCATGGACTGAAACACTGGCGCCACATCTGTTGCTGTGTGTAGCCCGTGGTGTGACACACCCCGCCACCAGAGAGCTGTCACACTTGAATGCCTCCTCTTTGGCCTCAGAGGGTCGAACCAGCGACCTGCCATGGACTGAAACACTGGCGCCCCATCTGTTGCTGTGTGTAGCCCGTGGTGTGACACGCCCTGCCACCAGAGAGCTGTCACACTTGAATGCTTCCGCGTTGGCCTCAGAGGGTCGAACCAGCGATCCGCCATGGACTGGAACACGGGCGCCCCACCGCTGCGTGTAGCCAGTGGTGTGACACGCCCCGCCACCAGAGAGCTGTCACACTTGAATGCCTCCACTTTGGTCTCAGAGGGTCGAACCAGCGACCTGCCATGGACTGAAACACTGGCGCACCATCTGTTGCTGTGTGTAGCCCGTGGTGTGACACGCCCCGCCACCAGAGAGCTGTCACACTTGAATGCCTCCACTTTGGTCTCAGAGGGTCGAACCAGCGACCTGCCATGGACTGAAACACTGTCGCCCCATCTGTTGCTGTGTGTTGCCCGTGGTGTGACACGCCCCGCCACCAGAGAGCTGTCACACTTGAATGCCTCCACTTTGGTCTCAGATGGTCGAACCAGCGACCTGCCATGGACTGAAACACTGGCGCCCCATCTTTTGCTGTGTGTAGCCCGTGGTGTGACACGCCCCGCCACCAGAGAGCTGTCACACTTGAATGCCTCCACTTTGGTCTCAGAGGGTCGAACCAGCGACCTGCCATGGACTGAAACACTGGCGCCCCATCTGTTGCTGTGTGTAGCCCGTGGTGTGACACGCCCCGCCACCAGAGAGCTGTCACACTTGAATGCCTCCACTTTGGTCTCAGAGGGTCGAACCAGCGACCTGCCATGGACTGAAACACTGGCGCCCCATCTGTTGCTGTGTGTAGCCCGTGGTGTGACACGCCCCGCCACCAGAGAGCTGTCACACTTGAATGCCTCCACTTTGGTCTCAGAGGGTCGAACCAGCGACCTGCCATGGACTGAAACACTGGCGCCCCATCTGTTGCTGTGTGTAGCCCGTGGTGTGACACGCCCCGCCACCAGAGAGCTGTCACACTTGAATGCCTCCACTTTGGTCTCAGAGGGTCGAACCAGCGACCTGCCATGGACTGAAACACTGGCGCCCCATCTGTTGCTGTGTGTAGCCCGTGGTGTGACACGCCCCGCCACCAGAGAGCTGTCACACTTGAATGCCTCCACTTTGGTCTCAGAGGGTCGAACCAGCGACCTGCCATGGACAGAAACACTGGCGCCCCATCTGTCGCTGTGTGTAGCCCGTGGTGTGACACGCCCTGCCACCAGAGAGCTGTCACACTTGAATGCCTCCGCTTTGGCCTCAGAGGGTCGAACCAGCGACCTGCCATGGACTGAAACACTGGCGCCCCATCTGTTGCTGTGTGTAGCCCGTGGTGTGACACGCCCCGCCACCAGAGAGCTGTCACACTTGAATGCCTCCACTTTGGTCTCAGAGGGTCGAACCAGCGACCTGCCATGGACTGAAACACTGGCGCCCCATCTGTTGCTGTGTGTAGCCCGTGGTGTGACACGCCCCGCCACCAGAGAGCTGTCACACTTGAATGCCTCCACTTTGGTCTCAGAGGGTCGAACCAGCGACCTGCCATGGACTGAAACACTGGCGCCCCATCTGTTGCTGTGTGTAGCCTGTGGTGTGACACGCCCCCCACCAGAGAGCTGTCACACTTGAATGCCTCCACTTTGGTCTCAGAGGGTCGAACCAGCGACCTGCCATGGACTGAAACACTGGCGCCCCATCTGTTGCTGTGTGTAGCCCGTGGTGTGACACGCCCCGCCACCAGAGAGCTGTCACACTTGAATGCCTCCACTTTGGTCTCAGAGGGTCGAACCAGCGACCTGCCATGGACTGAAACACTGGCGCCCCATCTGTTGCTGTGTGTAGCCCGTGGTGTGACACGCCCCGCCACCAGAGAGCTGTCACACTTGAATGCCTCCACTTTGGTCTCAGAGGGTCGAACCAGCGACCTGCCATGGACTGAAACACTGGCGCCCCATCTGTTGCTGTGTGTAGCCCGTGGTGTGACACGCCCTGCCACCAGAGAGCTGTCACACTTGAATGCCTCCGCTTTGGCCTCAGAGGGTCGAACCAGCGACCTGCCATGGACTGAAACACTGGCGCCCCATCTGTTGCTGTGTGTAGCCCGTGGTGTGACACGCCCCGCCACCAGAGAGCTGTCACACTTGAATGCCTCCACTTTGGTCTCAGAGGGTCGAACCAGCGACCTGCCATGGACTGAAACACTGGCGCCCCATCTGTTGCTGTGTGTAGCCCGTGGTGTGACACGCCCCGCCACCAGAGAGCTGTCACACTTGAATGCCTCCACTTTGGTCTCAGAGGGTCGAACCAGCGACCTGCCATGGACTGAAACACTGGCGCCCCATCTGTTGCTGTGTGTAGCCCGTGGTGTGACACGCCCTGCCACCAGAGAGCTGTCACACTTGAATGCCTCCGCTTTGGCCTCAGAGGGTCGAACCAGCGATCCGCCATGGACTGGAACACGGGCGCCCCACCGCTGCGTGTAGCCAGTGGTGTGACACGCCCCGCCACCAGAGAGCTGTCACACTTGAATGCCTCCACTTTGGTCTCAGAGGTTCGAACCAGCGACCTGCCATGGACTGAAACACTGGCGCCCCATCTGTTGCTGTGTGTAGCCCGTGGTGTGACACGCCCCGCCACCAGAGAGCTGTCACACTTGAATGCCTCCGCTTTGGCCTCAGAGTGTCGAACCAGCGATCCGCCATGGACTGGAACACGGGCGCCCCATCTGTTGCTGTGTGTAGCCCGTGGTGTGACACGCCCTGCCACCAGAGAGCTGTCACACTTGAATGCCTCCGCTTTGGCCTCAGAGGGTCGAACTAGCGACCTATTATGGACTGGAACACTGGCGCCCTATCTGTTGCTGTGTGTACTAGTGGTGTGACAGGCCCCGCCACCAGAGCTGTCACACTTGAATGCCCCCACTTTGGCCTCAGAGGGTCGAACCAGCATCTACTGCTGCATATAGCCGGTGGTGTGACATGCCCGCCATCCAGCAGAGCTGTCACACTTGAATGCTTTGTTAGTGAACCGGTACCCATTTACATGTGGCTGTGCGCCTCTGGTTTGCTATACGTGCCACTCCACGTGACATACTCATAACACTTAGGTTGGCCAGTGGGCCCTTCTGCCTGTGACTTGTACCATGCAAACCGCTGAGTGTAGTTTTTACGGCGGTTCTACGCCCCTGTGGCCTCTATTTTACTTCACAACTGCTTGTGATCGTAACTCATTGTAAACAGGCCTGCACCTGGCTGTAACCTGTGCACTCAGAAATATTGCACCAAGACTATCCCAAACAGTAGTGCCGCTACATGGGAGACAGTGTCACAGATATGATACACGAGTTGGGTTGGCAGTCGTTGAAAAAAATGTGTTATTCGTTCCGCCGAGATCTTTTTACGGAATTTCAGTCACCGATTTTCTCCACTGAATGCCTATCACATAGGCAGAAATGGTGGCTGTAATAAAATACGATAAATCAGAGCTCCCACGTCGGAGGTTCGAGTCCTCCCTCGGGCATGGGTGTGTGTGTTGCCCATATCGTAAGTTAGTTAAAGTTAGATTAAGTAGTGTGTAGGCTTAGGGACCGATGACCTCAGCAGTTTGGTCCTATAAGACCATGCCACAAATTTCCAAAAAATCAGAGCAGGCAAGGGAAGACTGAAGTGTTCAATGGTTCAAATGGCTCTGAGCACTATGGGACTCAACTGCTGAGGTCATAAGTCCCCTAGAACTTAGAACTACTTAAACCTAACTAACCTAAGGACAACACACACATCCATGCCCGAGGCAGGATTCGAACCTGCGACCGTAGCGGTCGCGCGGTTCCAGACTGTAGCGCCAGAACCGCTCGGCCACCAGCGGCCGGCACTGAAGTGTTCGTTTTGCCTGTGCGCTGTTCGAGCTGTTCGAGAGTGGAGTTGTGTAGGAATAGGTTGAAGATTCTTTAATGAATCCTCTAATAGGCACTTAGTTCTGAATTTTAGCGTAGCTATGTAGATGTATCTATAAAATTAAAATTATCGATTGCTCTACTTGCCAAAAGTTGAGCGACGGGAAATACTGCAGCACAGGTCTACGTGGGTAATATTTAAATGTATTTTTTAATAACAATAAACTTTTTTTTAGTTGCAACAGTTGTTGAGCAAACTTAAACCTCTTATTCATATAATGAGTCCACATTCTTACCCAAGCCTCTAGACATACAGGCAATAACATCTATCAGCAGCCACGTATGTCGCATGCAGGTGGACTGCAGACGAAGATGTAAAGTAAGTATTAGTGTCGCTTTAAGCACTTCACAGAGTCTAAACAATCAGGTGGAGTATTGGCTGTCTGCGGGATACGTCACTCAAATGGTTCAAGTAGCTCTAAGCACTATGGGACTTAACATCTGATGTCATTAGTCCCCTAGACTTAGAACTACTTAAACCTAACTACCCTAAGGACATCACACACATCCATGCCCGAGGCAGGATTCAAACCTGCGACCGTGGTTCCGGACTGAAGCGCCTAGAACCCCTCGACCACATCGGCCGGCTGATACATCGCTACGAGAGGTAGCTCCAGGCGACACAGGTATTGATAACTTCTGCTGATGGTGGTAGATCCGCTGAAAAATGAAGAGAGTTTAATTATTAATCACGAGAGTTACATGATAAGGTTCAAGCGAAAGAGATTATTGGCGTTTGGAACATCACTTAAGTAACAGAGTGCTAGAGTTTATCCCATATTTCTCTGCAGAAAGTAGTTAACTCTCGTGTGAGTCCTGGACTGTTAGATAAATTTAACATATGGTTCATTATGACGCAGAGGAGGCACATTATTCAGAGTGATTCTTCCTACTGTAAGACGGCCGAGCAGATGTAATTTCGATGTATTGTTCACGTGCTGCCTGCAATAGGCAAGGTATAAGAGAATCTCTGACCAGAGAGCAGACTGCAGTAGGAACTGTGTAGCTGTAGCAGTAAGTTGTTGCTAGTCTGGAGTCTGCTGTGGTCTGGTCTGGTGTATCGTGTTGGCTGGCCCGGTCGCGGTGCAGCGATGCCGGAGCCTGAGTATTATTGTATAAGGTAATAAGCAGCCTCGCGCATATGTATTAATGTTATCTCAAGTCGCATGTAAATGTTTTAAAACTCTCGTAATAATAATCTTCCTCATAAAAAGTAACTTTTAACAACCATTCATTTCAATTTACAGAATTTACTAATTTCTCCCATCCATGATCATCCCGATTATTGCAATAGAAAAGTCAGTTGCTTCCTTTCATAAATGACAGATAGGTCGGCCAGCATTGCACAGAGCTATGCCGGAAAAATCTATTGTAAGAGCAGATATATCCGGCGACTTCATTGAGGTAAGAATTTTTCCTTTTTTATTCAGAATGATCTTTCAGGGCCATGACGCAGCACTGCTGTCGTCCAAAATTTACCAGGTTAAATTCACAGTGAATTACTGAAAAGTCATAAGTGAGCGACAATTTAATTGAGAGATTAGTTACATTGTTTTATTACCAGGTTACTGAATTTTTTAATTTTTTTTATTGGGACATTACACTGAATGTGAACGACATAATTATAATTTTTACTGTTGAGAGGTTTAGGAATTTCTCTGTTTTTGAGGTTACGCTAAATGTGAATGAATTTTGAGCTTAGATTAAATGTAAAGAATTTTGTGTGGAGGTTAACGTGAAAGAATTTTGTGGGGAGGTTACACTAAATTAGAATCATACTCATATTATTTATTTTTATTTTGTAGGGAGGTTACACTTGACGACCCTGCCAGGATCGTATTTCTTTGTGAGTCTCTGAGAAGTAGTCATATATCTGCTCTTATTTACTTAAATGTAGTTTGCATCTGGCGCAACGCATTTACTAACTTGTCACTCTTTCTTTCACAGGTAATCGGCAATTTATTGCTCTTTGTTGTAATTGTATTTATTCCATTTTTGTTTTGACTTTGATTGATTCTGTGTTTAATTTTGAATTGTGAAAATGCCGCGAAAAACTGTTAACAGTACATCACAATGTGCAATGAGTGAAATAGCCGACTCGAATAACTTGACCGATAATACTTGCGACACTCAGTGTAATAATGAGAATCCCCTAATTACAGATTATCAGTGCGTGCCGATCACTAGTAATGATTTTAATGCTAATGATGAGCAAACAAATTCAATTGTATCCTCTGTTAATTTAACGACAATTGATGACGCGGCACGTTCCGTTACAATGAACGCTGCCCAGCTTGACACTCCCGGTTTGCAAAATTTGCATAGTGAACAGATAAATTTTTCTCACGAAGATGAACAATGTAGTCAAAATACGTCAGATTTATTTGATTCGGAGGTAGTGACTAACAATGCACATCCGATTAGCAAACATTTTGAATAATCAGTGGATGACCTAATGGTTACACAAAACGTGACAAATGCACATACACCATCACACAGCACAGAAAATACAACAGCTAATTTTGACATGGATCAAGTTATGGCATTATTACTACAACTCAATGAAAAATACGACAACCAGCACAAACAACTTAATGAGAATTATAAACAACTAAATGAAAAACTAGACAACAATTTCAAACAGTCGAATGATAAGCAAGATAAGAATTTCAAACAACTTAATGAACAGAACAAACAACTTAGTGAACAGATTGCAGCTGTTGCCGCGCAATGTCATGATACTAAAGAACAATTACGTGAGGAAATTAAGGCTTGTGCTAGGAACAGTAGTAAAGAAATTAGATCTGTTGCACAAGAATTAAGTAATACACATGCAGCCACAACGAAATTACTTGCAGATGAAATTCATGCAGTCACTAAACAATGTTCTGAAAACGTAACACAGTTACGCGACGAGTTTAAATTAATGTCATCAGAACTTTCACGCACACTGGATGCGAAAATAGATACGAAATTTGAACAACAAAACAGTCAAATTGACGAACGTTTTAATCACCACCTACAAAACAGTGAAACGCGTTACAGTAAATTTATACAGGAACAGAATAAAGTAAAGCAACAGGTCATGGAAACAATTACTGCACAGAGACAGGAAGATAAGCGTAAATTGTTTACGAAAGCAAAAACATACGTGGACAACAATATTGCTACAGTATCGAACACTATCAAACAGTTGAACAACTAATTGCATGATGAAATCTCCGATCTTAAAACAAAAACAGACACACACACACTAGACTTTCAGACAATGACCAACAGACTTGAAAAATTGGAACTAATACTGGATTCCAATGCCATCAAAGCAGACGTTAAAAAATTGAACAAAACCACACATAAAATACAAAAACAAATTAATGCTTGTGATACTAAAAACGATGATCACGTAAAAGCACTGACTGAAAAATATGAGGAATTGGCCAGTCGTGTTGATGTTATCGAAAATAATAATGACACCAAATCAGACGATACTTCACCAGTTTCGTTTAATCAAACTCCCGAATTCCAAAATTTACAGCAGACGATTAGTGAGATAGGTTCGTCCAATAATACATTACGTAGAAAATTGTCAACTTTACAGCAAGAAGTGACACAGATGAAAAATGTTTCAGCCTCTAACACGGCACAGCATACGCCACATTCCGAACATTTGTCAGACTCACACAGCCAGTATAACTTAAGTAATTTACAGAGACCACGCCACTTAGAATCCGAAAAGACACAGATAAACAGATTCTCATGCAATCCTGAACCTGCTAAGACATACAGAGACGATAATTTTTATTACAAACACTTTCTATCCGTGAGAAAATTTAAGGTATTTAAAAATGACAGAGCACAGGTACACGCTTTGAACTGGATACGACAATTTGCTTTTTTACTTTCACCAGCTTGGCCTGTAATGCAGAAACTAGAATTGGATTGGATACAACAACTTGCTTTTGAAATTTCACCGCCTTTGCCTGTAACGTAGAAACTTAAATTTATTTGCAGCGCGTAAGTGACCTCAGGGGATTCATTACACTTCGATGAATATGTGCCGTAGCGTGCACAGGGCCCCTAGCCGTAGTAGTGCTATTTCATCTTTAGTTTACTGCACTGCTGCCTTCTCTTTTACTATCCTTTATATCTATCAAAACAGCTCTTCAACTATCGATCTATTTTGGATTAGAAATGTGTAAAGAAAACGTGATATGACAAATTTTACCGAAAGTGACGGTTATCATTATACGCTCCAGAAATGACAACCACGAGAACGTTAATACCAGAGAAAATTTTAATTATCAGTGTGTACAAAATTTTCAGCAATCGCAGACACATTTTGGTAACAATAGAGGTTTTTCTCCGCAACAGCATCAAAGCCAGCCGGTTAGCATACCTAACCAACAATGTAATGTGCAAGGTCAACCAAGCTTTAATGTTTCGCCGCCTCCACGTATAGCGTCGGCTCCGCCAAATAGTAACGCACAGCAACAAGGAAATCAGTACGTACAGAAAACACACCATTTCAATTCATATCGCAACGCACCGTATAGAAATGACTATCATGACAGACGTAAAAGTAATGAGCCCAATTTTCAGCGTACGTTTAATAACAGTCGATCTTACCAGCAGCAAAATCATCCGCAACAACAGATTATCATGAATGAACCAGACAGTAGATATCATCCCGAACGTAATACGTCAGGACGAAATAATAGAACAGTACAAATAGTTGAAATGCCAGAGCATCCTCCCGCAAATAACAGCACGTCAGAAAGAATTTGACTAGATACAGTGCAGAATGAATCTTCCAGCAACGTAAGCAATACTTTTGACACAGAGAATCTTGTTCACGAAAATGTTATCACTTTTGACGACATAGGAGACACTCTTTTGCAGGAAAAATCAGTTATTCAAAAAACCATTTCACACCCTGTCATTGAGGTAAAGATTGGATCATCCAAATTTTCAGCAGTAATCGATTCTGGATCACCTATGTCAGTTATAAATGAAGAAACTTTCAACGAATGTAACAAAGAGAACACCTATCCTACATTACCGTTAGGCAAAATTAAAGTAAAAGGAGCAGTATCTGGTAAAGGAGTAGATGTAAAATTACAGACACACTTATCGTTTTGTATTCCAGGTCATACGTTTGACTCAAATTTTTGGATTGTTCCCTTATTGACAACAGACGTTATTTTAGGTACTAATTTTCTGGTACAACATGACGCAATTATTGACTTTCAAAATTCCTATTTAATGTTAAAGGATGAAAATGTACAACTGGCATTAGAATTTCAGCACTCTTTATCTGCAGAAGAACAAACAATTCATCGGACAGAGGTCATTTCTGCATCACGTAACACGTACTGTCATTCCACATTGTTCACAGATACGTATGTTCACAACTATTATACACCAGACGAAGCCGACTATGACGTTATGCAAATGATTTCTGATAAAGTTAAACAGAGCAGTGCAAATACAGACGACGAACGTTCAGAGCTACGCAAAATTCTTTTACAGCAAGCTCCAGTTTTTGACAACATCCCTGTTACTATGTCCGGATTTATGTATGAATTTCAAGTTAAACAGCACGATACATTTAAAGCCAAACATTATCCTAGTCCATACATTCACAGAGAACAAGTTACGAAAGAATTGCAAGCTATGCTTGACCAAGGAATTATTGAACCGGCAGTTAGTCTGTACATAAACCCACTCCATATTGTTAAGAAAAAGGATGGTTCACTTCGCCTCGTACTTGATTCGCGCCACATCAATGACATTATTATTAATGAAACAGATCGCCCACAGACACTAGAAGAACTTCTACAGAAATTTCATGGTACTGCTATTTATTCCACGTTAGATTTGAAATCGGGATTTTGGCAAATTCAGCTCCATCCGAACTGGAGAAAGTACACAGCTTTTCTCTGTTTTGGTGACTGTTATCAATTTTGCAAATTACCGTTCGATTTAACAACTTCTTCAGCAGCATTTATTCGCGGTTTGAATACTATACTTCCGACAGAATTAAAAGACAGAATCACCCGTATGTATACGACATTCTTATTGCAGAAGCTAACTGGTCTGAACATAATTTGATTCTTGAACAACTGTTACAAACTTTTCGTGCACAAGGACTCACAGTTAATCTTAGCAAATTGCACTTTGACAAAACTTCTATAAAATTTCTTGGACATGTAATTTCAGCAGAAGGCATTGCCCCTGACACGGAAAAACTTCAAGCTTTACGTGACATTACTGTACCTACGACGAAGAAACAACTACGCAGCTTTCTGGGATTAATTAACTTTTTTCGTAAATTGATTCATTACTCTGCTTTAGACACCCCTAGATTATGTCAATTGACGGGTAAAAACACTATTTGGTTCTGGGATAGCCAAGCACATTCTGAATTTGTCAATCTGAAACAAGCTTTGTTGAATGCACCACTTTTATCACATCCAGATCTTACTACAAATTTTTCCATTGCCACCGACAGTTCTAACACCGCTTTAGGCGTACACATTTTTCAGGAAATTGAAGAAGATGGTTCTACAGTAATTAAAAACATCGCCTTTGCGAGTCGCATTCTGTCACCTGCTGAACGCAATTATTCTGTTACAGAAATTGAAACATTATGTGTTGTATGGGCATTTACGAGATTCAGCCATTTTCTTTATGGAAGACATACGACCGTTTGCACAGATCATAGAGCCATTCAGTTTTTACTTTCAGCAAAATTTACACTTGACAGATTAAGCAGATGGAAACTTTATTTACAGGAATTTAATTTTACAACTGTTCACATTCCCGGTACACAAAATATTGTAGCAGACGCACTATCCCGTTCTCTCAGCAACAATCAGCAAGACATCGCAACCAACTTCTGCCAAGCAAATTTTAGCGTCATGTATATTCAACAAGTTGCATTTGAAAATTTCATTTCGGTGTCATTACGAGACATAGCACAAGAGCAGAGTAAAGACAACGTATGGAAAGAAATTAAACACCTTTGGCAAGTTAGGAATAATGTTACCATTAGAAACCATTACACTGTACGCAATAATAATCTGTTTTACCGCTCTCACCCTGACAGCAACAATTGGTTATTATGCATTCCTGACGAACTTGTTAACAAATTAATTTGGTATACTCATTTAAGTTACGCACATTACGGATCCAGAAAATGTTTTCTTGTACTGAGACAGAACTGTTATTTTGCCAACATGGAGAAACGTATTCGACGAGTTTTAGCGTCATGTAAAATCTGCCAGAAAGCTAAGTCAGACACGACTTCACATATTCCTCCGTTACCTCCCATTGTACCTGTTAAATTGAGACACATGGCCGCTGTAGACATTTTTGGTCCGATTCCCAGATCTAATAGAGGTTTTTGTTACATCTTTGTCGCTGTTGAACTCACTTCAAAATTTGTTACCTTCACTCCGTTACGCAAAGCTACTGCTAAATCTGTTTCGAAAGCATTTGTAAAACATTTTCTATTTCATGTAGGGCATGTATTGAAAGTAATTTCCGACAATGGACCACAGTTTCGATCTGCTATATGGACACGTATGTTACGAGCAAGAAACATTTCTCCGATCTATATATCCAAGTATCACGCTTCTTCGAACCCTTGTGAACGACTAATGAAAGAAATTGGTAAACTATGTAGAATATACTGCTATAAAAAACATTGATTGGAATACGCACATACTGTCATTCCAGGATGTAATTAACTCGATACCAAATGAATCTACTATGCTATCTCCGACTGTTATACTGAAAAATGTTGAACCACCTAACAAAATTAAAGAATTAGTAACCTTTCCTACATCTCGTCGACTACGACACCATGAAATAATTGACATTGCGCTGAACAACATCAAACGTGCCGCAGAGCGCCGGAGAAGACAGCAAAAACAGGTTTGTACACGCCGTGACTTTCACATTGGACAGAAGATATTAATATGCACACATTATTTATCCAATAGAGGAAAGAGTAGGTGTAGTAAATTTGAGCTTCTGTACGCAGGTCCATACAGAATTCGCAGCATTCCTCACCCCAATGTAGTACACGTCGAAACTCTGAGAACCAGAAAAAGTAAAGGCAATCACCATGTCTCCAATATTAAACCCTTTATTGAATGAATATACCTTATGATTTATTACACTGTAATGCCATTTGCAGATATTTATATGAACACTTACTGATGATTATCATATCTTTTCTTGGCAAGTGCCTGGCAAGGTAAGGTTAGCAGGTCGCTTTTTTTTGTCATTACACATCAGACCGTGCACATTTTTCCAGATAAAGTTACATATTTTATGACCACTTATGCAATTCTATCTATATGACTACTTACTGATGATTATCGTATTTTTTTCTTGGCAAGTGCCCGGCAAGGTAAGGTTAGCAGGTCGCTTTTCTTGTCGTTATATATCAGACCGTGCACATTCTTCATTTTTCGTGTATGTATGATTGTTTTCCTGTTTTGTTTGTATGCACTATGTAATCTTTAAGATATAACAAACACCAGTTGACTTTGACACTTTGCCTTATGATATCTCAACATCGTGACTATTATACATTTTTTTTGCTACTACATTATGATACTCTGTGTACATTTTTGCACCTGAACACTCTCTATATTTTTGACATAATATGTTTTCTGTCATGCTATGCTGTGTGCTTAATTATGTCACTAAAAACAAGTTTTTATTTAATGGGTATATGAATTAAATGCAAGACATTAATCCTTATTCATCATTTTCAGAAAGCAATAAAGTGTAAAAGAAATAACTTAAACAAACCACAGTGGATTACTATGAAATGGGAATTTCACCTTCGGAATGAACGAAAGAAAATGGAATACCTTGTGATGAAGAGTAAATGGATCAGAATTAACAAGCATTAACAAGAATATACTATACACATCGTATGATAGCAGTCTTAACCAATTTTTTTCTTTCAGAATACGAGGCGATTGATGCAGGCTGTCAGACAGAACTACACATCTTAGTTTTAGTGATGAAATATGCTAGAAATAAGAAACTCTATACTATGAATAGTTGTATAAAGTAAATGGTAATATGAATAATGAATAATGAAGTCTTTTTTTTTTGCAAACGATAATGAATGATGATGAATAGTTATATGAAAAATATGCTAATATGAATAATGAAGTTTTTCTTTGCAGGTGATGATAGTAATGAAATTATGGTAATATGAATAATGAAGTTTTTCTTTGCGGATGAGGATAATGATGAAGTTTATATATTTACTGTTAGTTAAGAGATGCTATGTAGTTATTTAAGTATTTGTTGCAGTTCGTTTTGACAGTATGTCTTATATCACATAGTATTATGACTGAATGTTTTGGAAAGGACAGCTAGAGTACATACATATTGAGTACACGTTTCATTACTTGTTAATTCGAAGTTCACTACTTTTCAGCATAATATGCGTTTCTTCTTTCAGCTCAATAATCCATTTTGTATTTTTTACAGGAGAAGCTATTCATGAAATTAATGTGCTATAAGTAGTTAGTCATTAAACCTGATCTAGTAGTTGCATTTTTTTTACCCATTAGTGTGTTATTCATTAATGTGATCACATATACTCTACTTGTTTCATAACCTTGCTACAGCTGACTCATGACGAATGACGTTACTAAGCCTTATTTGCAGCAATAAGTCAAAAGCAAATATTTTCATGCCCCAGCAATTAATTATCGATCTCAACGCAATGCATTGCTAGCACAAAAAAATGTATTACCAGTCCCAAATAATGCTACTAGTTTAAGAGATTAATTATAGTACTAAATATGATGCAGATTTGTCAGATGTATTGAACCCATTATATCTATGTATTATTGGACCATGGACCTTGGGTAATAGTTATAGTGTGTTACATTTTAAATATGTCCTATGTCACTTGAATGATGAGTTCTGAGTAATACTGAATGATGTTTTGTAATAATGCATAAATGCTATGCCAATAATTTCTGTAAATAATATTTTTGTTATACTCTATAAATGCTATGCCAATAATTAACTCTCATTTTGAATGATGACTTCTGAATAATACTAAATAATGTTTTATAAAACTATATGAATACTTTGTAACTGGCCAATGAATGCCACTGTTTCTTATATTTTAAATTTGACTTATGTCACTTACGTTCTATTATATATGAATACCAGTAGCCTGATGCTACACTCATGAACTCCTGTTTTGAATGATGACTTCTGAACAATGCATAAAAATGGTTTGTAACTGGCTAATGAGTGCCAATATTTAGTGCAATCAGATGACTTATGAATAATGTTCTGTAATACTCCATACATAGTACAGAAATGTTTAGTAACTAGGCAATGAGTGCCAACAATTACTCAAATCGGTTGATAGACTAGTGTAATTCTCAATGATGACTAGCATAAGACTTAATGTCCTTCACCTTCTGACCTAATTACCAGAAATTACTGCAATATCCGTTTGTTCTGTCTATCCTCATGATCATGGAGCACTATATTTGGATTTTGCACTAATTCTACGTTAGTGAAAAAGTATGTGGTGTTGACACATCATGCTGTACACCACCTTGAACGATGGAGATGTTATTATGGTCCCACTGTTTGGTGTACCTAATGTACTACCAAAATGATAACATTGAATATTAATACGACATTTCAGTGTCTTGGCTACACTGATTAATACTTCAGGGAAGAGAACTTAGATTGTCTCACTTGGTGTTGTGCTTCTGTAGAAAGATATGGACTTTCAGTGCAGCTACATGCAACCTACTGTGCTACAACCATGATGCAATCCTTCCCTTCCTTTCCTAGTTCTTATAAAATGGTAAAAAAAATGTATACAGTGCGTGTGCACTTTATGTCATTTATTAATATGTTTTGTACTCATTGCATATCCTAGTTGTTGTAAAATGGTAAAACATATGTACAGTGCGTGTGCACTTTATGTCAATTGTTAATATGTTTTGTACTCATTGCGTATACATTTTGTCATTGCTTGATATGTTCTGTACTCAGTGCATGTGCACTCTATTTCATTTCATGTTCTGCATTTATATATATATATATATATATATATATATGTGTGTGTATATACTCTGTGACTGTAAACTTCGTTAATTAAGTAGATTTAGAAAAATTTGTTGCTCATGGCAAGTCCAATTGACTCACCATCGCTGCCAAATTTTTGCCTCCCCAGTGGAGGGTTATGTAAGAGGTCCGAGCAGATGTAATTTCGATGTATTGCTCACGCGCTGCCTGCAATAGGCAAGGTATAAGAGAATCTCTGACCAGAGAGCAGTGTTGACTGCAGTAGGAACTGTGTAGCTGTAGCAGTAAGTTGTTGCTAGTCTGGAGTCTGCTGTGGTCTGGTATGGTGTATCGTGTTGGCTGGCCTGGTCGCAGTGCAGTGATGTCGGAGCCTGAGTATTATTGTATAAGGTAAAAAGCAGCCTCGCGCATATGTATTAATGTTATCTCAAGTCGCATGTAAATGTTTTAAAACTCTCGTAATAATAATCTTCCTCATAAAAAGTAACTTTTAACAACCATTCATTTCAATTTACAGAATTTACTAATTTCTCCCATCCATGATCATCCCGATTATTGCAATAGAAAAGTCAGTTGCTTCCTTTCATAAATGACAGATAGGTCGGCCAGCATTGCACAGAGCTGTGCCGGAAAAATCTATTGCAAGAGCAGATATATCCGGCGACTTCATTGAGGTAAGAATTTTTCCTTTTTTATTCAGAATGATCTTTCAGGACCATGACGCAGCACTGCTGTCGTCCAAAATTTACCAGGTTAAATTCACAGTGAATTATTGAAAAGTCATAAGTGAGCGACAATTTAATTGAGAGATTAGTTACATTGTTTTATTACCAGGTTACTGAATTTTTTAATTTTTTTATTGGGACATTATACTGAATGTGAACGACATAATTATAATTTTTACTGTTGAGAGGTTTAGGAATTTTTCTGTTTTTGAGGTTACGCTAAATGTGAATGAATTTTGAGCTTAGATTAAATGTAAAGAATTTTGTGTGGAGGTTAACGTGAAAGAATTTTGTGGGGAGGTTACACTAAATTAGAATCATACTCATATTATTTATTTTTATTTTGTGGGGCGGTTACACTACTGACAGCAAGCAAGCTTCAGTATTAGCACAGTACTCTATGGATGTAAGGGAATACTCTCAAAAATTGTCACCTGCTCTCATAAAACTAAATTGCAATGATGATCGATAGGATGTTTGAGGGGATTTGAAAATAATTTGTATACTTATTGAACATCAGGGGGCTACACAATGCATATCTGCTAGTTATATGAATGGAATGGCGGCACTGGATTAAGAAGACGTGGCCTCTGAGAACCAAATTTGTACTTTGAAGCAAAGCCATAACTGACAGTACTCTGGCTAGCTGAGCAAAGTTCTTGAGTCTCAACTGCAAACTACGCCGAGATATATTAAAATAATTTCTAAAGCTTTGCCGAAGGACGGTGAATATTTTGAATATGCTTCTCAACATATAAGACACTGTTAGAAGCCAAACTGATTGACTGCGAGTGTGTTACATTTTCTGGTGCGGATACGAGTTTGCTTTTGCATGATAGTTTACCTCAGCCACTATGTTACCATAGAGGACCTGATGATGGCATAGTGGAATGCCGAAACCGCTTACTTCTGGAATAAACCAGAGTTAAAAATACAGCTGTTGGTTTGTTCATTGCTGATTATATATACATATCGGCTGTCGTCCTATCGTCCCTCCTATCAAGAATGGGTGAAGTGAAACTTGTAAGAGGTCTTTCAGTTGACTAGTGAAATACTATTAGATGTGCAGTATTTGTAAGCAAAATAGAGCTAGTTCAGGAAGATGCTTGCCTAACTCATGAATATGTATAGAATATGTCTTAGAAACTGTGCTTTAAAGGTAACTGATGCGAGGACATATAGTGAGAAACACGTTTACTACGTTTAAAGAGTTAGAAAGTGCGTTTCAAACACTCGCTTCACAATTTCTTGCTTTTTCGAAGGCGTTGGTAATGACAGTGCGGAACGGGTGGAAAACATCCATCGCGATATGAAAGAGAGGGAACACAGGTGAAGGAAGTAACGAAGATTAGGTTTCAAGGTCATAACAAGCGAGGAACACAGATAGCAAAACAATGTAGGTGTTCACATATGTTGCTGTCTATTGTTTCTAACGGATATCAGCCACATATTTATTATAGGACGAGAAATATCAGGTTTCGGAGAATAGAAGTTGGAATAAAACACATTGAAAGGTAAGTATAGAGATTCCACTGACGGGGAATATAAGTTGGAATTCAATGAGCATCGACAATGATATTGGAATGCTAACAGCCTTTACCGTAAGAGAAAGGATACCCTAATCCCAAAGACAGGACTTTTTCGTATTTTCCATTTTAAAGCACGACGAATTTTAATTTCAAGGATAACATCTGCATCTACATGGATACCCTGCAAATCACATTTAAGTGCCTGGCAGAAGGTTTATCGAACCACCTTTACAATTCTCTATTATTCCAATCTCGTATAGCGCGCTGAAAGGATGAACACCTATATCTTTCCGTACGAGCTCTGATTTCCCTTATTTTATCGTGGTGATCGTTCCTCCCTATGTAGGTCGGTGGCAACAAAATATTTTCGCATTAGGGGGTGAAAGTTGGTGATTGGAATTTCGTGAGAAGATTCCGTCGCAACGAAAAACGCCTTTCTTTTAATGGTTTCCAGCCCAAATCCTGTATTATTTCTGTGACACTCTCTCCCAAATTTCGCGATAATACAAAACGTACTGCCTTTCTTTGAACTTTTTCGATGTACTCCGTTAGTCCTATCTGGTAAGGATCCCACATCCCGCAGCTGTATTCTAAAAGAGGACGGACAAGCGTAGTGTAGGCAGTCTCCTTAGTAGATCTGTTACATTTTCTAAGTGTCCTGCCAATAAAACGCAGTCTTTGGTTAGCCTTCCCCACGAGATTTTCTGTTTTCTTTCCAATTTAAGTTGTTTGTAAGTGTAATTCCTATGTATTTAGTTGATTTGTAGATTTGACTGATTTACTGTGTAACCCAAGTTCAACGGATTGCTTTTAGCACTCATGTGGATGACCTCACACTTTTAGTTATTTGAGGTCAACTGCCAATTTTCGCACCATACAGATATCTTTTGTAAATCGTTCTGCAGTTTGTTTTGATCTTCTGATGACTTTATTAGTCGATGAAAGACAGCGTCATCTGCAAACAACCGAAGACGGCTGCTCAGATTGTCTCCAAAATCGTTTATACAGATAAGGAACAGCAAAGGGCCTATAACCCTACCTTGGGGAACGCCAGAAACCACTTCTGCTTTACTCGATGACTTTCCGTCATTTACTACGAACTGTGACCTCTCTGAAGGGAAATCGCAAATCCAATCACGTAACAGAGACAATATTCCATAAGCTCGCAATTTCACTATGAGCAGCTTGTGGGGTACAATGTCAAAAGCCTTCCGGAAATCCAGGAATACGGAATCGATCTGAAATCCCTTGTCAATATCACTCAGCTCTTCATGTGAATAAACAACTAGTTGTGTTTCACAGGAACGATGTTTTCTAAACCCATGTTGACTGTGTGTCAATGGACCGTTTCCTTCGAGGTAATTCATAATGTTCGAACCCAATATGTGTTGTACAATCCTGCTGCATATCGACGTTAACGATATGGGCCTGTAATTATGTGGATTACTTCTACTACCTTTCTTGAATATTGGTGTGACCTGTGCAACTTGCAAGTCTTTGGGTGCGGATCTTTCGTCCAGCGAACCGTTGTACATGATGAAGATAAAGAAAAAAGGGTAAGAAAGAAAAATAGCTGAGTATTTAGCCCAGCTGACTGTAATGTGAACGGCTCCTGTTCAGTTCTCGGTCATGCAAAGGATAGGGGGAGCAAGATCGGAGTCTACTCAGACATGTTCTGCTAATTGAACAGTCGCATAAGCGAGCCGTAGCGGCTTCAAGCTCTGGGAAGCCGACAACATATGGGGAAGGGGTTGCCCCTCCATATCGCACGAGCGAGGTGGCGCAGTGGTTAGACACTGGACTCGCATTCGGGAGGACGACGGTTCAATCCCGCGTCCGGCCATCCTGATTTAGGTTTTCCGTGATTTTCCTAAATCGCTTCAGGCAAATTCCGGGATGGTTCCTTTGAAAGGACACGGCCGACTTCCTTCCCCGTCCTTCCCTAATCCGATGAGACCGATGACCGCGCTGTTTGGTCTCTTCCCCCAAAACAACCAACCAACCATACCGCACCTGCAGAACGCCACACGACAGAGAATGACACGGCGGTCGGGTTGCATAGCGTCGTTCTCCCCCCTTATCACCGAATTCAGTTTCTTTCCATACTTATCTTAGAACCTCCTTTCAAAACACTGTCCACCACACCGTACAACAGATCTTTCAAATCCTGTGCCCCCCCACCCAGACACACACACAATAGACACAAAGTGTATGCGTTTTCCGTAGCACTTTCTCAGGTCTCAGAGACCACTCCTTATTGCGCACACAGGCATTAGGCGGGAAAATAGATAACACGTCAGTCGTGACAGTAGTGAGGGCTGCCTGCCAACCAGGCAAACTCATGTCCCCCTTTTTACACTACTGGCCGTTAAAATTGCTACAGCAAGAAGAAGTGCAGATGATAAACTGGTATTCATTGGACAAACATATTATACTAGAACTGACATGTGATTACATTTTCACGCAGTTTGGGTGCATAGATCCTAAGAAATCAGTGCCCAGAACAACCACCTCTGGCCGTAATAACGGCCTTGATACGCCTGTGCATTGAGTCAAAGAGAACTTGGATCGCGTGTACAGGTACCGCTGCCCAAGCAGCTTCAACACGATACCACAGTTAATCAAGAGTAATGACTGGCGTATTGTGACGAGTCAGTTGCTAGGCCACCATTGACCAGACGTTTTCAGTTGGTGAGAGATCTGTAGAATGCGCTGGCCAGGGCAGCAGTCGAACGTTTTCTGTATCCAGAAAGGCCCATACAGGACCTGCAACATGCGGTCGTGCATTATCCTGCTGAAATGTAGGGTTTCGCAGGGATCGAATGAAGGGTAGTTCCATTGGTCGTAACACATCTGAAATGTAACGTCCACTGTTCGAACTGCCGTCAAAGGGAACAAGAGGTGACCGAGACGTGTAACCAATGGCACCCCATACCATCACGCCGGGTGATACGCCAGCATGGCGACGACGAATACACGCTTCCAATGTGCGTTCACCATGAAGTCGCCCAACACAGATGCGACCATCATGATGCTGTAAACAGAACCTGGATTCATCCGAAAAAATGACCTTTTGCCATTCGTGCACCCAGGTTCGTCGTCGAGTACACCATCGCAGGCGCTCCTGTGACGCAGCGTCAAGGGTAATCGCAGCCATGGTCTCTGAGCTGGTAATCCATCCTGCTGCAACCGCCGTCGAACTGTTCGTGCAGATGGTTGTTGTCTTGCAAATGTCCCCATCTGTTGACTCAGGTATCGAAACGTGGCTGCAGGATCCCTTACAGCCATGCGGATAAGACGCCTGTCATCTCGACTGCTAGTGATACGGGGCCATTGGGATCCAGCACGGCGTTCCGTATTACCCTCCTGAACCCACCGATTCCATATTCTGCGAACAGTCATTGGATCTCGACCAACGCAAGCAGCAATGTAGCGATACGATAAACCGCAATCGCGATGGACTACAATCCGACCCTTTTCAAAGTCGGAAACGTGATGGTACGCATTTCCCCTCCTTACACGAGGCATCACAACAACTTTTCACCAGGCAACGCCGGTCAACTGCTGTTTGTGTATGAGAAATCGGTTGGAAACTTTCCTCATGTCAGCACGTTGTAGGTGTCGCTACCGGCGCCAACCTTGTGTGAATGCTCTGAAAAACTAAACGTTTGCATATCACAGCATCTTCATCCTGACGCTTAAAATTTCCCATCTGTAGCACGTCATCTTCGTGGTGTAGCAATTTTAATGGCCAGCAATGTACACTACACTGCCCAATTAGAGGATAATTTTTTCGAAACCCTGTAATTGTCTCCCATTGGGACGAAGAACTTTGAAATTTGACTGAAAGGGACCTACAGCCTGCCCCTGTAATGGTTGAAAGTTGTGGCACCCTATCATGTTACTCTCGCGCTCGACAGCGTTTCAAGCAGCAAGGAATTAAAAAGCACTCCGTCTTCAGGCCACAAGTGGCCCATCGGGACCATCCAACCGCCGTGACATCCTCAGCTGAGGATGCGGATAGGAGGGGCGCGTGGTCAGCACACCGCTCTCCCTGTCGTTATGATGGTTTTCTTTGGCTGGAGCCGCTACTATGCGGTCGAGTAGCTCCTCAGATTGCACCCCGAAAAATGGCAACAGTTCAAGGCGGTCCCGATGGTCAACCATCCAAGTACCGGCCACGCCCGACAGCGCTTAACTTCGATGGTCTGACGGGAGCCGGTGAACCACTGCGGCAAGGCCGTTGCCAGCAACGTATTGGCACATACGAAAAAAAGACCACAGTTCGGAGGTTCATGTGAGATGCAACGCGGGTCAGAATTTCTAAAATAATTAGGAAAAGTGGCAACAAAACAACTATTCACGTTGGTGTGTAGAGTGTATGACTCTGGCAATATACCGTATGACTTTCGGAAAAATGTCATCCAGACAGTTTCGAAGACTCCAAGAACTTACAGTTGCGAGAATTATCGCACAATCAGCTTAATACCTCATGTATCCAAGTTCCTGACAAGAATGATATACAGAGGAATGGAAACGAAAATTGAGGATGTATCACATGACGATCAGTTTGGCTTCAGGAAAGGCAAAGACACCAGAGAGGCTATTCTTACATTGCGATTGATAATGGAAGCAAGACACGTTCATAGGATTTGTCGAACTAGAGAAAGCATTCAGTAATGTGAAATGGTGCAAGATGTTCGAAATTCAGAAAAAATTTGGGATAAGCTATAGGGAGAGACTGGTAATATGCAATATGTACAAGAAGCAAGAGGGAATATTAGGAGTGGACGACCAAATACGAAATGCTCGGATTAAAAAGAGTGTAAGTCAAGAATGTAGGCAACGGCCTTACCGCAGTGGATACACCGGTTCCCGTGAGATCACCGAAGTTAAGCGCTGTCGGGCGTGGTCGGCACTTGTGTGGGTGACCATCCAGGCCGCCATGCGCTGTTGCCATTTTTCAGGGTGCACTCAGACTCGTGATGCAAATTGAGGAGCTACTCGACCGAATAGTAGCGGCTTCGGTCAAGAATTCCATCATAACGACCGTGAGAGCTGTGTGCTGACCACACGCCCCTCCTATCTGCATCCTCAACTCAGGATGACACGGTGGTCGGATGGTCCCGATGGGCCACTTGTGGACTGAAGACGGAGTGTTTGAGCCAAGAATGTAGTCTTTCGCCCCTACTATTCAATTGGGACATCGAAGAAGCAATGATGGTAATAAAGGAAAGATTTATGAGCGGAATGAAAATTCATTGTGAAAGGATATCAGTGATACGATTCGGTGATGACATTGCTGCCCTGAGTGAAAGAGAAGAATAGAGTACATGATCTGGTGAATGATATGGACAATCGAATGAGTACAGAATGAGGACTGAGAGTAAATCGAAGGAAGACGAAAGCAATGAGAAGTAGCAGAAATGAGAATAGTGAGAAAGTTAACATCAGGGTTGATGGCCACGAAGCAGATGAATTTAAGGAATTCTGCTACCTAGGCAGCAAAATAACCAATGGCGGTCGGAACAAGGCGGACACCAAAAAGCAGACTAGCATTGGCAAAAAGCTCATTGATGGCCAAGAGAAGTCTCCTAGTATCAAACATAGGTCTTAATTTGAGGATGAAATGTTTGAGAATATACGTTTGGCATTGTATGTTAGTGAAACATGGACTGTGGGAAAGCCGGAACAGAAGAGAATCGAAGGATTTGAGATGTGGTGCGGCAGACGAATGTCGAAAATGAGGAGGTTTTGTACAGAATCGGAGAGGAAAGGAATATTTGGAAAACACCGATAAGAAGGGACAGGATGGTAGGACATCTGTTAACACATGAAGGAATGACGTTCGTGTTGTTAGAGGGAGCTGTAGAGGGCAAAAACTGAAGAGGGACAGAGATTGGAATACATCCAGCAAATAATAGAGAACTCTGCCGTATGCTCCTGCGATTTGATTGTTCCGGTGTAGAGTGTTCGATCTCTTTCAATTCGCTTTGCGGTGCGCGGGTTGGTGCGCCCTCTGGGATTCCGTGCGGGAAGCCGAAAGGGAGAGAGACGAGCGGGCCTGGGCGGAGCGACGCCGGAAGACCGCGGAAGTCGAGTCGGCAAGTGGTGTGAGTGTGGCGGTCGCATTGGGGCCGGCCGAGCAGCCGAACTGGAGGTGCTGCAGTGACTCGCTGTCGTTCCTTCTGTTTACGAGTTCAACCTTCCTCACGCTGTGGCTACGGGCTGGTGTTATGCTAGCCATTACCTTATTAGCGGCATTTGGATTAATATTGTTAAAGGTGAGCTGCTAGTTTGGTACATCTTCATCTGGTGGAGTTACAGCGAGGTTTCTTTCTGTCGTATTCTGGCTCGCGCTGCTGAGCAGTGAGTGTTCCCACGTCGCGTGTCGAAATACTGACTTGTGCCCGGGTTGATTTACGTATGAACTGGATTGCCCATGTGGGCGTCTTTGCTTAAATTGTTGATGAAGTGTTTCACAATACCCTTACTTGAGTGTCTTTAAATTGCGTTTCAGTTTGTTACTTAACTTATGTCAGTAAAGGGACTTCCAAATTGTCACGTTAGTCAAGTAAAGTTTAAGTCTACTGTGACACCACTGTTTACCTGTTGGATTAAAATTAATTCAATCTTAACCACAGCTAGGAATAATTCAAGGCTAGTTGTAAGTGCCGTGTGTGTTTATTTTTTTGTCCTTTTCTCTTACTCATTACTGTTGAGTGTTAAACTGTTTTGGAAACCCCTTTGACGTCATTTGACGGTGTGGTTTTAGAAAGAGTTCTGTGGGTACTGTTTGTTAACGGTTCCTGTTGCAACGGGGTTCCTGGCCCACACATCTACCGCACGCCAGGGGTTTAGCGCCAACAGTGCGGTTACTTGTTATCAATCCTTTTCGAATCACCGTCTTGCCTGCGACTATTGATGGATTTCTGTGGTAAAATTCAAATGGAGGCACTGTCTTGTTAACTTGTCTGACCTGAATGTGCTTGCCTTGTAAAACAGTTCATTACTGATTGTGAGTAGTTTAAGCAGTGGTAGGCCACTCGTTATTATGGACCACACTGTACTTTTAATTGTATTGTCTTGGTAAATCGGTGTGCTACGTAAGATTATAACTCAAGCGCCATTGTGGCTAATATTTACCGTTTAACTATATGAGTTGGTTCTGTGAATCATTGTGGCACACAAGGTCACCTAAGACACTGCTGTAGTGGGCAGATATTGCTATACGTCTGTGATATTATTTCCTGTAAGCCATTGTGCCCATTAGGTTATGTAAGGCTTAAATATAGTGACCAGTTTGGGAATTTTGTGTTTCGTAATCACATTTTACAAGTGTTAAAATTTTGGGAAAGGTTTAAATCTCATATTTGCAGATTGTTTGATGTTACATAACTTGTTGATGATTCATGTTAAATCAGCTGATATACATTTAAATTGAACAAGTTATATGTCAATATGTTGTTACCAGTACCTTGCATGAATTTTCTTGCGTAATAAATTAAATTTTATATTCTATCCTCAATTTGTTGCTCAACCTTCCACTCCAGCAGCCCCTGTAATCCTGCTCCCAACAATATCAAGGATGTAGGTTGCAAGTGCTACTCTGAGATGAAGAGGTTGGCAGAGGAGTGGAATTCGTGGCGAGTCGCATCAAACCAGTCAGAAGACCGATGACAAGGGAGAGAGAGAGAGAGAGAGAGAGAGAGAGAGAGAGAGAGAAACTAAATACAATTTCCTTTTGCAGCTCGTTTATGATAACAGTGATACAATTCTGACAAGAATTGAATGGGAATGTAGACTATGGAACACTGGGAAGTTTTGTTTGTACTGTCAGGGTCGCCAGCTGCCAGAGCTGGACTGCTGTGTCACGACCTCTTGAGCTTGCCGCCCTCCTGGAACAGCGCCGAGAGGACCTTCCTGGTGAGGAGGTACAGAGCTGAGGACGCGGCAGCGGCGACCAGCAGGAGGAAGGCGATTACGTCGAGCAGCCAGCGCTGGAACCAGTGGAGGTCCAGCGAGGCGCAGCGCAGGTATGGCGCCCCCTGGTGCCTCAGGGCGTACTCCGTCCACCACACGGCCGACTCCAGGGCTGTCTGCGGCCGGTCCCGGTAGATGGCCGACAGCCGCTTCATGCGCTGCTCGTAGCTGGCGGCACAAACAGGTTCTGGTTCACAACCGTGCTATCGGCAGTAGCCATTCATAGATATAGACTCTGTGCAAAGAAGAAAAGTTTAATCGAGATTGCGACAAAGTACGAGGGTCACTCCAAAAGAAATTCACACTATTTTTGTAAAAATACAGTATTCATTCTGCATGTGTAAAAGTTTTGTTTTCAAACTTAGTTCAACCTGTTCCCGTGAGTGGCGCCATCACAGCATGTCTTCAAGATGGCTGCTACACTTGACGTTGGTCAGAAGCAACGCGCTGTCATACAATTCCTGTGCTGTAAAAACGAGACAGTGGGAAACATCCACAAGAGGTTGAACAAGGTGTATGGGGATCCTGCTGTCGATCGCAGTACAGTTAGTCGGTGGGCAAGCAGGTTACGTGATGAAAGCGGGCACGGCAATACTGAGGCTTGTCCTCGCAGCGGCAGGCCTCGTACTGCACACACTCCAGACAATGTGCAGAGAGTTAACGAATTTGCTGACAGACGCATAACAGTGAACGAATTGTCACGCTACGTTGGGATAGGGGAAGGAAGTGTTTGCAGAATACTGAAAGTGTTGGCGTTAAAAAAGGTTTGTGACAGGTGGGTCCCTAGGATGTTGACAGTGGCTCACAAAGAAACAAGAAAAACGGTATGCAGCAAACATTTGGAACAGTACGAGAATGGTGGAGATGAATTGTGACAGGTGATGAAACATGGCTCCATCATTTTTCGCCAGATACGAGGAGGCAATGAATGGAGTGGCATCATGCAAATTCACCCAAGAAAAAAAATTCCATACCACACCTTCTGCTGAAAAACTTATGGCTATGGTGTTTTTCGATTCCGAAGGACTCTTGCTAGTGGACATCATGCCAAGTGGTACCATCATAATTCTGATGCATATGTGGCGACGCTGAAGAAACTTCAAAATCGACTGAGTCGTGTTCGACCAGATCGGCAAAAGCAGGATGTTTTGCTGTTGCACGACAGTGATCGGCCAGATGTCAGTCAAATAACCATGGAAACGATCACAAAGCTCGGATGGACAACACTGAAACACCCGCCTTACAGCCCTGACCTGGTTACATGTGACTATCATCTCTTTGGGAAACTGAAAGACTCTCTTCTTGGAACAAGGTTTGAAGATTATCAATCGCTTGTGCACGCTGCCAAACAGTGGCTCCAACAGGTTGGTCCAGAACAACCGTGCGGGTATACAGGCGCTGGTTCCAAGATGGCGTAAGGCAGTTGAGAGGGATGGAAATTATGTGGAGAAATGAAAATATTGTTGCTAAAGGATATATCTACACACTGTAAAACTTTCGAACATGTAGAATAAAAGATGGATTTTTAAAAAAATACTGTGCATTTCTTTTGAAATGTCCCTCGTAATTCAGGTGTCAGAAGTGAAGTCTTATTTTATTCCTGTTTTCATCTCATTTCGGAGGAATTAGCAAGTCAGAGCCTTGTTGAATTACCTCCCCACCTAGCGTTGGCACCTGAGTATTCCTGCGACGGCACAGGACTCGAGTGTCTGGTAGTCTGACGAACACAGCAACTCGCTGGGCCTAGGTGTGGCCATGTGCCACTGCAGTGAGCGAGTCACAGCTGAGTGGAGGAAGCGGCATCATATTGGAGCCAGCACTGGAGGCTACCAGCAGCCACTGACCAGACTTTTCATACGGCGCCAGACAGTGCTTGACGAGCTGGTTGGATTCGTGTGTGTACGAGGTGATTGGCCGAGGGAGCTGATTATTGATCGTGTCGCTGTGTAGCTGGAGGTCGGAGGGTGGATATTGTCATCAGAGGGACCCGCAGTGGAGACTTTGCGCATTAAAACGGCCATCAGAAGGCTACCACTTTTTTCAGCCATCCACACGAGGTGGTTGCTGAAGAGGAGCAGTGAGGCAGTTTGGTGGAATCTGCAGTCAGGGTTTGCAGTCGCTCCCTATCCACATGGGGCATCAATTCCAGGCTGCAGGCGCAGTACAGTGCTCGACGGGGTGCATCCAGGGGCTGCAATATGGCCAGAATATGAGTTGTTGTTAGCTGTGGTGTACGTGTTCGGCTGCTGCAGTTAACTGTGATTGTGCCAGTTGTGATCAGTGGAAGTCTTTGGTAGGGATGTTGAACTATGCAAGACATCACATTGCAGCTATATTGAGGAAGCTGTCGCCTAGTGTATTAAGGCTTGAGAATGTTTATTGTTTGCTCCGTTCAGTAAATTAAAAAAAAAATGGCTCTGGCACTATGGGACTTAACTGCTGTGGTCTTCAGTCCCCTAGAACTTAGAACTACTTAAACCTAACTAACCTAAGGACATCACACACATCCATGCCCGAGGCAGGATTCGAACCTGCGACCGTAGCGGTCGCGCGGTTCCAGACTGTAGCGCCTAGAAGCGCTTGTCCACTCCGGCCGGCCGTAAACTTTCATTTCTCATTTATTGTGTTTACGATTACCAGCAGGTAATCCAGATTTGCGTGTTCTGTTATTTATGTTCTGTTCTCTTGTTACTTGTTTTTTTAGTTTTACGAGTGGGCCACCTTTTGGTGAGGTATATTTTAGGATAATGCATTATGGGCCAAGATAGTCATAGTTTTACTGTTTTTTGTTATTTGTGGAGGGTTGCTCACCCCCTCTTACTATCAGCTTGAAGAAATTCAAAGAGCCAGGTCACTTTACCACGTGCTCTGTGGTGTCAGATATTAGGTTCTTCTATCTTACTAATTTCAGCGCTGAACATTTTACTTATCTTACCTTGTGCCTGTTCTCGGAGTTGTAGAGTTTACTTAAGAAATATGTTACAGAAACTGTTCATGAATTTCGGCCATACAACGAGATGCACATTTTACTCCTACTGTTCCCTGCGCCATATTATACATAAAAAAGAGATAAGTAATTCTCGTAAGCAGAGATGATACACAAGTTTCCTGACAAGCCAGTTACTTAAGAACTTGACACAGCGAATCATGCACATTACGCAATTAAAATAATGATATACACTGATCAGGCAGAACATTATGACAACCGACATGCTATTGATATAAGTCCGTCCAGGAGATAGCAATGACTGCTAGTCAGACACACGCACGGTGCATCTAGTATTAGTGAGCGTGCTGTCCGTGTGTAGCGTGGGGACTAATCAACAAATCTGAGTTTGGCCGAGGGCGGATTGTGATGGCCCGGGGGTTCGACAGAGCGTTTCGGAAACCGCGCGACTTGTCAGGTATTCGAGGAGTGCTGTGGTGTCTTCAACACGTAGCGAAACCAAGGTGAAAACACGTACAGACATCGTGGGCTTGGGTGGCCACCCTTACAATAGGTATCAGACATCGCAGGCTGGGCATACTGGTAAAACAGGACTGACGGCAAACTGCGGCACAACAAATGACTTTAATGATGTGATTCTTGAGTTTCTCCCGGAGTATTCGATAGTCAAAATATCCACGGGTGTACTGCCGGTCTGCAGTGTCCAACGGGCACAATATTTCGGCGATCATACATGTCGCCATCATCAGGTGAACTGACGGACTGAGCTCCTGTGAACGTGCCGGCACGGAGATCCGTACGCTATGGGTGCTCAGAGGGAACTGGGTTCGGTCGCAGCGGCGGCCGATTTAAATACCCTCCGCCCGCGGCGCGCTCACTCCGCTGTCCGCGCCCCGCGCCACGGTCGCGCGGTGGAACAGATTGTGACGGCGTGTCAGATGACGTCTGTGTGATGGCCCTGTCCGCCGTGGTCGTCACAACTATACGTTTGCTCCATTTACTCTCGATTAACCCAACCGCTGGTTCTCAAGCCTTGCTAAGATTATAGCCACAGTCACGGTTTATGAGGTCGTCATTGGTGCGAATTTCGATGGCCTCTCTACCAACGCTGCCCCAGTATCTCGACGTCTGTACCAGAATCCTCGTGCGTCCATACTCCATAGCGTGATTTTCCGACAAACAATGTTCAGCGACCGCCGACTTGCTCGGATACATCAGTCGAGTGTGCCTCTGGTGTTCACGGCATCGATCCTCGACGGTACGCATCGTCTGACCAATATACGACTTGCCAATTGACACGGAATCTGGTACACGCCGGCCTTCCTCAAACCGAGGTCATCTTTGGCGCTCACCAGTGCAGGAGTTTTATTCGGAGACAAAACACAGTTCCGACCCGGTGTTTCTTCAAAATGCGGGCGGTTTCCCCGAGATTGGGTTAATCAAGAGTAAATCGAGCAAACGTATACTTGTGACGACCACGGCGGACAGAGCCATCACACCGACGTCATCTCAGACGCCGTTGCAATCTGTTCCACCGCGCGACCGTGGCGCGGGGCGCGGACTGCGGAGGGAGCGCGCCGCCGGCGGAGGGTATTTAAATCGGCCGCCGCCGTGACCGAACCAAGTTCCCTCTGAGCAGCCATAGCGTACGGATCTCCGTGCCGGCACGTTCACAGGAGCTCAGTGCGTCAGTTCACCTGATGATGGTGACATGTATGATCGCCGAAATATTGTGCCCGTTGGACACTGCAGACCGGCAGTACACCCGTGGATATTTTGACTTTAATGATGGGCAGAGTACAATTGTGTTTGAACACAAACTGCACCGAGCACTCCTAACGATGGGCCTCTGCAGCATAAGTCCCGTGCATGTGCCAATGTATATAACACAACACTGACAGCTACGACTGTAATGAGACAAGACCATCGTCACTGGAAGTTGCTGCAGTGGCAAGGCAGTGCACGGTCTGATGAATCCCGATACCTCCTTCATCATGCCGACGGGACGGTGCGAGTCCGTCGTCTTCCAGGGAAAATGCTCTTTGACACCTGGAGATTTCAATTTACCAGATACAGACTGGGACACTCAGATGTTTAGGACGGGTGGTAGGGACAGAGCATCGAGTGACATTATACTGAGTGCACTATCCGAAAATTACCTCGAGCAATTAAACAGAGAACCGACTAGTGGAGATAACATCTTGGACCTACTGATAACAAACAGACCCGAACTTTTCGACTCTGTAAGCGCAGAACAGGAAATCAGTGATCATAAGGCCGTTACAGCATCCCTGAATATGGAAGTTAATAGGAATATAAAAAAAGGGAGGAAGGTTTATCTGTTTAGCAAGAGTAATAGAAGGCAGATTTCAGACTACCTAACAGATCAAAACGAAAATTTCTGTTCCGACACTGACAATGTTGAGTGTTTCTTGAAAGAGTGCAAGGCAATCGTAAAATGCTTTTTAGACAGGTAAGTGCCGAGTAAAACTGTGAGGGACGGGAAAAACCCACCGTGGTTCAACAACAGATTTAGAAAACTACTACGAAAGCAAAGAAAGCTTCACTGCAAATTTAAACGCAGTCAAAACCTCTCAGACAAACACGAGCTAAACGATGTCACAGTTAACGTAAGGAGGGCTATGCTGAAGCGTTCAGTGAATTCGAAAGTAAAATTCTATGTACCGACTTGACAGAAAATCCTAGGAAGTTCTGGTCTTACGTTAAATCAGTAAGTGGCTCGAAAACGGCATATCCAGACACTCTGGGATGATGATGGCATTGAAACAGACGATGACACGCGTAAAGCTGAAATACTAAACACATTTTTCCAAAGCTGTTTCACAGAGGAAGACCGCACTGCAGTTCCTTCTCTAAATCCATGCACAAACGAAAAATGGCTGACATCGAAATAAATGTCCAAGGAACAGAAAAGCAACTGAAATCACTCAACAGAGGAAAGTCCACTGGACCTGAAGGGATACCAATTCGATTCTACATAGAGTACGCGAAAGAATTTGCCCCCCTTCTAACAGTCGTGTACCGCATGTCTCTAGAGGAACGGAATGTTACAAATGATTGGATAAGAGCACAGGTAGTCCCAGTCTTCAAGAAGGGTCGTCGAGCAGATGCGCAAAACTATAGACCTATATCTCTGACATAGATCTGTTGTAGAATTTTACAACATGTTTTCTGCTCGCGTATCATGTCATTTCTGGAAACCCAGAATCTACTCTGTAGGAATCAACATGGATTCCGGAAACAGCGATCGTGTGGGACCCAACTCGCTTTATTTGTTAATGAGATCCAGAAAATATTACATACAGGCTCCCAGGTAGATGCCATTTTCCTTGACTTCTGGAAGGCGTTCGATACAGTTCCGCACTGTTGCCTAATAAACAAAGTAAGAGCCTACGGAATATCAGACCAGCTGTGTGGCTGGATTGAAGAGTTTTTAGCAAATAGAACACAGTATGTTGTTCTCAATGGAGAGACGTCCACAGACGTTAAAGTAACCTCTGGCGTGCCACAGGGGATTGTTATGGAATCATTGCTTTTCACAATATACATAAATGACCTAGTAGATAGTGTCGGAAGTTCCATGCGGCTCTTCGTGGATGATGCTGTAGTATACAGAGAAGTTGCAGCATTAGAAAATTGCACCGAAATGCAGGAAGATCTGCAGCGGATAGGCACTTGGTGCAGGGAGTGGCAACTGACGCTTAACGTAGACAAATGTAACGTATAGCGAGTACATAGAAAGAAGGATCCTTTATTGTATGATTATATGAGAGCGGAACAAACACTGGTAGAAGTTACTTCTGTAAAATATCTGGGAGTATGCGTGCGGAACGATTTGAAGTGGAATGATCATATAAAATTTATTGTTGGTAAGGCGGTGCCAGGTTGAGATTCGTTGGGAGAGTCCTTAGAAAATGTAGTCCGTCAACAAAGGGGGTGGCTTACAAAACACTCGTTCGACCTGTACTTGGGTATTGCTCATCAGTGTGCGATCCGTACCAGGTCGGGTTGACAGAGGAGATATAGAAGATCCAAAGAAGAGCGGCGCGTTTCGTCACAGGGTTATTTGGTAATCGTGATAGCGTTGCGGAGATGTTTAGCAAACTCAAGTGGTAGACTCTGCAAGAGAGACGCTCTGCATCGCGGTGTAGCTTGCTGTCCAGGTTCCGAGAGGGTGCGTTTCTGGATGTATCGAATATATTGCTTCCCCCAACTTATTGCTCCCGAGGAGAGCACGAATGTAAAATTAGAGAGATTCGAGCGCGTACGGAGGCTTTCCGGCAGTCGTTCTTCCGGGAACCATACGCGTCTGAAATAGAAAAGGGAAGTAATGACAGTGGCATGTAAAGTGCCCTCTGCCACACGGCGTTGGGTGGCTTGCTGAGTACAAATGTAGACTTAGATGTAGATGTACTGGTAAGAGAAGCTGTGCGGCGGCTACGTGGATCATTCACGTGGGCATCCATGCATTGAGTGGAGAACGTGCAAGGCACTATGACGGCCTAGGACTATCGTACATTGGTTGCAGACCTCGTACAATCCTTTATCACGATCGTGTTTGCCGACGGCAGTGGCATTTTTCAGCAAGATAGTGCGCGATCTCACAAGGCGAGGAGTGTGGGGGAGTGGATCGAGGAACCCTGTGGCGAGTTACAATTGATGCGCTGGCCTCACAACTCGCCAGATCTCAATCTGATCGAAAATATTTGGGATGTGGTTGAATACGGCGCCAGAGCTCATGGCCCCCACCCCGGAATTTAGGGGAATTAGGTGACTCGTGTGTGCAGATGTGGTGCCAACTCCCTCCAGCGACCCATCATGGCCTCATTGCTTCCGTGCCACGACGTGTTCCCAGAGCTGAACATGCCGGCCATTACGTTGAAACGTCCCCTTAGAAAAATTAGTGTATTACTGTGCTGGTAAAGCCCTTACGTTAATTGATTTTCAAACAGCTGAGCAAAACTGAACGTACTCAGACATTTGTCTCTTTACTTATTCTGATCATCACTAAACTGACAGACAATATTTTTAGCTCAACGCAATCTGACTTTCAATAATCCCTACAAAAGAATGGCCCTGACTAACAATAACCTATACGTTTCACAAATCACTTACCTCACAAAAATCTTCGTTATTCGAACTACTGCAATACAGCGAGCGCCACTACTGCCAGCTGAATAAAAGATTCAAACTACTGAAGGCACTAACTACAGATAGGCATAGTTAGCAAATGAAAGATTTTGATAGTGTTCAAAAGTCAAAATATATATATATCACCCACGATATCCAATATTACAAATTTACTCTTTCTGATGGGCACACGTCCAGATCGTCCGCTCTCAAAATTCCGCCATCTCTCTCCCCACATCCACCACTGCTGGCGGCCCACCTCCAACTGCGCAACGCTACGCGCTGTTAACAGCCAACTGCCCAACACTACAATAGCATATACAACAATGCAAACCAACCACAGCCTTCACACAGCACAGTCAGTGATTTTCATATAGAGCGCTACGTGGCGTTACCAACATAAAAACCCTAACAGCCTACTTACACCGTAGGTGGTCATAATGTTCTGGCTGATCAGTGTCAGAAGCAAACAGCACTTCGTGGTGTGCGTACTGTAAGACCTTCGGTACACACACCATCAGATTATTTGACTTGTCGAACGTTGTAGGCGAGTGTCAGCAATATGTCTCGTGGTCTTATCGTGGCGCGTTTATCTTCTGCCGTTAGGTCAGTCGATAGAAATGCCACTTGCTCGCTTAGAGTAGCAGATTGACGGTGACCAACTTTAAACAGAACTTGATTAATTTTCACACACATTTATTAAAATAATAAAAAGCATAGACATTACGTAACTTGATTCTGGATGCTGTTTACAATTGACAATCTGAAATTCCTTTGGTCTTGGTACGTTAATCTTATTCTCACATATCTCTGATACTTGACAAAGAGTCTATAGATTTCTCTTCATGGCTATGTACAGCAATATGATAATCTTATTAGGCACAGACAAATGCAGACTGACTAATCGGAGGTCTGTACACTCGTTATAATACCTCGCGCGTTCAGGTATCACTGCGCGAGTGTGATCCGCGAGGAGAAAAGGTTCTACGTTAGCAGCAATCTCATTGGTTGCGTTACATATTAATACGCGGATCGGCGGAAGCAGAATTTGGTCCGTCTGCGCTGTTGTGCTTAGCGGGGCGCGCTCTATTGGGAAAGTTGTGTACGCGCTGACTACGCGGAACTATGTACACAACACACTTATACACATTTCAGTACTCTGATTCAACCTCGTTCATGAGGAGAACACATCAAAGACATTAACTAGTGTGGCGCTTTTGAAATAGAGTGTAACAGAAACGCTGATCAGCATTTATTTTCGGTGTGTTGCCAAGAACTGAGTTGCAAGTAAATCATAAGAAACTGTCGAGGTATTTATTATACAGGGCTATTACAAATGATTGAAGCGATTTCATAAATTCACTGTAGCTCCATTCATTGACACATGGTCACGACAAACTACAGATACGTAGAAAAACTCATAAAGTTTTGTTCGGCTGAAGCCGAACTTCAGGTTTCTGCCGCCAGAGCGCTCGAGAGCGCAGTGAGACAAAATGGCGACAGGAGCCGAGAAAGCGTATGTTGTGCTTGAAATGCACTCACATCAGTCAGTCATAACAGTGCAACGACACTTCAGGACGAAGTTCAACAAAGATCCACCAACTGCTAACTCCATTCGGCGATGGTATGCGCAGTTTAAAGCTTCTGGATGCCTCTGTAAGGGGAAATCAACGTGTCGGCCTGCAGTGAGCGAAGAAACGGTTGAACGCGTGCGGGCAAGTTTCACGCGTAGCCCGCGGAAGTCGACGATTAAAACAAGCAGGGAGCTAAACGTACCACTGCCGACGGTCTGGAAAATCTTACGGAAAAGGCTAAAGCAGAAGGCTTACCGTTTACAATTGCTACAAGCCCTGACACCCGACGACAAAGTCAAACGCTTTGAATTTTCGGCGCGGTTGCAACAGCTCATGGAAGAGGATGCGTTCAGTACGAAACTTGTTTTCAGTGATGAAGCAACATTTTTTCTTAATGGTGAAGTGAACAGACACAATGTGCGAATCTGGGCGGTAGAGAATCCTCACGCATTCGTGCAGCAAATTCGCAATTCACCAAAAGTTTTGTGCAATCTCACGGTTTAAAGTTTACGGCCCCTTTTTCTTCTGCGAAAAAAACGTTACAGGACACGTGTATCTGGACATGCTGGAAAATTGGCTCATGCCACAACTGGAGACCGACAGCGCCGACTTCATCTTTCAACAGGATGGTGCTCCACCGCACTTCCATCACGATGTTCGGCATTTCTTAAACAGGCGATTGGAAAACCGATGGATCGGTCGTGGTGGAGATCATGATCAGCAATTCATGTCATGGCCTCCACGCTCTCCCGACTTTACCCCATGCGATTTCTTTCTGTGGGGTTAAGTGAAAGATTCAGTGTTTAAACCTCCTCTACCAAGAAACGTGCCAGAACTGCGAGCTCGCATCAACGATGCTTTCGAACTCATTGATGGGGACATGCTGCGCCGAGTGTGGGAGGAACTTGATTATCGGCTTGATGTCTGCCGAATCACTAAAGGGGCACATATCGAACATTTGTGAATGCCTAAAAAAACTTTTTGAGTTTTTCTATGTGTGTACAAAGCATTGTGAAAATATCTCAAATAATAAAGTTATTGTAGAGCTGTGAAATCACTTCAATCATTTGTAATAACCCTGTACAGAAATCCAACATTCCGTACTCGTCACACGAGTAGACGAAACATAAATTCAGATGGAATATAACTTCAGATCGCAAGACATACATCTAAAGTGTCGCAGCTTACAGTTCTTAGTCCATGATTTGACAAGTGGCACTAGTAGTAAAAATGAACACTAGCTCCGGACGAGCAAGGGAAGGCTGACGAAGAAGAACCTTAAGAGGTTGTCAATTAATGTGACGCTGTTAGGAGAAGCGACCTGTTACGGTAATACAGGCGCAGGAAATCGAACCTGATCAGAGGCATCGCACACACAGTGGCTGCAATGATTCAACATATTCCGAGACAGTCCGGCAGTGAGTTCGGATTTAAAAGTGTTTAGCATTAATCTTGAACTCTCACGTGGTATAATGTCCGCCCCCGGTAGCTGAATGGTCAGCGTGACGAATTGTCAATCCTCTGTGCCCGGGTTCGATTCCCGGGTGGGTCGGGGAATTTTCTCTGCCCAGGGACTGGGTATTGTGCTGTTCTCATCATCACCGTATCATCCTCATCGACTGCAGGTCGCCGAAGTGGCGTCAAATCGAAAGACCATCACCCGGCGAACGGTCTGCCCGACGAGGGGGCCTAGCCATACGATAAAAAAAAAGTGGTATAATCCACCTACCTTCTTCAGTCAAGGCGAGCACGCCGAAATTATTTGATTGCCTCCAAAATTTGTACTAAATTGGTAGGTGCAATCCCTTACGTGACGTTCAGAGGGGAGAAAGAGACTCTTTGGAAATATTCATTAAATAAAATAAATTATATTCCAGTGTCTCCTAACTGACAAGGGGAGCCCACGACGTTTGGAACGCGGATTTACTGTAAACTTCGTACACTCATAGTACTCCATGAGGACAACAAAATGTGTAAGCAGTAGCGCGTACTTCTCAAGCGTCATTGAGAAAATCGCAAGATAATTTCGGTCGTCGAATATATGTGCGTGGCCATTTTTACCATGAAGCGTCTGCAGCCGAGTGGTGCCGGCATGGTAGCTCAGCGTGTTCGGCCAGAGCGTTAGCTACCCTTTACAAAAACGAAACTGAGCGAACGGATCATCGAACAAACAGTCGGCACGGTAACTCTGCGTGTTCGGTCAGAGAGTTAGTTGCCCTCTGTAATAAAAAAAACTGAGTTAATGGATCAAAGACGAACTGAAACGGGTGTCTTGCGACGTCCGCCCCGAGCAGATACAACGAACGAAAACGAACAAAATGAGATTTAAAAAAAAAAAGAAAAAACTAAACGGGTGTCATCAGACGTCCGCCCTAAACAAATTCAGCGAACAATATAGAACAAAATGTATTTTTTATTTTTTTTAAAATGGTTGGCGTTCAACTTGCTGGTTCGCTGGATCGAGTTCCGTTCGTCAGTTTTTTTTTTTATTTTCAACATAGTCATTTTCTTTACTATTTATATTATAGTTGATATAATGAGAAAAATACGTGTAATCGGATGAACTTCATTAAATTTAATTTGGCAGTCCACTAATTTTTATTATCACAAATAATATAATATTCATAACTATCGACTAGTAAACGACCAAATGCATAAAGTCATACTGAAAATGTATACTTGTCCGTGTCTTCAAAACTGTTCCTATTAAATCAAAAGAGAACGAGAAATTGCTTCTCGGAAGATGCTATTAAAATACACTCGATACTGCATAACCAATTATCGGCGCCGATTTTTAAGGAAATACTGCGTTATGCATGGTTTGCTTCCAAACTATCGTCTGAAAGAGAGGTTTTTCGAAAATGTTAAAAGGTTTGTTTTTTCACAGAAAACGTCAAAAGACCTTACGTATGCGGAAACATAGTATTTATTCATTGCAGCTGGTGCCGTTTAACTTTATGTTTTCCATGTTTTTACGAAAAATACCATAATGCAACTTGTACTCGTAATGTCGAAAGTGACGATTAATTGTACATCTTTCGAAATCCGTCTGTGCCGCTCATAAACTTGGAGGTAACAAGTCGTTTCGGGCTTCTTCCAGGTATGAGGGATTTCTCAAATCACGGACAAGCATACATTTACAGTATGACTTTATGCATTTGGTCGTTTACTAGTCGATAGTTATGAATATTATATTATTTGTGATAATAAAAATTAGTAGACTGCCAAATAACATTGTAAATTTAATAAAAGTTCATCCGATTACACGTATTTTTCCCATCATATCAACTATAATATAAATAGTAAAAAATGACTGTGTTGAAATTAAAAAAAAAACTGACAAACGGAACTCGATCCAGCGGCTTGAACGCCAACCACTTAAAAAAAAAAAAAACATTTTGTTCTATATTGTTCGCTGAATTTGTTCAGGGCGGACGTCCCATGACACCCGTTCAGTTTGTTCGTTGATCCGTTCGCTCAGTTTCTTTATTGTAAAGGAAGCAAACGCTCTGGCCGAACACGCTTTTTTTTTAAAAAAAAATCTCATTTTGTTCGCTTCACCCGTTCGGGGCGGACGTCTTAAGACATCGTTAAAGTTCGTTATTGATCGATTAACTCAGTTTTTTTATTACAGAGGGCAGCTAACCCTCTGACCGAACACGCTGAGCTACCGTGCCGGCACCACTTGGCTGCAGCCGCTTCATGGTAAAAATGGCCACGCACAGATATATAAATTCGACGACCGAAATTATCTTGCAATTTTCTCAATGACGCTTGAGAAGTACGCGCTACTGCTTACACATTTTGTTGTCCTCATGAAGTACTACGATTGCACGAAGTTTGCAGTAAATCCGCGTTCCAAACGTCGTGGTCTCCCCTTGTGAGTTAACACACCTGTGGTTCATCACACAAAGAAAGCATCCCGAAATCAGACAACTGTCGCTATAACAAGCTCTAAGGAAGACATACACTCCTGGAAATTGAAATAAGAACACCGTGAATTCATTGTCCCAGGAAGGGGAAACTTTATTGACACATTCCTGGGGACAGATACATCACATGATCACACTGACAGAACCACAGGCACATAGACACAGGCAACAGAGCATGCACAATGTCGGCACTAGTACAGTGTATATCCACCTTTCGCAGCAATGCAGGCTGCTATTCTCCCATGGAGATGATCGTAGAGATGCTGGATGTAGTCCTGTGGAACGGCTTGCCATGCCATTTCCACCTGGCGCCTCAGTTGGACCAGCGTTCGTGCTGGACGTGCAGACCGCGTGAGACGACACTTCATCCAGTCCCAAACATGCTCAATGGGGGACAGATCCGGAGATCTTGCTGGCCAGAGTAGTTGACTTACACCTTCTAGAGCTCGTTGGGTGGCACGGGATACATGCGGACGTGCATTGTCCTGTTGGAACAGCAAGTTCCCTTGCCGGTCTACGAATGGTAGAACGATGGGTTCGATGACGGTTTGGATGTACCGTGCACTATTCAGTGTCCCCTCGACGATCACCAGTGGTGTACGGCCAGTGTAGGAGATCGCTCCCCACACCATGATGCCGGGTGTTGGCCCTGTGTGCCTCGGTCGTATGCAGTCCTGATTGTGGCGCTCACCTGCATGGCGCCAAACACGCATACGACCATCATTGGCACCAAGGCAGAAGCGACTCTCATCGCTGAAGACGACACGTCTCCATTCGTCCCTCCATTCACGCCTGTCGCGACACCACTGGAGGCGGGTTGCACGATGTTGGGGCGTGAGCGGAAGAAGGCCTAACGGTGTGCGGGACCGTAGCCCAGCTTCATGGAGACGGTTGCGAATGGTCCTCGCCGATACCCCAGGAGCAACAGTGTCCCTAATTTGCTGGGAAGTGGCGGTGCGGTCCCCTACGGCACTGCGTAGGATCCTACGGTCTTGGCGTGCATCCGTGCGTCGCTGCGGTCCGGTCCCAGGTCGACGGGCACGTGCACCTTCCGCCGACCACTGGTGACAACATCGATGTACTGTGGAGACCTCACGCCCCACGTGTTGAGCAATTCGGCGGTACGTCTACTCGGCCTCCTGCATGCCCACTATACGCCCTCGCTCAAAGTCCGTCAACTGCACATACGGTTCACGTCCACGCTGTTGCGGCATGCTACCAGTGTTAAAGACTGCGATGGAGCTCCGTATGCCACGGCTAACTGGCTGACACTGACGGCGGCGGTGCACAAATGCTGCGCAGCTAGCGCCATTCGACGGCCAACACCGCGGTTCCTGGTGTGTCCGCTGTGCCGTGCGTGTGATCATTGCTTGTACAGCCCTCTCCAGTGTCCGGAGCAAGTATGGTGGGTCTGACACACCGGTGTCAATGTGTTCTTTTTCCATTTCCAGGAGTGTATCTGCAGCGTTGTACAGACAAAAGGAGTCACCATGAAGGCACATCCTCAGCCTGTGTCACATCTGTACTAAGACCAGGTCACTTTTATCCAACAAACAAATATCACAGAACTGAAAACTTAAGAAGCAATTTATATCGAAATAGCAACCAAAACACATTCTACATCATATGAGAGGAAAGAAAATCCTGTAGAAGCATTAGACAGCATTCAGAGATTATTCAGTGGAGAGGTCCCATCTTCTAATCGACCGGACGAAGTGTACCCACAACCACCACTCACCATGCGGCAGCGGCTAATTGTGGTGCGTTGGGCATGCAAGTTCCTTGCAGCTCCGATTTCGCCAGCGTACTCTACTGTGCTCCTCTGCCTCTGGAACGTCTTTTCTGTTTGGAATCCGTGTGAAACGCGTGCTGGCGTCACTCGATGTGGAGCAAGTACAACCGCAAGTCCAAGGTTTTAACCGTCTGCCACCCTGGTTACCGCAGAGACCCAGAGTGATTTTAGATTTGGCGCGGTACAGGGGAGATTGTACTCCAGCTTCAGTTATTAATCCGACATTTTCTGACATTTTGTCTGACCACCACAACTGTTTGTTTTGTTTACGGGTGGGTGCAAACAGGGGGCCACAGTCGGTTGCTCTGTTATTTTTCCGGATCCTCTCCTCAAGATGCGATTGCCTCAACACTTTACTGTCTTGGACGCAGAATTATATGCGACGTCGCGGGCACTGGAGCAGATGAGACGTTCTTCCAGTGCTAACTCTCCAGTCTGTTCTGATTCTCTGACTGACCTTCACTCTACAACGTTTGTACCCAACAGACAAATTAGTCCAGAATATCGATGTGCAGAACTGCAGACCTATATCTCTAACGTCGATCAGTTGTAGAATTTTGGAACAAGTGTTATGTTCGAGTATAATGGCTTTTCTGGAGACTAGATATCTGTAGGAATCAGCATGGGTTTCGAAAAAGACGATCGTGTGAAACCCAGCTCGCGCTATTCGTTCACGAGACTCAGAGGACCATAGACACGGGTTCCCAGGTAGATGCCGTGTTTCTTGACTTCCGCAAGGCGTTCGATACAGTTCCCCACAGTCGTTTAATGAACAAAGTAAGAGCGTATGGACTATGAGACCAATTGTATGATTGTATTGAAGAGTTCGTAGATAACAGAATGCAGCATGTCATTCTCAATGGAGAGAAGTCTTCAGAAATAAGAGTGATTTCAGGTGTGCCGCAGGGGAGTGTCGTAGGACCGTTGCTATTCACAATATACATAAATGACCTTGTGGATGACATCGGAAGTTCACTGATGCTTTTTGCGGATGATGCTGTGGTATATCGAGAGGTTGTAACAAAGGAATATCGTACTGAAATGCAGGAGGATCTGCAGCAAATTGACGCATGGTGCAGGGAATGGCAATTGAATCTCAATGTAGACAAGTGTAAAGTGGAACGATCATATAAAGTTGATCGTCGGTAAAGCAGTTGCCAGACTGAGATTCATTGGAAGAATCCTAAGGAAATGCAATCCGAAAACAAAGGAAGTAGGTTACAGTACGCTTGTTCGTCCACTGCTTCAATACTGCTCAGCAGTGTGGGATCCGTACCAGATAAGGTTGATAGAAGAGATAGAGAAGATTCAAAGGAGAGCAGCGCGCTTCGTTACAGGATCATTTAGTAATCGCGAAAGCGTTACGGAGATGATAAACTCCAGTGGAAGACTATGCAGTAGAGTCGCTCAGTAGCTCGGTACGGGCTTTTGTTGAAGTTTCGAGAACATACCTTCACCGAGGAGAAGCAGTATATTGCTCCCTCCTACGTATATCTCGCGAAGAGACCATGAGGATAAAATCAGAGAGTTTAGAGCCCTAACAGAGGCATACCGACAATCCTTCTTTCCACGAACAATACGAGACTGAAATAGAAGGGAGAACCGATAGAGGTACTCAGTGCCCTCCGCCACACACGGTCAGGTGGCTTGCGGAGTATGGATGTAGATGTAGATGCAGATCATGGATGCCCTCCCCCAACTACAACGACTGGAGAAGGAGCGTCTTTCTGCTGGGTACCAGGGCACATGGGAACTGTGGGAACGAAAGGGCGGATCTGGCAGCCAAGGAGGCGTGTCGTAATCCTCAGTTACTGCAGTGCGCCATCCTCCTGCATTCTATCATCTCGCTGTTGAGGTACAGAATCATGCATTGATGGGTAGCCGAGTGGCTGGAAGTGACCGACAACATGCTCCATGTAGCGAAGCACACAACTCGGCTGTGGCGTACCACCTTCCAGCCACATCGCCCTCATTCGTCTTCGCATAGAACCCCCATAATGCATGGTTTCTTGCTCCGGCGACAAAAACCCTCCATTTATGTATTTATCTACACGTCAAGTTCCGAAAGACCAAATTGAGGAGCAAATCTCCAAGGTCATGGAACGTGTCAGTACATGAAATTACATTCCGGGCGGGAAGGAGCGCCTGGTCCCCGGCACGAATCCGCCCGGCGGATTTGTGTCGAGGTCCGGTGAACCGGCCAGTCTGTGGATGGTTTTTAGGCGGTTTTCCATCTGCCTCGGCGAATGCGGGCCGGTTTCCCTTATTCCGTCTCAGTTACACTATGTCGGCGATTGCTGCGCAAACAAGTTCTCCACGTACGCGTACACCACCATTACTCTACCACGCAAACATAGGGGATACACTCGTCTGGTGTGAGACGCTCCCTGGGGGGTCAACCGGGGCCCGAACCGCACAAAACCCTGGGTTCGGTGAGGGGCGGCGGAGGGGTGAAGTGGACTGCGGTAGTCGTTGTGGGGTTGTGGACCACTGCGGCTGCGTCGGGGAAATTACAACATAAAAGTAATAACAGATAAAAATAAATGTTTATGAACCCGAAAAAAGTCAGTCCATAAGTTTAAGCAAACGCAATCAACAATGCAAGAAGTATCAGCTTAATTTTTCAAGGAACTCATCGACAGAATAGAAGGAGTGACCCATGAGGAAACTCTTCATTTTCTATTTGAAAGCGAGTGGATTACTGCTAAGATTTCTGAATTGGAGTGGTAGCTTATTGAAAATGGATGCAGCAGTATACTGCACACCTTTCTGCGCAACAGTTAAGGAAATCCGCTCCAAATGCATGTTTGATTTCTGCCGAGTATTAACTGAGTGGAAGCTGCTTATTCTTGGGAATAAGCTAATATTGTTAACAAGAAATGACTGTAAGGAATATATATACTGAGAGGCCAATGTCAAAATACCCAGACTCGTGAACAGGGATCGACAAGAGGTTCGTGAACTTACACCGCTTATTGCCCGAACCGCCCGTTTCTGAGCCATATAAATATTCTTTTAGAATGGGAAGAGTTACCCCAAAATATAATACCATACGACATAAACGAATGAAAATAAGCAAAGTAGACTAATTTTCGTGTCGAACAATCACTCACTTCAGATACCGTTCGAATAGTAAAAATGGCAGTATTAATCTTTGAACAATATCCTGAACGTGGGCTTTCCACGACAGCTTACTATCTATATGAAAACCTAGACATTTCAATTGTTCAGTTTCACTAATCATATACCCATTCTGTGAAATTAAAACGTCAGGTTTTGTTCACTTGCGTGTCAGAAACTGTAAAAAGTAGTCTTACTGTGATTTAGCGTTAGTTTATTTTCTACAAGCCATAAACATTGGTCATGAACTGCACTATTTAAAACAGAGCCAATGTTGCAACGCCACCATGTTGAATAACGCTTTTCGTCCTGCCGCAGGGCGTCGTGTTACTACTCCAACTGTGCGCCGTAGGCTGCATGATGCACAACTTCACTCTCGACGTCCATGGCGAGGTCCATCTTTGCATCAGCGACACCATGCAGCGCGGTACAGATGAGCCCAACAACATGCCGAATGGACCGCTCAGGATTGGCATCACGTTCTCTTCACCAATGACTGTCGCATATGCCTTCAACCTGACAATCGTCGGAAACGTGTATGGAGGCAACCTGGTGAGGCTGAACGCCTCCCTGCTGTTTTGGGCTGGTGTTATGTGGGGCCAACGTACGCCGCTGGTGGTCATGGAAGGCGCCGTAACGGCTGTACGCTACTTGAATACCATCCTCCGACTGATAGTGCAACGATATCGGCAGCATGTTGACTAGGTGCCCATCTTCATGAAGGACTATTCGCGTCCCCATCGTGCACATTTTGTGAATGACTTCCTTCAGGATGGCCACATCGCTCGACTAGAGTGGCCAGCATGTTCTCCAGACATGAACCCTATGCAACAAACTGGGATAGATTGAAAAGGGCTGTTTATGGACGACGTGACCCACCAACCACTCTGAGGGATCTATGCCGAATCGCCGTTGAGGAGGGGACAATCTGAACCAACAGTGCCTTGATGAACTTGTGGGTAGTATACCACGACGAGTACAGGCTTGCATCAACGCAAGACGACGCGCAACTGGATATTAGAAGTACCGGTGTGTACAGCAATCTGGACCGCCACCTCTGAAGGTCTCACTGTATGGTGGTACAACATGCAATGTGTGGCTTTCATGAGCAATAAAAAGGGCGGAAGTGATGTTTATGATGAACCCTATTCCAATTTTCTGTACAGGTTTCGCAACTCTCGGAACCGAGGTGATGCAAAACTTTTTTTTTATGTGTGTATAACGATCGGTATACCAAAGTTCAGTGTATTGGGTCTATTGCAGAGCTTACGCTTTTAATTTGGAAAATCTGAATATAATATTTTCATAAGGTTAGAAGTGGTATATTGTGTATTTTTACAGAGCAGGAAATACATAAAAAAATTTAATAGCAACCATTTTTTTAATCTGGAATGATAGCCATAAAGAGGCACTAATATCAAATCTCAATAACGAGCTTGAACATTTAGCTTCGCATATGGGTGTGTAGAAGACCTATGGCTCAAGTTTAAAGCAGTTGTTTCAAACTGGCCCGTTAATCGGCTGCTTATAATATGGCATGATTTTCGTTCAGTAACTTGTGAATTTGTCTACGCTGCTACTTTGCAAATATGTCTCTGTACCCAGTATCGATGTATATAATATAGATTCTTTGCGTCTGTCTCTTTGAGGTGTCGCGAATGAAGTGACGTCACCTCTGACGGCTTCCTGGCCCTTTGAGCTGATCACCGCGCTGGCTCTTAAGGGTTATTGTTGTTGTTGTGGTCTTCAGTCCTGAGACTGCTTTGATGCAGCTCTCCATGCTACTCCATCCTGTGCAAGCTTCTTCATCTCCCAGTACTTACTGCAACCTACATCCTTTTGAATCTGCTTAGTGTATTCCTCTCTTGGTCCCCCTCTACGATTTTTACCCTCCACGCTGCCCTCCAATGCTAAATTTGTGATCCCTTGATGCCTCAGAACATGTCCTACCAACCGGTCCCTTCTTCTTGTCAAGTTAAACCACAAACTCCTCTTCTCCCCTATTCTATTCAATACCTAGTTATGTGATCTACCCATCTAATCTTCAGCATTCTTCTGTAGCACCACATTTCGAAAGCGTGTATTCTCTTCTTGTCCAAACTATTTATCGTCCATGTTTCACTTCCATACATGGCTACACTCCATACAAATACTTTCAGAAACAACTTGCTGACACTTAAACCTATACTCGATGTTAACAAATTTCTCTTCTTCAGAAACGCTTTCCTTGCCATTGCCAGTCTACATTTTATATCCTCTCTACTTCGACCATCATCAGTTATTTTGCTCCCCAAATAATAAATTTCATGATCCTCGTTTTGCTTTTGTTGATGTTCATCTTATATCCTCCTTTCAGGACACTGTCCATTCCATTCAACTGCTCGTCCAAGTCCTTTGCTGTCTCTGACAGAATTACAATGTCATCGGCGAACCTCAAACTTTTTATTTCTTCTCCATGGATTTTAATATCTATTCTGAATTTTTCTTTCGTTTCCTTTAGTGCTTGCTCAGTATATAGATTGAATAACATCGGGGAGAGGCTACAACCCTGTCTCACTCCCTTACCAACCACTGCTTCCCTTTCATGCCCATCGAATCTTACAACTGCCATCTGGTTTCTGTACAAATTGCAAATAGCCTTTCGCTTCCTGTATTTTACCCCTGCCACATTTAGAATTTGAAAGAGAGTATTCCAGTTAACATTGTCAAAAGCTTTCTCTAAGTCTACAAATGCTAAAAACGTCGGTTTGCCTTTCCTTAATCTTTCTTCTAAGATAACGCGTAAGGTCAGTATTGCCTCACGTGTTCCAACATTTTTACGGAATCCAAACAGATCTTCCCCGAGGTCGACTTCTGCCAGTTTTTCCATTCGTCTGTAAAGAATTCGCGTTGGTATTTTGCAGCTGTGGCTTATTAAACTGATAGTTCGGTAATTGTCATATCTGTCAACACCTCCTTTCTTTGGGATTGGAATGATTATATTCTTCTTGAAGTCTGAGGGTATTTCGCCTGTCTCATACATCTTGCTCACCAGATGGTAGAGTTTTGTCACGACTGGCTCTCCAAGGCCGTCAGTAGTTCTAATGGAATGTTGTCTACTCCCGGGGCCTTGTTTCGACTCAGGTCTCTCAGTGCTCTGTCAAACTCTTCACGCAGTATCGTATCTCCCATTTCATCTTCGTCTACAGCCTCTTCTATTTTCATAATATTGTCCTCGAGTACATCGCCCTTGTATAGACCCTCTATAAACTCCTTCCACCTTTCTGCTTTCCCTTCTTTGCTTAGAACTGGTTTTCCATCTGAGATCTTGATATTCATACAAGTGGTTCTCTTTTCTCCAAAGGTCTCTTTAATTTTCCTGTAGGCAGTATCTATCTTACCCCTAGTGAGATAAGCCTCTACATCCTTAGATTTGTCCTCTAGGCACCCCTGCTTAGCAGTTATGCACTTCCTGTCGATCTCAAGTATGAGACGTTTGTATTCCTTTTTGCCTGCTTCATTTACTGCATTTTTATGTTTTCTCCTTTCATCAATTAAATTCTTACTCTTAAGGGTACACACTTTGAAACTGTCTTGTTCGATAAGCCGTGTATGGCTAGAGGTTTGATACGGTGTGGCGTGTTTGCAGTTACTAGTGAGAACGTTTCATTTATATGCTGTTGTCCAAAGTGAGTAATTATTTTGCAGGATTTTGGCGTCAGCTCAGTTTCATGAGCTTCGCGTCCTACGGTTTAATCTTCACGAATTTCGTGGGAAGAACATTGTACGAATCGCACGCAATGTTAGGAAAATTCCATGACTTTGTTAATTCGATCACATTCTTATTTTTCGTAACCTCTCTGCATCTGTTTAGCTCATTTTTACGCCTTTCATGGGGTCGTGTACACGTGTTTAAGGTTTTGTGACTGCGTCTGATTTCAGCTCATGAGCACGTGTTTTTCGGAAACCAAGTTGCCTGTGTTCGATGCTAACTTGATTTTAGAAACAATAATATGATCTATTTGCAAAGATGTTTCTCGTTTGGTCTTTCATAAGTGACTTAGTAAACTTTTCTTTATATTCTGAGTTGTGCTTTCTCTGCCGCCATTTCGTTTTCACGTGTGGCACATTTAGGGTTGCCATACTTAGCTGAGACCTCGTCTGTATAATCTGAGATGGCGATGTAGAAGCGAAGGACGAAATTGATTTAATATAATTGCTTTTTATTTAGAAAACCATTACATGAAACTTGTTGCGGCAGATTTTTCGGAAGATTTCACAATTTTCAGCAAGTCTTTTTTATCTTTTACGTATTTATAAAATTCCATACACATCACCTTATAGTTAAACTAGCACTGTAAGATTCATTCCCCAGTCCCTAGCTACAATCGATTTCTTTTATGAGTCCGTTGGGCCGACATCAGCTGAAATACTCTTTCCACAGTCGTTTTGAGTGCGTAAATAGAAAAAAAAATATTCGCATAATTTTAGCAATTGGCATTTGAATTCAGGACTTTCAGTTTTCTTAAGAAAGTAAATCAGTCTTTCTTCCACGGAGTGTTTAGATTTCTTCTTCCGACTCACGCTTAGTTTGTAAAAAGCTTTTCAGCTACATATCTTCCTGAGAAAAATCTTCACACCATTTTTAGTCAGTTATATACTAGTGTTTTCAGTGATCACCCAATCTGGGGTTTCACATAGGATCATCCAATCAAATACTTGATATTTATTAAAATACATATCCAATTTCTCTAAGTAATCAAATGCTATGGTATAGAAAACCATTGTCTCTTCCTCAAATTTCGAAATCAAATTATTTCTTGGGTAGAATGCTCATTCTTTAATTTGTTCAAATTCATCTCGGTTTGCGTGCCAATAAAATTGTTGGTGTTCCTTTGATTCACACATATTTTAGTGTCGATTAACATATTTCTTGTTTCAGTTATCGAAACTTCATTCTGCTCCACACTTTTTATATTTTTTTCACTCATAGCCACTTGACGGCAGAAACATGAAGTAAATTTCACTGAACGGACTACTGAAAAAACCTGAAATTATTTTAGGTGACCTGTCTTCGACGTCAAAAAGTTGTTTTAATGGAATCCAAAGCTTAATAATTCTCTCAACTGGGGACATTAACGGCAACCATCTTTCTTTTTTTTTGAGTGAGTCAGGAGAGTCTGATGATTGGCATCAACGTATAAGCAGAACTCATTCAGTTTCTCTGCACTTACCGTGCATATTGATTATTTCAATGTCGACAGAAGGCTCCAGGATGCAATTCCTTGTACATTTTTTCCTAGTTCTTCTTGAAACACATTCCGCTGGCCGCGTCGAAGAAGCCCTCCGAAGTTGGTATTGGTATAGTCTCCATAAAAAGCGATTAATTTATCCAATGGATTCTGCAGTTATCTTAAAACGCCTAGATAAAACTTTGGACTTGTATCCGATTATATCCTATGTTCTACATCTACATCCATACTCCGCAAGCCACCTGACCGTGTGTGGTGGAGGGTACCTTGAGTGCCTCTATCGGTTCTCCCTTCTATTCCAGTCTCGTATTGTTCGTGGACAGAAGGATTGTCGGTATGCCTCTGTGTGGGCTCTAATCTCTCTGACTTTATCCTCGTGGTCTCTTCGCGAGATATACGTAGGAGGGAGCAATATGCTGCTTGACTCCTCGGTGAAAGTATGTTCTCGAAACTTCAACAAAAGCCCGTACCGAGCTACTGAGCGTCTCTCCTGCAGAGTCTTCCACTGGAGTTTATCTATCATCTCCGTAACGCTTTCGCGATTACTAAATGATCCTGTAACGAAGCGCGCTGCTCTCCGTTGGATCTTCTCCATCTCTTCTATCAACCCTATCTGGTACGGATCCCACACTGGTGACCAGTATTCAAGCAGTGGGCGAAAAAGTGTACTGTAACCTACTTCCTTTGTTTTCAGATTGCATTTTCTTATGATTCATCCAATGAATCTCAGTCTGGCATCTGCTTTACCGACGATCAACTTTATATGATCATTCGATTTTAAATCACTCCTAATGCGTACTCACAGATAATTTATGGAATTAACTGCTTCCACAGTTGCTGACTTGCTATATTGTAGCTAAATGATAGGGGATCTTTCTTTCTATGTATTCTCAGCACATTACACTTGCCTACGTTGAGATCCAATTGTCATTCCCTGCAGCTCCTGCTGCATGTCAGTACAATTTTCCATTGTTACAACCTCTCGATGTACCACGGCATCATCCGCAAAAAGTCTAAGCGAACTTCAGATGTTATCCAGAAGACTTCTCTCCATTGCAAATGAGATGCTGCGTTCTGTTATCTAGGAACTCTTCAATCCAATCACACAATTGGTCTGATAGTCCATATGCTCTTACTTTGTTCATTAAACGATTGTGGGGAACTGTATCGAACGCCTTGCGGAGGTCAAGAAACACGGCATCTACCTGGGAACCCGTGTCTATGGCCCTCTGAGTCTCGTGGGCGGATAGCGCGAGCTGGGTTTCACACTATCGTCTTTTTCGAAACCCATGCTGATTCCTACAGAGTAGATATCTAGCCACCAGAAAAGTCATTATACTCGAACATAATACGTGTTCCAAAATTCTACAACTGATCGACGTTAGAGATATAGGTCTATAGTTCTGCATATCTGTTCGACGCCAGTTCTTGAAAACGGGGATCACCTGTGCCCTTTTCCAATCCTTTGGAACGCTACGCTCTTCTAGAGACCTACGGTACACTGCTGCAAGAAGGGGGGCAAGCTCCTTCGCGTACTCTGTGTAAAATCGTACTGGTATCCCATCAGGTCCAGCGGTCTTTCCTCTTTTGAGCGATTTTAGTTTTTCTATATCCCTCTGTGGTCTATTTCGAAATCTATCATTTTGTCATCTGTGCGACAATCTAGAAAAGGACCTACAGTGCAGTCTTCCTCTGTGAAACAGCTTTGGAAAAAGACATTTAGTATTTCGGACTTTAGTCTGTCATCCTCTGTTTCAGTACCATTTTGGTCACAGAGTGTCTGGACATTTTATTTGATCCACCTACCGCTTTGACATAAGACCAAAATTTCTTAGGATTTTCTGCTAAGTCAGTACATAGAACTTTACTTTCGAATTCATTGAACGCCTCTCGCATAGCCCTCCTCACACTACATTTCGCTTCGCGTAATTTTTATTTGTCTGCAAGGCTTTGACTATGTTTATGTTTGCTGTGAAGTTCCCTTTGCTTCCGCAGAAGTTTTCTAACTCGGTTGTTGTACCACGGTGGCTCTTTTCCATCTCTTGCTTGGCACATACTCATCTAATGCATATTGTACAATGGTTTTGAACTTTGTCCACTGATCCTCAACACTATCTGTACTTGAGACAAAACTTTTGTGTTGAGCCGTCAAGTACTCTGAAATCTGCTTTCAGTCACTTTTGCTAAACATAAAAATCTTCCTACCTTTTTTTAATATTTCTATTTACGGCTGAAATCATCGATGCAGTAACCGCTTTATGATCGCTGATTCCCTGTTCTGCGTTAACTGTTTCAAATATTCGGGTCTGTTTGTCACCAGAAGGTCTAATATGTTATCGCCACGAGTCGTTTCTCTTTTTAACTGCTCAAGGTAGTTTGCAGATAATGCACTTAAAAAAATTCCCTGGATCTTTGTCCCTGCCACCCGTTATAAACATTTGAGTTTTTCAGGCTATATCCGGTAAATTAAAATTTCATTATTCAGAACTTAAACAACTTCTAGCGGATTCCGTCAGTTTCAGTAAAGTATTGAACAGCTAAAGAAAACACATTTCAGTCCTGTGTTTCGATGCGTCGGTGCCTTTGCCGTAAAATGAAACTTATTGCAACTGTGTTATGCATGCCGACGCGGAGTGTGGTGCGATAATATTTTTAATAATCGCTGTAACTTTGCTCCTGGCTGTAAATTGCTTTGCAGTGATTTGGAGTCAAAACACACTGCGGCATTCAGTTTTACGGCACAGTGAAGAGAACTGAGAGACTGCTGATGGTTGGCAACTTTATAAGCTGGCGCTAGTTGCGCAGCAGCAACGGTCAATTCTTTCTGAGTATCCCTTTTAGTCAAGAATGTAGAAACAGGCTTTGATGTAGACGCTACGAGAATCTATTTGAATCCAGAAATGTCATGCCTCTCATCTGCTTTACGTCCATGAGTTACTCAGATGAAACAGCTACAAATCTCACACAACACTTCCTGACCCTTACGTCCTTTCTTGACGAAAGACCATCCGAAAAGTGACGCTTTCTCTTTCCATCCTCAGGCATTTTCGCAAGCTGTGATAAGTTTATTAGAGGGTAAACAGTCGACAATAACACTTTAGTCACCGAAGTACACTTCGCGCTATTTATCCGCAGTAAACACTTCAGACATTACTAACTTGCACTCGTTGTTCGTACTACGTTTAGAGAAGATAGTTTTATCAAATCGCTATCCAGATGGGAACGGCCCGAGTCTTCCGCATGGCGCTGCTTAAATTATTCCAGCCCATTACTACTGGAGGATTCTGCTACTTTCTACGAGGCGCATTCAAGTTCTAAGGCCTCCGATTTTTTTTCTAATTAACTACTCACCCGAAATCGATGAAACTCGCGTTACTTCTCGACGTAATCGCCCTGCAGACGTACACATTTTTCACAGCGCTGACGCCATGATTCCATGGCAGCGGCGAAGGCTTCTTTAGGAGTCTGTTTTGACCACTGGAAAATCGCTGAGACAATAGCAGCACGGCTGGTGAATGTGCGGCCACGGAGAGTGTCTTTCATTGTTGGAAAAAGCCAAAAGCCACTAGGAGCCAGGTCAGGTGAGTAGGGAGCATGAGGAATCACTTCAAAGTTGTTATCACGAAGAAACTGTTGCGTAACGTTAGCTCGATGTGCGGGTGCGTTGTCTTGGTGAAACAGCACAAGCGCAGCCCTTCCCAGACGTTTTTGTTGCAGTGCAGGAAGGAATTTGTTCTTCAAAACATTTTCGTAGGATGCACCTGTTACCGTAGTGCCCTTTGGAACGCAATGGGTAAGGATTACGCCCTCGCTGTCTCAGAACATGGAAATCATTATTTTTTCAGCACTGGCGGTTACCCGAAATTTTTTTGGTGGCGGTGAATCTGTGTGCTTCCATTGAGCTGACTGGTGCTTTGTTTCTGGATTGAAAAATGGCATCCACGTCTCATCCATTGTCACAACCGACGAAAAGAAAGTCCCATTCATGCGGTCGTTGCGCGTCAACATTGCTTGGCAACATGCCACACAGGCAGCCGTGTGGTCGTCTGTCAGCATTCGTGGCACCCACCTGGATGACACTTCTCGCATTTTCAGGTCGTCATGCAGTATTGTGTGCACAGAACCCACAGAAATGCCAACTCTGGAAGCGATCTGTTCAACAGTCTTTCAGCGATCCCCCAAAACAATTCTCTCCACTTTCTCGATCATGTCGTCAGACCAGCTTGTGCGAGCCCGAGGTTGTTTCGGTTTGTTGTCACACGATGTTCTGCTTTCATTAAACTGTCGCACCCACGAACGCACTTTCGACACATCCATAACTCCATCACCACATGTCTCCTTCAACTGTCGATGAATTTCAATTCGTTTCACACCACGCAAATTCAGAAAACGAATGATTGCATGCTGTTCGAGTAAGGAAAACGTCGCCATTTTAAGTATTTAAAACAGTTCTCATTCTCGCCGCTGGCGGTAAAATTCCATCTGCCGTACGGTGCTGCCATCTCTGGGACGTATTGACAATGAACGCGACCTCATTTTAAAACAATGTGCATATTTCTATCTCTTTCCAGTCCGGAGAAAAAAAATCGGAGGCCTTAGAACTTGAATGCACCTCGTATAAATATGGCGCTACATCGAGGTGCCAGCATCGTTGGTACAGGATATGCAACATGCGAAGCCATCTGTGATATGATCTTGACAACAGAAACTTGTTGACATCAATAAAACTAACTGAGGCTGCATTTACGTGTTGCGCTAACAGATGGCATTACTTCAGTACTTGAGCCAAGCTCGTATTAGTATTTTGCAAAATCGGGACAAAATTGTGTTGTCGGGATGTTGAGACAAGAAGATCCATAAAGGTGATGGTCCCGATGTATCGGGGCGGATGACAGCCCAAGGCACCAACGTTGCCACCTTTGTCTACCCAACGGTTGCACCCTACGAGGGTCATTAAGGGAACCACACCGTGGTTCAGGCCGAAAAAAATCAATTTTCGGTTTTCATCATACTTCGATAGATTAAACTTTTATTTAAGTACTCTGAAAAGGATTTTGCTGAAAAAATTTCTTTTCGAGCATTTAAAGAGCATTTTCCTACCACGTGTGTTTATGTGCCACGCTCACTTTTCTGTCAGCCACTTTTCTGCATGTATTTTAGATCTTTATATCCCCTACATTGCACGTTAGGGATTTTTTTTTTACTCCCGAGTGTGTTGGCTATTCTTGGAATGCAACGGTCGGTATTCTTTTGTTTCTGCTGTTTGTAAACAACACACTTTCGATTAGAAGATGGAACATTGTTGACCGGACAGGGTCGGTTAACTAAAACTGAAATAGAAAACTTGCAGGAATACTATGGGCAGGCAATTAGGAGAAATAAAGAAAAGCTGGAAGCAATGAAAGATTTTTGGGCCATATTCTTCCATAAGTCCTCTACTGATGATAAGCCATGTCATGGATTGTGTCCATTAGGAGAAAATTCGTGGTGCAAATACAATAGGGCTCAGGCAACTGGAGAATCTTATTCTCACCAGCATTCTCTTCCTGCTGCTGTTATCACAGCAATTAAACCTGTTTTCAGAGACTTGTTTCATGCTGACCTTCTAAGGAAATGTCTGCATGGGCATACACAGAATCCAAATGAATGTTTCAACAGCATGATTTGGAACCACCTTCCTAAAACTGTATTTGTAGGCATACATACAATGAAACTAGGAGTTCATGATGCTATTATTACATTCATTTGTGGTAATACTGGAAAGTGTTTGGTACTGATAAAGCTGGGAATTAATCCTGGTGAAAATATGATCACTGGGTTGCAACATTGCGATAAAATGAGTATAGCCAATGCAGACAGGTCTGCATCTAATATGGCCAAGAAAGCAAGACAAACATCCAGGAAGGTGAAAAAGAAGCTGGAAGACCTGCTAGAGGCCAAAGAAGGGCCACCATATGCAGCAGAACAGTTTTAATTAACTGTAAGTAACAAATTTCAAAAGTTTTTTCTTTAAAATCAATTTCCCGCAAACTAAAATTTTCAGTACATATGCCCCATTACATCAGAAACTATCATAGATAAATGAATGAAATTTGCATAACATAAAAATCCACTTCTGGTACTACATTCATTAATATTCCCCTATCAGGAAGTTTACAAAAAATATTTTCTTCAGAAAAATTTAATATTTTTGTTAATAAATTTAAAGAAGTGTTTCTTAAAAACTATGTAATGGATAAAGTAGAGTTTAGTACAGTTGACTATTAGCATCATGTAACATACAGTAAAAATATTAAGGTCCTGCATCAAATAGTTTTTTCAGAAGTGGGTCAAATACTTGCCTAAATTAACATGGGTTAGATAGGCAGGGTGTGGCCCCGTTAAGCATTTCAGCAATAAATACTTCGGTTTTTGCGTGTACTTTCAGCTGTGAATGCATAGCATAACGAAGATCAGCGATTGACGAAAAGTAGCACCTGTGTCTATGAAGCCTGAAGTCTGTGTGCTCTTGTGTCATAAACAAAACCTACAGAGAGTGTTGTGTCAGTGTACCGAGCATTGCTCAGTAGGACATGCAGTTTAAAATCTTTCTAACAGCAACTAATGCAAATAATTTTGAGACATATTTCCAGCAGCTGTTCACTTTCCAAATTTGACTATTGCAATTACAGGGTGGGGCCTCGATTCCTGTTCCACAGTGGGGGACTATGACTCGGTCACTATTACAGTTCGTAATTTTGATAAGATCTTAACAAGTGCTCTCCGTAATTTTTTGATGTTCAGTTATTTCTACTATGGTTCCTTTTCAGTAAGTTGGACGATTTACCTAAGAATGAAATATTCTTTCAATTTTCTGTTTCAGCGTCGAAGTCAGGTAGCGTTACAACATTGAATAGTTGGATCATGAATTGGATTATAATTAGGCGTAGTTTCACTAAATGAGGGCCTAGTGGTTCTGCTTGTAAGGATCCTCCATACGACACAGTCTCTATAATGAGACTTTTAATGATTGAACGACGATTGCATTATAGCCCTAAGATCAAGCACTGGACTATAGGTAGGGAACACCGTATGAAGCGAGTTTGGCGGTGAAGAGGACAATGTGTGAAGTCCTCAACGACTGCTGTAGGAGAACATTATGCAAAGATCTCTCACAAATCTCGAACAAATTCTGGTTATATATAAAGGCCGCTAGTGTGACGAAAGTTAGTGACCAGATTCTTATCGATCAGCATAATATGCTTATCTCACTTTTACAAACCGTTATTCTGGAGTATGTCCCCAATTTCATTTTCATATTACTACAAAAATGAGTGAAATTGACATTAGTTTAAGTGTCTTCGGCAAATAACTGAAATCGTTAAAATTGAACGAAGTTTCAGAGCCCAATGGAATTCTTGTCCCATTCCACCGAGAAATTGCGTTTTAGTTAGCCCCTCTTTTAACCAAGATACACTGCAGATCTTTCAAACCAACTTTCCTTTGGTTAGCATCAAGCAAATGTCACACCTCTTTATATCAAGAGCCGGCCGTTTTGGCCGAGCGGTTCTAGGCGCTTCAGGTTCGAATTCCGCCTCGGGCATGGATGTGTGTGATGTCCTTAGGTTGGTTAGGTTTAAGTAGTTCTAAGTTCTAGGGGACTGATGACCTCAAATTTTAAGTCCCATAGTGCTCAGAGCTATATGAACCATTTTTACATCAAGAGCAACAGAAGCAATTTTCAAAAATACAACCCAGTGTCCTTGATACACATTTGCTGTAAAATCTTAGAACAAATTCCTAGCTCAGACGCCCTACTCAATGCCAACCAGTATGGTTTTCGAAAACATCGACCATGTAAAACCCAACTTTCGATTTTCTCACATGACGTCCTAAAAGCCATGGATAAAGGCAATTAGGAAGATGCAATATTTACTCACTTTCGTAAAGCGTTTGGCTCAGTAGCAGACATACACATGTTATCGAAAGACCCATCCTATTCGGTATCAAGTGCAAATTGTGACTGGACTGAGCATTTCTAGCTAGTGAGAACGCGGCATATTATCCTGAACGGAGAACCATCAATAGATGTAGAAGTAACTTCGGATGTGTATCGTGGAAGTGTATTGGAAGCTTGGCCATTCATGTTGTATACTAATGACCATGAAGACAATATTAATACTAACCTTAGACTTTATGCAGACGAGACATTTATCTGTAATGAAGTACTGTCTTAGACAAAACCTACATAATTATTCAATCACATCTCTTTAGGATTTCAAAGTGATGCAGCAATTGGCAACAGGCATGAAATGGTCAGAAATTGACAATTTTTCGTTTCTCAAAACGAAAATTTAAGATACTGTGACTGCAGTATGAGTGACTCACAGTTGGAACTGATCAACTCATACAGATACCTTGGATTAACAATTGAAAGTAATAGGAAATAGATAGTTTCATGTTCCACGAATAATTCTGTACGATAAATCGCAGTGATGTGAAATGAATCATTTTACGTTCACATTGCAAATTAATTTGTGAACGTCACTAAATGCTGAACGTTTATATGTTTTTTTTAATACACAGGTGTACCGGCACCACGTTGTACACATTACAATACAAATTTGTCTACGCAATAGAAGTACTTGTTCAGTGAAAAACTTTTTCAGTTTGTTTCCAAACTTTACTTTGCTGTCCGTCAGACATTTCATATCACTAGCTAAATGATGAAAACGTTTTGTTACCGCATTGTCCGTCCCCGTTTGTGCTAAAGACAACCTTAATGTGTAGTAATGAATGTCATTTCTCTTTCTGGTTTTGGTACATCGTTGTTACTTTTGAACTGTATTGGATTATATACAGGAAACGTCATGAGAAAATAAATGTAGTATAGTGTTAAGCATTAGTGAGAATGCCCAACTCCTTAAAAAGACGTTTGCAAGATGATTGTGCATGAGCAGCACATTTTCATCTTACAGCACGTTATTGAACAACGAAGGCTTCCTTAAGGATGAGTTATCCCAGAACATCATTCCAAATGACGTTATTGAATAAAAATATTCAAAATATCTCAACTTATTGATTTGTCTCTCTCCAAGATTTGGAATGATTGTAAGTATAAATGTGGCTAAAATAAGTTGTTTTAGGGGTTCCAAATGGGCCTTTGTAAGTTTAAATTCTGATCAATACGGTCATCTAAAAATTCTGAAATTTCCACCGTATATATTTATCTTCACCATGTGTTTCACTTATCACTGGTGTCAGAAATAAATATGTTGTGTCGTTTTGAGAGCATTCACAGAAAAACAGTAAATGGTAGTTTTAAGAACGGTGTTTACATTTCTCGTGTTCTGTATGTATGCTTGGGTATATTACAGTTCTTTAAAAAGAATTAATTCTGCTTCTTTTATATTAGATGGAGGATCTGCTACATATTTGAGAACCCAATATGTGATTTCTGCCCAGTCAGAAGTACGTCCCTGGGCTATATTAGTTGAATTACGAGGCACAACTTTCTATATTTTTTTGGTTATATATGGTGATATACACAGGTTGGCTATACCATAAGTCCCATAAAACTTCAATTTCTCTGGGAGAATCAAATGCTTTACATAGATTGAGAAAGTAGCAACCGATGATATTTCATCATTTAATGTTTGTAAAACTTGGTGAGAGAATCTAGAAATGGCAGTCTCAGTAGACGAACTCTGGTGAAGCGAAACTCTGATTTGCTGAATTATTGTTGCTATTATACCATTCTAGAATACATGGGACGATCACCTATGCTCAATCATAGGTACTGCAGATGACAGACTTTCTTCCATTGATATTACACTAGGGGAACGCCATGAGCCTACAAAGCAGACTGCTTAAGAAACACTCGTTCAATACATTTTGGAATATTGCCCAATTATTTGGGACCTATACAAACAGGAGCAGCGGTGGATGTAGTAGGTATTCCAAGAAGCACATCACCGATTTCACAGTTTGATCTATGGAAGAACATCAACCAGACACTGAAAACGCTTGACACCAGACACACACTCAGGGTCAGATCGAGAACATTTTTTTTCACACAAGCGACTTATCATTTGGGCCCCGCTTTGTCCTCGAACATTTTCAACCGTGTTAGTTTTCACTGCTAATTGTGATACCAGTTATAGCTATTAACTGCGATACGTGCTGTATGGAAATCTTGCACTTGGCCGCCAATGGCGCCCTTCTAAGCTTGGCACAGGACCGAGCTACTGCTACTACTTGTGATACTTCGCATATGTAAAAATTATAAGTCTCAGTGCTGGCTTGTGACGCATGGGCCTTAAGCTAGTCCTGCACGGACAGTCCCACTAAAGCCTAATTAATAAGTTTCAAGAATCAACTTTAAGTGATGAACATAAAAACATTCGACAACTACATAAGTACTGCTCAAGTAGGACGGCGAAAACATGGTCAGTCTAATTACGGCACGCACAGGCAGCGCCGGCTTTAGTGTGGGGCGACTAGGGCGGTCGCCCAGGGCGCCGGGGCCCAAGGGGCGCCACGTACTAAGCGCATGTAAAAAAAAAATTACAATTTACAATCACCCATTTCGCGAAACTAAAATATTATTCAGTCTCATTCAACATACGTCGCTAATCTCACGAATGCGCGATGAATTCGGGGTAGCAGAAGAGAAATCATGCTGAATGCAATCTTCGTATTGTCTGCAACCATCAATGTTTGACGCGGGCTAGCACGGGCTCTACCAAAGCGCCTCTCTTATTTGTTTCAAGAACTGCAACAAGGAAGAGCCCATGCAGCCGCACCATCTCTCGTTTAAAACAGAAACTACCGGTCGCTCCAAATAAAAGAAAATACAGACTGTGAAATATACATTACATTATGATTTAATTAATACGAATGTATTTATATCGAATATTTGTGACTTAATGACTCATGTACATTAATTAATAGATCATGCAATGCGTGCACTGCATTCATAGAGAATTCTCCCCTAACTTACTGAAATAATACAGCGCCACACAATGTTTGTTAGACTGCATATGTTGGCAGCGCTACGATTTGCACCCGCATGTCAGTAATTGTCAGTAAGAGTCGGAGGCAGCGGTCATGTTTTCGTGGCTGAATAATTGTGACTGTGTCAACATTTTAATTTTCTGGTAGGTGCGAAAAACATTTTCATCTTTCAGTTCAGGTTTTTTTCTAGTTACGTCTACTGATAGGTGAATTTCTTTATTTGTTATAGATCGAATATTGTGGTCGCGAAATAGAGCGGTGTCCAAGCAATAATTTGTCAAATTATTAAATCATGCAAGAAGAGAAGGAAATGATTAAAAAAAAGCTTTCTGGTTCAGAAAATCGGAAAAGAAAAGCTGAAAAAGAAAAAGTTCTTGAAGAAACTAAAAAGCACATGAATATTTATAAGTACCTTAAAGGAAATTCTAAGGCAAATACTTCAGATATTGAATCAAAAGTCCATGTATCAGCAAATATTTCTTCAGACTGTGAACAATTATACACAAAAAATATACAATCACCTATTGAAGGTGATCACATTGACCGGCGCAGTACATCTATGCACGAATCCTCTGATATTTCTCCAAGTCAAAATCAACACATGACATCTGTGGTCGATGATAGTATCAACGTTCTTGCAATAAAAGGACACAATGTTTCTGATGTAGGTACGTGGCCAAAAGTACTTAATGCTAGAGATATAGATCGCATTATAATATGTGGACCCTCACAGGTATGTCTAAATAACTTTCCAAAAGATGAAAATGGGCGTCATTTCTCTTCAACTCATTACACAAGAAAACTATCAAACGAAGAAACTATCAGACGACGGTGGCTAGTTTATTCTGTATCAAACGACAGTGTCTTTTGCTTTTGTTGTCGACTGTTTGATTTAAAGTCAACAACTAATTTGACTACCACTGTGGGTTTCAGAAATTGGAAACATTTAAGTGAAGCTCTGAAACTGCATGAAAATAGTCCTAACCACAAAAGAGCATTTACTCAATGGACTGAAGCTGAAATCAGGTTTAAAGCTGGATTAACTATTGACAAGGAAGAACAAAAGCTAATTTCTAAAGAAAATTTACGATGGAGCAATGTGCTTCAAAGATTGATGCACATTACTTTGTATTTGGCTGAAAATAATATGGCATTCAGAGGGTTATCAGATAAATTATTTACCCAAAATAATGGAAAATTCTTAGGTCTTGTACAGTTATTGGCAAAGTTTGATCCAATCATGGAAGAGCACGTCAGACTGGCATTGAATGGTGATTTGGCTGACCATTATTGCGGCAAAAATATACAAAATGAATTAATAGAACTCATGGCATCACACGTTATGTCTACAATCGTATCCCGCATAAAGGGTTCAAAGTATTATGCAATCATAGCTGACTGTACTCCAGATATAAGTCACAAAGAACAACTTTCGATAACTCGCCGACATAACAGAGGATGGCGTAAGTGTAAAAGAACATTTCATCTCATTTCTGCAAATAGATGATACAACCGGTGAAGGCCTCACAGAAAGCATTTTAAAAACATTGAGTGATCTTGACCTTAACATTAATGACTGCAGAGGACAGGGCTACGATAACGGCGCGAAAATGAAGGGGAAAAGTAAAGGCGTCCAGAACAGAATTAAGAAGTTAAATCCACTAGCTTTTTTTGTGCCATGTGGATGCCATAGTTATAATTTGGTATTGTGTGATGCGGCAAAATCATCAGTAAAATCCGTGACACTGTTCGGAATGTTACAAAAAATGTTTAATCTATTTGCTGGATCGGTAAATAGATGGAAAATTTTGACCGACCATTTGAAGATATATACCCTGAAAAATGTAAGTGACACACGCTGGGAAGCTCGAATTGATAGCGTCAAAGCGGTTCGTTATCAATTATGCGAAATGCATGACGCTTTGGTTTCCTTGGCCGATGCTACTGAACAAAGCGATGCTGCGGTGTCACACGAAGCGACAACACTAGGAGGACAATTAAAAGACTTCAGCTTCATTGTTTCTCTCGTGACATGGTATGATGTTCTGTTTCAAATTAACGTTGTGAGTAAAGCAAGTCAGTCACCCACAATCAACTTTGTCGAGTTTATGGGAATCCTTGACAAATGTTGCTCTTATTTGGAAACATATAGACAAACAGGTTTCGAACAAGCTATTGTAACAGCAACTGAACTGGCTTTGGATCTTGATACGCAGCCATTATTTAAACCACAAATGCGATTAAGACGTATTAAACTCAGGCCGGGTGAAGAGGCTGTTGATGATCAAATAACTGAACCAAAAAAGAAGTTTAAAGTAGAGTTTTTCAGTGCACTGTTGGACACCGTGCACATATCCATGAAAGAAAGATTTGAACAGATGCAAGAATTTTCTGCGACGTGGAGTTTCTTGTTTGACATTAAAAAAAATCAAAATAAAGAAGAACTAATACAACGCTGTTCTAAATTACAAGAAAAGTTAACTGTCAACATGAAGTCAGATACTGATGGAAATTTGCTGTGCGACGAAATTTTAGACCTGCAACACCATCTCGAAGACAGCCAGGCAACGCCTATTGAAGCCTTAAACTTCATAAAAAAGCATAATCTTCAAGAGTTATATCCCAACATCTGGATAACGTTACGTATTTTGCTAACAATACCAGTGACTGTCGCAAGCGGCGAACGCAGTTTTTCCAAACTGAAGTTGATAAAAACGTACTTGCGGTCTACAATGTCTCAAACAAGACTAACCAGTTTGGCCTCACTGTCCATTGAAAATGAAGTTGCAGAAAACCTGGACTTTGCTAATCTGATCAGGGACTTTGCCGACAGAAAAGCGAGAAAAGTAAAATTTTAGTCGTTTATAATTGTTTTTCATTAGGCGTAATATGTTTTGTGTTCAGATGACTGACAGAAAATATAGGTTTATGGCTTACAGTTAAATTAAATTCAATAAAAATATAGTACACAATTCAAAATTAGGGTTTTTTCGTTACACATATTACCTCCTATATATAAAAATCAATTGTTGTGTGTTAGTCTCACCAAAACAAAGAAATGGCTTGACCAATATGAATAATTTTTGTTTTGTTTTGTTCGCTTTAGTACAGGGGTGCTTCAGAAAAGAAATATTTGGGATATACGAGCCTGTTTCAACCACATTTTACGCATCTTTTCTTTGTTTGGAACACGCAAAAACAATTTTCTGGAGTTGTTGTAGATGTACAGTGCAGTACTACGCAATATTTTTAGACAATTTCCCAAAACGTGAATGCCCAAACAAATTATCACTGCTATACTGACTGTTACGGCAGCGACAGCAGCATGCTGGACTGACGTCACAGGCTACACAAGACTCACATGGAGCGTCTTAGCGGGCTTTCAGATTATTTGGATTTCATTTCCATTTAAAAAAATAAAATACTCAAATTTACGATGGAAAAAACCATGTTATGATCATAAGATGACGCCATTAACCACTTAAGACGATTTCTAGAAAACAGTCAAATACCGTGTTGCAAAGCACTGCCAGGTTCGCCATTTATACAATAAAGGACGCCAACTGGACGATTCGCCCGGGGCACCTGGATGGCTAAGGCCGGCCCTGCGCACAGGGAAGTTTAAGCTCGCTGCATACCTCAATTGAACGGGATGAGGTCCTGCTAGCTGCCACAATGGGAGATACCTTCTATATCCACCTCACATTGGGTTCTTGAATATGGAACACATGCAGACGTATTTAGGCTGCACATATTTACGATACCTTCTAAATCCACCTCACATTGGGTTCTTAAATATGGAACACACGCAGACGTATTTAGGCTGAGCATATTTACGACAACGAAATTCCTCAGTGGGATGGAAAACATTCCTCTCGCAGTTGAATTAATGCTTAAAGTCTATATTATGATACAACTCGCCGACTCCAACGATTTTCGCAACCACTTGTGGTAGCTTGAAATAGAAACGGGCAAACTGGTACACTGAACAGTTTCGAAATGAATGAAACAGTACAATTTATGTTTCGATACGCTGTTTCGAAACAGTTTGTGTTTTGTAATCTAATAGACCTAAACATTTTATCATCTTGAATGTCTACTGTATAAATATGTGCATATAAACACAAAGAAGGTGCTAGAGTGTTAATCTTTTGCAAAAAGTATGAAACTATCACTTGGGCGTCTCGGCAGTTTCGTGTTTCCTGCAGCAAATGCGCTGCTTTCGTGTCGTGTGACTTTCATACTTTTCAATTGGCTGAGGACAGCCGTAGCTGAAGACAGAAGAACCACCACGAACGGAACTGGAGGTAGGAGCAAACTGCAGAAACAACAGATATGCTACTGGGATTCCCACATTCCGTTAGTATGGGTAATATACCCATCCTGCTAATTTCCATGTACATAAAGGGAGTCATTGTGGATAATAGGCACAGTGATTATAGACTCACAAAAAACGCCAAATAATTCGAATAAATGACAAAATATAACAGAAAAAATTTTTGTCTTTCAAGGTGTGTCGAACCGTTACTATAAAGTCACCATGCTTCCCAGCCCTTCCCGTCCACAATTACAATATCAGTGATATGTCAAACAGATTGCTTGCAATCATACTTAGATCAAATTTATGTATATGTCTAATAGCTGTCACTCTACGCCTTTTTTTATTCAAAATGTTGTAGGCTTACTTGCGTTTCTTAATACGATTACTGTACATGAAAAGAGAAGCGTATGTTATAAAAAAAGTGTAATTTAATCGAATGATTTTCACATATTTATTATTTTAAATGTGAATAGTATGCGTTGTTTTATTGTTCGGTTAGCGTTTATAAAGCAGCTGTTGCGCCATTTCGTAATAGGACAGTCAGCTAGAAACGAAGCTTTATTTTCGGATATCTTAAGCCTCATGCTATTGCTTGTCAAAAAGATTTCGACACTTTTGAAAGTGTTTCATGAAGTGTTATGTTGTGTTTCAGTAACTGTACCGAGCCCGAATCTCGTACGATGGAATGAAACATCACTGTTTCGATACAATTAGTCCGTTCCAAGCGCAGGTGGACTGAAACAGCGTTATTTTGAAACAACGATACAGTTTCTGTGTCTGGCTCGAGATCGAATCTGGTGCGGTTATCCTTGACAGGAGCGGAATGAAACACCACTGTTTCGAAACAGTGAACCACAGCCGTTCCGAAACACTGAAACAGTTCCACGTATCGATACACTGTATCGAAACATAGAAACAGTGGCCAAATCTAGTCCTGAACAGTTTGGATTTACATCACACCCCTCTGCTGAACTTCAGGTCCTACGGATCACTGAACACATCAGCAAAGGCTTCAACACTGCCGAGTCGACAGCTGCCGCTTTTCTGGACTTGCAAAACGCCTGTGACAAGATCTGGCAAATCAACCTCGTACACAAGATGCTGACACAGACCCCTATACCTGATATTTACGTCAAGATCGTGGATGACTTCCTCCGTGGTAGGACTTTCCTAGTGGCTCAACGGGGAATGCGTTCTGGCATTCGTCAATTGTCGGCAGGCACTCCGCAAGGATCGGTGCTATCTCCCATCCTTTTTAATATCTACGCAAATGATACGCCGGTCATCCCCGAGTGCCACCTTGCACAGTACGCTGACGACACAGCGCTATACACCACTGGCCGCATCACTGACGCCGTCGTCGCCCCCCTCCAGCGACAGGTGGACGCCACCATCACCTGGTGCCGGACAAACAAAATAGCTCTCAATGCCGCCAGAACTACGGCAGTCTACTTCACGAAACGGCGCCCAGTCCTCCGCCGCAATATTTCGATTGCAGGTGTGCAGGTGCCCTGGTCCCTGACAACCACCTATCTCGGGGTCCAGATGGACCACAAGTTGCTCTTCCACGTCATGCGGAGTATGTCGCCAACAAGGGGCAAAAGCTAACCAGGGCTTTGTACCCACTCTTCCGCAGTAGGGAACATAACTTGCATACCAAGCTCCGCATTTACCGAACAGTTGTCCTGCCTGCCCTCACGTATGAATCTTCCGCATGGGCCACGATTAGTGTCACCAGGATGCGGACGTTGCAGCGCCCCGCCACTCACGAGAATTGTCACTCTCCACGAGGAAGCGGATATCGTCCCCCTAAAGACGACCATACGCAACAACGCGCGGCGGCTCTTTGAGAAAGTGGATGCCTTGCGGGACACTGTCCATGGGTTACGCCACGTTGGGACCACACTTCCACGCCGCTGCCTTCGACATCCGGTTCCCCTAACCATCCTAGAGGAGTCGGATTCCGATCATGGCTACCGATAGGCCTAGCACGCCCACCACGGACGCATCCTTTGGCGGGACTAACCCCCATTCTACGTCCAATACTTTCCTACCATACCTGCCCACGTTAGGCTAAATTTTTCTGCCTGACTCATGTAGTATTGTCACCGTCAGAGGGTGGTACGGGACTAAAAGCCCCACCGCCACACCTCCAAAGTGAATTGCAGTGACGCAGTCACTGCCCTGTGGATAAATTTACTGCCTCACCAACACTGTTAGACCGCAATAGTCGCCGGCCGATGTGGCCGTGCGCTCTAGGCGCTATAGTCTGGAACCGCGTGACCGCTCCGGTCGCAGGTTCGAATCCTGCCTCGGGCATGGATGTATGTGACGTCCTTAGGTTAGTTAGGTTTAAGTAGTTCTAAGTTCTAGGGGACTAATGACCACAGATGTTAAGTCCCATAGCGCTCAGAGCCATTTGAACCATTTGAACCGCAATAGTCCGGTGATGCTGTATTGTAACATATCACAAAAAAGGCTCTATTGTAACATATCAGAATAAATAATAAAAAAGGCTCTATGACAAAGTGGATACCTTGCGGGACAGTGTCCATGGGTTACGCCACATTGGGACCACACTTCCACGCCGCTGGCATCGACATCTGGTTCCCCCCAACCATCCTAGAGGAATTGGATTCCGACCAAGGCTAACGATAGGCCTGGCACGCCCTTCACGGAGGCATCCCTCGGCGGGACTAGCCCCCATTCTACGTCCAATACTCTCCCACCCTACCTGCTCACGTTAGGCTAAATTTTTCCGCCTGACTGATTTAGTACTGTCACTGTCAGAGGGTGGTACGGGACTAAAGGTCCCACCACCACGGCCGGCCGGTGTGGCCTTACGATTCTAGGCGCTTCGGTCGGGAACTGCGTGACCGCTACGGCCGCAGGTTCGTATCCTGCCACGGGCATGGATGTGTGTGATGTCCTTAGGTTAGTTAGGTTTAAGTAGTTCTGAGTTCTAGGGGGACTGACGACCACAAATGTTAAGTCCCATAGTGCTCAGGGCCATTTGAACCACCCATCCCACCGCCACACCCCCAAAGTGTATTGCAGTAACGGAGTGCCACTGCCCTGTGGATAGATTTACTGCCTCACCAACACAGTTAGACCGCAAAAGACCGGTGATGCTGTATTGTAACATATCACAAAAAAAAAGTCAACGTCCAATACTTTCCCACTCTACCAACCAACGTCAGGCTAAATTTTTCTGTCTGCCTGATGTAGTACTGTTACTGTCGGAGTGTGGTACGAGACTCCAAGTCCCACCGCCACACCTCCAAAGTGTATTGTAGTGACGCAGTGTCACTGCCTTGTGGATTAATTTACTGCCCCACCAACAGAGTTAGACCGCAAAATATCGGTGATGCTGTATTGTAACATATCACAAAAAAAAAAAAAAAAAAAAAAAAAGCAATTGAAAGGAAACGATAAGACAAGATAACAGCGTACTGAGAAATATGCCGGCCGAAGTGGCCGTGCGGTTAAAGGCGCTGCAGTCTGGAACCGCAAGACCGCTACGGTCGCAGGTTCGAATCCTGCCTCGGGCATGGATGTTTGTGATGTCCTTAGGTTAGTTAGGTTTAACTAGTTCTAAGTTCTAGGGGACTAATGACCTCAGCAGTTGAGTCCCATAGTGCTCAGAGCCATTTGAACCATTTTTGAGAAATATTTAGACAGAACTGTCAGAAATCCTATACTCTCGGAGAAAATGTTACACTAGACGAGAAACTGTAAGGATTCCGTGGAAGATGCTGTTTTCACCAATATACGAGGGTAATCCTAAAAGTAAGGTCTCCTATTTTTTATAAGTACGTAGACCTGTTTATTTGTACAATGGTTTACATCAGTTTACAGCTTGAACATTTAGCTATTTTCCGATATAATCACCGTTTCTGTCGATGCATGTTTGCAGACGCTGTGGCAGTTTTTGAATGTCTATGTCATACCAGCTCGCCGCCATGCTGTTCAGAAAGTTATGAACCTCTTCTTTCACCTCGTCGTCGGAGCTGAATCGCTTTCCGGCCAAACGTTCTTTTATCCTAGGGAACAGGTGATAGTCACTGGGCGCCGAGTCAGGACTATAGGTTGGGTGGGTGATTATGTTCCACTGAAACTGTTGCAGGAGAGCAACGGTTTGCCGAGCGATGTGTGGGTGAGCGTTGTCATGGAGAATGTGTATGCCCTTGCTCAACATTCCTCTTCTCCGGTTCTGAATTGCCCGTTTGAGTTTTTTCAGTCTCACAGTACCTGTCAGCTGTAATGCCACTTCCTCGGACGAGAAATAAAAATCAAAAATTAGCTCCCAATACCCCAAAGATTTCCCCCAACTCCCAAATTCCCAGAAAAGTGAATAAGCGAACGAAGTTCCATTTATCACTATTATTAGGACAATAACAAGTAATTAAATCAGGAATCTAAGACTTGACAACTTAGCAATCTACGAAAGAAAGATTAAATTTAAGTAAAATTAAAATCAAAAATCATAATAAATCGCAAAATTAGCATAAATTAACATTCGCAAAGTAGAACCAACGATTCCAAAGAATACTCGGTGTGTGTACTTTTTGGGAATCGTGAGTAATGACTAAGTATAATTCAATACATTGTCACTACGTTACGAGAGTTAGCCGAAGGAGGTCATATATTTGAATGCTCATACATGTAGGCGCGCTTGGATTGTTTTTGAGATTGAATAAGTGCGATCTATTATGACGCAGTAATACGATCTTCTGACTTCAAATATCACGGCATTGGAATTCGAACGGAGTACTTTTACCTACTAGAATAAAGTGAACTTTTAACTAGATAATTGAACTAAACATTACTTAGACAGTGATTTAGGCAACGAACATTGATAGACAATTTTCATTCATAATAGCCAGTGGTTTAGGGAACTTCAGTGACAGGTCCGAAGCGTATAACTTAAATTCCCCTAACACCTGGGAAAATTTTCTTCTCAAGGCCCGGTTAGGAAGTGAGAGATATTGTGCAATAAAACACCCTCTCGTGCCAAGTCGTGCATTTGTGATTTAAAATTCTATCAAATTATTGACATGGAACTACCGAGTAATAGTTACGAGCAGCGATAATATTTGACTGTAGCGCTCGGCGCTTGTGTAGAATCTTTGACTCAAATAACAAGCTCACTGTTACGATTTCTTAGATGAAATTACGACCAGCGTGTAGGGAATTTGTTGTGGATGTGACTGTATTGGTTTTATCATTAATATTTCATCATTAATCAGTTAAACATCGATTACGTACGATTAATTACGATTCTTGATGAAGTAAATATCTCACGCACGTCGACATTTCGGTTCAGCATTGTTATTTTGTGTAACGTCGTCTTCGTAACTTGATAACGATCTTAACACTCTACCGACTGTCGCCGAGTTTTAGCTGAGGCCAAGTACAAATCAAACTAAATCATCAAGAAGAGGAGGCGTTATACAGCGTTAACTGTGGTCCCAGCGATTTAGTTCCGAGACGAGGTGAAGGAAGAAGTTCATAACTTTCTGAACTGCATCGCGGCGAGCTGGTATGACATGGGCATACAAAAACTGCCACAGCGTCTACAAACATGCATCGACAGAAATGGTGATCATATCGAAAAATAGCTAAATGTTCAAGCTGTAAACTGATGTAAACCATTGTAGAAATAAACAGGTCTATGTACTTATAAAAAAATAGGAGAGCCTGCTTTTGGGATTACCCTCGTATATCCCTAGCAAACCAAGCAAATATGTGATTAAGATACAGCATATACTTTGTGGATTCCCAAGTATTTTACTTGTATAATTTGTAAATATACGCTGGGTTGCAACAAGAAGGATTATATCACGTAAGCAATAAACCCTCTGATGTTCAGCGACTACGTGAACATTTTTATCAGTCACGTCGAAATGTGACTAGTATTGGCTTAATAGAAGAGTTACGAAGGAAGAACATTTCTTTTGTTGGAACTATGAAGAAAAGTAAACAGGAGATTCCTCCGGAGTGTGCTACCAGTAAATGAAGGGCCGCCAACGTTTCACTTTTTGGCTTCAAGAAAGGATGTACTCTAGTTTCCTACGTTCCTAGAAAGGCGAAGTGTGTGATCCTATCATCAAGTTCGCATGACGATAAATCAATACATGCTGACACTGTAGATAAACTCAAACCATCGGTTGTACCATTTTATAATATTACCAAAGGTGGAGTCGACACTACGGGTAAGTTGACCTCTTCGTACAACGTTGCAAGAAATGTGCGCCTTCGGCACATGGTTATATTTTTTGCTGTGATCAATTTGAGTGTAATCAATACACAAGTAATCTATTGCGGCAACAATGAGAATTGTATCAGAAGAAAAGGATTCTTGTAACAGCTATCTCATACATTAGTTCTGCCTCACTTGGTTCTAAGAAGTTTGGACACCGCAAGAGTTCACAGGGATCTTCAACTGAGCCTACAACATTATAGGCCAATGCATGAAGATGAAGCATAAGACGAAAGCAGAAAAAACAACAGCAAGCAAGAGAAAAAGGAGTAATACCTGCACAGTAAAGAAAAGACTGTCAAAATATTGTTGCAAAATGTGTCAAAAGCCAATCTGTTTGATGCACATTGAACCTTTTTGTTCTGACTGTGGTAAAATTCCTCATACACTATGTGATCAAAGGTATTCGGGCACCCCTAAAAACATTCGTTTTTCATATTAAGTGCATTTTGCTGCCACCTACTGCCAGGTGCTCCATATCAGCGACCTCATTAGTCACTAGACATCGTAAGAGAGCAGAATGGGGCGCTCCGTGGAATTGTACGCCATATTTCCACACTTCTAAACATCCCTAGGACCATTGTTTCCGGAGTGACAGCGAAGTGAAACGAGAAGGGACACGTACAGCACAAAAGCGTACAGACCGGCCTCGTCTGTTGAGTGACAGAGACTGTTGACAGCTGAAGAGGGTCGTAATGAGTAATCCAGACCATCACACAGGAATTCCAAACTGCGTCAGGATCCACTGGCAAGCACTATGACAGTAAGGCAGGAGGTGGAAAAAAAAACTTGGATTTCATGGTCGTGCGGCTGCTGATGAGCCACACATCACGCCGGTAAATACTAAATGACGCCTCGCTTGGTGTAAGGAGCGTAAACATTGGACGATTGAACAGTGGAAAAACGTTGTGTGGAGTGACGAATCACGGTACACAACGTGGCGATCCGATGGCAGGGTGTGGGTGTGGCGAATGCCCGGTGAACGCCATCTGCCAGCGCGTGCAGTGCCAACAGTAAAATTCGGAGGCGGTGGTGTTATGGTGTTTTTCATGGAGGGGGCTTGCACCCCATGTTGTCTTACGTGGCACTGTCACAGCATAGGCCTACATTGATGTTTTAAGCACCTTCTTGCTTCCCACTGTTGAGCAATTCGGGGATGGCATCTTTCAACACGATCGAGCACCCGTTCATAATGCACAGCCTGTGGCGGAGTGGTTACACGACAATAACATCCCTGTAATGGACAGAGTCCTGACCTGCATCCTATAGAACACCTTTGGGATGTTTTGGAACGCCGACTTCGTGCCAGGCCTCACCGACAGACTTCGATGCCTCTCCTCAGTGCAGCACTCCGTGAAGAATGGGCTGCCATTCCCCAAGACACCTTCCAGCATCCAATTGAAAAGTATGCCTGCGAGAGTGGAAGCTGTCATCAAGGCTAAGCGTGGGCCAACACCACACTGAATTCCAGCATTACGGATGGAGGGCGCCACGCCACGATGTTGTAAGTCGTTTTCAGCCAGGTGTCAGGATACTTTTGTTCACAGACTTCGATACCTCTCCTCAGTGCAGCACTCCGTGAAGAATGGGCTGCCATTCCCCAAGACACCTTCCAGCATCCAATTGAAAAGTATGCCTGCGAGAGTGGAAGCTGTCATCAAGGCTAAGCGTGGGCCAACACCATACTGAATTCCAGCATTACGGATGGAGGGCGCCACGCCACGATGTTGTAAGTCGTTTTCAGCCAGGTGTCAGGATACTTTTGTTCACATAGTGAATGTTGCTGCAGTCCAAAAGTGACTATGACACAACTAAATAAGTAATGTTATCATTTTTATTGTGCTATGAAGTTATCTTCATCTTTATGTGAAGATATTCATCATTTATAGTGAGTTGAATTAGTGAAATGTAATAAGGCAGCAAGTGAAAAAACACTGACGAAAAGAAATCTGAATGAACAACAGTTGTATTGCTTTTGTGCTCTCATACGTCTTCTTTGCCTTTCTTCAGCGAGATTCTTTTAGTCATTTGTGTACAGTTAATCAATTCTAACACCGACGTGAACAATTTCAGAACTTAACTTCGTCACATACGTATTTTCTAGAAGAGGATGCCTCGCTAATAAAGGCTGCATAATTATTTCAACTGCAAGTGAAATATTTATGGCCGCACGGGATTAGCCGAGCGGTGTAAGGCGCTGCAGTCATGGACTGTGCGGCTGGTCCTGGCGGAGGTTCGAGTCCTCCCTCGGGCATGGGTTTGTGTGTTTGTCCTTAGGATAATTTAGGTTAAGTAGTGTGTAAGCTTAGGGACTGATGACCTTAGCAGTGAAGTCCCATAAGATTTCACACACATTTGAACATTTGAAATATTTGCGTTTCCTCTGACACTGAACGTTTTAATTTTCGCTGACATAAATATACTCAGCCTCTCATACCAGATAATAATAAAAATTATTTCTTAAGTAAATCAGTTACCCAGTTGCTAGTGTGTAATAACGTACACTGCATCTTCCCTGGCACCATCAACACACAAAATTTTAATTACGCTGTTTAATGTTCTTATAGTTTCATTAATTGAAACAACAGCATCCACAGAGAAAAGTCATAAAACAACCGTTGCACATTGTGGGCGTATTTTATCATTTGTTGGTGCATGGAAGTGCGTAATAAAAGTTCACTATCTTGTAAGCCCAACATAATTTCAGTTTCATCAAAAGGATGCATGACGTCTAAGTCTCCAATCATGTAGACCTAATTGTGGACATATTCTTTCTACAAAAAGATTACGTAAGTTCCACTTTTTACATTTTGTATTCGCGTTTAATATAAAAGTGGTACTTTACCGGAAAGAAATAGTGCAATCTAAAATTCCGGAAATGTGAGACCATGTTGATTCTGTGTATTATGCTTTTTCAGGGTGCTGAGCGGACTTGAACAACATGTTCCGCACTGCCAATTTCTTCTGGTGTAACTAAACGTCAACGTTCACACTGCATAAGGAATTTTTCTGTACATTACAACGCGCATTTCTAGTCATTTTTAGCGAAATTCCCGTCTCATTCAATTCATCTATCGATCATGATAGCTCCACAATAACTGACTGAATGGGTAGTCGTTCCACTTCATGTCATTCCAGACGCATTTTCCTGTATCAATCATTTCGAAGTAAAGTCTGTCTGAAGTCAAATAACGAGATCCAAACAGCGACACTCAAAAATTTCTAGGAGTACAGGTTCATTTAGAACGCACAGTACGCGTTGCTCTTACGGAAACGATATAGACGAATGTGGAAGTAACTAAGAGAATATATGAAGCGATTGTTGTGTGTACAATATACAGGGTGTTACAAAAAGGTACGGCCAAACTTTCAGGAAACATTCCTCACACACAAATAAAGAAAAGATGTTATGTGAACATGTGTCCGGAAACGCTTAATTTCCATGTTAGAGCTCATTTTAGTTTCGTCCACCTACGCTCAATGGAGCACGTTATCATGATTTCATACGGGATACTCTACCTGTGCTGCTACAACATGTGCCTTTACAAGTACGACACATGTGGTTCATGCACGATGGAGCTCCTGCACATTTCAGTCGAAGTGTTCGTACGCTTCTCAACAACAGATTCGGTGACCGGTGGATTGGTAGAGGCGGACCAATTTCCATGGCCTCCACGCTCTCCTGACCTCAACCCTCTTGACTTTCATTTATGGGGGCATTTGAAAGCTCTTTTGTCTACGCAACCCCGGTACCAAATGTAGAGGCTCTTCGTGCTCGTATTGTGGACGGCTGTGATACAATACGCCATTCTCCAGGGCTGCATCAGCGCATCAGGGATTCCATGGGACGGAGGGTGGATGCATGTATCCTCGCTAACGGAGGACATTTTGAACATTTCCTGTAACAAAGTGTTTGAAGTCACGCTGGTACGTTCTGTTGCTGTGTGTTTCCATTCCATGATTAATGTGATTTGAAGAGAAGTAATAAAATGAGCTCTAACATGGAAAGTAAGCGTTTCCGAACACATGTCCACATAACATATTTCCTTTCCTGGTGTGTGAGGGATGTTTCCTGAAAGTTTGCCCGTACCTTTTTGTAACATCCTGTATACAACAGATCTCGTGGGTAACGTCAGAAGGTTACTAGGGCTTTCGAGGATGGTACTACCGTGTGTGGGAAGATTGCAAAGCCGGAAGAGAGTGTAGAAATATAGGACGACCAGAAAAGTCAGGTGACTGGTGCAGGAACTGTCAGTTTACGCTGTACGTCAGTTAATGTAACGCACTGCGCTCAAAGAGGCGAAGAGAAACTTTACTGTTGGCATAAATCGCTGGAAATAGTACGACCCGTGAATTACATAGAAGTAACCGTCTGTTATATCTAAAGTGGAATGGCCACCTAAAATCATTTACAGGAAATGCTGATGTCACGCTGGAATTCCCTGAGAATCTTAAATAAAATGAAATTCATCCACGAAACAAATAACTTTGAAAACACTCGTTTAGCCGACTGTCTAGTATTATGCATCAACGTTGGAGCCTTACCAGGATGTCTTAGCAGTAGCGTAAAGAAGATGCAACTAAAATCGGCGCGTTTCATCACGGGATCGTCTGGTACCATGGCGTTATGGAGATCTTCAACGATCTCCAGTTGCACACGCTACAAATGGAGCGTTCTGGATTACGGAGAAGTTTACTGTCAACATTGAGAGAGCGTACATTTAAAGAAGACTCGGACTGTCGGTTAGATCCTCCTATATACATCTACGGAAATGATAACGATGAGAAAATGTAGAGAAATGTGAGTTCGAGCGGAGGCTTAACGCAGTTCGTTCTAGAGACGTGCCAGCCACGAAGAGGATAGGGGAGATGGGGGCGACAGTAATACCATATGTACCCACAGCCACACATCTTACTGTCGCTCACTCTGGGACTTCTCGGCACAAGAAAATGGGAGCATGTATTCGATACTTTTGTTTCGATACGGAGCACTTTAATAATCGACTCATTCTTTCGATACTTACTCCGTCTCGAGAGAAACGTATCAACATTCCACGTTCATCGCCTGTTAATTCTCGCCGTTCAGCCATAATCACATAGGAAACCTTTTGAAATGAATCACCTGTGGACAAATGCCCTTTTATACCTTGGGTATATGATACTGCTGGCATATGTATATGTGCATATTACTATCCCATGACTATTGTTACCTCAGCGTATTTCACTACTAAAAGAAAAGTAGCATTTAGTTTTATTATGAGTTAAACTGTGATAATAATATTACTCGATTATATCGCCAAAAACATATCGATGTCACGAATATATTGCCTGCACAGTTATGGATTAAAATATCGCATATAGTACTCCGATGTATAGATATATTGATATGTGACGTCCAATAGCCTAGCCCTGGGAGTGATAGATAATTGTGGCACTTTGGCGAATACGGAGGCTATGCCATAATTGTTTACAACATACTGCAGAGATGTACAGGAAATTGGAGAGATTTTAGTGTGTTGCATTGTCGTTGGCTGATCCTTTTTTATTCTTGCGGTCAGCTAGTCCTGCCCATCTGCTACGTTGTTTAACACCTTCTACTGCTTTTTTACTTTTAGTTAATGTTTTCACTTTTGGCTTGCTTCTTTCGTTTTCTCCTTCAGTGAGGTTACACGTTTCGTTTAACGCATTTGGTTCCTTCCCTGGGTTTCAGGCGATATGATTCTTTGTGGGTATTGTTTTAATTCGTGAGCTATGTGACTATGGTAAAAGGGACTGACAACCGCATAGTTTCGTCCCTTTAATCCACAACCCAACAAACCAATCACTAGAGCAAGAATGGGAAGGCAGTCATTCTTTTCCAACTCCATGGTAAATTGAACATTCGCGTCCGTTGAATTAAGAAAACCGTTAAAATTCACAAGTCCATGAGGTCATACAACGAAAATACCATCCAAATATATGAAAAAGTTTGCAGTTCCAATGCTGCTGACTCCAATGCACTTTCCTTGCTATTTTCTATAAAGTGATTAGCAATAACAGGAGACTCCATTTGTATTTTCACAGAACAGGTCACTGAATGAAAAGGAAAGTGACATTTTCCAATTAGAGTCTCATAATGATATTTGATATTTCGCGAACAATTTGATGTATGAAACTTCCTGGCAGATTATGTCGGACCGAGACTCGAACTCATGACCTTTGCCTTTCGCGGGAAAATGCTCTACCATCTGAGCTACCCAAGCACAACTCACGCCCTGGCTCCACAGCCCCGGATGGTAGAGCACTTGACCGCGAAAGGCAAATGTCCCGAATTCGAGTCTCGGTCCAGCACACAGTTTTAATCTGCAAGGAAGTTTCATATCATCGCACATTCCGCTGCAGAGTGAACATCTCATTCCGGAATTTGATGTATTATTCGACAAATAATTCCAATTGTACGTGTACCTTTTGTCATTTTAACGTTAATAGTGCAAACTTAATAAAATCCAGTTCTTGTACGTTAACGTACTTGAGTATCTCTATATCTGGAAATATTCAATCTAGAAGGCTGTGGTTTTCAACTATTTGTTTTTTGATTTCATGTACGTGTTCTGTGTAAACAGAAAAGGCGGTATTCCACATGCATGTAGAGATTTGCAAGTGTTGCATTGTAAAGATAAACTCTAAATATAACAGAAGACTTGGAGATATATACCTTGAAGAACTCGAGCTTTATTGTGTAATGACAATAACATGTGATCCATATAACTTACAAGAGATGAAAGGTCCAGTGTGGTATACAATCTTCAACACATCATTCGCTGACGATACCCCTATACATGTTCTTTGTCCACTGGGAGCTGATTCAGCACTGCGAAGCTCAGGCAGCAGTTACAGAGGAACAATTCATGCACAGAAAGAGCATAGCGTCTTCACTGATGGAAGCTATTAATCTATTGTATATGGAGTTAGCTCCATATCAAAACGTCTCCAAAGTCGAACACAAAACCCAGTTGAGTCTTTCAATAACTTCATTTGGACCCGCATACTAAAAAGATTATTTCTATGAACGAAAACTCTATATCGGGGCGTTTGTGATGCTATGATAACGTTTAATGTGGTAACAAGCTAAGAATTAGGTCAGTAGAGTAACCCTTGATAGTACTTCAGTATCCGATACAATTCAAACCTTCCAATGAATGAATCAATTTAGAATCATGAAAGCTGAGTGAGCAGAAGGAGAAATGATTAAAGAAGTGAGGAATTGATGGTCAAAAACAGGATACAGGGAATGATGACTAAAGGCCTGGTTGTTCCTAGAGCTGGCACACCTCCATAGGTGACTTGTTATCATCCGAAACTTTGAAGTAGATTTCCCGAAAACGATCTTTTTAAAAATATCTCAGTCATTATCTCTGTACTTCATTTTGCATTTTGTTATCCCTCTGTACTACGTGAACCACTAAAGCACATCTACCTCCAACGGTTTTTTCCTTAGAGAGGTAAAAGTGGAGTTTTCAATGAGACGATTGAGCATAATTGACAAAAATCGTAACTAGTTACTTGTTTATCTTTATGTTCTGAATCTGCTTCAGTAATTGTAGTACTTCTCAAAAATTTCAGGTCTCTATCAAAGTTCTGAGATAATGGATCATTAATATTTGCAATTTTTATACTGTGGGTACAGACTGTCCTTCCTCCTGTTACTGTAACATTTAACTGTGACGAATCAGACGGAGGACCGCAGGAGAAGAGAGACCACATCAAAAGATACTAAAATATTACACTCATTCAAACGCAGTGCTTCTAATTGACACAATGTTGTGTACATAGTTCCGCGTAGTCAGCGCGTACACAACTTTCCCACTAGAGCGCGCCCCGCTAAGCACAACAGTGCAGGTGCAGCGCTCGTCCATCTCCGCTCTACGAGATGGCGCTGCCTTAGAGACGGACCAAATTCTGCTTCCGCCAATCTGCGTATTAATATGTAACACAGCCAATGAGATTGCTGCTAACGTAGAACCTTTTCTCCTCGCGGATCACACTCGCTCAGTGATACCTGAACACGCAAGTTATTATAATGAGTGTACAGACCTCCGATTAGTCAGTCTGCATTTGTCTGCACCAGTCTGTACCAGTCGGCATTAGTCTGTACCAGTCTATAGTCAAGTTTCAGTCTGGGCCTAACAAGATTATCATATTCCTGTACATAGCCATGAAGATAAATGTATAGACACTTTGTTAAGTATCAGAGATATGTGAGAATAAGATTAACATACCAAGACCAAAGGAACTTCAGATTGTCAATTGTAAATAGCATTCAGAATTGAGTTATGTAAGGTTTGTGCTTGTTACTATTTTAATAAATGTGTGTGAAAATTAATCAAGTTCTGTTTAAAGTTGGTCACCGTCAATCTGCTACTCTAAGTGTGCAAGTGGCATTCCTATCATCTGACCAAAGGCAGAAGATAAACACGCCATGATAAGACCACGAGACATATTGCTGACACTCGCCTACTTCGTTAGAGCGACAAGTCAGTACGCACACCACACACAACAAATCTTCCGAGCTCTAGATCTGATGTGATACCTGGTCCGGATCAGACAAGAAACACTTTTATATTAAGTTCACTGGTAGGTTAGTATGTACAGCACATTAAGAGCTTCGAGGATTTCTCACATCGGTTAGAGCGATTGTGCTTGATTGATTCTGATATTTTATTAAGTACAGGCGTGGTCCCTCTCTTCTCTCGAGTTCCTTTGCCTCCCTTTGCAGTTGGGGCATCTCATACATTGGTCAGACCACCATGATCATGGGAGTCACAGCATCCGTATTCTGATACTGCAGAACGTTGCCTTAGTACCGGTCATCTTACGGATTGTAACAAGACAGAGATTCTTGCTTGCACTTCTAACGTATTACGAGTTGTCATCTTGTATTGAAAGCGTATTGGAGCTGGCAGGAGAGCATATTTTCGTTCTCACGCTCCACAACTGATGCGATGCTGGCTACTGGCCTGAGCCAACCGTGTACTTTACTAATGCTGTGTGCAATACTAGGGGCGTTTGAAAAGTTCGTGCAGAGTCCGAGAGATGGCACCACCGGCGCGTATCGAGGTCATGTTTAGTTAGTAGCATCGTTGCAAAGAACGCACACCAAGTTTCAGCCATATTGGTCGATTTCTTTGTGTTTGGCATTCGTGTGAATCAAGGAAGTCGAGTGATTGTCAAAAAAAAGACGAAAAAGAATTTCGTGCATTGATTAAACATTACTTTATGAAAAGCAAAACCCCTCAGGAGACTAAAGAGAAGCTTGATAAAAATTACGGTGACTCTGCTCCTTAGATTAGAGCAGTTTATCAGTGGTTTCAAAATTTTCGGAGTGGCCACATGGGCTCAAGTGATGCTAAACGTTCTCGACGCCCTGTGGACGTTACGACTCTAGAAACCATTGATAAAATCCACGATATGGTGATGGATGACAGAAGAGTTAAGATGCTGTGAGGTTGCTATTGCTATGGACATCTCGAATGAACGGGTACATAATATTTTGCATAAAAATTTGGACGTGAGAAAGCTATCCGCAAGATGGGTTCCGTGATTGCTCATGCTTGACCAAAAACGGAATCGAGTGAAATGTTGCAAGGATGGTTTGCAGCTGTTCAGGAAGAATCCGCAGGACTTTAAGCGTCGTTTCGTCACTGTGGATGAAACATGACTAAATTACTATACTCCTGAGACCAAACAACAATCTAAACAATGTGTTACCAAGGGAGAATCTGCACCAAAAAAGGCGAAGACCAGTCTTTCGGCCGGAAAGGTTATGGCGACTGTCTTTTGGGATTCGCAAGGGATAATCATCATCGACTATCTGGAAAAGGGCAAGACTATTACAGGTGCATATTATTCATTGTTACTGGACCGTTTGAAAACCGAGCTGCAAGAAAACCGCGATTGGACTTGAAACACGTATGTAACATAGCAGCGATGGCGAGGCATTGTAGCATCTGTGACCAGAGAGTATGCGCTTGACCGCGCGAGTGTTGCGAGCGGTTCTCAGTCTGTCGGTCAGTCGTTGCGAGTCTGTAGCTCTGTCTAGTTGGGTACAGTACTCTGTCAGTAGTCGTCGCGTGCTGTACGCTAGTAGTCGTCATGCAGAGCAGTCGGTCAGTGGTAGCAGCCCAGTGGGGTTGCGTGATGTGGTCTGGCGACAACACTGGTCAAGATGCTGAATGAGGTATACTGTTAATTAAGATAATCATCGGATAATGTAAAGTTTAACTATTGTAACTAATTTTCAACAAGTGCCCCCAATAATAACTTTGATTTCAAAAGCAATTTTACATAAAATTTTCATTTGATTGAAGTAACTATTTCGTTCCACTTCCCTTAAACAAAAGTTTCAGTTTTCAATTAGATTACAAAAAAAAAAGGGAATATTATTATTTGCAATGCAGTTCCTCCAAGCGGTGCGCAACAACAAGAGCAGAAATTTAACTAGGTGTTGCAATGAGGTAAGAATTTAATTTTGATTTTTTTGCACAGGGCCAAAGACCGATATTTCGGTTTAATTGAATCATTATTATCACTGAGATTTTCTTATCACTGAATGGACCTTAATTTTTTATGAAGAACTTATACTTGAGTCAGATTGCGATTCTCACTTTTATTGTCATTAAATTTAATTGTAGGGAGGTTACGTTTGGCTCCTATTCATTTATTATTTCTGTCTTTAAAATTTCAGTGGAGAGGTTACACTTAGCGCAATGTCCATTAGCATTCATAAATAATATTGTCATACATTATAAATTACGGTGGGGAGGTTACACTTGGCGACACCAAGTCCAGGATCGTATTTCGTTGAGAGTCTTTTGAACAACAGTCAAATATCTGCTCTTATTTGCTTAGATATAATTAGGATTTGGCGCAACGCTTTTATTAATCTTGTGACTTTCTTTCTACAGGTCAACGGCAATTCGTTGCTCTATTGTATTTGTGTGTTGTTTTTGCATTTGTGCTTATTGTTTTGTGAATATTTGTGACTGTTGTAAAAATGCCGCGAAAGACTATGAATAGTGTATCGCGAGGTATTGTGAATGAATTTACCGACTTAAACAACGTGACTGATAATAATTTTGACACGCAGAGTAATGATGACAATCCTGCGTCCACTAACAATCAGTGCATTCCAACCACTAATGATGACTTTCACCTTTTTGATGAACAAACGAACTCAATTGTCTCGTCTGCTAACTTGACGACAATTGATGACGCGGAGCGGTCTATAGTAATGAGCGCTGCCGAGCTTAACACACCCGATTTAGAAAATCCAAGTAATGTACAGACAAATTTGTCTAATGAAAATGAACAGGATACACAAAATATGACGGATCCATTTAATTCCGAAATAATGTGTGACAGTGTACATCCGACTGACAAACCTTTTGGTAAATCTCAGAATAACCAAATGGTTACAGTAAGCGAGACAATTCCAGATCCACCACTAAACAGTACAGATAGTATATACGTTAATTTTGACTTGGTACGAATTATGGCAAGATTGCTACAACAACAGAGTGAAGAACTCAAACAACAATTTAGTGAACAGGTCAGACAACAGAGTGAAGATTTTAAACAACTTAGGGAACAGTACAAACAGCGGAATGAAATGATGAATAATTATTTCAAACAACTAAATGAAAGTGTCGACAACCATTACAAACAACTTAGCGAAACAATTAATGAAAGTTTCAAACTGACGAACGAAAAACAAGACAACCTTAACGAACGGAGCAGACAAGTTAGTGAAGAGAATACAGCTATTACCGTGCAATGCCAGGACATTAAAGAACAATTACGTGAGGAAACTGAGGCTTGTGCTAAAAACAGTAATAAAGAAGTTGGCACTGTTGCACAAGAATTAAATAGCACACGTGTAGGCACAACAGAATCACATAAAGACGAAGTTAATGCAGTCACTGAACAATGTTCAGCAAACGCAACAGTGATACACGAAGTTAATGCAGTCACTGAAGAATGCCCTAAAAACGAAGTACAGATTCGCGACGAAATTAATTTAGAGTCAGTGGAAGTTTCACACACTCCGAATACGGAAGATGACGAAAAATTTGCACGACAGATCAACCAAATTGACGAAAGTGTTACAGTAACAGAGTTGAAAACTATTTCAGTCACCAATACGTCACAGAATCCGCCACTTTGCGAGCATTTGTCAGAGTCACGCAGCGCGTATCATGTGAGCAATTTACAGAGACTACGAGACGTAAAATCCGAAAAGCCACGCGACTTAAAATCTGAAAAGCTACGTAACTTGAAGTACGAAATGACACAGACGAACAGATTCACATACAAACCTGAACGTGTTCTCAAATTCGGTGACGAGAACATAGATTATGAGCAATTTTTATCCGCAAGAAAATGTAAAGAATTTAATAATGACAGAACACAGGTACACGCTTTGAGCTGTATACGACAATTTGTTTTTATGCTTTCACCGCTATTGCCTGTAATGCAGAAGCTAGCTTTAAACCAGATGCGACAATTTATTTTTGTATTTACAACAGCATTGCCTGTAATGAAGAAATTTGAATTAGCACGGATACAACAATTTGCCTTTGAAATTTTACCGCTATTGCCTGTAACACAAAAGCTAAAATTTATTTGCAGTGCGTAATTGACCTCAGGGGATTCATTACGCTTTAATGAATATGTGCCGTAGCGAGCATAGGGCCCCGAGCTGTAGTAGTGCTGTTTCATCTTTAGTTTTCTGCACTGCTGCCTTCTCTTCTACTATCCTTTATATCTATCAAAACTGCTCTTTAACTATTGCTCTATCTAGGATTAAGAATATGTAAAGAAAACCCGATGTGACAAACTTTTACCGACTGTGACAATTTTCATTAGGCACTCCAGAATCAGCGTAATTTTAATAACAGATAAAATCGTAATCATCAGTATGTATAAAATTTTGAGCAGTCGGAACCACATTTTTGTAACAATAGATGTTTTTCACCACAATAGCATGAAAGTCAACCGCTTAGCATACTTAACCAACAATGCAGTCTACAAGGTCAACCAGGCTTTAATGTTTCGCCGCGTGCATGTATAGTCCCTGATACAACAAATAGTAACGTACGTCAGCAAGGAAACAACTACGTACAAAGAAGACAGTATTTCAATTCCTATCGCAATACACCGTATAGGAATGACTATTATGACAGACGTAAAAATAATGAGCACAATTATCAGCGTACATCTAACAACAGTCGGTCATACCAACAGCAGAATTATCCGCAAGAACCTATTCTCATGAACGAACCCGACAGTAGGTACCATCCAGAGCGTAACACGTCTGGAAGAAGTAATAGGACAGTTCAAATAGTAGAAATGCCACAGAATCCTCCTAATAACAATAGCACGTCAGATAGAATCTGACTAAATACTGCACAGGACGCATCTTCTAATAACACAAGCACTACCTTTGACACGCAAAATGTTGTTCACGAAAATGTAATTACTTTTGACGATATCAGAGACACTCTCTTGCAGGAAAGACCAGTTATTCAGAAAACCATTTCACATCCTGTTATCGAAATTAAAATTGGTTCATCGAAATTCTCAGCAGTAATCGATTCCGGCTCACCTATATCAGTAATAAATGAGGAGACTTTTAACGAGTGCAACAAAGAGAATACGTATCCGACATTACCATTAGGCAAAACAAAAGTGAAAGGAGCAGTACCGAGTAAAGGTGTAGACGTTAAATTACAGACGCATTTATCATTTTGTATTGGAGGTCATACTTTCCACTCAAATTTTTGGATTGTTCCTTTATTGACAACAGACGTAATTTTAGGTACGAATTTTCTGGTACAACACGACGCAGTCATTGATTTTCAAAATTCTTATTTAATGTTAAAGGATGAAAATATACAATTTGCTATAGAATTTCAGCACTCACTATCTGCGGAAGAGCAAACAATTAATCGCACAGAGGTCATTTCCGCGTCACATAACATAGACTGTAATCCCACATTGTTCACGGATACGTACGTACACAATTATAATACTCCAGACGAAGTTGACTACGACGTAATGCAAATGATTTCCGATAAAGTTAGACAAAGCAGTGCAACTACAGACGACGAACGAACGCAGTTACACAAAATTCTTTTACAGCAAGCTCCAGTTTTTGACAATGTTCCTGGTACTATGTCCGGATTTATGTATGAATTTCAAGTGAAACAGCACGATACATTTAAAGCAAAGCATTATCCTATTCCATATATCCACAGAGAACAGGTTAAAAAAGAATTGCAGGATATGCTCGACCAAGGAATTATAGAACCAGCAGTTAGTCCGTACATAAACCCGCTGCATATTGTTAAGAAAAAAGATGGCTCACTTCGCCTCGTACTTGATTCACGTCACATTAATGACATTATTATTAACGAAACAGATCGACCACAGACATTAGAGGAACTTTTACAGAAATTTCATGGTACAGCTATTTATTCTACACTAGATTTGAAATCGGGATTTTGGCAAATTCAACTTCATCCGAATTGTAGAAAATATACAGCTTTTCTCTGTTTCGGCGACTGTTATCAATTTTGCAAATTACCAATCGGTTTAACTATTTCTTCTGCAGCTTTTATTCGCGGTTTGAACACAATACTTCCGACAGAACTTAAAGACAGAATTACGACGTATGTAGACGACATTCTTATCGCAGAAGCTAACTGGTCTGAACACAATCTGATTCTCGAACAACTGTTACAAACCTTCCATGCACAAGGACTTACAGTTAACCTCAGTAAATCGCACTTTGGTAAAACTTCTATAAAATTTCTTGGACACGTGATTTCAGCAGAAGGCATTGCACCTGATCCGGAAAAACTTCAGGCTCTACGTGACATTACTGTTCCTACGACTAAGAAACAACTACGCAGTTTTTTGGGCTTAATTAACTTTTTTCGTAAATTTATTCATTATTCCGCTTTAGACACGCCTAGACTATGCCAATTAACAGGTAAAAACACTATTTGGTCTTGGGATAAGCAAGCACATTCTGAATTCATGAACCTGAAACATGCTCTGTTGAATGCTCCACTTTTATCGCACCCCGATCTTACTAGAAATTTTTCCATTGCCACCGACAGTTCTAACACCGCTTTAGGCGTACATATTTTCCAGGAAATTGAAGAAGATGGTTCAACAGTTATTAAAAACATCGCATTTGCAAGTCGCATTTTGTCACCTGCTGAACGAAATTATTCCGTTACAGAATTGGAAACATTATGTGTTGTATGGGCTTTTACGAGATTTAGGCATTTTCTTTACGGCAGACATACCACCGTCTACACAGACCATAGAGCGATACAATTTTTACTTTCGGCTAAATTTACTAACGACAGGTTAAGTAGATGGAAACTATATTTACAACAATTTAATTTTACGATTGTCCACATTCCCGGCACACAAAATGTTATAGCAGACGCACTATCGCGTTCTCTCGGCAACAATCAGCAAGACGTAGCAACCAACTTCTGCAAAACAAATTTCAGTGTCATGTACATTCAGCAAGTTGCATTTGAAAACTTTATTTCATCGTCATTACAGGACATAGCACAAGAGCAAAATAAAGACAATGTGTGGAAAGAAATTAAACACGTTTGGCAAGATAGGAAAATGTTACGATTAGGAACCACTACACTGTACGCAATGACATTCTGTTTCGCCGCTCTCATCCTGACAGCAACAATTGGTTATTATGCATTCCTGACGAACTGGTTAACAAATTAATTTGGTACACTCATTTAAGTTACGCACATTACGGAGCACGAAAATGTTTTCTTATACTGAGACAGAACTCTTATTTTACTAACATGGAGAAACGTATACGACGAGTTTTAGCGTCTTGTAAAATTTGCCAGAAAGCTAAATCAGACACCACTTCACATATTCCTCCATTATATCCCATTATACCTGTTAAATTAAGACACATGGCCGCAGTAGATATTTTTGGTCCGATTCCGAGAACTAACAGAGGTTTTTGCTACATCTTTGTCGCTGTTGAACTCACTTCAAAATTTGTTACTTTCACTCCGTTACGTAAAGCTACTGCTAAAACTGTTTCGAAAGCATTTGTAAAACATTTTCTATTCCATGTAGGGCATGTGATGAAAGCAATTTCTGACAATGGATCACAATTTCGTAGTAGCGTATGGACACGCATGTTACGAGCCAGAAACATTTCTCCGATTTATATATCCAAGTACCACGCTTCTTCGAACCCCTGTGAAAGATTAATGAAAGAAATTGGTAAACTGTGTAGAGTATACTGCCACAGAAGACATATTGATTGGGATACACACATACTCTCATTCCAAGATGTAATTAATTCCATTCCAAATGAATCCACTATGTTATCTCCGTCTATTATACTGAAAAACGTTGAACCACCAAACAAAATTAAAGAATTAGTAAACTTCCCTAAATGTCGTCGACTAAGACACCACGAAATAATTGACATTGCGCTGAACAACATCAAACGTGCCGCAGAGCGCCGGAGAAGACGGCAAAAACAGGTTTGTAGACGCCGAGACTTTCACGTTGGACAGAAAATATTAGTACGTACACACTATTTATCCAACAAATTAAAAGGTAAGTGCAGTAAATTTGAACTTCTATACGCAGGTCCATATCGGATTCGCAGCATCCCTCACCCCAATGTTGTACACGTCGAAACTTTGAGAACTAGAAAATCGAAAGGCAACCACCATATCTCAAACATTAAACCGTTTATTGAATGAAGACACTTTATGATTCAACACACTATGATGTCATTTATTAATGCAATTATTTCACTTGACTAATTACTGATGATTATCGCATTTTTCTTGGCAAGTGCCCGGCAAGGTAAGGTTAGCAGGTCGCTTTTCTTGTCGTTACACATCAGACCGTGCACATTTTCCACTTTTTTTGTGTATATGATTGTACTCCAGTTTTGTTTGTATGCACTGTGAAATAGTTAAGATATAACACACCTGTTGACTTTGACATTTTTTGCCTTATGACATCTCAACATCGTGACTGTTTTACATTTTTTCTGCTGCATTGTGATATTATCTGTACATTTTGCCTCTGAACACTGTCAATGCCTTTGACATATTACGTTTTCTGTCATGTTATGCTGTATGGTTAATTATGTTACCATAAACCAGTCATTATTTAGTGGGTATATGATTTAAATGCAAGACATTAATCTCTGTTCATCAATTTCAGTAAGAAATGGTGCGTGTAAGAAATAAATTCAACAGAAATGGGAATTTCACCTACAGAATAAACGAAAGAAGATGCAATAACTTTATGAGGAAGAGTAAATGGATCAGGATTAACAAGCATTAACAAGAATATACTATACTCATCGTAGAATAGCAGTCTTAACTAATTTTTTCTTTCAGAATACAAGGTGATTGATGCAGGCTGTCAGACTGAACTACACATCTTAGTTTTAGTGATGAAATATGCTAGAGATAAGGAATAGTTGTATAATGAGTAATGAAGTGATTTTTTGCAGATGATAATGAATACTGATGAATAATGATGAAGGATATGGTATTATGAATAATGAAGTTTTTATTTACAGGTGATGATAATAGCGAAGTTATGATAATATGGATAATGAAGTGATTGATAATGAAGTTTTTTCTTTACAGATGAGGATAATGTTGGAGTTTTATATTTATGCTATGTAGTTATTTAAGTATTTGTTGCAGTTTGTTTTGACAGCAGGTGTTATATTGCATAGTAGGATGACGGAAAGTTTTGGAAAGGACAGCTATGGAACACATTTTATACACATTTCACTACTTGTTAATTCGAAGTTCACTACTTTTCAGCATAGTGTGCGTTTATTCTTTCAGGTCAATAATCCATTTTGTACGTTTTCCAGGAGATGCTTGTCATGATACTTACTAAAACTGTTACTTATTATACCTGTTCTAGTACTTGCATTTATTTTTTTTTTACCCATTTGTGTTTACCATTTATAAATGTAATCACATATACTGCCTTGTTACATAACCTTGCTACAGCTGACTCATGACGAATGACGTTACCTATCCTCATTGGCAGCAATAGGTCAAAAGCAAAAAGTCTTATGCCTCAGCAATTAATTATCGATCCCAACACAATGCATTGCTAACAAAAAAAAATGTATTAACAGTCCCAAATAGTGATACCAGTTTGAGAAAATTCTGAATAATACTGATTAGCTCTGAATAGTATGTCACTTGAGTAATGACTTCTTAATGAGACAACAAAAATACACATATATATAAAATAATGCTTAGTAACTGGCTAGTAATTGCCACTGTTATTGTAATGAGACTACTTATAATCCCCATGATTATTAATGCTATGACTATAATTAACTGATTTTTAATAATGACTTTGTAATGATCTGAATAATAATGAATGAGGAACAATGCTTTATACTATTCGATACCTGATGGCCACTGAGTGCCAATAATTAGTGTCACTTAATGAATTGTTATTAATTATGCCATTAATTAGCTCTTGTTTTCAATGTTCATACTTGTAATTGGAAATGAATGTAACTGTTTAATAATGCTTTGTAATTAGGAAAAAACTAATGATTATTACTATTGAAATGACAAATGATTAATTAACTATGCCATACTTTGTAACTGGAAAAGAATGCGATTGTTTCATGATGCTTTGTAATTAGGAGAAGGTTAATGATTAATACAATATTGGAATGACAAATGATTAATTAACTATGCTATGCTTTGTAACTGGAAAAGAATGCGATTATTTAATAATGCTTTGTAACTAGGAAAAGAAGATTACTGATTCTAATTAACTATGCCATACTTTGTAACTGGAAAAGAATGCAATTGTTTCATGATGCTTTGTAATTAGGAGAAGGTTAATGATTATTACTATTGGAATGACAAATGATTAATTAACTATGCTATGCTTTGTAACTGGAAAGGAATGCGATTATTTAATAATGCTTTGTAACTAGGAAAAGAAGATTACTGATTCTATGTAAAACAATTAATGAACATTTTTCTGTAATACTACATACATGGTACAGAAATGTTCAATAACTGGGCTATGAATGCCGCAAACTACTACTGTAATTGACAATATTATGTGACTTAATGTCCTTCACCTCATGAGCTAACTACCCTGAATTACTGCGATGTCCATTTGTCCTGTTTATCATAGTGATCATGGAGCACTATCTTTGGTTTTGCACTAATTCTACGTTGGTGTGCCTTGTAAGAGCGTGGTGTTGACACGACATGCTGTCCACCACCGTGAGCGATGAAGACGTTATTATGGTCCCACTGTTTGGTGTACCTAATGTACTGCCAAAATGAAAACATGAAACATTCATACGACAGTTCAGTGTCTTGGCTACACTGATAAATTATGAGGGGAAAAGAACTTCAAGTTGTGTCACTTGGTGTTGTACTTCTGTGGAAAGATATGGACTTTCAAAACAGCTGTGTGCAATCTAAAGTGCTACAACCATGATGCAATCCTTCCCTTTCCTATCCTAATTCTTGTCACATAGTGAAAATCATTTTTGCTAACATTATTTATGTTCATGGCTATACATTTTTTCAATTCGCTAAAATCCAGTGCGAGTACACTTATGTCACTGGTCGACATGATTTTTTTTGCTATTATGTTTATTTATTGCCAAAATGCTAAAGACATTTTTTTGATTTGTTCTGAAGTACAGTATATGTGCACTTTTGTCTTTTATATTGTATATACATTTTTATTTTCTGAACTACAGTGCATGTGCACTTCTGTTAGGTGTTAATATGTTTTCTACTGAACTTCAGTGCCTGTACACTTTTCTCATTTTTCAATATGATTTCTACTATTCTGTATATTCAATACTTTAATGCGTATGCACTTATGTCATTTGTTACTAATTGTACATACATTTCATCAATTACTGATATGTTCTCAACTGCAGTGCATGTGCACTCATGTCACTTGTCAACATAATATTTTGCCAGTCTGTTTATTTGTTCTGAATATGCTAAAGAATTTTTTTTTCTCTTTTTCAGTGCCTGTGCACATTGTTATCTGTCAAATAATTTGTATATACATTTTTCTGATTTGCTACTATGTTTTGTACTCACATTTTGTCTTTGTCTGATATATTTTGTACTTAGTGCGTGTGCACAACATTTAAATATTCTGTAAGTTGTAGAATTTTGTTAATTAAAGAAAAATTTTGCCGCGCTTGGCAAGTCCAAATGACTCACCATCGCTGCCAAATTTTTGCCCCCCCAGTGGAGGGTTATGAAACACGTATGTAACATAGCAGCGATGGCGAGGCATTGTAGCATCTGTGACCAGAGAGTATGCGCTTGACCGCGCGAGTGTTGCGAGCGGTTCTCAGTCTGTCGGTCAGTCGTTGCGAGTCTGTAGCTCTGTCTAGTTGGGTACAGTACTCTGTCAGTAGTCGTCGCGTGCTGTACGCTAGTAGTCGTCATGCAGAGCAGTCGGTCAGTGGTAGCAGCCCAGTGGGGTTGCGTGATGTGGTCTGGCGACAACACTGGTCAAGATGCTGAATGAGGTATACTGTTAATTAAGATAATCATCGGATAATGTAAAGTTTAACTATTGTAACTAATTTTCAACAAGTGCCCCCAATAATAACTTTGATTTCAAAAGCAATTTTACATAAAATTTTCATTTGATTGAAGTAACTATTTCGTTCCACTTCCCTTAAACAAAAGTTTCAGTTTTCAATTAGATTACAAAAAAAAAGGGAATATTATTATTTGCAATGCAGTTCCTCCAAGCAGTGCGCAACAACAAGAGCAGAAATTTGACTAGGTGTTGCAATGAGGTAAGAATTTAATTTTGATTTTGTTGCACAGGGCCAAAGACCGATATTTCGGTTTAATTGAATCATTATTATCACTGAGATTTTCTTATCACTGAATGGACCTTAATTTTTTATGAAGAACTTATACTTGAGTCAGATTGCGATTCTCACTTTTATTGTCATTAAATTTAATTGTAGGGAGGTTACGTTTGGCTCCTATTCATTTATTATTTCTGTCTTTAAAATTTCAGTGGAGAGGTTACACTTAGCGCAATGTCCATTAGCATTCATAAATAATATTGTCATACATTATAAATTACGGTGGGGAGGTTACAGACTACAAAAAAGTCCTTTTCCATCACGACAATGCACCAGCACACACCTCAGCAGTTGTGGTCGCAAAATTAATGGAAATAGGGTTACAATTAGTTTCACATCCCCCCCCCCCCCCCCTATTCTCCAGACGTGGCTCTCTCGGACTACTATTTGTTCCCCACTTTGAAGAAATGGCATGTGGGACAATTTTATTCAAACGAGGAGGTGATTGCAGCAACTGATAGCTATTTTGCAGACTTAGGCAGTTCATATTATTTGGAAGGGATCAACAAATTATAACAGTTGGACGAAGTGTATAAAAGTATGTCGAGAAATAAAAAAGGTTTGCCCCAAACACTTAAGTAGTTTTTATTTTTGCACGGACTTTTCAAACGCCCCTCGTACGTTACACAAATTATCTATGAATCTGAAGGATTACTATTAAAAACAAATCGCTCTTTTTCATACTTTGTATACAAAATTCTACGAATAACGAGACCATACCGTTCAAATTTTAAATCAATACCTTCGGAGCTATAAATTCTTACGTAAAACACGTAATAACAGTGCTGGCATTATGAAACTGAGTTCGAGAGATGTCAACTGAAAGTACAACCAAGAGGATAGGTTCATAAAATCAAATTTTCTGGAATTTTCCTTAGCTTCATCGCCACAGATTTCTGACGCAATTAAAAGTACTTTGGAAAACTGTTGTTACATCGTGTTTTGCTTGTGTGTTTTGGAGGGACAGGGAGTGAATGGAGTAAGGATATGATATTTTAATAAAATTACATAAATATATGCATGAGGCAATTCTCGTGCAATACGGTAAATTTGGTTCGTATGTCCAAGTGAACTTGATATTGTGGAAGGCAGCCAGGAGGGGCGTTGAGTATTAAATTTTCAACTTATTTTGTAGCAAAGAATCGTATTTTGTTTTCACTAAATTTATTTAATTTCGTAATTATTTGTGATAATCTGATTGGCTGACATTAACAATACCGCGAGTATGGAAGTGCTCGAAATGATCTGACTGGATGTTTCACATACTAGCCAATAGGAACTCAGCATTTCCAGTACGTCTGAGTAGTACGTTGTGCTCCAGATCTGTGAGTCGAGAAGTCCCTCGGGAACGTCTTCTATTAAACACTTATGTTAAACCGAACTGATCAAATTTGTACCAAAATGAAGAAACTCGTGCGTTTGATCCGTTCTCGTGTCGTTTGACGAAAAGAGACTACAGTACTGAGTATTTTGTGATAGTTTGAGCTATGTGAGTGGTTGTTTTTGGAGGTAAAAATGGTTCAAATGGCTGTAAGCACTATGGGACTTACGGTCATCAGTGCCCTAGACTTAGAACTACTGAAACCTAACTAACCTAAGGACATCACGCACATCCACGCCCGAGGCAGCATTCGCACCTGCGACCGTAGCAGCAGCGTGGTTCCGGACTGAACAGCCTAGAAGCGTTCGGCCACAGCGGCCTGTGCTTTTAGGAGATATTCGCGTGTGAACATCTCATGTACATAAATTCCTCGTGCCGTGTTTCTTGCAGCTTACGAGACGCCTTGGCGAACACCTCTGTACAAGAAGCCTAGTGAACGACTGGCTGTGTTAACTCGCAGGTAGTCGTGTGTCAGTGACTGTTTAGGACGTTCAAAATATCGGGTCAGACTAAACATCATCTGGCTGCTTTCAGGTGTGAACTTGTAACAGAGACAGTCAGTGACATTGCATAATTGATGATGAGATACAGACATTTTCCATGGTTTACAGGCAATAAAACAAAGTTAAAGGTAAGCATTGACGTGTGTTCAATCGACTCTTGCAGGAATCCGGAACACTCGATAGTTTAACTAACTTTTAGCTATTGCTCATGGACTGGAGGTATGTGGACTTTCCGTGGTAGGTATTTAGTCGAATTTTCGTCAGCGCTGGTTTTGTCGGCCAAACCAATATCTACCATCGCAAATTGTCAGGAAACTAGAAACCTACCCAGGCAGATGGAGTGATTGTTTAAAAGATTGTGAGAGGCGAACCAGCCTCGCCGCACGCCTACAACTATTGGGATGAAATTATTAAGGAAGCATTTCAGATTGAATTAGCAAGTGTCCTTATAAAAATAGATGGAAGTTTTTGCTTATCTACATCTACATCTACCTGGATACTCTGCAAACCACATTCAAGTGCCTGGCAGAGGGTTCATCGAACCACCTTCACAATTCTCTGTTGTTCCAATCTCGTACAGCGCGGAAAAAACGAACACCTTTATCTTTCCGTACGAGCTCTGATTTCCCTTATTTTATCTTGGTGATCGTTCCTCCGTTTGTAGATCAGTGTCAACAAAATATTTTCGCATTCAGAGGAGAAAGTTGGTGATTGGAATTTCGTGAGAAGATTCCTTCGCAACGAAAAACGCCTTTCTTTTAATGATTTCCAGCCCAAATCCTGTATCATTTCTGTGACACTCTCTCCCATATTTCGCGATAATACTAAACGTGCTTCCTTCCTTTGAACGTTTTCGATGTACTCCGTCAGTCCTATCTGGTAAGGATCCCACACCGCGCAGCAGTATTCTAAAAGAGGACGGATAAGCGTAGTGTAGGCAGTCTCCTTAGTAGGTCTGTTACATTTTCTAAGTGTCCTGCCAATAAAACGCAGTCTTTGGTTAGCCTTTCCCACGACATTTACTATGTGTTACTTCCAATTTAAATTGTTCGTAATTGTAATACCTAGGTATTTAGTTGAATTTACGGCTTTTAGGTTAAACTGATTTATCGTGTTACCGAAGTTTAACGAGTTCCTTCTAGACCTCATGTGGATGACCTCATACTTTTCGTTATTTAGGGTCAACTGCCATTTTTCGGATCATTCAGATATCTTTTCTAAATCGTTTTGCAGTTTGTTTTGGTATTCTGATGATTTTATTAGTCGATAAACGACAGCGTCATCTGCAAACAACCGAAGAAGGCTGCTCAGATTGTCTCCAAAAGCGTTAATATAGATAAGGAACAGCTTAAATCCTCCTTTAAGTCCTGCTCTCCCATTGGTCAAACAAGACCCTGAGGGTCTTCCTGAACTTGGAAAGTCACGAACGTCAAAACGGTCCTCTTTACAAAGAGAAAACTGTTTTATCTCCATTCTGTCTCTACTGTCAAAAAATGGCGCTGAGCACTATGGGACTCAACTGCTGAGGTCATTAGTCCCCTAGAACTTAGAACTAGTTAAACCTAACTAACCTAAGGACATCACAAACATCCATGCCCGAGACAGGATTCGAACCAGCGACCGTAGCGGTCTTGCGGTTCCAGACTGCAGCGCCTTTAACCGCACGGCCACTTCGGCCGGCTCTCTACTGTCATTATCCGCATATACGGCGCAAATGTTCCTAGTTGCCTCCGCTGCTGTCATCTCTCTACTGAACTCACACAAAAGAACATGTCGGAATTGTTCCAGATTTTCCACTTGGCACTCGGTCTTCTAGCGTCCACAATTCCACTCACTATCTTCAAATAACAAAAGGACTAAACCTAAACTGAAATAGCAGCAGTGAAATGGCAGTCGATACATAAACCCATAGAAAGTGGAATATCAACATGCAATAGAAAAACGCAATGAACTTATGCACAAAAATAATACTTGAACATTGCACTATACCGTAGTACAGAGTTATAGATTTATATGCGATGTTTGAAGAAATTGCAGACAGAAGTGACACCATGGCAGGATCTTCGTATGAGGTGGTATATCTTTTGAGACCGATACCTGGGGTCGTTGAGAACTTTGTTGAGCGCATCCAAGACGGACTCCTTGGTCAATCTCAGTGTGTCCAGTTCGACAGCTGTACCCCTGGCCACGTTTCTGCGCAGGTTGGGGTACTGGTCCGCCATGAATGGGACACCAACTATGGGTACGCCATGGTACACCGCCTCCATGGTACTCAGCATCCCCCCATGGCTTATGAACACCTTCACATTGGGGTGCGCTGAAAATGAGAAACAGTTTCACATTGGCATACATCGGGACATATTCCAGTGGAACGACTGAGATGGCTGGAAAGGATGCCACAAAAGCAGTTCAAATACACTGACAAAACAAATCGCAACACCAAAAACATAGTTAATGTAATGAAATTCCTGGAATACATTCGTCTAGGAAACATAAGTGAGTAGCATGTTCATATAAGCGTGAGATAAACCATTGAGAAAGTGAAATACTGGTACATTAATATCCGGCGTAATGAGTGATGTCAGCAAGGGATCTCAGATCGATTCTATATTCCTAGATTTTCAGAACGCTTTTGATACTGTTCCTCATAAGCGACTATTGATCAAATTGCGTGCATATGGAGTATCGTCTCAGTTGTGTGACTGGATTCGTGATTTCCTCTCAGAGAGGTCACAGTTCGTAGTGATAGAGAGTAAATCATCGAATAGAACAGAAGTGATATCTGGCGTTCCTCAAGGTAGTGTCACCGGCCCTCTGTTGTTCCTGATTTACATAAATGATCTAGGTGATAATCTGAGCTGCCCCCTTAGATTGTTTGCAAATGACGCTGTAATTGACCGTCTAGTAAAATCATAAGACGATCAATTCCAATTACAAAATGATCTAGAGAGTATTTCTGTATGGCACGAAAAGTGGCAATTGGCGCTAAACAACGAAAAGTGCGAGGTCATCCACATGGGTACTGATAAATTTTGGGTATACTATAAATCGCACAAATCTAAGGGCTATCAATTCTACTAAATATCTAGGAATTACAATTACGAGCAACAAACTGGAAAGACCACATAGATAATATTGTGGGGAAGGCGAAACAAAGACTACGCTTTGTTGGCAGAACACTTAGAAGATGCGATAAACCCACTACAGAGACATCCTACATTACGCTTGTCCGTCCTATGCTGGAATATTGCTGCGCAATGTGGGATCCTTACCAGGTAGGATTGACGGAGGACATCGAAAAAGTGCAAAGAAGGGCAGCGTGTTATCGGGCAATAGGGGTGAGAGTGTTACTGATATGATACGCGAGTTGGGGTGGAAGTCATTGAAACAAAGGCGAGATCTGTTTACGAAATTTGTATCACCAACTTTCTCTTCCGAATGCGAAAATATTTTGATGACACCCACCTACGTAGGGAGAAATGATCATCATAATAAAATAAGAGAAATCAGAGTTCGAACGGAAAGATTTAGGTGTTCCTTTTTCCCACGCGCCATTCGAGAGTGGAATGGTAGAGAAGTAGTATGAAAATGGTTCGATGAACCCTCAGCCAGGCACGTAAGTTGAATTGCGGAGTAACCATGTAGATGTAGATGTAGATGTAGAGCCGCCAGAATGTCGAATGCAAGCATGGAAGCATGTAAACGTGCATGCACTGAGCTGTAGAGGTGCCAGATGTCAGTTGATGGCATGGAGGTCCATGCTTCTTGCATTTGTGGGGTTGTCGTCCGATGATGTGCTCGATTGGAGACAGATCTGGTGATGTAGCAGGCCAAGGAAACATGTCTACACTCTGTAGAGAATGTTGGGTTTCAACTGTGGACCTAGACATCCAGCTGTAGCCCTCAGTGGTCCACAACCCCGCAACAGGCCACAGCAGACCACCTACTCCACCGCTGCCCCACACTGAACCCAAGCGCAGGGTTATTGTGCGGTTCGGCCCCCAGTGGACCTCCCGTGAACGTCTCATACCAGACGAGTCTAACCCCAAATGTTTGCGTGGCAGAATAACTATGGTGTATGCGTACGTGGAAACGGTGTTTGTGCAGAAATCGCCAACACAGTGTAGCTGAGGCTGAATAAGGGGAACCAGCCCGCATTCGGCGAGGCAGATGGAAAACAGCCTTGAAAACCATCCACAAGCAGGCCAGCACACGAGACCTCGACACTGATCCGCCAGGCGGATTCGTGCCGCGGACTGGCACGCCTTCCCGTTCGGGAAGCAGCGCGTTAAACCGCGCGGCTAGCCGGATGGGCAAATCGCGTTATGATCATACAGACTGTCAACAGATATCCATACGATCGTGTTCTGCTCGGAAGATAACATTGAGGTCAACGGACAGTCATGCCAACGATGACGTCAGGGCACATATCAACAGCATAGTGTTTGCCAGGAAGTCCCACATCCACAGTCAGTGTGTAGACAGACGGTGCAGTATGGCACAGAGAAGATACCTACCAGACTCTCTGCAATGGAGGGCCATAGGACGAATGGAATCAGGACAGTTGCAAACTGATGTGGCCTGATGGCTTCATGTGAATCGTTCTGTTGTTTCTTGGATCTGGCGAAAGTTTGTAGAGACCGAAACTGTACTGCACAGCAGCTGGCTTCTGACCTGACAGCATCCAATGGACGTGTTGCATCGAGGCCAACGATGAACAGAAGGCTTCAGCAGGGCGACCTTTACTGTCAGGAACCTGCCGTATGTGTACATCTGACGTGTCTTCACGAAAGTGAACGTCTGAAGTGGAGACGTCAATTTGCCACCTGGACGATCGAACAGTGGGCCAATGTTCTTTCACAGATGAGACCCGATTTGGTCTGGAGAGTGATTCTCAATGGATGCGCATCTGGTTGGAATGTGGAACACGATTTCAGGACCCAAATATTGTGGAAAGAGACCGATATTGAGGAAGATCCCTAATGGTGTGGGCACGGATTGTGTTCACCACTCGATCACCTCTTTACGAAATTGTACGGATGAATCGGCAAGGTTTAACTGCTGTCAGGTATCGTGACGAGATTTGGGTATCTCATGGGCGGTCGTTGCGAGGTGGTGCAGGCCCACACTTCGCATCGACGGACGATAATGCTCGATCTCATACAGTACAGGTGGTTGATGTTTTCTTTAAAACTGTTGATGTTGCACGCATGGCGTAGCCTGCTAGCTCTCCCGATTTGAACCACATAGAGCATGTCTGGGATGCACTGTGGAGACGGGTTCCATTACGTCAGCATCCGTCAACCCGTCTCCAAGACATGCGAGCAGCTCTGCAGTAAGAATGGGTGTCATTGCCTCAATATGAGATTAATGACATCATCACAGTTGCCCTGTCGTTATTAGGACTGGTTCAAATGGCTCTGAGCACTATGGGACTTAACATCTGTGGTCATCAGTCGCCTAGAACTTAGAACTAATTAAACCTAACTAACCTAAGGACATCACACACATCCATGCCCGAGGCAGGATTCGAACCTGCGACCGTAGGAGTCCCGCTATTAGGACTGTATTGCTGCCAGAGGTGGTCACATCTAATACTGAGCACATTAAGCAGTCATCGGAATGTGTATGCAGATCCGTTAAATTGAAAAAAAAACAAAAAAAAAACGAGGAACATTTTGGTCTACAGTTACGCATGTTGCAGTTTTTTACGATCTATATTATTTATATTGTTGATACCTTACTAATTATACTGTTTCCTGCCAAAATAAATGCAACCTTACAGAATTTCCGTTTTTTATTTAATTTTGGACGCCAGTGTATATCATGCACTGTGGTCAAGATAACATAGTGCAAACATTCTAGCAATTGGTAGGTACTGTAATTCACACTCGCCTCCAAAAATTGGAAAAGAGACAGAACTAAAATTTTATAATGTGATGACACTGCCACTTCTGATGTATGGCTCAGGGGCTCTAACCACCAGTCGAAGAAGGAGTATTGAAGCATCAAAGGTGAGGTTCCCAATGTCTCTGGCTGGTTCCAGATTCAAAGACCGGATAAAAAATTGTGAAATAAGTTTTTGAGCCGTGGTAAAATTTGCTGTTTTGAAGAGCGCGCCGCAGCTCGTAGTGTAAAGCAGTCGCCCTACTTTTCTGGCGGTGGCGCCGCTGTGGCGATCGCAGCTTTGGTGTCTCCCTCTGGTGGGAAAGGGGAAAGGTTGCCTGTTCACGTGCATTTAAGGGGCGCTATGAGCTCGCCAGGAGGTCAGTCTGTCAGTCTGGGCGAGTCTGGTCAGTTGGTCAGCCAAGTTAGTCTGGGTCTGTCTCTCGTCCGCATTGGTGAGGCGGTTAGTGTCTGTCGGTCGTCCGGAGTGCTAGCATGTGTTGGCTAGGCGCAAATTGAGACGCGTATAGCACGTGTGACGTGACACGACACTACAGCGCGACACGCACGTGCCGCACGGGTCGCGCGGGTCCAGCGCATATTGCGCCGACTGGCGACGCTCTGCGCTGACTGAACCGAAGCGCGCGCAACCTCTTCTCTTTCTCAAACGATTTTGCAGAAACTATTCTCTGAAAATAAATGATTTTTGCCTTACTTGTAGCGTTATATGTCAGCTTCGTGACGAAATGCCGATCACCTCGCTAATGAGCATTCTTACTGTGATGTACACATTTTAGTAAGACACTACGCAAAACTCAAAAAGTTTGCAACGAAAATTAGGGGTCGCTATGATTTTGCGTTTGGTGCGTATTACACCATATGTTGCTGCGTATGAAATTTAGCTAACATGCTGAATTTTTGTTTAGACATGGGAGGAGATCTCTATCTTCCTGAGATCTCGAGAAAATGGATCCCATGTAGAGCGCTCACTTCCGATCTCACGCCCGAGAATGAAATACTCGCAACATCTCTTGTATCTACTAAACCTCTCGAGACATCGAAACGAAACTTTGGCGAATGATAGCACACAAGGAGGAGAGTGTTTTGCCAATTATTAAACATACGGAACTTTCTTATCTATGGCGATATATCACTACTTATACTTCTTTTTTTATTTATTTCACTCCAGTGACTGTAATTTTTTAAGAGTTATCGACAGTTAGCGAAACAAGAGCTTCCTCGTATGAAAATAAACATGAAATTTCTTCTTTTATGTTACTGCAAACCAATACTATACGAGGTTTTTCGTAAGCTATTGAGCTCTGTAATTGTCAATTACTTGTTTAATGAGGCCCTACGTTTCGGAATTCTGTCTCAATAGCTGCTGTGAGATGAGTTTGGCAAATTACATTGTGACAAAGAAAGTACAATTAAACCAGTCACCAAGAGAAATGTGGCCTTTACTCATAAATGGTGATGCTTCTTCGAATGAGAAAAGGTTAACAACTTACACAAAAACAGATTGGCAATTCTGTTGGAATTTTGGTGGAATCCCCGCAACCCATTGTATTTTTAACACTGAGTGACGGGAATGGAAACTTACCAAAGGATTTTATTCCTTCTCTTGATCTGAGCAGTATTAAAATAACGACGAGCGTTCCTTCAGGCGGAATGATAGGCACATGCCAGATACTGTTTACTCACCTAGGGCTTGGCAAACTGACAATGCGTGATCGCGAATAAAATAGTTGTTATTGAGAAAAATAAACAATTGATCTGTGGCACAACACAATGGTCAGTGCATTGTCAGCAGCGAAGGATAATGCGCGCGACAGGAATGCACAAGTTAGCCAAGTGTGCCTTGTGAGATGGAGTTCGAAAAACATTGTCATGAAAGTAGATCTGCCTTCGTCAGCAGCACATTTCGACAAATTAAATATATCTAATCATAACACTCTTATAGGATATTCCTACTTTCGTAATAATACCGACCATTTTCTTCGTTTGTTTAGCCTGTTGTTGTATAAGTAGTTTATTAATGCTGATAATGTCCATGCAACAATTGAAATGCTTTTTCTCATCACGGCGAACCAATTAAAACATTGTCATTTGTGACTGCTTTTCGACTGTTTCTAGCTTGCAGTGGAAATACACTCCTGGAAATGGAAAAAAGAACACATTGACACCGGTGTGTCAGACCCACCATACTTGCTCCGGACACTGCGAGAGGGCTGTACAAGCAATGGTCACACGCACGGCACAGCGGACACACCAGGAACCGCGGTGTTGGCCGTCGAATGGCGCTAGCTGCGCAGCATTTGTGCACCGCCGCCGTCAGTGTCAGCCAGTTTGCCGTGGCATACGGAGCTCCATCGCAGTCTTTAACACTGGTAGCATGCCGCGACAGCGTGGACGTGAACCGTATGTGCAGTTGACGGACTTTGAGCGAGGGCATATAGTGGGCATGCGGGAGGCTGGGTGGACGTACCGCCGAATTGCTCAACACGTGGGGCGTGAGGTCTCCACAGTACATCGATGTTGTCGACAGTGGTCGGCGGAAGGTGCACTGGACCGCAGCGACGCACGGATGCACGCCAAGACCGTAGGATCCTACACAGTGCCGTAGGGGACCGCACCGCCACTTCCCAGCAAGTTAGGGACAGTGTTGCTCCTGGGGTATCGGCGAGGACCATTCGCAGCCGTCTACATGAAGTGGGCTACGGTCCCGCACACCGTTAGGCCGTCTTCCGCTCACGCCCCAACATCGTGCAGCCCGCCTCCAGTGGTGTCGCGACAGGCGTGAATGGAGGGACGAATGGAGACGTGTTGTCTTCAGCGATGAGAGTCGCTTCTGCCTTGGTGCCAATGATGGTCGTATGCGTGTTTGGCGCCGTGCAGGTGAGCGCCACAATCAGGACTGCATACGACCGAGGCACACAGGGCCAACACCCGGCATCATGGTGTGGGGAGCGATCTCCTACACTGGCCGTACACCACTGGTGATCGTCGAGGGGACACTGAATAGTGCACGGTACATCCAAACCGTCATCGAACCCATCGTTCTACCATTCCTAGACCGGCAAGGGAACTTGCTGTTCCAACAGGACAGTGCACGTCCGCATGTATCCCGTGCCACCCAACGTGCTCTAGAAGGTGTAAGTCAACTACCCTGGCCAGCAAGATCTCCGGATCTGTCCCCCATTGAGCATGTTTGGGACTGGATGAAGCGTCGTCTCACGCGGTCTGGACGTCCAGCACGAACGCTGGTCCAACTGAGGCGCCAGGTGGAAATGGCATGGCAAGCCGTTCCACAGGACTACATCCAGCATCTGTACGATCGTCTCCATGGGAGAATAGCAGCCTGCATTGCTGCGAAAGGTGGATATACACTGTACTAGTGCCGACATTGTGCATGCTCTGTTGCCTGTGTCTATGTGCCTGTGGTTCTGTCAGTGTGATCATGTGATGTATCTGACCCCAGGAATGTGTCAATAAAGTTTCCCCTTCCTGGGACAATGAATTCACGGTGTTCTTATTTCAATTTCCAGGAGTGTTTGTTGTTCAAATGCATGTAGTACAGTGTGTCGTATTACATTATTACATACATATCAGAGTAATCACAGTGAAACTTCTATACTTCAGATCTTGGACGCTTTTTACCACAAGAACAAAGGGGTCACACCTGTGGAGATTATCTCTTTCTAAATTTTTGTAACAGATCGTACAGATACGCTAGCTTACTAGGCAGCGAGAATATAACCTTGCTTTACTTTCCTGCCTTGATTCTTAATCACATGATTTTATAATATTCCTTGCTTCCTTATTCACTACCCTCTGTCCCTTCTTGCGATCTGAAAACATCACGGAGGCATATGGTGCAAATTCCAGCGGCCAATAGCTCATCAGTTACTGAAGTATACATTTTTCTTGACAGAAGAAAAACAAAACTATGCAGATATAAATAACAGAAAAGTATAACGTGCTAACGAAGAAAGCTGGAGCGTTTAAATGGCGAAAAACCAAAGAGTACCCAAAGGCAATAAAATTCAGTACACAGTAAGGCAAAATTTATCGTATTGGCAATTCTATCACTGCTGATATGCGCCGTTCCGATGTGAGCATATGGCAGGGCTACTTTTCCGCTCCCCTCCTCAAATTTCCCACGGTGCTAGCGAGGCAAGCGCGACGCGCGGCGCGAGAAACTGTGCCCCAACCACAACGCCGCGCGACCTGGCGCAGGCGCGTGTCGCGTCGCAATTTGCGCGGCCCCATTTGAACCTGTGAAGTTACAAAAATGCGCGCTGCGCTGCGTCGCGCTATACGCGTCTCAATTTGCGCTTAGCGTAAGGCCGCCAGTCTGCTTGGGTTTGCTCAGGAAATGAGCATTGGCGGTTGGATCGATCGTTTGGTCGGTCGCGCACTGGGACACCAGATGACTTGTCCACCTGGAGCGTCGGCGCATGTGAGGTCGCCACGTGAGTCCAGTGGGCCGCGCCGTATAGCGAGGGGTAGTGGCTTCGCGGCCGACACGAGAGCAACAGGAGGCAACCCACGACATCGGGCTGGCCGGTGCGAGCTGTGACCCCGTGAGACGGGAGATCGGCGCGCCTTCCTGCGTCCGTTGAAGCGGCTGGCAGCGGACGGTTCGGGAGAGCCATTTGGGGGGTGCTGCCCCAGGTCGTCGCCAGACATCGCAGTTTATTAGAAGTTAAGTGATTGCTGATATGTTGTTTCATTTACTTGTTAATTTCTACGTGTTTCTCGGTCAGTCTCTCGTCCCCAGCTTGTTCGTCTGTCTCTCGTCCGCATTTGTTAGGCAGTTAGTGTCTGCCGTACGTTAATAACCGCCTCTGTCATGTTTGTCGGATTCTGTGTTAACGAATTTTATGCTTAAAGGCCGAATTCTTGAAATATGTTTTTATTTTGCCTCTCATCTTGTGAGGTGGCATATGTTTAGTGTAGAGCATGTTGTACATTTTATATAAGTCTGCATTTTATGAGTTTTATTTAAATAGTCATTTTAGGTTATAAGGTTGCCACCCTTAAACCGTAAGAGTCATTTAAAAAAGAAAACAAATTCCACTTTCGGTGGCAAATAATTTGAGTGTTGTACCATTTCCATCCCTCTTACGTGTGAGTTGTTAAATTTTTTTTTTTTTTTTAGTTTAAAGTAATCTGGTGTGTTGCAGATTTGTACCAGTGTACTCTTTAGCCGGTCGGAGTGGCCGTGCGGTTCTAGGCGCTACAGTCTGGAACCGCGTTACCGCTACAGTCGCAGGTTCGAATCCTGCCTCGGGCATGGATGTGTGCGATGTCATTAGGTTAGTTAGGTTTAAGTAGTTCTAAGTCTTAGGGGACAGATGACCACAGCAGTTAAGTCCCATAGTGCTCAGTGCCATTTGAACCATTTGTACTCTTTCAGAGGTTGTTGTGAGCGGTCATGACACGGCCATGTTGAAAGGGAGCAGGCAAGCTTCTCAGCCCGAAGTCTCATACTGTTAATATTGTTCTTTCTGCCTGTAAATAAAATTGTAACTTGATGTTTCAAGGGTGCTTTTCTGCTTATGATTTAAATCTGTTTTGAAAAAGTTTTTAGGAATAAAATTCACATTTGTTAAAAGTAATTTCATAGTTTCCGTTAGTTACTTCCTGGCAACTGCTTCCACGCTCACCTAGTGTGATTAAATGTGTTAATGTTCTTGATGAATCGCTAGTAAATAAAGTAAATTCATTAAGAAAAAGAAGTTGAAAGTAAATTTACGGTTCAGTTTTGAACTGTGCGTCAAAAGCATACTTCAGAAAACAGAGGCGTAAAGAAAAAATGACGATTACCTAAATTAATATACAGATGTATGTATCAATGGACAAGGAGTATTGGGCGTCCTAAGAAGAGATCGGAAAACCAGCTACACGCTACATGAAACTGGAACAGGTAAGGATGCCTCAACCAAAACCGGATATAATGATGACGACTTGTGGTTCAGTTATGTCTATCTGAGATATTATTTTGACGTTAATTACTTCAACAAATATACCAATAGTGACTACTAATACTGCTAAGAGTAGTAATAACTATGATGATGATAGTAGTAGTTGCAGTAATTGATGATCTCGATAGAAAAGACCGAATTGACTATGAATGACAAATATGGACCGAAATTCCTGGAAGAAGAGGTAGGCTAGATTAAAAAATGGCTCTAAACATTATGAGACTTAACATCTGAGGTCATCAGTCCCCTAGACTCAGAACTACTTCAACCTAACATAAGGACATCACATACATCCATGACCGAGGCAGGATTCGAACCTGCGACTGTAGGGGTCGCCTAGAACAGCTCGGTCATATCAGCCGGTTGGTTCCATCCTCTACCATCTGAATCATTGATGTCTTGTTAAACACTGTACTACTGACATAAAAAACGACACCATTTGTCTGCGTGTACACTATGCACAACTATTCCAACCGATAATATCAGTTTTCCTACAGATGTGATATACCGATTTCCACTACCGTATAAAAGAAAAGAGTACACATCAAAACATTCTGGATGTCTCCCCTGTAAGGTTGCCTGAAAGTAAACCACAGACTCGTCGTTCACAGAGCTAGTATTGAACTGTAGCTTGGCGGGAAGTCTACATCACACATTTAATTATTTTTCAGGCACTTCGGTGGCGATTACATCACTGAAACTTTGGGAACTTAGTGTCCATGACTTCTACCAATAAACAGAGAATAAATTGAAAATATTTTCGGCCAACTTCATGAATGTCATCTCTTAAGTATCCTTTAGCGTAATGTTGTATTCTTTTCTCATAACTTCGCCCATTTCACTTAACGTAGCTTCAAGGTATTCTTCAACTATAGATAAAACCTATTTCACCTCCATTTCTCACTACCTCTATCATTTTGCCATATGTAATTTCTTAACTTGTCCCACACAGATACAGTATATGCCTTGGATACCAGTGTTGCCAGAAGTCGGCTAAGTACCCCACTGTGCAGATGCCAGACTGAGCAGCTAGAAGTCAAGGAAAGTCTGTTCAATTTCAAAATATATCAAGCGTGGCGGTCGAAAGTTATCGCTGGATGCGGCGTATGACGCAAGTAGTATATAGTGATATAGTGCGGGATTTCCTAAAGGAAGAGGAATCAGAGATCAAATTGCCAACATGCGGTGGATTATGGGAAAGGCATGAAAATTCCGGAAAGGTGTGTATCTCTGCTTCCTTCATTATGCCAAAGTCTTTGAATGTGGCGATGGCAATAAATTATGGGAAGTACTAAAAAAATATGGGAATAGCAGTATACACTGTCACCAGGAAGCCACGATGATAATTATGCATGGAACAAGTAAATGGATCAAGATTCAGAGAGGAGTACGGCAAGGTTGCGTATTATCACCTTACTCATTGAATCGGTATGCAGAACAAATTCTGACGAATGCCAGGCTAGATGAAGAAGAAACAGGAATGAAAGTAGCATGAATAAATATAAACAACCTCAGATACCCAGATTATACTATACTGTTGGCAGAAATTGAAGAAGAATTAAAGACTTTTGCTGAAGGTGAAAGAAGAAAGTCAAAAAGCTGGTCTTAGGCTGAATGTTACTGAATCGAAAATTATAGAAACTACACGTATAATTTCATGAGAAATAGAATGAGAAATAATGGAAGTAGTGTCTACGTTTAATTTTCTCGGTTCCCAGATTTCTGTTGATGGTGGCTGCAGCCACTTGCTGCTTGGTAGAAATGCAACTTCAAATCTTGACAAGGTTTTAAGGAGTAGAGATATAACTTTAGCAACAAAGATCCGTATTGTAAGGGTTATAGTCTTTCCATTTGTGATGTAAGGATATGAGACCTCGACCATTAGAATGGCAGATCGGTGGAGAATGGACGCCTTTGAATTGTGTTGCTGGAGGAAACTTCTTAGAGTCCCATGGACTGCGAAGAGAACGAAAAGGTCAATATTAGAGCAAAAAGTGGAGGACAGAAGGAATTGGAGTGCTTCGTGGGGTCACGGAGAGTCGGAACCGACTAAACGAATAGAGAGGGAGGGAGAGAGCAGCATGTCGCGACTTAACCGACTCTGAACAGGGTAGAGAATAGCTGCACAATACATGGGTCATAGTATATCAAGACTAGACAAGTAGTTGAGTTACCGAGATGAAAAGTGTCTCGGCTGATTCTTCATTGCGGCAGAGACAATGTTTATGCTCGTCGAAATCGTCGCTCTAGACGACACATGCGTTTGACGAGCTATCATATCGCCTCCAAAGGGGGCGTCAGATAGCTGCTGATCTAATAGACGTGTCCTGATAGAGTAAGTATAGAGAGTGGTGTATGAAGATGAAGTGCACGTACCCAAAATGTCGTTTTGAGGAGCCCACTTGATGATCTTGACGTTGGACGGCTGATTAGGCAGGGAGTCGGACTCCCATTTCCAGAGCACCTTCTGCGGCAGCTCCCGGAAGGCCTCCAGGAAGGCCCGCCTGCTGGTTTCGCCAAGCTTATCGCTGCGGATGTTGGTGCCCAGGCTCATGAAGACAGCCCCTTCGTTTGCAGAGTCGAGAAAATCCTTCAGGTCCTACAATAAAAGGAAGGCAACCGTCTGACGATGTTGGTGGTTCAGCAGCTTTGAAAACGATAGTGATGTCTTTATCTTCAAGATACGTTAGAAACTCATTGACTGGTGTCCGAAGAGAATGGAATAATAAGGCGTGGTCGATTAACCCCTTGGTTTAGCTCAACACTCGAAGTGCTCCATGGTACGGACGTCTGCTGTAGTGGTTTTCAGAAACATGCTTATTTTGTCATTTAGCCGTGGTGGGACACAAGGTCCATTTCACTGGAGCGCTACTGGAAGACTTTACATCTACGTCTACATCTGCATCTACATATATACTCCGCTAGCCACCAAGCGGTGTGTGGCGGAGGGCACAATTCACGCCAAAGTCATATTTCGCCCCCCGCCCTTTCTTCGACTTGCGGATTGCGCGAGAGAAAAACGACTGTCTGAACGCCTCAGTACGAGCTCTTATTTCCCTTATCTTTGAATGATGATCATTACGCGATTTGAAAGTTGGTGGTAATAATATATGCTCTACATCCTCGGTGAAGATTGTTTAGCGCGTCGTCTATCTGCAAGTGCGTCCCACTTCAAACTTTCTATGAGATTTATAACGCTCTCGCGATGGCTAAATGTACCAGTCACGAATCTTGCAGCTCTTCTTTGGACCCTCTCAATATCTTGAATCAGACCTAACTGGTAAGGGTCCCATACAGACGAACAATAAGACTGGACGAACTAATGTACTGTAAGCTATTTCCTTCGTTGAAGGACTGCATCACTTCAGGATTCTACCAATAAACTGCAATCTAGAGTTCGCCATATCCGTTACTTGTGTAATCTGATCATTCCATCTGAGATCATTTCGAATAGTCACACCCAGATGTTACAGCTTCCAAAGACTGATAATTTATTTTGTACTCATACATTAATGGGGATTTTCGCCTTGTTATACGCAGTAGGTTACACTTACTAATATTGAGAGATAACTGCCAGTCATTATACCACGCATTTATCTTCTGCAAATCCTCATTGATTTGTTCACAACTTTGGTGTGATACTGCTTTCCTGTAGACTACAACACCATCGACAAACAGTCTAAGGCCGCTGTCAATACCATCAACCAGATCGTTTATATAAATCGTAAAAAGCAGAGGACCTATTACGCTGCCCGGGGCACACCTGAAGTTACGCCTGTTTCTGTTAAAGTCTCCCCATTCAGGATGACATACTGCTCCCTGTCTGTTAGAAAACTTTCTATCCAACCGCATATGTCATTGCATAGGCTGTAAGCGCGAACTCTCAACAGACTTTATCACTTGCAGTACCAATGGTTTATCAGGTGCAAGTTTCTTAAGTTTAACGAACATTTTGCAGCTTTTCCCCTTCAGCAACCAAATAACTCAGCAGTAGCCTCCCATTTAGCCTCCCATTTACTTCGACTTGCACACGCTGTCGATAGGTAACTGATCTAGCCTTTAACTCCCTCGATGTGGTCTCTGAGAACGCTCGAAACTTTCGAACTCACTCCACGATGTCAGCTGTGGCGGAATGCTTCTATACTATTGACACACAGTCAACACGGATTTAGAAAACATCGTCCTTGTGAAACACAATTAGCTCTTTACTCTCGCGAAGTGTTGAATGCTATCTACAAGGGATTTCAAATTGCTTCCGTATTTATGGATTTCTGGAAGGCTTTTGACACTGTACCACACAAGCGGTTTGTAGTGAAATTGCGTGCTTATGGAATATCGACTCAGTTATGTGACTGGATTTGTGATGTCCCTATCTCGTGGTCTAGCGGTCGCGTTCACGATTCCAGAGCACGGGATCTCGGGTTCGATTCCCGGCGGGGTCAGGGATTTTCATCAGCCTTGAGATGACTGGGTGTTTGTGTTGTCCTCATCATTATTTCATCATCATTCATGAAAGTGGACTGCTCAAAGATTGGGAATCTGTACGTGCGCTGAAAACTGCGCAGTTGAGCGCCCCACAAACCAAACATCATCGTCATCAGGATACGTGATTTCCTGTCAGAGAGGTCACAGTTCGTAGTAATTGACGGGAAGTCATGGAGTAAAACATAGGTGATTTCTGGCGTTCCCCAAGGTAGTGTTATAGACCCTTGCTATATAAACGATTTGGGAGACAATCTGAGCAGCCGTCTTAGGCTGATGCGAAAACTGGTGATTAGTAACTGATCCTAAATAACGAAAAGTGTGAGGCCATCCACATGAGTGTTAAAAGGAATCTGTTAAATCGGTTTCACGTTAAATCAGTCAAACCTAAAGGCCATAAATTCAACTAAATAGCTAGGAATTACAATTACAAACAACTTAAATTGGAAGGAACACACAGGAACTGTTGTGGGGAAGGCTAACCAAAGACTGCGTTTTATTGGAAGGGCAGGAAATGTATTAGATCTATTAAGGAGACTGCCTATACTACGCTTGTCCGTCCTCTTTTTCAGTAGTGTTGTGCGGTGTGGGATCCTTACCAGATGGGATTGACGGAGTAGAGAGAAAAAATTCAAAGAAGGGCAGCACGTTTTGTACTATCGCGAAATATGAGAGAGAGTGTCACTGCATTGACACAGGATTTGGGGTGGACATCATTAAAAGAAAGGCGTTTTCCGTTGCGGAGGAATCTTCTCACGAAATTACAATAACCATCTTCCGCCTCCGAATGCGAAAATATTTTGTTGACGCCGACCTCCATAGGGAGAAACCATCACCATGATAAAACAAGGGAAATCAAAGCTCGTTCCGCACGCTGTACGACATTGGAATAATAGAGAATTGGGAAGGTGGTTCGATGAACCCTGTGCCAGGCACTTAAATGTGATTTGCAGAGGATCCATGTAATGCAGATGTAGATGTACTCTCCCTAGCCTCCTTAAATTGCCCACCCTAAAATGTTTTGTTGTCGGTTCGGTTATCGCCTTCTTTGTTTGTTGTTTACACGTGTTGTTGACAGGTCTTCTAGACAGCGCCTCGTGAACTACGTACCTTTCTCATTCAGTACGGTACAGTTTAGTACAAAATGTGTTCGCTTGAACAACGTATCAGTTTTAACTTTCACGAGCTTGACGATATTGTTAGTTTGTGAGTGGAGGAAGGTGTCAGCGATAGAGCAAGAAATAGACGAAAAGGGTGATGTTTTTACAACAGACAGTGATCACGGTTTTGCTATCGAACAAGAGCGTCATCCACAAGCAGAAATTCGGAACAGCTATGATGTGGAAACGTCTCTTTCTCCAATGAAATACAAAAATTTTATTGTATATGAAAATGTGCTCTGAGTGGTCATAAGAAAAATGTGCATCCCAGCAATGGATTTCGCAGACTCTCTTTTTGTAATTATCGAGTGGAATTTTTATGTGCAAATTAGAATCTTGGAATTAAGTTTCATGTGGAAAATTACGTGCTACAGAGATAGCATAACTTTTTGAGAATGATAATTCAGTTAACTAACAATCCATTTATATGTACTGTTACAGCCCCTTGAGGGCAGGGGTTGTAATATGTCAGATCGATCGAGAGGTATGGTTTGGGAGAGAGGGCTGACTCACGCCAGAGCGTGCAGAGAAACAAAGGAAAGTGTGTCATTGAGTTTATTACATCGAAACCGACGTTGCGCTGAACAGAGGCGATTGCGCAGCGCAGCGGTTGGCCAGCCTTGAGGACGTAACGATCAGGGGTCCGAATCTTAACGAAATACATACATCAAAAAAGTTTTGCATCACCCCGGTTCCGAGAACTCCTGAAGATAGACGTTAGTGGATATTGTATCACAGACACAGTCTCTTTGATTGTTCAGAGATGTCACTAAACCCACCCAAAGCTGTTAACAACCATGCATGAGCATGGCCTATTAGACGGAAGGGCCCGACTGCCGATCAGTTCCACTAATTCCACCAGGAAGGAAGTACACGGCTCGTATTATCTGTGGTTCAACCATGCCTAGACAGTCAATACCGCGGTTCGATCGCGTCCGCATCGTTACTTTGTGCCAGGAAGGGCTCTCAATAAGGGATGTGTCAAGACGTCTCTGAGTGAGCCAGACACATCCCTTATTGAGAGCCCTTCCTGGCACAAAGTAACAATGCGGACGCGATCGAATCGCGGTACTGACTGTCTAGGCATGGTTGAACCACAGATAATACGAGCCGTGTACTTCCTTCCTGGTGGAATTAGTGGAACTGATCGGCAGTCGGGCCCCCTCCGTCTAAAAGGCGCTGCTCATGCATGGTTGTTTACAGCTTTGGGTGGGTTTAGTGACATCTCTGAACAATCAAAGAGACTGTGTCTGTGATACAATATCCACTAACGTCTATCTTCAGGAGTTCTCGGAACCGGTGTGATGCAAAACTTTTTCGATGTGTGTATTTCGTTAAGTCTCGGAGTGAGCCAGAGTGATGCTGTTGGGACATGGAGGAGAAACAGAGAGGCAGGAACTGTCGAGGACATGCCTCGTTCAGGTCGCGCAAGGGCTACTACCGCAGTAGATGACCGCTACCTACGGATTATGGCTCGTAGGAATCCTGACAACGTCACCATACTGAATAGTGGTTTTCGTGTAGCCACAGGACGTCGTGTTACGACTCAAATTGTGCGCAATAGGCTGCATGATGTGCAACTTCACTCCCGACGTCCATGGCGAGGACCACCATTGTATCCACGACACCATCTAGCGCGGTACAGATGGGCCCAACAACATGCCGAATGGACCGCTGAGGATTGGCATCACGTTCTCTTCACCCATGAGCGTCGCGTATGCCTTCAACCAGATAATCGTCGGAGACGTGTTTGGAGGCAATCCGGTCAGGCAGAACGCCTTAGACACACTGTTCAGCGAGTGCAGCAAGGTGGAGGTTCCCTGCTGTTTTGGGGTGGCATTATGTGGGGCCGACGTACGCCGGTGGCGGTCATGGAATGCCTCCTCCGACCGATAGTGCAACCACACCGGCAGCATATTGGCTTGGCATTCATGGACGACAATTCGCGCCCCCATCGTGCACAATTTTGAGAATGACTTCCTTCAGGATAACGACATCGCTCGACTAGAGTGGGTAGCATGTTCTCCAGACATGGACTCCATCGAACATGCCTGGCATAGATTGAAAAGTGCTGTTTGCGGTCGACGTGACCTACCAACCACTCTGAGGGATCTACGCCGAATCGCCGTTGAGGAGTGGGACAATCTGGACCAACAGTGCCTTGACGAACTTGTGGATAGTATGCCACGACGAATACAGGCATGCATCAATGCAAGATGACGCGCTCCTGGGTATTAGAGGCACCGATGTGTACAGCAATCTGGAGCACCACCTCTCAAGGTTTCACTGTATGGTGGTACAATATGCAATGTGTGGTTTTGATGAGCAAAAAAGATGGGTGGAAATGATGTTTATGTTGATCTCTGTTCCAATTTTCTGTACAGGTTCCTGATCTTTCGGAACGGAGGTGATGCAAAACATTTTGATGTGTGTAGTGGGCTAAAACGGTTTTTTTTTTCGAGTTATGTTTCATACCAAGTATCTAATACCGAAACTGGCCTGAATGGTGTTATCGCGGACTGGAACGCAATTGCGGATCAAGAGTGAGTAACGTTATGTCAAATGACGTCATTGCTAAAACTATATTGAATTACGTTCCAGAAGGTAACGAAATAGTAACAAAATAGAAATAACGTTATTTGGCCTGAATAACGATATTGGACTGCGGTACGGAGGTAACATAATGGTTCAAATGTCTCTGAGCACTATGGGACTTAACATCTGAGGTCATCATTCTCCTAGAACTTAGAACCACTTAAACCTAAGGACATCAAACACATCCATGCTTGAGGCAGGATTTTAACCTGCGACCGTAGCGGTAGCGCGGTTCCCGATTGAAGCGCCTAGAACCGCTCCGCCACTCCGGCCGGCAAGTAACATAATCATTGGTAACGTTACGCCACATACCATTCTCATTGTAACATAATGGAATGACGCTCCAGAACCAATAAATTATGGTCAAAGTCCACATGTAACCCTGGATATGACTTACAATTAAAATCTTTTTCCTACATCTCTCGCCGGCCGCGGTGGTCTAGCGTTTCTACGCGCTCTGTCCGTAACCGCGCGACTGCTACGGTCGCAGGTTCGAGTCCTGCCTCGGGCATGGATGTGTGTGATGTCCTTAGTTTCGTTAGGTTTAAGTAGTTCTAAGTTCTAGGGGACTGATGACCACAGATGTTAAGTCCCATAGTGCTCAGAGCCATTTGAACCATTTGAACCTACATCTCTATCTAACCATTACATAATAGTTCTGAAACCTTCTGGTGTCTCAAGATCTCTTCCACGTATACAGCCTTCTCTCATGATTCTTAAACCAAGAGCTAAGTGCAAAATTCTACCAGGCAGCTTCGTGTTTCATTCATTACCCCCGGTCCGTATTCACCTGCTACTTTTCCCTCTCTTCGTTCTCCTACTATAGAATTCCAGTCCCCCATGACAATTAAATTTTCGTCTCCCTTCACTATCTGAATAATGTCTTTTATCTCATCATAGATTCCCTCAATCTCTTACTCATCTGCGGAGCTAGTTGGCCTATTAACTACTGTGGTGGGTGTGGACTTCGTATCTATCTTGGCTACAATAATGCGTTAACTATACTGTTCTTAGTAGCTTATTCGCGCTCCTAGTTAGTTACTTATCATTAAACCTACTGCTGCGTTACAACTATTCGATTTTGTTTTTATAACTCTGTATTCACCTGACCAGAAGTTCTGTTTCTCGTGCCACCAAACTTCACTAACTCCCACTATATCTACTTTAACCTATCCATCCCTTTTTAAATTTTCTACCCTTCCTGCAAGGGATCTAACATTCCACGCACCAATCCGTTGAACACCAGTTTTCTTTCTCTTGATGACGACGTCCTCCTGAGTAGTCCCTGCCCGGAGATCCGAATGGGGGACTATTTTACATCCGGAATATTTTACCGAAAAGGATGCGATCATCATTTAATCATACAGTAGAGCTTCATGCCCTCTGGAAACATTACGGCTGTAGTTACCTCCTGCTTTCAGCCGTTCGCAGTACCAACACAGCAAGGCCATTTTGGTTGATGTTACAAGACCAGATCAATCAATCATCCATACTGTTGCCCCTGTAACTACTCAAAAGGCTGCTGCCCTTCTTCAGGAACAACAAGTTTGTCTGACCTCTTAAAAAATACCCCTCCGTTGTGGTTGCAACTTTACGGTACGGCTGTCTGAATAGCTGAACCACGCAAGCCTCCCCACCAATGGCAAGGTCCATGTTCAGGGGTGGGAGGGGGGGGGGGGTTACTTTACGTATCGTAATTCATTTCGTTACTGCGATAGCGGTACACGTATAACATTTTAACCGATAATCACGTTATTCCGGTACTGTAGGACAATAAGGTTACTACAATATTGGCCATTAAAATTGCTACACCAAGAAGCAGATGATAAACGGGTATTCATTAGACAAATATATTATACTAGAACTGACATGTGATTACATTTTCACGCAATTTGGGTGCATAGATCCTGAGAAATCAGTACCCAGAACAACCATCTCTGGCCGTAATAACGGCCTTGATACGCCTGGGTATTGAGTCAGACAGAGCTTGGATGACTTCTACAGGCACAGCTGCCAATGCAGCTTCAAGACCATACCACAGTTCATCAAGAGTAGTGACTGGCGTATTGTGACGAGCCAGTTGCTCGGCCACCATTGACCAGACCTTTTCAGTTGGTGAGAGATCTGGAGAATGTGCTGGGCAGGGCAGCAGTCGAACATTTTCTGTATCCAGAAAGGCCTGTACACGACCTGCAACATGCGGTCCTGCATTATCATGCTGAAATGTAGTGTTTCGCAGGGATCGAATGAAGGGTAGAGCCACGGGTTGTAACACATCTCAAATGTAACGTCCACTGTTCAAAGAGGTGACCGAGACGTGTAACCAATGGCACCCCATACCATCACGCCGGGTGATACGCCAGTATGGCGATGACGAATACACGCTTCCAATGGGCGTTCACCGCGATGTCGCCAAACACGGATGCGACCATCATGATGTTGTAAACAGAACCTGGATTCATCCGAAAAAACGACGTTTCGCCTTTCGTGCATCCAGGTTCGTCGTTGAGTACACCATCGCAGGCGCTCCTGTCTGTGATGTAGTGTCAACGGTAACCGCAACCGTGGTCTCCGAGCTGATAGTCCACGCTGCTGCAAACGTCGTCGAACTGTTCGTGCAGATGGTTGTTGTCTTGCAAGCGTCCGCATCTGTTGACTCTGGTGTCGAGACGTGGTTGCACGATCCGGTACAGGCATGCGGATAAGATGCCTGTCATCTCGACTGCTAGTGATACGAGGCCGTTGGGACCCAGCACGGCGTTCCGTATTACCCTCCTGTACCCACCGATACCATATTCTGCTAACAGTCATTGGATCTCGACCAACGCGAGCAGCAATGTCACGATACGATAAACAGCAATCGCGATAGGCTACAATCCGACCTTTATGAAAGTCGGAAACGTGATAGTACGCATGTCTCCTCCTTACACGAGGCATCACAACAACGTTTCACCAGGCAACGCCGGTCAACTGCTGTTTGTGTATGAGAAATCGGTTGGAAACTTTCCTCGTGTCCGCACGTTGTAGGTGTTGGCACCGGCGGCAACCTTGTGTGAATGCTCTGAAAAGCTAATCCCGTTTATCATCTGCATTACTTCTTGGTGTGGCAATTTTAATGGCCAGTTGTACATATGTCAACGTAGTTTCTTTGGATGTTACAAGTGGAGTGCTCTGTGATACTTACAACTTCAGCTTTCCTCAGCCGGCTTCGGCCCCTACACACATGTATCTAGGTGTTGTTCTAACTGCAACGTACAGGTTTTTCACAGCACGTCGGTGCCCTGTGCTGCCTCATTACTTCACATTTGTATACAGAGTCCACCGGGCACTGCCTTATACGATGCTAGCGGTGTCGTAAACCTGCCTCGCACAATCGTTTGCCAAATACTAACATCGCCCGCACCTGTCATCCGATGTGCCAGACGGTCCCGTAACAACTGCCTTCCAGCCAAAGCTGCACCAGATTTACTATAATTCCCCAAATCCACGACTCTATTTATTCATGGCGCAGCAGAACTATTTAAAAAAACACACACACAAATGTATGTGGTTTTGTGTGATAAATAGTAAAACGTTGCAGGATTTATGTAGTTCACTAAAATATACAAGGACTGTTAAAACACTTAAGTAATTGTAAAAATACAGTGGACAAAATTCAAAACCATCGTACAATATGCGTTAGATGAGTATGTGCCAAGCAAGATCGTAAGATGGAAAAGAGCCACCGTGGTACAACAACCGAGTTAGAAAACTGCTGCGGAAGCAAAGGGAACCTCACAGCAAACATAAACATAGCCAAAGCCTTGCAGACAAACAAAAATTACGGGAAGCGAAATGAAGTATGAGGAGGGCTATGCGAGAGGCGTTCAGTGAATTCGAAAATAAATTTCTGTGCACTGACTTAGCAGAAAATCCTAAGAAATGTTGGTCTTATGTCAAAGCGGTAGACGGATCAAAACAAAATGTCCAGACGCTCTGTGACCAAAATGGTACCGAAACAGAGGATGACAGACTAAATGCCGAAATACTAAATGCCTTTTTCCAATGCTGTTTCACAGAGGAAGACTGCACTGTAGTTCCTTCTCTAGATTGTCGCACAGATGACAAAATGATAGATTTCGAAATAGACGACAGAGGGATAGAGAAACAATTAAAATCGCTCAAAAGAGGAAAGGCCGCTGGACCTGATGGGATACCAATTCGATTTTACACAGAGTACGCAAAGGAACTTGCTCCCCCTTCTTGCAACGGTGCACCGTAGGTCTCTAGAAGAGAGTAGCGTTCCAAAGGATTGGAAAAGGGCACAGGTCATCCCCGTTTTCAAGAAGGGACGTCGAACAGATGTGCAGAACTATAGACCTATATCTCTAACGTCGATCAGTTGTAGAATTTTGGAACACGTATTATGTTCGAGTATAATGACGTTTCTGGAGACTAGAAATCTACTCCGTAGGAATCACCATGGGTTTCGAAAAAGACGATCGTGTGAAACCCAGCTCGCGCTATTCGTCCATGAGATTCAGAGGGCCGTAGACACGGGCTCCCAGGTAGATGCCGTGTTTCTTCACTTCCGCAAGGCGGTTGATATAATTCCCCACAGTCGTTTAATGAAAAAAGTAAGAGCATATGGACTATCAGACCAAATGTGTGATTGTATTGAAGAGTTCCTAGATAACAGAATGCAGCATGTCATTTTCAATGGAGAGAAGTCTTCCGAAGTAAGAGTGATTTCAGGTGTGCCGCATGGGAGTGTCATAGGACCGTTGCTATTCACAATATACATAAATGACCTTGTGGATAACATCGGAAGTTCACTGAGGCTTTTTGCGAATGATGCTGTAGTATATCGAGAGGTTGTAACAATGGAAAATTGTACTGAAATGCATGAGGATCTGCAACGAATTAACCCATGGTGCAGGGAATGGCAACTGAATCTCAATGTAGACAAGTGTAATGTGCTGCGAATACATAGAAAGAAAGATTCTTTATCATTTAGCTACAATACCGCATGTCAGCAAGTGGAAACTGTTAGTTCCATAAATTATCTGAGAGTAGGCATTAGGAGTGGTTTAAAATGGAATGACCATATAAAATTAATCGTCGGTAAAGCAGATGCTGTGATTCATTGGAAGAATCCTAAGCAAATGCAGTCCGAAAACAAAGGAAGTAGGTTACAGTACACTTGTTCGCCCTCTGCTTGAATACTGCTCACCCTTGTGGGATCCGTACCAGATCGGGTTGATAGAAGAGATAGAGAAGATCCAACGGAGAGCAGCGCGCTTCGTTACAGGATCATTTCGTAGCCGCGAAAGCGTTACGAAGATGATAGATAAACTCCAGTGGAAGACTCTGCAAGAGAGACGCTCCGTAGCTCGGTAAGGGTTTTTGTTGAAGTTTCGAGAACATACCGTCAGCGAGGAGTCAAGCAGTATATTGCTCCCTCCTACGTATATCTCGCTAAGAGACCATGAGGATAAAATCAGAGAGATTAGAGCCCACACAGAGGCATACTGACAATCTTTTGTTTCCACGAATAATTTGAGAATGGAATGGAAGGGAAAACCGATAGAGGTACCGAAGGTACCCTCCGCCACACACCGTCAGGTGGCTTGCGGAGTATGGATGTAGATACATACGAGGATCGTTCAATAGGTAATGCCCCACATTCTATTTCTCAGAACATATTTACAGTTACGAGTCAGAATTTGGTGACAATATACATCAACATTCCTTGTCCATGTCCTATATTTCTACACAGTCTTCACCATGTTCTATGGCCGTACGCCAGCATTGTGGAAGAGCGTGTATTCCCTGCTGGTTATAGCTCTTGTACGGTATGCGTAGCCATGTTCTCACTACATCTCCAAAGTGTTCCCCACAGTGAATCATTAAGCGGCCCAAAAGAGAAGGAAGTCCGAGGATGTCAGGTCTGGACTGGAGGGTGGATGAGGCAGTGACGTCCAACCCAATTTGGCGATGTGTTCCCGAGTTCTCAGACCTGTGTGTGGGCGTGCGTTGTCGTGTCGGAGCAAGATTTCTGCTGCATTCTTGTCCGATCGAACACGTCGCAAATGGTTCTTGAGTTTATTCAGGGTCTTCACGTATGCCTCTGAATTGATGGTTGACCCTGTTGGCATCACATCCACGAGAATGACGCCATCACAATCCTAGAAGACTCTCACCATGACTTTTCCAGCAAGGGGGGGGAGGGGGGGGGGCGTCTTGAATTCTTGTGTGGTGAATGAGGATGATGTCAGGCCATTCTCTGCCTTTTTGTCTCCGGCGCAAAGTGGTGCACCCAGCTTTCGTCCCCCGTGACAGAAAGGCCTCTCCGTCGGCCTCAAAACGCTCTAACAATTCAGATGAAATGGCCGTTCTTTGTATCTTGTGGTCGGCTGTCAGCATTCGTGGAATCCATCGTGAGTACCTCTTTGAATATTCAAGAGTGTCGATCATTGTAGACGCACTTGCAAAGCTGATCGACAACTGTACAGCCACTTGTCGAGTTGTGATGCGCCAGTGGGCACGAATCACGGCATCAGCACGATTCAACATGTCTGGAGCAGTGGCTGTGACAGGACGTCCCGAGCATGGCTGATCATGGAGCTCTGTTTCTGCGTTTCCTGAGGCTGTAACTTTCATTACCTATTTCACAACTGTACTCCTATCAACTGCAGCATCGCTATACACTGCACACAAACGTTTACGGATGTTCAACACAGTTTCTTTTTCTGCAAACAAGAATTCAATAACAGCACCCTGCTTGTAATATGAGTCGTATGTAGACGCCATTTTGACGCTGTACTGCTGGTCTACCATCTGACAGAACGGTTCGAAACTTCACCGGCGTACAGAATAAACATCAAATGTGAAGCACCAAAAAGGACGTTTGCGTATGTATATGAATGACTTTAAAAAATGTGGGGCTTTACTTATTGAATGATCCTCGGGACATAAATTAAAAATATCAAATAATTTGTGTCGTAAGTCTCGTTTTAAACGTAGGAGTCCGAGAGACCCCACATCGTCTTACACGTTACAGATCCTACGTATATACACTCCTGGAAATGGAAAAAAGAACACATTGACACCGGTGTGTCAGACCCACCATACTTGCTCCGGACACTGCGAGAGGGCTGTACAAGCAATGATCACACGCACGGCACAGCGGACACACCAGGAACCGCGGTGTTGGCCGTCGAATGGCGCTAGCTGCGCAGCATTTGTGCACCGCCGCCGTCAGTGTCAGCCAGTTTGCCGTGGCATACGGAGCTCCATCGCAGTCTTTAACACTGGTAGCATGCCGCGACAGCGTGGACGTGAACCGTATGTGCAGTTGACGGACTTTGAGCGAGGGCGTATAGTGGGCATGCGGGAGGCCGGGTGGACGTACCGCCGAATTGCTCAACACGTGGGGCGTGAGGTCTCCACAGTACATCGATGTTGTCGCCAGTGGTCGGCGGAAGGTGCACGTGCCCGTCGACCTGGAACCGGACCACAGCGACGCACGGATGCACGCCAAGACCGTAGGATCCTACGCAGTGCCGTAGGGGACCGCACCGCCACTTCCCAGCAAATTAGGGACACTGTTGCTCCTGGGGTATCGGCGAGGACCATTCGCAACCGTCTCCATGAACCTGGGCTACGGTCCCGCACACCGTTAGGCCGTCTTCCGCTCACGCCCCAACATCGTGCAGCCCGCCTCCAGTGGTGTCGCGACAGGCGTGAATGGAGGGACGAATGGAGATGTGTCGTCTTCAGCGATGAGAGTCGCTTCTGCCTTGGTGCCAATGATGGTCGTATGCGTGTTTGGCGCCGTGCAGGTGAGCGCCACAATCAGGACTGCATATGACCGAGGCACACAGGGCCAACACCCGGCATCATGGTGTGGGGAGCGATCTCCTACACTGGCCGTACACCACTGGTGATCGTCGAGGGGACACTGAATAGTGCACGGTACATCCAAACCGTCATCGAACCCATCGTTCTACCATTCCTAGACCGGCAAGGGAACTTGCTGTTCCAACAGGACAATGCACGTCCGCATGTATCCCGTGCCACCCAACGTGCTCTAGAAGGTGTACGTCAACTACCCTGGCCAGCAAGATCTCCGGATCTGTCCCCCATTGAGCATGTTTGGGACTGGATGAAGCGTCGTCTCACGCGGTCTGCACGTCCAGCACGAACGCTGGTCCAACTGAGGCGCCAGGTGGAAATGGCATGGCAAGCCGTTCCACAGGACTACATCCAGCATCTCTACGATCGTCTCCATGGGAGAATAGCAGCCTGCATTGCTGCGAAAGGTGGATATACACTGTACTAGTGCCGACATTGTGCATGCTCTGTTGCCTGTGTCTATGTGCCTGTGGTTCTGTCAGTGTGATCATGTGATGTATCTGACCCCAGGAATGTGTCAATAAAGTTTCCCCTTCCTGGGACAATGAATTCACGGTGTTCTTATTTCAATTTCCAGGAGTGTATATCGAAAGTCGAAAACTGGACGTTGTACACCACATATTTAACTAAAATACAGGCAGAAAATTCACCGAATTTCTCAATGCTTTCAAGAAGCTTTGGCTTAAAGTATCCCACCCGTTGCAAGCTCTTATGCTGTTATCTCCTGCTTCTTCTGAATCATCTCGTCACAAAAGTTCACTGCAAAAACTCTCTGTATTTTGTTTTCATTATGAGTTACGTAATTTCTGTAAAAAAGAAGAAAAAAAAGGAAGTTCTGTTCACAACCGACATAGGCAACAATTGCAGCTGCCATCAGTAGTTCTTTATTTTCAATAGTTCTTTACTTTCTACCCCTTCACCCTTCCATTTACAAAATAAAACCACATATTTCCTAAATTTAACCACTGGCATCAGTAAACAAACGTATTGTTTCAAAATTTAAAGAAAAACTATATTACACGCTCGTAATACCTTTTCGTTTGCAATAGTCACACACAAACATGCATCTTTGCACTTAGCGTCTCTTATTTGTACCCAAGTTTAACGAACAATTTGATCTAGAGAAATTTATTGCTATAAATTCTGACCTGACTGGTCAGATCGTACAGAAGAAACTAAAGGTGGAAAATTATTCCCAACCCCCCTCCCCTTAAATGCACCCTCTGCTATTCCAATAGTTGCAGGAAGTGGTGTACAATTTCATGCATAGCACAGGTGCCGAGAAGTGTAGCCAAAAGCCGGCCAATGTGGCCGAGTGGTTCTAGGCGCTTCAGTCCGGAACCGCCCTGCTGCTACGGTCGCGGGTTCGAATCCCGCCTCGGGCATGGATGTGTGTGCTGTCCTTAGGTTAGTTACGTTTAAATAGTTCTAAGTCTATGGACTGATGACCTCAGATATAGTCCCATAGTCCTTAGAGCCATTTGAATTTTTTTTGTAGTTAAAACACTGAAACCCCGCAACTATAGGAGATTCTACTACGTGAGAAACAACACAGCCCTGTGTATTTTCAGTAGTAAAGATAAGACCCAATTACGAGCCACAGTGGGGTACACAAAATTACTTGTCCTTGTTGTGACAAGTTTCACTTTGGTGATGTAGACAAAGATAAAACAGCTAGGTTGGATTAATACGGACGCAACTGGAAAACGCAGATACAGTTACGCATACAGTTACGCAGATTAGGCTACAGTCAAAAAATTGATGAGACTTTGACGAATTCACAACAAAAAACGTGTTCACACACAAATGTTTTCTCAACACGTTCACGTATGACGATCCCAAACTGGTCCCCGTATCGCTAAGCTCGTGTTTTGTTCTGTAAGTGGCAGTGCGTGAATAACCGAAAGTCAAGAAAATTGCCGTCAACCTCGATGTCACTATACGAAAGTCCATTGATTTCATGGACGAAAAGAGCGAGATGATTTCCACATGATCTTTTCGGAGTCCCTGATACATTCTATGGAACAGACTTCAGTTGTCCTGAACGGTTATAACAGTGGACCACAAAAACTGTTTCATAGTTCTGCAACAGATCGTAGTCACACACACAGGCGCTATTATGTGTACTAGTATTGCCTGTGGTCGATATTCGAGCAATGCTGTTTGTGAAGTAATGCTCACATTATTCCTAATACTTTCTCTACCGAAAAAGAGTGTTGTCCTGCTCTTTGTCTTTCAGTCCGAACCTTTAGTGTTCTTCTGTGAGGTATAGGCTAAAACGAAAATAATTTCCGAGTAAGAAGGGAAGCCGTAGCTGCCCTAAATGAAGAAAAGCGAATTAAAAGCTTACCTCAAATGTGTACTAGCAGCGGCAAATGGACACAGGTGAAAGTAAGCGAAACGACAACCCCAACAATCAACGTTAAGTACAATTTGTGTTGCGCCTGAAGGATTTGTTGCTGCTACTACGATGTTTTGTTTTCCACTGCTGACAACATCAAGGACAACAACGTAGCAATTGTGGCATTGTAGCTGTCCGGCACGCGTGTGTTAATGCAAATGAGCCATCTGCATCATTTAAACATAAACGTCTATCGAATGCGATTTCACGTAAAGTTGTTAGTTTCGTGTGTCACCTGCATCATAGCACATGATCGGAACGCGGGGTAAGTTGGTAACAGTGCGAGAGACCGACGAAAACTTTTCTCGTGTATGTCTACTTCCTTTTACCTCTCTTAACGGTTATGTACACACATAATTTCTTTGTGCAGATCTAACACAAAGTACATTTCGAATTAGGTAAGTTCCATTGGCCTTCTCGTTTAATTAATATTAAAACTCGGTGCTTCAGTTTTCGATATTCACATCTTGATAATACGACCTTGTTGATAACGGAGGTGCCTTGTGCCTTTTTTCGGTCACATGGTAGCGTTCTGTGCTGTAGTGACCTACTATGAAATAGAAAGGGGGCAGGCGTTCAACATATTCTGTGCAGAACCGTACAGGAGAACACCACGGCCGGTAAATGTTGTTTAGAAAGCCACATTGAATGCATCACTAGAGATATGCCTTAGTTGAACAAAGGATACTAGTAAGTATTCAGCAATCGAAAGAGTCTTCGAAGAGGATTTACATAAGTGCAGCTCGATCATATAGTAACACCAGAACCGCAAAACAGTGTCCCACCGTCAGGAGAAAAGGTCCCAGGAACACCTGTCGTACTCAATCAAACGCAAGATCCGAGACGAGACTCAAGCACGGTTCGTGTGTTTACCTGTGCTCTTAAAGGTTGTCAGTCTGTGCTCTGCTGCTGTAGCGATAAGACTTGTCCATGACGCGATTCACACCTGTGTAACGCATGCAACAGTCGAGAAACTGTCTTCTGTCAAGCCACGATTACGTCTTATGTCCTGTTCCAGCCTAACCATTTCTTCGTTGACGTTCCCACACTATTTCTTATAAAGGATCTGTCTTGCATTGCTTGCCAATAATGCTGTTTCCAGACTTGCTTTTGTTGGACAACTTTCTCAGTTAATGCTGTACCCTCAATCTTTTGTGATTTCATATTTTTTCTTCCCCTTTTGGGACATTTAAAGATGTAAGGAACTTCATAGCTGATGTTTCAAGTTGTCTTAAGTCTTCTGATCTTAACGTTCAACTGTTTTGCTCCATATAGTAGTGTTGGTAGTGCCATGACTTTATGAAACTTCATTTGGGTTTCTCTCCTCGTTTTACACTTCAATGTTCTTAACGTGCCACAGATAGTTAGGTAGACGTTACTATTCTTATTTGTATCTTCATCTTATTTGTAAGCTGTGTCAAATCCTAAATACTAGAAATGGAACACAAGTTATTGTATTACTGATGACTATCTTACAAGGGGACCATACATACTATAAACCACGGATTTTGATGCGCTTCATATATGTTGTAGAGGCACTTACCCTGAGTACCTGGCTATCCGGTATTTTAGCGACGGGCCTTGGTTTTTGAGAAAATCGGTTTTGAAGTTCACTGCTCAGCGTAACATTACAAAAAATTCCGGGCAATTCAGCGTAGCGCAACGGTAAATATTCACGGCTAACGCGCTGGAGGTACCGTGTTCCAATCCGGCTGGCATATTTTTTTTTTTTTTTAATCAAAATCGTCCGAATTTTTCCATTTCATTTCAAAGAATATCAACAAACACTGTAAGGTGTGCGAAATTAAAAAAGATATATTCGGTTATTAATTTTTTCAAATATTCATCCCGTTTGCAAAATATTTTTCTAATTCATCTTCTTCGTTGAAATCTATAAATTCATCATCAACAATGGTATGTCTTTCGGCCAAGAGATCCTGTATTGCGATACGTATCGTCAATTGCAACGGTATTGACAGAGATCACACTAGGCGGTGTATTCGTTACGAGATTCAAACCGCGGAGCAGATTTTCGGCGTATTTAATGGCATTTGTGATTTCACCGTTTGATTCTTCGTTCAACTCCTCTTCTTGTGGATCTTCTTCTGGCTGCACTACTGCCGAAACACTTGGTTCTTCTATTCCACAGAATTTTTCTAACACGATTTGAGGGCAACTGACACTGTAAGTTAGATGCGAACGTAAAAGAATGCAACTCGCATCCTCAGGCCAGGGCACCAGTCGAACATTTTCTGTAACCAGAAAGGCCCGTACAGGACCTGCAACATGCGGTCGTGCATTATCCTGCTGAAATGTACGGTTTCGCAGGGATCGAATCAAGGGTAGAGCCACGGTTCGTAGCACATCTAAAATGTAACGTCCACTGTTCAAACTGCCGTCAATGCGAACAAGAGGTGACCGAGACGTGTAACCAATGGCACCCCATACCATCACACCGGGTGATACGCCAGTATGGCGATGACGAATACACACTTCCAATGTGCGTCCACCGCGATGTCGCCAAACACGGATGCGACCAACCTGATGCTGTATACAGAACCCGGATTCATCCGAAGAAATGACGTTTTGCCATTCGTGCACCCAGGTTCGTCGTTGAGTTCACCATCGCAGGTGCTCCTGTCTGTGATGCGGCGTCAAGAGTAACCGCAGCCACGCTCTCCGAGCTGATAGTCCATGCTGCTGCAAACGTCGTCGAACTGTTCGTACAGATGGTTGTTGTCTTGCAACCGTCCTCACCTTTTGACTCAGGGATCGAGACGTGGCTGCACGATCCGTTCCAGCCATTCGGATATGATGCCTGTCATCTCGACTACTAGTGATACGAGGCCGTTGGGATCCAGAACGGCGTTCCGTATTACCCTCCTGAACCCACCGATTCCATATTCTGCTAACAGTCGTTGGATCTCGACCAACCGCGATCGCGATAGGCTACAATCCGACCTTTATCAAAGTCGGAAACGTGATGGTACGCATTTCTCCTTCTTACACGAGGCATCACAACAACGATTTACCAGGCAACGCCGGTCAACTGCTGTTTATGTATGAGAAATCGGTTGGAAACTTTCCTAATGTCAGCACGTTGTAGGTGTCGCCACCGTCTCCAACTTTGTGTGAATGCTCTGAAAAACTAATCATTTGCATATCACAGCATTTTCTTCCTGTCGGTTAAAATTTCGCGTCTGTAGCACGTCATCTCCGTGGTGTAGAAATTTTGATGGCCAGTAGTGTAATTAAAACTGATATTTCTTAATCTGTGTAGCGCTATTTGCGTCTGGTCTTCATTGTGCTGTATGAGGACTTGGTCGTCAGGAAAAAGCATCAGCTATTTATCTAAAGAAATGAAACCATATGGTGCCAGAAAATTTTTCAGGCTCAAACATCTAAGATGTATATATGCAGACTGAAGAAAAGAATGTAAATTTGTAGCAAGGCCAGTATTGGAACTCGTGTCAGCTGCTCACTAGGCAGATGCACTAAGCACTACATCACCCTAGTACAATGGATTTGCACAAGTGTGAGAGCCTCTGCAATGCCGTTTGAGTGCGCGGTGGCGTGAATGGGGGTTTGGATTGAGAGGGGAGGCATGCTACGGTAGTACGTGGAATTGTGCAAAGACACTGTGCCAGGTTGGCGTAGTGCATCTGCGTAGCTAACACGGGACCTGAGTTCGAATCTCGGCACTGGTACAAACTTTTATCCGTCGCTTCTGTCTGTACACATACGTGATACGCCCGCTAAACTCGCAGGGCAGAACAGGTGATTAGGATTGTGGAAAGGGCCAAATAAGGTATCGGTCAGGTTCATTCAAAATTGTAATTTATTATAATTTAATAACACCGTTAAACCAAAACGGCACTTAGCCGAACCTTTAGAACTACGAGTTTCCAAAAGGCAATTATTTCACGGCTGAAGGCCTCCAAACAAGGAATCTTAAAAATCAACAAAATAAAAATGCAGTTAAAATAGCAACTAAAATAATTAAAATATACATAGTATCACAGCCAGGCTGGAAAGTCTCAATGCAAAGATAGACAGAACAAACATATGCAAGGTGCAATACAAGCGACTGAGGGCCACAATTAAATATGAAATTTTTAATATATATTATCATAATCTTTTATTGCAGAGGGCCGCAATGTGTTTGCTTAAAGGGTAATTTAAAGAATAAGGTTTCAAGCAGCTTAAGGCCAACAATTGATTTCTCAAAATTCAAAAAATACTTGTAGTTCGGAAAAAATAAGAAATTTTATATCTTTGGCTATGATAGATTATAAACAGACAATTAAACAACGGTGAGAAGGACAATAAAGAAAACGGCACTCAGAAGCCTCCAGGGAGGTCGGTCTGCACTTGATCCGTCGGAACCCCTAACGGCCACAAGGCAGAACATTCCACTGGTGCGCTCGAATTGTAGTCAACCAATATAGTTAATTCCACCGCATGGCGGCTAAATTTCAGCAATAGAAACACTCGGTGTTGCTCATAGGAAAACCTCCCCAACAGCGAACCACCGAAACGAACCACACAACGTGAATGGACGTGGCTTGGATAGTTGAAAACCCCACTCAGCTTTGACGTCCTGGGTAGGTGAACCACGAAGCTCGTAGCGATCGGACAGCTCCACACACTGCGCAGGGACCGCCAGAGGACCCAGCCGACTGCACAGTGCGGAGATAACTTCCCTGGTCCGCAGCAACCGACCGACTCTCCTCAGAATGCCGACAACATCTAAAATAATTCGTCAGTGGAAATAACAGCAACTACACACACAACCTGACAAACACTTGCACGAATACCTGAACGATACCCAACAGTAACTAAGGGCGCACGAAGGCAAATGGGGAGTGGATGCACACACACACACACACACAGCCGACTCATGAACGATCGACGAGTCAAAACGCGTCGTCCGGTAGGACGACCGACAGACGATCCACCAAGACCGTGGCCCGGCTCAAGTGATGCGCGGCGGCAATGGTCGGGCGAGCCATGTCGACGCAGACCTCACTGCTGCTCCAACCCGACTGCACTAGTGCCGCAATGCAACTCCCCGACTGCCAGGTCCGGACTGTGCTTCAGACGCGTTCCAACTGACTGGCAGCTCGAACTCGAGACCCGAACTCGCGACCTGAACTGGCTTACGACCGACAACGACCGGAAAGTAATGGCAGTGGAGCAAAGATACTACGAGAGGGGATATATCGATACGCGCTGTTAACGCCGGTCACGGTCAGGCAAAGCAGCAAATCAGTGACAGTAGTGATTTAAATTAACGTAGTGAGGTGGGAGTACGTTACACGGTGTAAACTACATGATGGCGGGAACACGAGCCACGCACGGCTCAATACGTCCATACGTGATCGATGTTTGAGACTTTAAAAGGTCTCTAGAAACTATAGTTTCATTTGATCAAAGCACCTGTTCCTGGCTTTCAGGCAGGATACCCGATGCTGAGGTGCTATTCCAATATAGTTGTGGAGCCTCTGCAATGATGTACGAGTTTAGGGGGAACACCAAGTGGGCTGGCGCATCATTGAGGATTCGGATTGGGGGGGGGGGTGGAGTGTGCTAGGGTAGTCTGCGCAGTTGTGCAAAGCCATTGTGCCAGGGTGGTGTAGTTGTTGACGCATCTGCCTAGTGAGCAGGACACTCGGTTTCAAATCCCAGCTTTAGTTACAAATTATCATTCGTCGTTTCAGTGTGTATACAGACACTCGGTTTCGAATCCCAGCTTTAGTTACAAATTATCATTCATCGTTTCAGTGTGTGTACAGACATTATAGATATTTATCTGTCCCTATCGTTATACATTGAGGTGTACTGTCCTTCATTCATTCCCTGACAAATTTGCTGATGCGGATGTTGGATACTGTTGGTGACATGCTACAGCTCTGCCTAACTCCGTAGCTTATCTTTATTTCCAGTGTCACTTCCTTGACAGTATAGATTCTTACTTCTGTATTTTTTATATATACCTGGGAAAACTGCTTTTCTCTATTATTGCGCCAGATGTATTTTGTGGAAAAATGGTTCAAATGGCTCTGAGCACTATGCGACTCAACTTCTGAGGTCATCAGTCGCCTAGAACTTAGAACTAATTAAACCTAACTAAGGACATCACACACATCCATGCCCGAGGCAGGATTCGAACCTGCGACCGTAGCGGTCGCTCGGCTCCAGACTGTAGCGCCTAGAACCGCACGGCCACTCCGGCCGCTTTTGTGGAAACGATGAAAGGGTTTTTAATAAATGATATATACTAATAATATTTTTGAGTTGTATTTAGCGACACTGTTAGAGCAGGAATGGAGTTGTGTGCGTTGAAAGTATTCTGTCCATGCCAAGATGCAGTTTGAAGATAATACATAAAAAGTTTCATGTTGCGATTATGTTGACATAACAGGTAGGTCAACTGTAATTATAGCTATTAGACCGAATGTGAGCTAAGGCACCAATGATGTACACTTAGCGTTACTTGGCAGGCCGCAACCATCGTAACTAAGCGTATGAGGGACTGACATGGTCAAATAGACGGATGTTACAGGTGTAACATATACAAGCATTCATAAATTGGAGGAGTAAACTGTGACAAGGTTCAACTCACCTTGGGTAGCGGCTGTGGAGGTTTCGCTTGCAGCCCGCCGATCTCTATGATGGCCGGCACCAGCGGCTTTGGGTAGTCCGTGCTGAAGTGGGTGTTGACCATCACGAAGCTGACGTTCTTCTCGACCTCGCTGGGCAGCGGCGTAGAGTCGCCGAAGAACTTCCTGCTGAGCTCATCCTGCTGCGGCATGTACAAAAACCTGCGGTAGAGAGACGCATAGTTATCGAGCAGAAAGTTTTGCATCCTCTGCGTGAATGTCATGTGGTCCGTGAAAGGCAAAATGTAAGTGTTCACATAGGACGGGTTCTGGAAGTTCCCCACCACCTCATTTGCCCATGGAGGACTGGGGTAGGCTGCGATGCCGATCATTGGAGGGTTGCCGAATTTGCTGACGAATCCCAGCAGGCATTCCTGTAGGCCGTATTCGTTGATGACGAGATCGAAAGCTTCTTTCTTCGCCAGTTCTAGCAGGTGTCGGGCACCTTTCGACTTTAAGGTGTGACGGCAAGTGGTTACACCCCAGCCGAAAATTTCGCCAACCATGTCCATCTCACTCATTTCAGCGAAGGTCTCGTAGCCGAAATCTTCATGTGCAGCCTCGTATGCCCCTTCTATCAGGATCTCCCGGAGGTTGGGAACAGGTTTCTTCTCCCCGTCTGGAGTGAACACGGTCACCTGGTGACCGCGTTTGGCGAGCTCGAGCGTGAGGGCCCGGTTGAAGATGTGGTGGCTGCGAGAGACGGTGCTCATCAGGCAGAGGATCCTGGCCGACTCACAGAGGCCCGCCAGGCACAGGACCAGTACTGCAGATGCCCACACTGTTGCCCTCCTCATCCTTGAACAGTAGGACATCATCAACTGATAGATGTATGGTAGCATTTAAGGATGATTACGAAGTACATGATCTTCACAGGTTCACAAAGGCCCGTCAGTCAAGGAATTAAACTGTCCAGCTTTCGAAATGCACTCACCAGCATTCTGAAACAGTAGAGCATCATCAAGTACTAAAAAGATCTCATGGCTGTGATAAGTACACTCATGCTCATAAATTAAGGATAATTGCAGAATGTGGTGCCACACAACGTGGCACTACACAAAACTAGCGCTAATAGGACAGGCGCATAGGGAACATACACGACACAGATCTGTAAGTCCATGGTATTGGTGATAAATTGAGAAAACCGTCCCGAAACGCATGTGCTACAAAACGTCACTGTTTCCTGCGCATGTACCCCGACATCAATGTGGGATATGATCACCATGCACACGTACACAGGCAGCACAACGGGTTGGCATACTCTGGATCAGGTGGTCGAGCAGCTACTGGGGTATTAGCCTACCATTCTTGCACCAGCGCCTGTCGGAGCTTCTGAAGTGTCCTAGGGGTTTGAAGACGTGCACTGATACGTCGACCGAGAGCATCCCAGATGTGATCGAAGGGGTTTAGGTCTGGAGAACAGGCAGCCACTCCATTCACCTGGTATCTTATGTTTCAAAGTATTCCTCCACGATGGCAGCTCAGTGGCAACGTGCGTTATCATCTATCAGGAGGAAGGTGGGACCCACTGCACCCATGAAAAGGCGGAATACTGATGCAAAATGACATCCCGATACACCTGACCGGTTACTGTTCCTCCGTCAAAGACATACAGAGGTATACTTGCACCAATCATAATCCCACCCCACACCATCAAACCACGACCTCCATACAGGCCTCTTTCAAGGACATTAAGGGATTGGTATCTGGTTCCAGTTCAAGCCAGATGAAAACCAGGCGAGAATCACTGTTCAGACTATACCTGGACTCGTCGTTGAACATAACCTGGGACCACTGTTCCAATGACTATGTACTGTGTTCCTGACACCAGGCTTTACGGGCTCTCCTGTTACCAGGGGTCAGTGGAATGCACCCCAGGTGAATAAACCATGTCTGTTCAGTCGTCTGTAGACTGTGTGTCTGAAGACAACTGCTCCAGTGGCTACAGTAAGGCCCCAAGCAAGGCTACCTGCAGTGCCCCATGGCCGTCTGCGGGCACTGATGATGAGATATCGGTCTTCTTGTGGTGTTGTACAATGTGGACGTCCCGTACTCTAGCGCCTGAACACGTTTCCTGTCTGCTGGAATCGTTGCCATAATCTTGAGGTCACACTTTGTGACACATGGAGGTCCCATGCTACGACCTGCTATGTTTGACCAGCCTCCAGAAGCCCTAGTATTCCGCTCCTCATAACGTCATCAATATGTGTTCTTTGAGCCATTTTCATCACACAGTCATCATAGCACGTCTGAAAAAGTCTGCACACTTACTGGCTCCACCATACTCTGACATGCACCAACACACCTCTGCATATGTGGACTGCTGTCAGAGCACCGTGCGACGACCCCATGGTCATACCCTGAGGTGATTTATACCTGCAAACTCGCCCACCAAAGCGTTGTTTCACCATGTATCAGCATTATCCTTAGTTTATGAGCATGAGTGTAGTTCTCATAAACCAGCTGAGTTTCTTGGGCTCACAGAGTCCCATCACAATTGGGGTTATTTCTGTTGGAACCTGGATTCTCCTCTACTACATCAGGAAATAGAAGAGCATTGCAGATGCATGAATATGGGGTGATTATATACTCTTCAGATCGAGTTTCTTGGAGGTCTTACAGTGATGCAGCCGACAAAGGAACGAGGCTGTAGACTTTCACCTTGTGAAACAGTAGGACGTTATGAATCAGTGATTACCTAACGGCTGCGAGATGTGGAGCTCATTATACATACTTTCTTTTTAGACACACAGAGCCCTACTAAAAAGTGGGCCAGTATGGCCAAAGCTCAGATTTAGTCTTCCACTTCCTGAAATGATAAGGTATTATGAATGGATCCAGGTATAGTGTCTGAAAAAAATGGTGTTCACTAGGCACAGGAAATCGGCAAACTCACATGTTCCTACTAGACAGAGGAGCAAGCTCATACTGTTGGCTTCCACATCGTGAAACAGTAGGATGTTATCGATGGATATAGCTGTGGTAGCTGCAAGAGATGATGATCATCAGTCACAGAATGTAACCAGTCAGAGAGCAGCAAAGCTGTTGCCCAGAAGGTAGCCATGGTAAATCTGACGGAAATTATCAACAGGTACAGATGTGGTACGTGTAAAACAAAGTACCAGAATGTTTGACTACACTACATTGTCAGTAAACAGTCTGTGATATGCCACACCCAGAATACCAAGATACGGTGTTGTCTTCCTGCTGGATCATTCATGGGTGTAATCTCTCTGGACACATCACAAGTACTTTTCTTTGTGAAAGGATTCCGTAGAATACAATAATTACTACTAATTTCTACGTGCCTTACCGTATCATGAGAGGAATGTTGATTTTTTAAAAATATATAGAATCAGATATATCGATATTTTAGAAAAATATCATTATCGATCTTCGATGTATCGAGCAATTTTATATTTACATCGATATATCGACGAAAAAAATATCGTCATACTGGACAAAAAAAAAAAATAATAATAAAATCGGCTGCACGTTGTAAGTGTGCCGCCAGTTTTAGAGCTGTTTATTTAAGTATTGATTTGTTATTAGATAGTCGGCCGAGGTGGCCGAGCAGTTCTAGGCGCCACAGTCCGGAACCGCGTGACCGCCACAGTCGCAGGTTCGAATCCTACCTCGGGCATGGGTGTGTGTGATGTCCTTAGGTTACTTAGGTTTAACCCTAGGACGCCCAAGTCTTTTTTACTAACTTGGATGCCTAAGGGGGGGTTCGGCGAGCCCACAGATATTAAATAAGTTTACTGACAAAAAATTACAACTTTCAAAATGGTTTATGTATTTTAACTAAAGGATCGGTTTATAGATGTTGTTAATTGTTATAAATATTGGATTGAGTGAATAAAAAATTGTCATATTACAATACAAAATACAGATGTGTTCATATACAATAGACTACTCTGAATCCTCAACTTCAAGGCAAGAGACACACTTCACAATTTTTTCTGAACGTGTGTTACACACACGTTTATGACACTGTCCACAATACTGTTTTGGTTTACTTAGATTGTTGTACTTCCGCTTCTTTGTTTTAGCTTTTCTTACACAAATATGGCACCGACCTTTCCCTGCAGGAGGCTGACATGCTTCTGTTGTCACTTCTTTGATTTTCGTTTGTAGAATAGTCTCCATTGATTGAACAATTTGGTTAGATAACCCTCTTGCATTGGCACTTTTTTCTTCTACCTGCAATTTCACTAGTTCCATCCCAGCCTGCAGGAGATAAAATGGTTCTAATGGCTCTGAGCACTATGGGACTTAACATCTGAGGTCATCACACACATTCATGCCCGAGGCAGGATTCGAACCTGCGACCGTAGTGGTCGCGCGGTTCCAGACTGAAGCGCCTAGAACCACTCGGCCACACTGGCCGGCGCAGGAGATAAAGTTTCCGTTTGTTGTGTTTCTTTTCATTCCATCTTGGATGTTGCTGGATGAATATGGTGGTTGCATTGATAGCACAAATGTCGATGAGAAAGCAAAATACAGATAGAGGCCATCTCTTTGTTCCCCTCTTGCAGGTGTATGTACATACGCGCCATTTGATCAATGGTATCGATTCCACCTTTAGTGGAATTATAATATGCATTTATCTTGGTTTTATTCTTCTCTCCTCCAACAGTGCCTTCATCTTGGTGCATTGTTGACAACATCAGTAAGTTTTTACTTGGTTTCGTTTTTGCTGTGTAGGACATCAAAGTTACTGGAGGCCTACGTGTTGGGAACGGCACTAACTCACTGCAAGTTTACAAGTTAAATAACAGCTGACTGTCATCAACAATCACTTCCTCTGAAAGTAAACTGATTGTTGTGAATATCAAGAATACCAACCAACGAGAAACTAACTTGCATTGTTGTAGAGATGAGAAATACGAAATCCTACTAAGGGAAATTTTCTATAGCATGGAAGCCTAAGGGGGGGTTTGTTGGACCCATAATAAGTTTATTTATTTTTTCTTTCAAAGCAGGAATTTTCTATAAAATACATTGACGCTAACATTTCATAAAATAGCCGACAAACAATAACTCAAAAGGAATATGTAGTATGAATGTTACTTGGGCAAAAGCAGGGGACATAAAAAAATTGTGGGTTCAACGAACCCCCCCCCCCCTAGGTTTAAGTAGTTCTAGGGTTAAGTAGTTCTAAGTTCTAGGGGACTGATGACCTCAGAAGTTAAGTCCCATAGTGCTCAAAGCAATTTGAACCATATTATTAGATATTCTGTACATCAACAAGCTAGCAGCTTGCTTATCCCCCTTGGAGCAAGAACTGAAAGGAAAACGATGCACTTTCAAGCTTGGCGATGGCCACTTTGTTAACATCTACATCTACATCTACATCTATACTCCGCAAGCCACCCAACGGTGTGTGGCGGAGGGCACTTTACGTGCCACTGACATTACCTCCCTTTCCTGTTCCAGTCGCGTATGGTTCGGGGGAAGAACGACTGTCTGAAAGCCTCCGTGCGCGCTCTAATCTCTCTAATTTTACATTCGTGATCTGCTCGGGAGGTATAAGTAGGGGGAAGCAATATATTCGATGCCTCATCCAGAAACGCACCCTCTCGAAACCTGGACAGCAAGCTACACTGCGATGCAGAGCGCCTCTCTTGCAGAGTCTGCTACTTGAGTTTATTAAACATCTCCGTAACGCTATCACGGTTACCAAATAACCCTGTGACGAAACGCGCAGCTCTTCTTTGGATCTTCTCTATCTCCTCCGTCAGACCGATCTGGTACGGATCCCACACTGATGAGCAATACTCAAGTATAGGTCGAACGAGTGTTTTGTAAGCCACCTCCTTTGTTGATGGACTACATTTTCTAAGCACTCTCCCAATGAATCTCAACCTGGTACCCGCCTTACCAACAGTTAATTTTATATGATCATTCCACTTCAAATCGTTCCGCACGCATACTCCCAGATATTTTACAGAAGTAACTGCTACCAGTGTTTGTTCCGCTATCATATAATCATACAATAAAGGATCCTTCTTTCTATGTATTCGCAATACATTACATTTGTCTATGTTAAGGGTCAGTTGCCACTCCCTGCACCAAGTGCCTATCCGCTGCAGATCTTCCTGCATTTCGCTACAATTTTCTAATGCTGCAACTTCTGTGTATACTACAGCATCATCCGCGAAAAGCCGCATGGAACTTCCGACACTATCTACTAGGTCATTTATATATATTGTGAAAAGCAATGGTCCCATAACACTCCCCTGTGGCACGCCAGAGGTTACTTTAACGTCTGTAGACGTCTCTCCATTGATAACAACATGCTGTGTTCTGTTTGCTAAAAACTCTTCAATCCAGCCACACAGCTGGTCCGATATTCCGTAGGCTCTTACTTTGTTTATCAGGCGACAGTGCGGAACTGTATCGAACGCCTTCCGGAAGTCAAGAAAAATAGCATCTACCTGGGAGCCTGTATCTAATATTTTATGGGTCTCATGAACTAATAAAGCGAGTTGGGTCTCACACGATCGCTGTTTCCGGAATCCATGTTGATTCCTACATAGTACATTCTGGGTTTCCAAAAACGACATGATACTCGAGCAAAAAACATGTTCTAAAATTCTACAACAGATCGACGTCAGAGATATAGGTCTATAGTTTTGCGCATCTGCTCGACGACCCTTCTTGAAGACTGGGACTATCTGTGCTCTTTTCCAATCATTTGGAACCCTTCGTTCCTCTAGAGACTTGCGGTACACGGCTGTTAGAAGGGGGGCAAGTTCTTTCGCGTACTCTGTGTAGAATCGAATTGGTATCCCGTCAGGTCCAGTGGACTTTCCTCTATTGAGTGATTCCAGTTGCTTTTCTATTCCTTGGACACTAATTTCGATGTCAGCCATTTTTTCGTTTGTGCGAGGATTTAGAGAAGGAACTGCAGTGCGGTCTTCCTCTGTGAAACAGCTTTGGAAAAAGGTGTTTAGTATTTCAGCTTTACGCGTGTCATCCTCAGTTAACAATGTCAACTGTAGGTAAGTGGCACAATAAACGGTGTCCGATAGGTCCGTCATTCGGTTTCGTCACATATCAGATTTGTCTGGAACACTTCATGTCGACTTCCCTGTTTCTTCATTTCCGCCAATGCCAGAGACGTGGCAGTTGTAGCGTAAAAATTATGGGGGCCTCCCGGCCAACAATGCCATACGATCATTTCATTTTTTTGCGTTGTGAAGTTAAACGTTGCGGTTTCTGTTGGTAGCGCCGAGCGCTGATTACGTCAACATTTCCCCTCACACACTTCCACCCATCACAAAGACCAATCTTGTCATTTAGATTTTTCTTTATCAGTTTCAGCAATAGTTTTTCAAGAATGCGGATGTGAAGAAGTAGCACACTAGTTGCGTTAAAAACGGTTTCTTAACGCAACTGGTGTGCGATTTCTTCTTATCGTATATCTTGTCTCTGAATTCACCCCCCCCCTCCCCCACCCACGCATGTGCAATCGGACTTCTCCCTTGTGCCATCTATATTTGTTTCACAGTCAAAGACAAAGACTGCACTTGATGAAAGCAAAAAAGTAGTAAGACTCCTTTACACAGTGAAAGTAAAATTACGTTCTACTACAATTTCAAAAGAACGGCTTCTGACATTTATCGAAAATTGCGAAAAAATATAATATAAAATAAAAATATCGGCACTCTATATTGCCATTTCAGTACCGACATATCGATATATCTTTGAAGAAAATATCACCGGTATATATCGACATCTTTTCTTAGAAAACAACGATGTATCGACATCTTATCAACAGCGCTAATCACAACCTTTAGACACTCGCAATGCAACTCTTCACAGATGATCCAGTACTGCGTTGTTTCCTTGTCTGACAGCTTGCTAGTCATGGTCAGTATCTGCATCACGACACACAGATAACAAAGTACTTGAGGTGTAGCGAGAAGCAGTAATTATCTGAGAAGTATTTATTTATTTATGTCTCTGATTGTTTCACTTTAACTGTTGACAGCATACTAGGCTTTGATTGGCTGTTGGAAATGCCCACCACTATGAGGTCGCTGATTTCGCCAGGCTGGATTGACCTATCTGAGCACATAGGCAACCAGAATGTGAGACGTCATATGTTTCAGGTTAATGGCCTGCAAGTGACTTCGCAAATGCGAATAAAGTGGGCTGTTGACGCCATAGGCATACAATTGATATTCGGAAATAATTCTATGTAATCACAAAATACTGCTGCGAATTATGTTTGTACAACAAAATTATGTTTATAGGTAAAGCGGTTTGTTAGCTTGCCTACCAAACTCCTGGTAATATTATTTAATTGCAGGAGACATGTTATCAACGTGCTATAATGTACAGACGGTACTACTTAACTCAAAAATGTAAAAAAAAAGTTAATGACAACAACAAACGATAACGGTTTTAGAGCGAATTGCTTGCATAATTATTACTTAAAACATGTTTACATTTTACGAAACTGAATAAAGAATACTCACTGTATATTGAGCAAGCAGTAAACAAAAGAATGATTCGGAATAGGTATTAAAATCCGCGGAGAAGAAATAAAAACTTTGAGGTTCGCCGATGAGATTGTAATTCTGTCAGAGACAGCAAAGGACTTGGAAGAGGAGTTGAACGGAATGGACAGTGTCTTGAAAGGTGGATATAAGATGAACATCAACAAAAGCAAAACGAGGATCATGGAATGTAGTCGAATTAAGTCGGGCGATGCTGAGGGAATTAGATTAGGAAATGAGACACTTAAAGTAGTAAAGGAGTTTTGCTATTTGGGGAGCAAAATAACTGATGATGGTCGAAGTAGAGAGGATATAAAATGTAGACTGGCAATGGTAAGGAAAGCGTTTCTGAAGAAGAGAAATTTGTTAACATCGAGTATAGATGTGTCAGGAAGTCGTTTCTGAAAGTATTTGTATGGAGTGTAGCCTTGTATGGAAGTGAAACATGGACGATAAATATTTTGGACAAGAAGAGAATAGACGCTTTCGAAATGTGGTGCTACAGAAGAATGCTGAAGATTAGATGGGTAGATCTCATAACTAATGAGGAGGTATTGAATAGAATTGGGGAGAAGAGTTGACAAGAAGAAGGAATCGGTTGGTAGGACATGTTCTGAGGCATTAGGGAATCACAAATTTAGCATTGGAGGGTAAAACCCGTAGAGGGCGACCAAGAGATGAAGACACTAAGCAGATTCAGAAGGATCTAGGTTGCAGAGGAAGAAGCTTGCACAGGATAGAGTAGCATGGCGAGCTGCATCAAACCAGTCTCAGGACTGAAGACCACAACAAAAACATCAACTGACCATGGCACAAAGTTGTTAAATATGTTTTGTTTATATAAAACACATATGTTTGCGTAACTCACAGACTTGATATCTAGTACAATAACTTATTTCACAGCACCAAAATTAGTTTTACAAGTCGTCCACGCTACCTGAAACTATTTTAGCAAATAATCAACTGACACGGACAGTGGGAACTGCAGGAAAAAATTAGGTAGACTGATGATGTAAAAAATGTAGACATTCTGTTCAAAATCGGCGAACAACGAATAAGCTGATAATACTAACAAGACGAAGGTCTAGTGTTATATGACAACTCTGTGTGTGTGTGTGAAATCTTATGGGACTTAACTGCTAAGGTCATCAGTCCCTAAGCTTACACACTACTTAACCTAAATTATCCTAAGGACAAACACACACACCCTTGCCCGAGGGAGGACTCGAACCTCCGCCGGGATCAGCCGCACAGTCCATGACTGCAGTGATATGACAACTGACATGCGTCAGTGCATGTGGGAGCTTTCTTTGCATGGCCTTAGGTGGATTCAATTGGTGTTAAAAATTCTAGAGAACGACAGTGGCTGGCACTCATCCAAGAGATAATTGATGCAAAAGTGTGTAATACCTACCCTGGGATGAAATGGGACAGGATAGTGAGCCGTGGTGGAAGGCATGAAACCAATCAGAAGAATGATAGTTAATAAAAAAAGAAACAGGTGAGAGTAGGAGGCTACAGAAAGCCCAGTAACTTGGGTAGTGTAGGCGCTGCTGTCAATGAAAACAGTAGCGCCACGCCTGCCACCGTAAGAATAACGAGCGGTACCTTGTTAGCTGCTGAGAGTTGGCTGCAGTCCCGCGTCCCCTCGCCGCCGGTTGTGTGGCCACACTGTGCCGCCACCACCGCCTCCGCCTCCGCAGTCCTAATAGGAACAAGTGGTCTGACCTTGTCAGGGCGTTAACGGAACGAGCCGCCGATGCTGGGCGGCAGAGAGAGGCTCACTGCTGATTTATTCTATTTTATTTGCACGTCAAGTTCCGTAGGACCAAATTGAGGAGTAAATCTCCAAGGTCATGGAACGTGCCAGTACATGAACTTACAACATAAAAAGAAATAACAGATAAAAATAAATGTTCATGAACCTGAAAAAAAAAGTCAGTCCATAAGTTTAAGTAAACGCTATCAGCAATACAATAAGAATCAGCTTAATTTTTCAAGGAACTCCTCGACAGAATAGAATGAGTGACCCATGAGGAAACTCTTCAGTTTCGATTTGAAACCACGTGGATTACTGCTAAGATTTTGGAATTCGAGTGGCAGCTTATTGAAAATGGATGCAGCAGCATACTGCACACCTTTTTGCACAAGAGTTAAGGAAGTCCGATCCAAATGGAGGTTTGATTTCTGCCAAGTATTAACCGAGTGAATGCTGCTTATTCTTGGGAATAAACTAACATTGGTAACAAGAAACGACAATAAGGAATACACATATTGTGAGGCCAATGTCAAAATACCCAGACTCGTGAGCAGAGGTCGACAAGAGGTTGGTGAACTCACACCACTTATTACCGAACCGCCCGTTTCTGAGCCAAAATTATCCTTCTAGAATGGGAAGAGTTACCCAAAAATATAAGACCATACGACATAAGTGAATGAAAATAAGCAAAGTAGACTAATTTTCGTGTCGAAGTATCACTCACTTTTGATACTGTTCGAATAGTAAAAATGGCAGTATTAAGTCTTTGAACAAGATCCTGAATGTGGGCTTTCCACAACAGCTTACTACCTATCTGAATACCTAAAAATTTGAACTGTTCAGTTTCACTAATCATATGCCCTTTCTGTGTGATTAAAACGTCAGGAATTGTTGAATTGTGTGTCAGAAACTGTATAAACTGAGTCTTACTGTGACTTAACGTTAGTTTATTTTCTACAAGCCATGAACTGAGCTCATGTACTGCAAAATTTGAAACTGAGTCAATGTTGCACACAACATCCTTTACTACCAAGCTAGTGTCATCAGCAAACAGAAATATTTAAGAGTTACCTATAATACTAGAGGGCATATCATTTATATAAATAAGGAACAGGAGCAGCCCCAACTCTGATCCCTGGGGCACCCCCCACTTGACAGTACCCCACTCAAATCCCACATCACAGCCGTTATTAACACTGTAAATAAGGACCTTTTGCTGCCTGTTGCTAAAGGTGAACCAATTGTGAGCTACTCCCCTTATTCCGTAATGGTTCAACTTCTGGAGCAATATTTTGTGATCAACACAGTCAGATGCCTTAGTAAAATCAAAAAATTACGCCAAGCGTGCGAAACTTTTTGTTTAGCCCATCCAGTACCTCACAGAAAAAAGAGAATATAGCATTTTCAGTTGATAAACGAATTCTAAAGCCGAACTGTACATTCGATAGCAAATCGTGTGTTATAAAATGATCACTTAATCTTACATACACAGCCTTTTCGATAACTTTTGCAAACACTGATGGCATAGAAATACATTGTCCCTTTCTCCCTTTTTATAAAGCGGCTTTGCTAATGAGTACTTTAATCGCTCAGGAAACTGACAATTCCTAAGGAATGGCGAGCGGGTCAACACAGGCCAGAGGCAGACGCTCTGCTGTGGTCGGGATGACGGTTATCGCTGAAACAAGCGGTTTTCGGTTACATCGTCTGGTTTTACCTGACTGTTGAAACCGTTCAAGTTTACAGGTTTTCCAAATAACCGATTATCCGTTTCCATCGCATAAACGTTCAAAAATCTTACGACTTCCTCTGACTTTTGAGTTACATGTTTCAAGATACACTACTGGCCATTAAAACCGCTACACCAAGAAGAAATGCAGATGATAAACGGGTATTCATTGGACAAATATATTATACTAGAACTGGCATGTGATTATATTTTCACGCAACTGGGGTGCATAGATCCTGAGAAATCAGTACCCAGAACAACCACCTCTGTCCGTAATAACGGCCTTGATACGCCTGGGCATTGAGTCAACAGAGCTTGGATGGCGTGTACAGGTACAGCTACCCATGCAGCTTAAACACGATACCGCAGTTCATCAAGAGTAGTGACTGGCGTATTGTGACGAGCCAGTTGCTCGGCCACCATTGTTGTTGTTTTTGTTGTCTTCAGTCCTGAGACTGGTTTGATGCAGCTCTCCATGCTACTCTACCCTGTGCAAGCTTCTTCATCTCCAAGTACCTACTGCAATCTACATCCTTCTGAATCTGCTTAGTGTATTGATCTCTTGGTCTCCCTCTACGATTTTTACCCTCCACGCTGCCCTCCAATACTAAATTGGTGATCCCTTGATGCCTTAGAACATGTCCTACCAACCGATCCCTTCTTCTGGTCAAGTTGTGCCACAAACTTCTCTTCTCCCCAATCCTATTCAATACTTCCTCATTAGTTATGTGATCTACCCATCTAATCTTCAGCATTCTTCTGTAGCACCACATTTCGAAAGCTTCTATTCTCTCCTTGTCCAAACGATTTATCGTCCATGTTTCACTTCCATACATGGCTACACTCCATACAAATACTTTCAGAAATGACTTCCTGACACTTAAATCTATACTCGATGTTAACAAATTTCTCTTCTTCAGAAACGCTTTCCTTGCCATTACCAGCCTACATTTTATATCCTCTCTACTTCGACCATCATCAGTTATTTTGCTCCCCAAATAGAAAAACTCCTTTACTACTTTAAGTGTCTCATTTCCTAATCTAATTCCTTCAGAATCACCCGACTTAATTCGACCATTAACCAGACGTTTTCAGTTGGTGAGAGATCTGGAGAATGTGCTGGCCAGAGCAGCAGTCGAACATTTTCTGCAACTAGAAAGGCCCGTACAGGACCTGCAACATGCGGTCGTGCATTATCCTGCTCAAATGTGGGGTTTCGCAGGGAGCGAATCAAGGCTAAAGCCACGGGTCGTAACACAGCTGAAATGTGACGTCCACTGTGCAAAGTGCCGTTAATGCGATAAGAGGTGACTGCGACGTGTAACCAACGGCACCCCATACCATCACGCCAGGTGATACGCCAGTATGGCGATGAGGAATATACGCTTCCAATGTGCGTTCACCGCGATGTCGCCAAACACGGATGCGACCATCATGATGCTGTAAACAGAACCTGGATTCATCCGAAGAAATGATGTTTTGCCATTCGTGCACCCAGGTTCGTCGTTGAGGACACCATGACAGGCGCTCCTGTCTGTGATGCGGCGTCAAGGGTAACCCCAGCCACGGTCTCCGAGCTGGTAGTCCATGCTGCTGCAAACGTCGTCGAACTGTTCGTACAGATGGTTGTTGTCTTGCAAACGTCCCCATCTGTTGACTCAGGGATCGAGACGTGGCTGCACGATCCGTTACAGGTATGCGGATAAGGTGCCTGTCATCTCGACTGCTAGTGATACGAGGCCGTTGGGACCCAGCACGGCGTTCCGTATTACCCTCCTGAACCCACCGATTCCATATTCTGCTAACAGTCATTGGATCTCGACCAACGCGAGCAGCAGTGTCGTGATACGATAAACCGCAATCGCGATAGGCTACAATCCGATCCGTATCAAAGTCGGAAACGTGATGGTACGCATTTCTCCTCCTTACACGAGGCATCACAATAACGTTTCAGGAGGCAACGCCGGTCAACTGCTGTTTGTGTATGAGAAATCGGTTGGAAACTTTCCTCATGTCAGTACGTTGTAGGTGTCGCCACCGGCGCCAACCTTGTGTGAATGGTCTGAAAGCTAATCATTTTCATATCACAGCATCTTCTTCCTGTCGGTTAAATTTCGTGTCTGTAGTACGTCATCTTCGTGGTGTAGCAATTTTAATGGTAGGTTGGTTTGTTTTTTGGGGAAGGAGACCAGACAGCGTGGTTATCGGTCTCATCGGATTAGGGAAGGACGGGGAAGGAAGGCGGCCGTGCCCTTTCAGAGGAACCATCCCGGCATTTGCCTGGAGTGATTTAGGGAAATCACGGAAAACCTAAATCAGGATGGCCGGACGCAGGATTGAACCGTCGTCCTCCCGAATGCGAGTCCAGTGTCTAACCACTGCCCCACCTCGCCCGGTAATCTTAATGGCCAATAGTGTATATACACTCATGTTCATAAATTAAGGTTAATTCTGATACATGGTGAAACAACGCTCTGGTGGGCGGTTTGCGGGGTTAAATCACCTCGAGGTATGACCATGCGGTGCATTTGACCTGATGTCGTCGCACAGTAGCGCTAGCAGCAGTCCACATAAGCTGAGGTGTGTTGGTGCAGCGAGTAAGTTTGCAGACATTTTCAGACATGCTCTGGTGACTGTGTGTTGAAAATGGCTCAAAGAACACATATTGATGACGTTATGAGGGGTAGAATACTACACAGCAGGTCGTAGCACGGGCCCTCCGTGTGCCACAAAGTGTGATCTCAAGATTATGGCAACGATTCCAGCAGACAGGAAATGTGTCCAGGCGCTACAGTACGGGACGTCCACAGTGTACAACACCAGAAGAAGATCGATATTTCACCGTCAGTGCCCGCAGACGGCCATGGAGCACAACAGGTAGCCTCGCTCGGGACCTTACCGCAGCCACTGGAACAGTTTTCTCCAGTCGACTGAACAGACAAGGTTTATTCTCCCGGAGACCAGCAAAGTGCATTCCACTGGTCGCAGGAGAGCTCATCAAGCATGGTGTCAAGAACACGGTACATAGTTATTGGAACAGTGGTCCCAGGTTCACCGACGAGTCCAGGTATAGTCTGAACAGTTATTCTCGCCAGGTTTTCATCTGGACCAGATTCGAACGCCTTAATTTCGTTGAAAGGGGTCTGTATGGAGGTCGTGGTTTAATGGTGTGGAGTGATATTATGATTGGTGCACGTACACCCCTGCATGTCTTTGACAGAGGAACTGTAACAGGTCAGGTGTGTCGGGACATCATTTTGCAACTTTTCAGGGGTGCATTGGCCCCCACCTTCCTCCTGATGGATTATACCGCACGCCCCCACCGAGCTGCCATCATGGAGGAGTATCTTGAAACAGAACATATCAAACGAATGGAGTGGCCTGCCTGTTCTCCAGACCTAAACCCCATCGAGCACGTCTGGGATGCTCTCGGTCGACGTATTGCTGCACGTCTTCAAACCCCTACGACATGGAGCTCCGACAGGCACTGGTGCAAGAATGTACCACCACATTCTGCAATTATTCTTAATTTATGAGCATAAGTGTAGAATCAAAATATCAAATAAAGTAGGTAAATAAAAGGAAACATAATCTGTCCACCAAACACTGCTTTTCTCGAAAAGTAGTGGGAGTTAGATTATTACAAGGTATTAAATAGTATTCTCCTACTGATTGTAATTTTTTAAATCTCTGTTAGAAATCACATTGAAATCGAAGCTGAGACAATCATTTAGATTCTACGAATAGTAAGTGCTAAAGGCAGAAAACCAAGGTTGGAGACCTCTGCATGTTCAGGGGTTAGAATGAACCCGAGGTATACTTACCTGTTGTAAGACGCGACTGAAAGGAGTCTCCCACTTTTCGGTCTAATAATCTCTGATCCCCTTTATGGTTTAACCTCAGATTTTCAAAATTCTACAGACTAGCGGACCATTTGGGGAAGGATGCCTTACAAAATGCTCCAGATATCGATAGTATGCTTAGATGTTCTGCACCTCTCATTGTTATGGCTCTGGGACTCTACCTGCAATTCAGCTATTTTGGCGAGGACACACACTGGGATACGTCATCTTCTACTATTCTCTACTGTCCTCTCTTGTACCCATGACAACATTGGATTTCGCTGCAACCAATATCCAGCACGGTAGTCAGTCAGTCGTGATAGGGCCGTCAGGCACCATCGCGATCCTAGCCCCTGACAACACAGTGATTGCACTGCCAATGCCTGAGCTGTAGGCCCCCATGTATGCCAAGCAGTAGATGCCTATCTTCGTGGGGCATCAAGACTCCCAGCAACGGAAATCGCGCCAGGTGGCCTTTGCTATGGCTGGGTGGCGCCGATGGGGAGAGCCCTTGACTGGAGTGGGTGACGTCATGGCGGATGACCTGCAATGAAGCGGACCAAGTCTTCTCCTGCATCAGCAGTATGCAGGAAGGGCAAGGTAGACTACAATGCTGACTGGTATTACCCTAAATCGTTCCCCTACCTAACTGCGCCATAGTAGGAATGAAGGACCATGGAAAAGAGAGAGCCTTATATGTAGAGGTACTTAGTCTGGAGAAGAACCGATAGGGTCTACTATCTGGCTACAAAGCCTCTATTTTTTGTGGAAAACCTGGGAAGACAAGTTTGGGGAAGCGGCTGCGCTGTCAAAGACGAGAAATGGGACAGTCCTCATTCAGACAGCATCCCTAGCCCAGTCACAGGCATTGCTCGCCTCTCACCAACTGGGTGATTTCCTCTTTCCGTCGACCCCCCTCCCCCCATAATCCAGGGGATTATTTTCCATCGCAGACTTCTCTTGCAGTTTGACGAGGAGCTCAGGGCCAATTTAGAATGGCAGGGTGTTCACTTTATCCAGTGCGTCCATAGGGGCCAAAGACAATAGGGTTGCCACCAGAGCCTTCATCTTGGACTTTTAGGGTGATTCATTGCCTGAAAGGTTAAGTTGATGGTATACCAATGTGACATAAAATCATACGTCCCCCTACCCACATTGTGCTTAAAGTGCTGACACATGTTTTCCCATTCAACTCCAGCGTCACATGTCTAGACTGCGGACGTCTGCTGCATCTGAATACTCTATGTGCACCAAATCCCACCTGTGTCAGCTGTGGAGAGCACCACTCCTTCTGCTCGCCAGACTGCACAATACTCCAAAAAGAGCGAAAAATTATGGAGTGCAAGACCCTGGACCAGCTGACTTCCCACAACGCTAAACAGAAATATGAACGGTTGCACCCCATTCATTTGACATCTACGTATGCTGCAGCTGTGTTGACATCATCTGTACTGGCGATGGTAGCTTCCTCACTTCTGCTTTGTACAGTGGGCCCTCAGGACCGCCCTATTACATTCCCCTGCTCCTTGGTGGTTTGGGGAGTGCCTCTCCAAATGCCAGTGACGTCGGTCCTCACACCCTAGTCGGCGAAGCAACAGCCTCCTCCTTTCGCATGGAAGGGGCCCTTGGGACTCTCCCTTCCTAGGTCTCCACCAATATGAAGTGACTGAAAGAGTCACAAGCTGCTGGACGAAGGGCTTCATGATCGTGCTCTGTGCCTGAAGCTACTTTCAAGAAGTCCTCCCAGCAAGCCCCTAAAGAGAAACGAGAGAGCAAGCAGACGAAGAAGTTTGCTAAGAAACAGGAGACACCAGTGGCCTCAACACCACCACTACCTTACAGTTTGGCATCTGAGGACAAGTTGGAGGCTCCTGCACCACCACTCCCCTACGAGCACGAGGTGGAGGTTCTGATGACCCCTGAGGACCTAGAGCTCGCCGGCGCCTCGGATGCAGTGGTACTGGATGCGAACACTCAGCTGCTGGCGGCAGGTGATACCGAGGCCTAATTTGCCTCCTTGGTCACTTCAGGCCTTCCCAGATGACAGAGAGCGTCATTCTTCAGTGGTTCAGTGGAACTGCAGCCGTGTTTTCTCTCACGTGACTGAGTTACATCAACTTTTAAGCGTTACACCTGCTTTTTTCATTCTCCTTCAGGAAACTTGGTTTCCTGAAATGCAGAGCCCTGCTCTCCATGGCTATTAAGGGTACTACAAAAACCTTACTGGCTGTGACAGGCAGTCAGGTGAATTTTGTACCTCTGTACTTACCTCTGTCTGTAGCAAACCTGTGCCCCTTCAAACAGCTTTAAATGCTGTGGCTGTCAGGATGAGGACAACATGGGAAATTATCATCTGTAACATCTACATATTCTCCAGACGGTGAAGTGCTGCACCTTATACAGGGTGGTCCATTGATCGTGACTGGGCAAAATATCTCACAAAATAAGCGTCAAACGAAGAAACTACAAAGACGAAACATTGTCTAGCATGAAGGGGGAAACCAGATGGCGCTATGGCTGGCCCACTAGATGGCGCTGCCATAGGTCAAACGGATATCAACTGCGTTTTTTTTAAATATGAACCCCGATTTTTTTATTACGTATTCGTGTAGTGCGTAAAGAAATATGAACGTTTTAGTTGGACTACTTTTTTCGCTTTGTGATAGATGGCGCAGTAATAGTCACAAACATATGGCTCACAATTTTAGACGAACAGTTGGTAAGAGGTAGGTTTTTTAAATTAAAATGCAGAACGTAGGTACATTGGAACATTTTATTTCGGTTGTTCCAATGTGATACATGTACCTTTGTGAACTTACCATTTCTGAGAACTCATGCTGTTACAGCGTGATTACCTGTAAATACCACATTAATGCAATAAATGCTCAAAATGATTTCCGTCAACCTCAATGCGTTTAACGACATTCAACGGCGGGTAGTTCGCCTTCCGTAATGTTCGCACGTGCATTGACAATGCGCTGACGGGTGTTGTCAGGCGTTGTCGGTGGATCACGATAGCAAATATCCTTCAACTTTCCCCGTTGAAAGAAACCCGGGACGTCGGATCTGGTGAACGTGCGGGCCATGCTACGGTCGTTGGACGACCAATCCACCTGTCATGAAATGTGCTATTCAATACCGCTTCAACCGCACGCGAGCTATGTGCCGGTCATCCGTCGTGTTGGAAGTACATCGCCATTCTGTCATGCTGTCAAACATCTTGTAGTAACATCGGTAGAACATTACGTAGGAAATCAGCATACATTGCACCATTCAGATTGCCATCGATAAAATGGAGGCCAATTATCCTTCCTCCCATAATGACGCACCATATACAGGGTGTTACAAAAAGGTATGGCCAAACTTTCAGGAAACATTCCTCACACACAAATAAAGAAAAGATGTTACGTGGACATGTGTCCGGAAACGCTTAATTTCCATGTTAGAGCTCATTTTAGTTTCGTCAGTATGTTCTGTACTTCCTCGATTCACCGACAGTTGGCCCAATTGAAGCAAGGTAATGTTGACGTTGGTGCTTGTGTTGACATGCGACTCATTGCTCTACAGTACTAGCATCAAGCACATCAGTACGTAGCATCAGCAGGTTAGTGTTCATCACTAACGTGGTTTTGCAGTCAGTGCAATGTTTACAAATGCGGAGTTGGCAGATGCCCATTTGATGTATGGATTAGCACGGGGCAATAGCCGTGGCGCGGTACGTTTGTATCGAGAAAGATTTACAGAACGAAGGTGTCCCGACAGGAAGACGTTCGAAGCAATTGATCAGCGTCTTAGGGAGCACGGAACATTCCACCCTATGACTCGCGACTGGGGAAGACCTAGAACGACGAGGACACCTGCAATGGACGAGGCAATTCTTCGTGCAGTTGACGATAACCCTAATGTCAGCGTCAGAGAAGTTGCTGCTGTACAAGGTAACGTTGACCACGTCACTGTATGGAGAGTGCTATGGTAGAACCAGTTGTTTCCGTACCATGTACAGCGTGTGCAGGCACTATCAGCAGCTGATTGGCCTCCACGGGTACACTTCTGCGAATGGTTCATCCAACAATGTGTCACTCCTCATTTCAGTGTAAATGTTCTCTTTACGGATGAGGCTTCATTCCAACGTGATCAAATTGTAAATTTTCACAATCAACATCTGTGGGCTGACGAGAATCCGCACGCAATTGTGCAATCACGTCATCAACACAGATTTTCTGTGAACGTTTGGGCAGGCATTGTTGGTGATGTCTTGATTGGGCCCCATTTTCTTCCACCTACGCTCAATGGAGCACGTTATCATGATTTCATACGGGATACTCTACCTGTGCTGCTAGAACATGTGCCTTTACAAGTACGACACAACATGTGGTTCATGCACGATGGAGCTCCTGCACATTTCAGTCGAAGTGTTCGTACGCTTCTCGACAACAGATTCGGTGACCGATGGATTGGTAGAGGCGGACCAATTCCATGGCCTCCACGTTCTCATGACCTCAACCCTCTTGACTTTCATTTATGGAGGCATTTGAAAGCTCTTGTTTACGCAACCCCGGTACCAAATGTAGAGACTCTTCGTGTTCGTATTGTCGACGGCTGTGATACAATACGCCATTCTCCAGGGCTGCATCAGCGCATCAGGGATTCCATGCGCCGGAGGGTGTATACATGTATCCTGGCTAACGGAGGACATTTTGAACATTTCCTGTAACAAAGTGTTTGAAGTCACGCTGGTATGTTCTGTTGCTGTGTGTTTCCATTCCATGATTAATGTGATTTGAAGAGAAGTAATAAAATAAAACATGGAAAGTAAGCGCTTCCGGACACATGTCCACATAACATATTTTCTTTCTTTTTGTGTGAGGAATGTTTCCTGAAAGTTTGGCAGTACCTTTTTGTAACACCCTGTATTAACCCGCCAAGGTCGCTGATGTTCCACGTGTCGCAGCCATCGTGGATTTTCCGTTGCCCAATAGTACATATTATGCCGGTTTACGTTGCCGCTGTTGGTGAATGACGCTTCGTCGCTAAGTAGAAAGCGTGCAAAAAATCTGTCATCGTCCCGTAATTTCTCTTGTGCCCAGTGGCAGAATTGTACACGACGTTCAAAGTCGTCCCCATGGAATTCCTGGTATATAGGAATATGGTACGGGTGCAGTCGATGTTGATGTAGCATTCTCAACACCGACGTTTTTGAGATTCCCGATTCTCGCGCAATTTGTAAGCTACCGATGTGCGGATTAGCCGCGACATCAGCTACAATACCTACTTGGGCATAATCATTTGTTGCAGGTCGGGTTGACGTTTCACAAGTGGCTGAACACTTCCTGTTTCCTTAAATAACGTAACTATCCGGCGAACAGTCCGGACACTTGAATGATGTCGTCCAGGATACCGAGCAGCATACATAGCACACGCCCGTTGGGCATTTTGATCACAAAAGCCATACATCAACACAATATCGACCTTTTCCGCAATTGGTAAACGGTCCATTTTAACACGGGTTATGTACCACGAGGCAAATACCGTCCTCACTGGCGGAATGTTACGTGATACCACGTACTTACACGTTTGTGACTATTACAGCGCCATCTGTCACAAAGCGAAAAAAGTCGTCCAACTAAAACATTCATATTTCTTTACGTACTACACGAATATGTAAAAAAAAATGGGGTTCCTATTTTAAAAAAGTGCAGTTGATATCCGTTTGACCTACGGCAGGGCCATCCTGCGGGCCAACTACATCGCTATCCGGTTTCCCCCTTGAAGCTAGACGAGTTTCGTTCTTTGTAGTTTTTTAGTTTGATGCTTATTTCGTGAGATATTTGGCCCGGTCACTATCAAGGACCACTCTGTATAGGCTGCTCTGATTTCCCAACTCTCCCCAACTTTTCTACTTCTGTGTGACTTTTACATCCATAACCCTTCATGGGGTGGAACCAAGATTACTGGCCATTGTAAAGATGTCGAAGATCTACTAACACAACTCGATCTTTGCCTCCTAAGTACAGGTGCTCTCACAGATTTCGGTGTGAAACATGGCATATACACGGCCGTTGATCTCTGGGTTTGAAGTTCTGGCCTTCTCCCGTGCATCCTTTGGAGAGCTCACGTCGACCTGTGTGGTAGTGACCACATTCCATTATTCCTGTCTCTTCGCCAGCGAGACTCACTTGATTGGTTACCCAGATGCGATCTTACTAAGGCTGACTGGGGCGGTTTCACTTCTGCTATCACTATTGAATCTCCCTGTGTTGCATGGCAACATCGATGAAGTTATACAGACCGGCACTACTACCACTGTTGCCGCAGCTGAATCGGCAATACGTTGGTCCTCAGATTGTCCCCAGCGGAAGACAGTGCCTTGGTGGTCGCCGGAAAACGCTGCAGCCATCAGAGACCATTGGGAGGGCCTTCAAAGTCAAAAGCGCCACCCATCCCTGGAGCATCTCATTGCCTTTGAATGGCTTTGTGCTCGGGCCTGTCAGATCAACAGACAACGGAAGCAGGAGTGTTGGGAACGATACGTCTCCAACATTAGCGCATGAACCTCTCTTTCCCAGGTTTGGAACAAGCTCAGATGTCTTTATGGGTACCAGACCCCTGCAGACGTACCTGGAATTTCCACGCTTGAAGCTGTATGTGATGATCCGGATGTAATCGCAGAGTGTCTTGCCGAGCATTATGCTCGCACCGCTGGATCTAAGAATTACCGCCCTGTCTTTCATCTCCTCAAACAGCGGTTGTAACGACAACACCTATCTTTTGAACCACACTACCCTAATCCATATAATACTCCCTTTAGTGAGTGGGAATTTCTCATTGCCCTTGCTGATAGTCCTGACACAACTCCTTGACTGGACATCCGCCATTCCCAAATGATTAAACATCTGACAATGGATTATCAGCGCCACCATCTGCAACCGAATCTGGGGCGATGGCGCATCCTCCCTGCATTGTCGGCAAGGGATCATTGTTGCAGTATTAAGGCCTGGTAAGAACACGCTAGATGTGGATAGCTATCGTCCTATAAATATCGTAAAATATCGGTTATTTAGAATTAAAATGCCGGTATCGATTTCATCCGGTCGGTTTTTCGTTTCGTTACATTATGGTCACTAAGACGAGCTACTTGTTCCGACACGTATCGAGCAGAATTAGGGAGCAGAACGAAATTGCTACTGGGACAGACGGTGGTACCTTTTGTTTTTATTGAATCTTGTTGGTTTATTGTTTTTATTATGAGAAATTATGTTCACGAATATCAATTTCAGAGCAATATTTTGTATAAAAATAGTTTCTCATTGTAAATTTTACCACGGATTTGAAAAAGTAGAACTAGTGAGGGGGAGAGAGAAGGTGTGTGGAAGATGTGTAGTTGAAGAAGTGAGTTCCGGCACCTAAAAATTTAGAAATTAAGTACTGGCTCTGACCTTTACAAGAATTCACATATCTCCAGTCGACGTCTACATCTAACCGCAATCCAACTTATGGTGTGTGGCAGAGAGTACAGTACAGTGTCTATCACTGTCGTTTTTCTCTTTTCCTGTTCCAGTGGCGAATGGTTCTGTGTGTGTTCTGTGTAGGTTCAAATCCCTTTAATTTTGTCATGATGGTGATTTCGTGATATATATGTTGCGGGACGCTGTTTATTGATGCACTCTTCTAAGACTGTAACGCTCTCAGTACCTTAGCAGTATACCACGCCTTGACAGAGAACGACTCTCTTGTAGCATCTGCCATTTCAATTGGCTGAGCATCTCAGTGATGCTTTGTGCTTACTAAACGAACCTGTGACGAATTGCACTACTCTTCCTTGGATTTTCTCTGTTTCCCCTTTCAGTCCTACCTAGTCCGGATCCCAAGCTAGAGAGCAATATTGTAGTAGCAACGCCCTTACCCCTCCAAATAGGTAGACCACGTTTAGAGGGTGCCACAGAAAGATGATTTTTAGTATTGAATTTTGAGGATTCACCAATTAGATTTGTTATTTTTGTGAATAGTTATTCATGTCGCAGTTCTATATCTTCACCAAGGTGACAAAGACCATGGGATATCGTGTTGAACCAACTTTCGCCCAACGTAATGCAGCAGCTAGACATGGCAAGACTCAACAAATCGTTGGAAGTCCCCTGCAGAAATATTGAGCCGTTTTGCCTCTATAGCTGTCCACAATAGTGAAAGTGTTGCCAGTGCAGGATTTTCTGCATAAACTGACCAGTCGATTATGTCCCATAAATGTCCGATGGAATTCATGTCAGGTGATCTGGCCAGCCAAATCATTTGCTCGAACTGTCCACAATGTTATTTAAACCGATCGGGAATAATTGTGCCCCAGTGACATGGTACAGTGTCATCCATAAAAATTCCATTTTTTTGGGAACATGAAGCCCATGAATGGCTGCAATGGTCTCAAAGTAGCCGAACATCCAGAGGATCCAGTCTATTCCATGTAAAAGCAGGTCATACCACAGGGCTGGCTTAGCAATGATACAGAAATTGATAATCTACATCTACATCTACATCCATACTCCGCAAGCCACCTGACGGTGTGTGGCGGAGGGCACCTTGAGTACCTCTATCGGTTCTCCCTTCTATTCCAGTCTCGTATTGTTCGTGGAAAGAAGGATTGTCGGTATGCCTCTGTGTGGGCTCTAATCTCTCTGATTTTATCCTCATGGTCTCTTCGCGAGATATACGTAGGAGGGAGCAATATACTGCTTGACTCTTCGGTGAAGGTATGTTCTCGAAACTTTGACAAAAGCCCGTACCGAGCTACTGAGCGTCTCTCCTGCTGAGTCTTCCACTGGAGTTTATCTATCATCTCCGTAACGCTTTCGCGATTACTAAATGATCCTGTAACGAAGCGCGCTGCTCTCCGTTGGATCTTCTCTATATCTTCTATCAACCCTATCTGGTACGGATCCCACACTGCTGAGCAGTATTCAAACAGTGGGCGAACAAGCGTACTGTAACCTACTTCCTTTGTTTTCGGATTGCATTTCCTTAGGATTCTTCCAATGAATCTCAGTCTGGCATCTGCTTTACCGACGATCAACATTATATGATCATTCCATTTTAAATCACTCCTAATGCGTACTCCCAGATAATTTATGGTATTAACTGCTTCCAGTTGCTGACCTGCTATTTTGTAGCTAACTGATAAAGGATCTATCTTTCTGTGTATTCTCAGCACATTACACTTGTCTACATTGAGATTCAATTGCCATTCCCTGCACCATGCGTCAATTCGCTGCAGATCCTACTGCATTTCAGTACAATTTTCCATTGTTACAACCTCTCGATACACCACAGCATCATCTGAAAAAATCCTCAGTGAACTTCCGATGTCATCCACCAGGTCATTTATGTATATTGTGAATAGCAACGGTCCTGTGACACTCCCCTGCGGCACACCTGAAATCACTCTTACTTCGGAAGACTTCTCTCCATTGAGAATGACATGCTGCGTCCTGTTATCTAGGAACTTCTCAATCCAATCACACAATTGGTCTGATAGTCCATATGCTCTTACTTTGTTCATTAAACGACTATGGGGAACTGTATCGAACGCCTTGCGGAAGTCAAGAAACACGGCATCTACCTATGAACCCGTGTCTATGGCCCTCTGAGTCTCGTGGACGAATAGCGCGAGCTGGGTTTCGCATGACCGTCTTTTTCGAAACCCATGCTGATTCCTACAGAGTAGATTTCTAGTCTGCAGAAAAGTCATTATACTCGAACACAATACGTGTTCCAAAATTCTACAACTTATCGACGTTAGAGATATAGGTCTATAGTTCTGCACATCTGTTCGACGTCCCTTCTTGAAGATGGGGATGACCTGTGCCCTTTTCCAATCCTTTGGAACGCTACGCTCTTCTAGAGACCTACGGTACACCGCTGCAAGAAGGGGGCAAGTTCCTTCGCGTACTCTGTGTAAAATTGAACTGGTATCCCATCAGGTCCAGAGGCCTTTCCTCTTTTGAGCGATTTTAATTGTTTCTCTATCCCTCTGTCGTCTATTTCGATATCTACCATTTTGTCATCTGTGCGACAATCTAGAGAAGGGACTACAGTGCAATCTTCCTCTGTGAAACAACTTTGGAAAAAGACATTTAGTATTTCGGCCTTTAGTCTGTCATCCTCTGTTTCAGTACCATTTTGGTCACAGAGTGTCTGGACATTTTGTTTTGATCCACCTACCGCTTTGACATAAGACCAAAATGTCTTAGGATTTTCTGCCAAGTCAGTACATAGAACTTTACTTTCGAATTCATTGAACGCCTCTCGCACAGCCCTCCTCACACTACATTTCGCTTCACGTAATTTTTGTTTGTCTGCATAGCTTTGGCTATGTTTATGTTTGCTGTGAAGTTCCCTTTGCTTCCGCAGCAGTTTTCTAACTCGGTTGTTGTACCACGATGGCTCTTTTCCATGTCTTACGATCTTGCTTGGCACATACTCATCTAACGCATTATGTACGACGGTTTTGAACTTTGTCCACTGATCCTCAACGCTATCTGTACTTGAGACAAAACTTTTGTGTTGAGCCAACAGGTACTCTGAAATCTGCTTTTTGTCACTTTTTCTAAACAGAAAAATCTTCCTACCCTTTTTAATATTCCTATTTACGGCTGAAATCATCGATGCCGTAACCGCTTTATGATCGCTGATTCCCTGTTCTGCGTTAATTTTTTCAAATAGTTCGGGTCTGTTTGTCACCAGAAGGTCTAATATGTTATCGCCACGAGTCGGTTCTCTGTTTAACTGCTCAAGGTAGTTTTCAGATAAAGCACTTAAAAAAATTTCACTGGATTCTTTGTCCCTGCCACCCGTTATGAACGTCTGAGTCTCCCAGTCTATATCCGGCAAATTAAAATCTCCACTCAGAACTATAACATGGTGGGGAAATCTACTCGAAGTATTTTCCAAATTATCCTTCAGGTGCTCAGCCACAACAGCTGCTGAGCCAGGGGGCCTATAGAGGCATCCAATTACCATGTCTGAGCCTGCTTTAGCCGTGACCTTCACCGAAATCATTTCACATTTCGGATCTCCGTCAATTTCCTTCGATACTATTGCACTTCTTATCGCTATAAACACGCCTCTCCCTTCACTGTCCAGCCTGTCTCTGCGGTATACATTCCAATCTGAGTTTAGGATTTCATTACTGTTTACGTCTGGTTTCAGCCAACTTTCTGTCCCTAGTACTATATGGGCGTTGTGACCGTTTATTAATGAGAGCAGTTCTGGGACCTTTCTGTAGACGCTCCTGCAGTTCACTATTAGCACATTAATATTGTTATTCCCTGTTGCATTTTGCCTACTCCTACCTTGCCACGTCTCAGGAGGCGTCTTGTCGGGCCTAGGGAGGGGATTCTCTAACCTAAAAAAACCCCATGTGCACTCCACACGTACTCCGCTACCCTTGTAGCCGCTTCCGGCGTGTAGTGCACGCCTGACCTATTCAGGGGGACCCTACATTTCTCCACCCGATAGTGGAGGTCGAGAAATTTGCACCCCAGATCTCCGCAGAATCGTCTGAGCCTCTGGTTTAAGCCTTCCACTCGGCTCCAAACCAGAGGACCGCGATCGGTTCTGGGAACGATACTACAAATAGTTAGCTCTGATTTCACCCCGCGAGCGAGGCTTTCCGCCTTCACCAATTCCGCCTACCGCCTGTACGAACTGAGGATGACCTCTGAACCCAGACGGCAGGAGTCATTGGTGCCGACATGAGCAACAATTTGCAATAATCATGCTGAGAGCATCAAACGATCGATGTAATGAGGCTTCTTTTGGACGTGACAAGTCGTCGAGATCAACTCGAGTAATTGGGTAACATGCATTGAAATTATGGAAAACATGGTAAAATTTCGAAAATTGATTGAAAATATATAAAAATGAGGAAAATACAACAAGAAAGAGGATACTCATATGTTCATATGAGTGTAGGAAAATAATTCCTTTCATCTACCAATGCAATTGGCAACGAATGGTGCATGCTATACATGCTCTATGGGCTTACGTCCTACAAAATACCCATTCTTCTATATGTTGCTGTAAGCCATAGATATTTCGGTAAAATGCATTGAATTTATGGAAAAGCATGTAAAATTCTGGAAATTGATGGGAAATACGTGAAGTTTAAGAAAATGAGACAAAAATGACGGTACTTACATGCCAACCTGGCTGCATGAAAATCATTTATTCCTCCACTGGTGCAATTGATAACTGGTGGTACATACTATCCATGCTCTATATATTTAAGTCCTGCAGAATACACCCTATCCCACTTGTGGTTATGGATGGTAAACCGTAAAATAATGAAAGACGTGGTGTCCAAAGATGTGGTGGTCAAGAAGCCCAAGACTTAGGACATCTAGGTGCAATATGAGGAATCAGTGCTCTTGGTGTGTTTGAAAACGAAATGCCGAGAGATCTGCCACCCCATCATTGTGGAATATAAGATTAAATGTAGAGGCCATACCTTTTGGTGCTGGAAACTCTTTCAGTTTCTATATGTTGCAATGTCTTCCACATTTTTGTCAGTAAGAAATATCACCTCTTTTATTTCCACCACCCTGTGTGTGTTGTGGGAGCAGCACAGACCAGCACAGTACATCAACTCTAGCTTCGTACGAGAGCCAATGAATTGAAATGTATTAATGTTGTTTAGCACCTGAAATAGAACTCAATGTCATGGTATGAAAAGAGAATAAATGGTGGTCTACAAAGCTGTAGTCTTACACCGCTTGGATGCATTAAAGCAGAAAACAAAGTCTCAAACTACTTATGAAACTACAACTCTGGAACCCTCTGTTCTGACTGGTATTCTGTGGGGTACAGTCTTCTTCCTGCAGAGGCAACAAAACTTTATGCAGGTCTGTGGAAGAGAATTCGATCACTGGCCACATATGTTTGATGTCATCATGTGGACAATATTTGTTTCTGATATAGTGGAAGAAAGAGACATGGTAAAAATCCTATTGAATTCTGTAAGAGGTGACGTTCCTGAGGGTGTTGTAGTTTGTAATTTTATTCTGTCGGATCTTAAAAAATAATGAGGGGAGAGAGAGAGAGAGAGAGGGAGAGAGAGAGAGAGAGAGAGAGAGAGAGCGAGAGAGAGAGAGAGAGAGAGAGAGAGAGAGATACAAATGTAGTATACTGTTGAGCATAAAAATGATTATGGTTTTTTCCCAACATGTGACTGGATAAAATGAAAGATATTATTCTGTATCGATATTTCAAGCATCTGAAAACCATGTAATACCCACGTTCTCGACAATTTATTTGCAAGAGTTCCACACACAGCAATTTTGAATGCGAGGAATGCTCTCAACTTTGCCAATTTGTCCATCAAACTGAAAGAAATAGGTTTTATCAGTTCTTACTTAATAACTGAGCGCTTGTAAGAGAGAATTTGACATTAGATTTAGCTGTTCCACTGAAAATTTCGGTCACACAACACCTTATGAAGTAGATGTTTCGGCAGATTGAATATTTTTGGAAATTAGAATTCTTTTACTCAAATGAATGTTCTACAATAACAAGGATATTCTGTGGTGAAAGCTGCTGTTCTGTCTTGATATTTGTTCATGTGAAATATTGTAATATCAAAATGTGCGACAAAGTATTTACATGACTTTTACAGACTCCGATTTTGAGCGCCTGGAAGCTGGGAGAGCACAGGGGGTGTGGGAGGCAGCCGGGTACAGCTGGCAGCTACAGGGGTGGTGGCGCTGGTATTTTGAATATCGACTGCCTGCAGCGACCACAACAACCACTGGTCATGGGACCCACCCTCTGGTGAGGGCAGCCCTGGAGCTGCCTCTTTCCAGCACAAGACATAGCTGTGGGCTATTCTTCTTCTTGTTGAGAAGTCCCCATGATGAACAGTCAAGTATTTCACTATTGTTCCAGGGATCGGCATTTCCTAGAAATATGTTCGATTTCTGCAAACCTCAAATCGTATATCATTGTCAACACAACGCCAACCAAATGAGAGGATCACCAGCAAATGGGTCTCTTTGAGTACCATCAGCTAGAGGGTAGAACAGGACCAGAAAAGCAGAACCACTACCTATGGAAGGCTCCAGCTCCCGACCAGAAGGAGTACAACAGTGGCAACCTAACACTGAGCAAAACAGAGCGCCTGCAGTGGACTGAATTCCTTATGTACCATCAGTGACAGATTAGAACAGACCTAGAAAACCAGCAGTCCTACCTATACAGGAAGGAGAAGGGGAGCTGCTTAGACTGTACCCACACATCGAGATGAAGACACATGCAGCACAATGATGTTTTTCATTTCCCAGTGTGTGTGTGTTCCATTATGATCCATTGTTTACGAGAGGTATTTTTTTCACGACAATTTCGATTTGTAATAAGATCAGTGAAGCATCAGTTGTGGTGGCGAGTATCGGCCTTCCCACACTTCAGTGATGGTATGTTGCCCCATCCCTTCTTCCCATGTATGTATCTGTGTCTGCAGAAGTCATTAGCTGCCGTTCACCTTTAGATCGGTAGGAGACAACTTTTCCTACACTTAAGTGATAGTTTGCTGTCCTATCCCTTTTTACCATGTATCTATGTACAAGTTCCTCAACAGCTATTCGCTTGTAGTTCAGTAGAAGGCAATTCTTTTGGCAGCGAAGGTAGGAGGTTTCCCATCAGTATCGAATGGTATTGTAGACTAGGGCACACAGTAAGGTGAACAGATACACACACACATGATCAGTACCAAATAAAAATAAGTTAGCTGTACCAGCTCAAAATAATTTTTTGTGTATCATTACATTCACGCAAAAATACAACAGTCTATTAATGTACCTAAACATATACTTTATTGTTGTATGGCAGGCTGGAAATTCATTACTTGTAACACCTCATCTATTATGTGTAAAACTGCTTCATGAAAGAAGAAAAATTGTTTTTCCTATATATGTGTTTATTACACCACTTAATTTGAAATCTTTACTTAACACTGAGTGGTGCCCATCCTCAAGGATGTAGGCGAAGCCTTGCGGCTCTGAGTGGCAACAATAAACGGCAGAACTGATAGGGCTGTAACTATTGTTGTAGCTGTGGCATCAGATGATGTCATATACACCCTGAGTAGCCTCTCAAATTTCCTTTTAGCTGTAGTGTTGGTCAGTCGGTCCAGAGTCTCATATTCCAGGATTTTCCTTTCTTTCTGGTAAATCCTGTAGTTTGATGGGCATGATTATTGTCGGTGCAGAAAACGACACCGCACAGTGGATGGAGGAAATGCACCCAAGAAAGCGTCCTCGCCCAATGGCTGGAGAATGGGCAAAACTGCAGATCCACAACTATAAAAGATGCTAAAGATCTCAGCGCATGATGGACACAATGCACCACATAAAATGCCCTCTCCAATTGGATCACTCTTTGGAAAAATTTTGAAGAATGTAGGTCAAACCGAACAGAAAGGATGAAACGTTTGAGACTCCTTTTAGTCGCCTCTTATGATGGGCAGGGATGCCTCAGGCGTATTCTAACATCTGAATCCGCAGGGGGAGTAAAGTAACTCCCACTCAGAGAACAGACATGTGTTGTAACTTTGATGCTCCCATATTCTTGTCCACCCCCTGTGTATGAGCAAAGCAACCTTAGTATGGAGCGCAAAGCTTACTGCTGGAATCTCAATTACTTTGAGATTTATGGGTCCCATTTTTCAACTACATCAAGCTTGATAGTTAATTGAACACTTTTAACAGAACAATTATTGTTGTATTCTGTTACAGTTTCCAGCCGGCTGGAGTAGCCGAGCGGTACTAGGCGCTACAGTCTGGAACCGCGTGACCGCTATGGTCGCAGGTTCTAATCCTGCCTCGATCATGGATGTGCGTGTTGTCCTTAGGTTAGTTATGTTTAAGTAGTCCCAAAGTGCTCAGAGACATTTTGTTACAGTTTCCAACTGGAAAATGATAGAATGTCTTAAAATTGTTGCTAAATACTGGACAAAAAATAATTAAATAATACAAAAATGATCTATATATCTCACATTCGCCACACTGGGTAGCCATGCGGTCTGAGGCGCCTTGTCATGGTTCACGTGGCTCCCCCCATGAGAGGTTCAAGTCCTCCCTCGGCAATCGGCAATGGATGTGTGTGTTGTCCTTAGTATAAGTTAGTTAAAGGTAGATTAAGTACTGTATAAGCTTAGGGACTGATGACCACAGCAGATGAGCCTGTAGAACTTACCACAAATTTCCTAAAATTATCTCACATTCTATTGAACATATGGGTGACTCAGTATGAGATATATGGACGTAAGTAGTGGGATAAGGGACCTATGAGCACATTTTGTTTGTAAGGGTCACATACATTCAGGGGCAAACACACATTTTGGGAAAGTTATCCCCTCTCGTTAACCTATTGTTACACTAACTGATTTATGATGCCTCTGGGGGTTGTTTTATGACCCCCTGGCAATAATTCATCCTTCTGATTAACTCCCACTGCTCCTGACCACCTTCAACTCCTGCACCCAACTGGAAAAAGGGTTGCCGATCTGGGGACATTTTTGCCATTTCCTTCTTTGTTCATTTCTGAGCTACATCACCTTTTTTGTAATCCTGCAACCTTCATCCCCTACCAACACCTCCACCCTCCCTCTCCATCTTAAAACAGGTTGGAAACGCTCAGTCTGTGCTGAGTTGTTCAATTATCTATCATGTACCTGAGAAGACAATAAAAATACATCCATATAAAAGTCCTAGCTATTTAGATGTAATTAACAGTGTGTCAGCATTCTTACACTCATCATCCTTCTGTGATAAGTGTAACAAAAGGTATAACAACAAGAATGAACATAACAGCAAGCTATAAAATAAAATATGTATGTTATGCAATGATACAGAACATGGTACTGTGGAATATAAGATACACTGTGAAAAAAGTAACAAATACTGTTATAATGAAGAATGCTTAAACAATCACCAAGAAGTTCGCAATATAGTTTACAAATGTCAACAATGGAAAAGGATTTGTTCGAGAGGTAAAAAACATGTATGTGACTATGAAAACACAGAAACAGTAACCTAGAAGCAGAAATTAAAAATAAAACATTTTTCATGCAATACAGAGCACAGAAAGGCGGTTTATGTGGTAGAAAATTCATCAAAGAATATATACTGAAAGGTTGCCAAAATGTGATAAAACTGGTTGTTATGTTAATGGAAAATTAAAAGGTATTGTATTTGTAACGTCCCTTAGCAAAAGACACATTTTGTAGTAAAGAGAAAATATTGTGCATCGTATTCTGTTATTGTATGGAATTATGTATTTTTTTTATTATTATTTATTTTAGATAATTTCTGTGTCGGCGAGTACTGAAACCGCACAGACGATAAATATCATACACAGATGAAAAACATCACTAGTATAAATAATACAGCATGAACATTAATTTCTTTGTCTTCCTCTTGCAGTTACGGGAGTAAGATAGCCTGTGTCACAGTTGTACATGCTAACGTAGTCTTCTTTCGTCATGGTTAATCGATGTACGCCATTACGTACTCATTTTTAAAAAAAGGTGTGTATTGTAGATAAGTTAACATATTTGAATGTTTTGAATAGAGTTATTTAATGAAACCTTGCATTATCATTTGTAGTAGCTTGCTTAAATTATTATCCCATCCTTTTAAGACATTTTCAGTTATTTAAATATTATCCGTGGTGCAGAGCTGCGCTACGAACGAACAAGCCGCTGCCGCGGCGCATTCAGACTGTATTAAAAGAAATCGATCATACCGCAAAGAAGCGGGAAGGTAACAGTGAAATAAAATCATCTCTTTCAGCTTCCGGACTTGCAGAGCAGAGCAGCAGATTTTATGATGTGTTTTGCAGGTTGACGCGGGCTGCTGATAATATATTGCTAACAGTACAAAAGAGATAATTTACCTTCGTAACATAATAGGAATTTTGTTGTGCTTAGTTCTGGTCAGGCAAACCTTATAGTGAAAACGTATTTTTCTCCGACAATAGTCTCATGTTCTTGTGCTAGTCGTGGTAATTATTGGTGTTTTACGCTTAACAAAAATCCACTGCAAAATGTTGAACAATCTTTGGTTACTGTAAGATCAGTATTTCATAACAAAGTAATTTTCATTTTCAATAACTATAAAGTAGGGAAGATACACTCCTGCAAATGGAAAAAAGAACACATTGACACCGGTGTGTCAGACCCACCATACTTGCTCCGGACACTGCGAGAGGGCTGTACAAGCAATGATCACACGCACGGCACAGCGGACACACCAGGAACCGCGGTGTTGGCCGTCGAATGGCGCTAGCTGCACAGTATTTGTGCACCGCCGCCGTCAGTGTCAGCCAGTTTGCCGTGGCATACGGAGCTCCATCGCAGTCTTTAACACTGGTAGCATGCCGCGACAGTGTGGACGTGAACCGTATGTGCAGTTGACGGACTTTGAGCGAGGGCATATAGTGGGCATGCGGGAGGCCGGGTGGACGTACCGCCGAATTGCTCAACACTTGGGGCGTGAGGTCTCCACAGTACATCGATGTTGTCGCCAGTGGTCGGCGGAAGGTGCACGTGCCCGTCGACCTGGGACCGGACCGCAGCGACGCACGGATGCACGCCAAGACCGTAGGATCCTACGCAGTGCCGTAGGGGACCGCACCGCCACTTCCCAGAAAATTAGGGACACTGTTGCTCCTGGGGTATCGGCGAGGACCATTCGCAACCGTCTTCATGAAGCTGGGCTACGGTCCCGCACACCGTTAGGCCGTCTTCCGCTCACGCCCCAACATCGTGCAGCCCGCCTCCAGTGTGTCGCGACAGGCGTGAATGGAGGGACGAATGGAGACGTGTCGTCTTCAGCGATGAGAGTCGCTTCAGCCTTGGTGCCAATGATGGTCGTATGCGTGTTTGGCGCCGTGCAGGTGAGCGCCACAATCAGGACTGCATACGACCGAGGCACACAGGGCCAACACCCGGCATCATGGTGTGGGGAGCGATCTCCTACACTGGCCGTACACCACTGGTGATCGTCGAGGGGACACTGAATAGTGCACGGTACATCCAAACCGTCATCGAACCCATCGTTCTACCATTCCTAGACCGGCAAGGGAACTTGCTGTTCCAACAGGACAATGCACGTCCGCATGTATCCCGTGCCACCCAACGTGCTCTAGAAGGTGTAAGTCAACTACCCTGGCCAGCAAGATCCCCGGATCTGTCACCCATTGAGCATGTTTGGGACTGGATGAAGCGTCGTCTCACGCGGTCTGCACGTCCAGCACGAACGCTGGTCCAACTGAGGCGCCAGGTGGAAATGGCATGGCAAGCCGTTCCACAGGACTACATCCAGCATCGTCTCCATGGGAGAATAGCAGCCTGCATTGCTGCGAAAGGTGGATATACACTGTACTAGTGCCGACATTGTGCATGCTCTGTTGCCTGTGTCTATGTGCCTGTGGTTCTGTCAGTGTGATCATGTGATGTATCTGACCCCAGGAATGTGTCAATAAAGTTTCCCCTTCCTGGGACATTGAATTCACGGTGTTCTTATTTCAATTTCCAGGAGTGTATGTTGATTTTTTTTATGGTGAGTTACAGTAACCAAAAATGTTCCTTTAATAGAAAGCCAGATACAGAACAATAAGAACCCAATATATTCTGTTTTGTTGAAAATTAATGATTATAAAGAAATTCTAGCCACAGCCTTACTAAAAGGTATTTCGCGGCTCTTTTCGTATATGCGTTATTACGCGAGCAATAACAAAAACAAAACCAAAATAAATAGAAAAGAGTATGTATATATTTACGACCAAAAACGCGAAATTGTCGCCCAAAAACGCGGGGCCCGAGTTTGCAGTGGCCACGAAAACAAGAATATTTTATGTACTTTCTTTCAGTGTTTATTGTTATATATATGTATCTATTTAGTGATAAATGTATGTATGTGTATCATGATTAATGCTGTGTATTAATGAATGTACAAAAATTTTTCATGAAAAACCGCACCACTGCAAGCAAGTTAGAGGAAACGATCCTGATAGTACTGAGAAACTGTAACGACTACATAATCCGGGGGCAGCCGAACCCCGAGATCAGATAAATAAAAGGTAAGACTACAGTGTAGTTGTCCTGTTGGTAGAAGCTTAACTCCAGTGAAGTGATCTCATATCGCTAGTGGTGTGTAGTTTGCTGTTAGTGTTTATGACAGGACAAAGTTGATTGTCGATAGTAATTTTTAGTGTGCAGTGTATTGTAGATAAACTAACATATTTTGTGTGCAAGTGAAAAAACTGTTAGGTCTTGTGTTCGAGTAGGTAATTTATGAATATGGTTAAATTGCGTAGTCAACGTCCGAGCAATATGGATACTGGGGAACAGCCATTAGTTAGTGCAGGAAATGTAGAAGCGGGTGCATTAAGCAGTACAAGTACTCTCTTTGAGGATATACCATGCGAAAAGGAGGGGGCAGGGGCACAGGAAGTGGTGCCACCGCTCACCAGTGCTCAAGGAGAGGTAGATAAAGAAATTGCACCACCTCCAGAAGAGCAGGAACCAGAGAGTGGTAATCTGCCTGGTGGGAATTCACTTCAGGCGATATTAGAGCGCGTGCTGGATTACCAGGCAAAATTTGCGCAACAGCAAGCCGAGCGAGATCGTCAGCAAGCTGAGCGATATCGCCAGCAAGCTGAGCGAGATCGCCGGCTAGAGGAAAAGTTTCTCGCACAGCAAGCTGAGCGAGATCGCCAGTCAACAGAAAATTTACTTGCCCAGCAAGCTGAGCGAGATCGCCAGCAGGCTGAGAGGGATCGCCAGCAAGCTGAGAGAGATCGCCAGCAAGCTGAGCGGGACCAGCAACTTGTGCAATCGTTAGAAAGTATGAGAAAAGAGATTGCCTGTATGAAACAGAATTATGAGTCGATACCTAAGGCTGTGCAGGAGTTGACGGTACAGGTCAACAACCTGCAAGTAGCAAACACTAACAGGGTAGACGAAATAGGTGTCTTAGCCAACCGAGTAGAAAAGCTAGAAATAGATTCCACACAGCTTGTAGAGCAGAAGTGGAACGAACAAGCGACTAAAATTGAAACCGAATTCAACTCATGGCTAGAAGCGAAGGAGAGTGAGATTGACAAAAATATTAATTCTAAGGTACAAGCAGCCATAGCGGATAGAGATTCCGAATCGTTCAGTACCGCAGTAAATAGTCAGGTACAGAACGACGTCCAAACCATCAAACAAATACTCAGTGAGGATATTACGCAGTGGCAAGTGAATATTAACAAACGGATATCCGACTTAGAAAAGGGTTTAACACGAAGTAGCAAACATCTTGAACATGAAACTATGTCGCCAACAGCCAATGTTTTTGGCAACGCACAAACTTATACGCGACGCAACAATGGTGAATCTTTAGGCGATAATGCGAAGAGCTGTAGCTTCGGTTCGGAGCACACAGCCTATGTCCCAGGAGCAAACCAGTATAGCCCAAAAATATTAGTTGAAGAAAGTTTGATAAAAAATAGGCAGTTTCAAACGTTTACTACTGAACGGAAGTCAGTACACCCAGTAGTATTCATAAAAAGCTTTAAAAATATCTTGCCTAGTGTGTGGAACGAAGCACAGAAAATTCAATACGTAATGTCATACATTCAGGGTGATGCAGCATTGTGGGCTACGGAAGTAGCAGACAGCTGCATGACATACGAACAGTTCGAGAGGGCATTTTTGTCGAAATACTGGTCGCCTTGTATACAAGAGCGGCTAAGAAAAGAAATATACAATCCCGAACCGTACTCACCCCGTCTTGGGAATCTGAGACGGTATTTCGAGAAGTACATAAACAAAACGCGTTACTGGGACGAGCCGATCTCACCAAGAGACATAATAAGACTTCTAAAATCACATTTACCCCTTCATATCAAAGAGAAATTAATACACGTACCAGAAGGCGACATGGAACATTTCCTGTCTGTTCTAGATTCAATAGACTTAATCCAGGAAGACGCAAAAGCAGCGTGTGATCACTCGCGGAACAATGGATCAGGGTGTAAACATGACAGAAATAGTAGTGCACAAAACCACAACCATGGAAATGGTGGGGGTGGTAACAAGCGGCAAGAGCATTCGCAAAATTGTAATAATGGGAGAAGTCAGAACGGGTATGGGCAGCCGTCCCACAATAAAAAGCGTCGATTTGACGACCGGTACGATTCCGGATTGCCAGGGACCAACCGCTGGAAAAATGCGCGAGGTCAGTGGCATAGCAATTTCAATGACGGTAATCGTAATTGGAATCAGAATCAGCGACCAAGCCCAGAGCGGCAGGGTAATGACCGGTACGATAACAACATACCACCACTGCAGAACGCGCCTATTGCGCAGTCGTGGCGGCCCACAAACCAAAGCGTAAACATAGTAGAGGTCGCGGATAATAGCCGTCCAAGTGCCTCGCAAGCAAGCCAACCGACAAACTAGAATCGGCCTCGATATGCTCTCCATCACTGGCCGAGGGGTGGAGTGAGAGCAACACGAATAACAATAGTATCCCTGGAATACATATGCTGCGATACAACGACGGTATCAGTATGGATAAAGATCTACTGACCGAACCGCATGAATGTAAGAAAGATAGCAACGAAAATGTGCAAGCCATAATAGAAGCGAAAATCAATTATGGTGCAGTGAATATAATCATTGACACAGGTGCCTCAGTGAGTGTAATGAGTACAGAGTTGTTTAAAGCGCTAGGGAAGGGACTTAGTATACCGACTTTCCCGGTTAATAATTGCAAGGTGTCTGGAGCTATAAGTGCACAGAGCCAGTTAGTTAAGTACCAGGTGCAGGTGGAGATTTGTAAGGAGGGCGAACCATAGTGAGCTCGTTCCTCATTGTTAAAGGGTTAAAGGTGGCCTGCATTCTGGGAGTAGATTTTCTCCGTGAGAGGGACGCAGTGATCGACCTCTCCTCGGGAAAACTAAGTATAGTTAATAAAGGTAGGAGGATTGAGTTGTCTATGATGAAATCGAAGGAGGTACTTGTGCCATGTTGCAATCGAATTAATATCAAAGGTAGGAACCCCTGGGTACTACACTTTAATGATTATTCACCTGTGACGGATCTCTATTATCCGAATATAGGAGATAGAAATTTTGAACCAAATGTTGATGAATTTCGAACCAAAGTACAGGAATCTGAAAGTTTAAGCAACATACAAAAGCAACAGTTGACGCAGCTATTATCAGAATATAACATGGTATTTACCGACCGACCAGGAATAGTCAAAGGGTACCACTATCACATAGAGGTGATGCCTCACAAAACATACTGTCGCGCATCTTACTCCATCCCTTGGTCGAGGAGGGAAGTAGTGGCGAAAGAGATTCGGAAGATGTTGCCACACGAATGTAGCGACTTGTTAGCACATCCCCAGACGGGGAAAATAAAAGGACTGTATCCACGTAAAGATGTAAAGTTATTTATTCAGTGACATGTCTGATGTAAATAGTAGTGGTAAGAAGATTTCAATTGTGTTTTAGAGTATAAGTATGTTAGTTTTAAGAAAGAATTTATGTATAGTTACAATTTTGAGGAAGTAGAATCAGTAAACTGAGCAATAATATGCAAATGGAAGACTTTGTTTACAGACAGTTAGTGTCATTAAAATACTACATGCTCTTCAAGCAATGAATAATCTTTTGTTGATAAAATAATGATTAATTTCTTGAATCATTTTGTAGTAAGTAAGTACAATTAATGATGAAATCTCATGTAAATATGTAGCAGATGTAATTGTGTTAGAATTAAGGAACCCTGAGAGAGAGTCTATACTAGCCAAAAATTGACTTTGTAGTATGAAATAATTATGTGATGTAATGTTTACTGTCAATAGTGATCTGAGAACGACACTGGAGCAGAATCCAATAAAAAACAAAACCGTTCCGTTTAACCTATGCTTTGTATGTATTAATGCTTCAATTGAAGCCTGTGTACTTGGTACCCGTTCTTGAATATTAATTACGCGGTACGCGAATCAAGTTACGCGGAAACTACACTGTAGTCCTGTAGGACGGACCGTTAAAAATAATACTAGTACTAAATGAAGTATTTATTGAACAATATGCCCAAGTCAAGCTGTCATGCACATGGTAAAATCTGTTTGCTAGATGGGTGATAACCTGGCAAGCTACACTAAAAGAGGAAAAGAAAGCTATGTACAAAAAAAAATCACACACCTTTAAATAATTACAAAAAAGCAATATATGCCTAGTAATAGTATTAAAAGTGTGTAATGAGAAGGTAACACAATGGACTCAATGTAGATGAGAGTGATTATGCTAAGAACAGTTGTTATGCATTAAAAATAAACTGTGTGCATAAACAATCTAGGAAAGGACGGAATATTGTGTGTAGTAGGGACAGAAAATGACTGTTGTATCTGCACCAATATATACGTCGGTATAAGTTAAGTGTTGAGTGACTAACTGTCATAGCGCAGTGCTCAACGAACAGTACACTGTGAGTAAAAACGGTAGTTAGTGATCCGTTCGGAGTCGATTCAAACAAACATCGCTCGACGGAGACATTTAGTATGTGTGTACCGAAATATTTTCGCATGTTGAAAGACGCTCTGGCAGTGTATCAACCGTGAGAACAAGTGAAAGTGTGTAGTACAATGTGCGTGTGACGAACCCTGAATACCAGTGTCACAATGCCACAAGAAACCCGTTATCAAGCCAAAACATCCTGTGCATACCAGCAAAGCGACGGCGTAATGAACAATAAACGCTTTTAACCAAAGTGCATTTTCTTCCACAGCTAATAAGTTGTATCCTTAAAGACAGTACACCGTTGTGGAATATTTGTTTCATGCGTTACGTCGGGGAGCCATGCGGAGAAGCAGAGACGGGTGCCGTGCCGCCAGCCAGCCGGTCGCAGGAAACCACTGCAACACGCCGACATTGGTGAATGGTTCGGCGCGGTTCGCGACTGCTCGGGCGCCACCGCAGCACGCCGTCGATGTTGCTGCTAGCAGGTAGTCGACCTCAGCGGTCGTTGGCACGCCGCGCTCCAGACGACGCTACGCAACAATTGCTTCGCGCCGCCCGCTCCGTACGACATTGTTGACGTTCAACCGAACATTACCAACTACGTTATTCATGTACTAATATGAAAATGATTTATTGAACACGAAATTACGTGACAAACATTTTTTTTTGCTGAGTATAACTCAAAACATTCACTTGTTCGAGATGTATGTCATATGTTTTCGTCATATTAGTGAAACAAACTGACACGAATGCCATACAACGGTAGAACATTTGTCGTGAGTAAGTGTAGAGACAATCCATTACATTGCTATCGAACTGTTTAATGATTGACCTTAATTGTGACACAGAACACAAATGTGAAAAAGTGTAGAAGGTACATTTTTAATAGAGATACTAAAGGGTTTAACATTTTGACATAAATAATCATTGTTATCTGTGAACATTGGATAAAGTCCACCCTTGTTTAATGAACAAAACCGTGTGTTAAGACAAACCAGGCGAGATGACCATGGCTCCGGCGCAGTTTTCCCAGGTTTTCTGATCGCACGTAGCCCGAATGGGGGAGCCAGAAAACTGTAATGACCCTGGGACTAGGTTTACGGTCACCTCGCAAAGTGTGAAAAAACTATAAAAAGTGTAATTAAAACTATAATGTAAAAGAGCAAATAAGTGAACAGTGAATATTCCAAACAAGGTGATAGACAATGACAAAACGGACGTTAGTGGCAGCATATTGCCGAACATTCTTAACGTTAGTCAATTGCTGCCAGGGGGCATTGTAACGTCCCTTAGCAAAAGACACATTTTGTAGTAAAGAGAAAATATTGTGCATCGTATTCTGTTATTGTATGGAATTATGTATTTTTTTTTATTATTATTTATTTTAGATAATATCTGTGTCGTCGAGTACTGAAACCGCACAGACTATAAATATCATACACAGATGAAAAACATCACTAGTATAAATAATACAGCATGAACATTAATTTCTTTGTCTTCCTCTTGGAGTTACGGGAGTAAGATAGCCTGTGTCGCAGTTGTACATGCTAACGTAGTCTTCTTTTGTCATGGTTAATCGATGTACGCCATTACGTACTCATTTTTTAAAAAAGGTGTGTATTGTAGATAAGTTAACATATTTGAATGTTTTGAATAGAGTTATTTAATGAAACCTTGCATTATCATTTGTAGTAGCTTGCTTAAATTATTATCCCATCCTTTTAAGACATTTTCAGTTATTTAAATATTATCTGTGGTGCAGAGCTGCGCTACGAACGAACAAGCCGCTGCCGCGGCGCATTCAGACTGTATTAAAAGAAATCGATCATACCGCAAAGAAGCGGGAAGGTAATAGTGAAATAAAATCATCTCTTTCAGCTTCCGGACTTGCAGAGCAGAGCAGCAGATTTTATGATGTGTTTTGCAGGTTGACGCGGGCTGCTGATAATATATTGCTAACAGTACAAAAGAGATAATTTACCTTCGTAACATAATAGGAATTTTGTTGTGCTTAGTTCTGGTCAGGCAAACCTTATAGTGAAAACGTATTTTTCTCCGACAATAGTCTCATGTTCTTGTGCTAGTCGTGGTAATTATTGGTGTTTTACGCTTAACAAAAATCCACTGCAAAATGTTGAACAATCTTTGGTTACTGTAAGATCAGTATTTCATAACAAAGTAATTTTCATTTTCAATAACTATAAAGTAGGGAAGATATGTTGATTTTTTTTATAGTGAGTTACAGTAACCAAAAATGTTCCTTTAATAGAAAGCCAGATACAGAACAATAAGAACCCAATATATTCTGTTTTGTTGAAAATTAATGATTATAAAGAAATTCAAGCCACAGCCTTACTAAAAGGTATTTCGCGGCTCTTTTCGTATATGCGTTATTACGCGAGCAATAACAAAAACAAAACCAAAATAAATAGAAAAGAGTATATATTTACGACAAAAACGCTAAATTAAATGTCAACAATGGAAAAGGATTTGTTCGAGAGGTAAAAAACATGTATGTGACTATGAAAACACAGAAACAGTAACCTAGAAGCAGAAATTAAAAATAAAAAAATTTTTCATGCAATACAGAACACAGAAAGGCGGTTTATGTGGTAGAAAATTCATCAAAGAATATATACTGAAAGGTTGCCAAAATGTGATAAAACTGGTTGTTATGTAAATGGAAAATTAAAAGGTATTGTATTTCTGAATGTTTGAAGTGCAATAATATAGTTACAGGAAAACAATTTAAGTGTTGTAGAATAGCACTCACAAAGGCAATTTCTTGTACCTATATTGAAAAATACATGCAGTTTGATTACGAAGCTCAACAAGGAACAGGAATACATATTCCAAATATCATAATAGTTCATAATTTTAGTGATGATACTGTTTATAAATTTAAAACAAATGATGAATTATATAGGCAGACAATATATAATAAACTTAATGGATATACATTTATAGCTCATTATGCAAATGGATATCATTCACAACCCTATAGCATAGGTAATTAGTTCAAACAATAATAATATTCAACAAGCTCTCAATGGTGGTGAAGTTAATATAGCTGGAGCTACGGTAGATAACTTTGATGAAGGAACCAATACTGTTTATCAACAATACTATAGCTGTTTTTGGCATAGTTCTAAAAAATGTTTTGAAACTGAAGTGATTAAACTGAAACGATTAGCAACAAAAAATCGAGAATCAATGGCTGATTTATAGGAAAATACATTAACAAGAAAGTACAGAAAGACGAAATTTTTCATGTAATTTAGTAGAGATGTGGGAATGTAATTTGAATAACTCAGCAGTGTATAAAAACTTCAGAAATTTAAACAGTTACCTCAAGTTGTTGAACCACTGAATCGAAGACATGATTTTTGTGGAGGTTGTACAAATATAGTGAAATTAAGTGGTAAATCAGCAGATATAAACACAAAAATAAAATATTTCTATGTATGTAGCTTTTATCCAACTGTTGAACATTGTCATTATTATCTTGTAGGCCATCCAGCAAAAATATATAAGCCAAGATATTATTCTAAAAATTCTGTGGTCTTATAAAACGTAAAGTAGTGGCACGCAAAACATCTTATCATCCAGTTTTACCAGTGCAAATACAGATTGATAAAAATGAAAAACTACTGTTTTCATTATGTCTGTGTAAACCAGTTATGTTGGCCACTCATGCCTCATATGTATGGATCGTGATAACCCCTTCAGCATCAACTAATTCCTGAAGATGGTGGACTGAAGCGCCAAAACTGGTATCTACACAATAAATAACATCATAAGGATCGCTGTAGGTGTTTCATTTTCTTACAGTGGTGAAGAGCCATTATCGCCCAGACCTCCAGTAACAAGGATGGGCATACCAAAATAATAACTGGATAACAGATGAAATAAATAAATGTATAGAATCGGTTATAAAATTTTAGTTATGTAAGATGTGTGAAATTATAGAAATAAGAGCAAAATATTGTTTAAAAATGATTTGAAATACTGTACAAAAATTGAATTAGAAACCAGCCCCCATGATTTTGAAGCTAATGAGATGTATACCAAAGAAGTTAAAGAAAACTAGGATAGGGACTTACATTTTGATAAGATAAAAGAATATCCAGGGAAAAGAGCTATTGCTAAGATATATCTAAATTAATTATGGCGAAAGTGAAAAATTTACAACAATTGTATGAGATTTTATTGGATGATCGATTAGATAGTATAGATACAGATTTTGTTAATAAGCATATGGTATAGATAACATACAATTTCAAGAATTATTTTGTGGAAAATAACAGAGCTACAAATACCTTATAGCAGCATTCACTATATGAACTTCAAGGTATAGATTTTTGTTGTATTAGATAAACTAGAAGAACCTGTTAGGTATCACTGACGGTACAAAAACTGTAGAAAAAGATATATGTTGGGTGAATGGACAGATGAATTACAGGATATGGATTACAAATTGGGCTTCAACAGAACCAAAAAGTTATAATTTTTTGAAAAATGATAAAAGCTCTGTCATGATGGTCAAAGGTTGCACTTTAAATTACAAGAATATTCAAAAGTTGAATAGCGAGTGTATGATGAGTTTCTTTGACTATGAAGTGAAAGAAAAGATACAATTAGAGTGCAGACAAATAACTAGAGATATAAAAACTAAATATTTTATTGACTAACAAGTTAAGGAGCAGTTCTCATTTCAATGTGAGAAACGAATAGTTTTAGAAAATTAGGATAGTGCTATACAGATGTTAAATTTTGTTAATAAATTTTTATTCTATATAAATGGAAGCCTTACTGAAGAAGCTCAACAACACTAGCAATACTAGTCTGTTTAAAAACATTAGGGAGCTAGAAGTAAATTTTTTGTAAAAATGTTGCCTATTGCAAATATCTGAATACTAGACTTGGAGATAAAAAGTTTTGGAACCGAATTATGAATTTAAAATTAATTTGCCACACAAATATTAGAAATTAATTAGTGTTTAGGCTTTTCAATTTTTTTATGGAAGCAATATTTAACTTAGATGTAAAGGAATTAAGAAGCAGAAAAATAATAATAATGAATTTCATTGTTTTGAATTTTTGCTGTGAGTTTTTCACAGTATTCTTGTGATAGATAGCCATCCATCACGGAATTTGATGAACCATAATGTATAAAATTTAAAATATTAATGGTAACTATACCTTAAATATATTAAATTTGATTTATTTTTTACAATTAATATTTAATTTTAAAATTAATTTGTATTATTTGTATATCACAATAATCTCATGTTACATGGCCCTGTAACATTGAATTTAATACATTACAATTGGAAATCTTAACATTTTTTAAAGTTTAATATTATTAAATCGACAACATTAATTGATATCAAATTGATTATTTAATATTTCATTTTATTTTAATATATATAATTTAAAAAATATGATACTTTATGTGTATTAATCATTTTATTTATGATATTTTAGATATGGATGGTCTAGATTTAATTCTCCAAAATAATTTAAAAAAATTAATTCTAATGCACTCAAAATAGCCATTATTTATACTTATATATAGTAGTAAGTGGATACATTCCATGCACTAGGGGTGTGTGCACTAGGCATGTTTTTAATGCACAACCTTTTTTATGAATTAATGAAATTAATTATATAATGTTATAAATTAATGAAATTAACTACTTATACTATACTTTATTATTTTCCATTTGTAAGGTTTCTTATACCAAAAACCCTTAAAAATATAGTACAATATAATTAATTTAATTTTTTTGATATAATATAGTTAATTTAAGTAATTCATAAAAAAGTTTTGTATTAAAATCATGCCTAGTGCACTCATTGTACCTATTTACTACTCATACTGTAGTTATGTAAGAGAAATACATATTAATTAAAGATTCAAACACTAAATGACTGCTACTGATAGAGTTCCTGGACATTGTTAAATTTGTGTGTCATTAAGAGTGTCATGTTTCTAGCCACTTAATGAAGCCACTGCTTGTGGTGCTACCTGTTTCCCTGATCTATGTATTTTTTGTGAAATTTATCTTGAGGTGAGTCTGCTCAGCTGAGGGTTAAACCCCCTAATGAAACCAGTTCCTCTTCTTGCCTCCTGGCTGTTAACATGACAACCCAATATCACATTACCTTCCTATCAGCTGTTGAGATATAAAGTTTGCTTCAGATTTCCCACCAGTTTGCATTAGATGTTAAAAACATGAAGATAATGTTTCTTGTTGAAAACACTGCTATATAGTCGATACATTATTTTAATTTTTAATTAATTAGGACATATTTCCTATTGAATGCAAGCATTGTATCCTCTGCCTGAAAGAGTTTTTTGCACTGCCAAAATTTTACACATTGTACTGATTGCCTGCACTGTTTTCTTATGTTGGATTAAGCTTTTTTCTACATGTCTCTAGTACTCAATTGAGTACATGCTCAGTGTTTCTCTTCAGAGTATGGTTTTTCAACACAAAGGTGACAATATTGTTTCATATTAGGTTTTATAGTTTCTGCATGGCATTTACCTTTGCTTTACTATAAAATATCACCACATCATTATGCTACTACTACTATGTTCATTAATGTTGATAAGCTTCTTCCTCATTATTCCTTCCTGTTTAAATGTTTAGCGCAAAGTAAGGAATGCCCATTAATACAATCCTACTTCAGAACATAACAGCTCATGTATTACTCATTACTTTACTTCTTCAAATAATTTATGATAGAAATGTAGTTCACCTATTCAAAAATTTCTTGTTATCAAAGGAATGACTTCCTTGTTGCCTACTGACAAAATTATTTTTAGTAAAATGTGGGCCACTACGGATCACCTACATTGTTCAGTTTTCTCTTATCCTTACATCTCCTTTAACTCCTTTAATCATCTGAGCTGTCTGCTGAAGCTGATTTATAATCAGAACCTACCTTTCTTAACTTTATGACCACAGATACCGATTTGCGTTTGCAACATTATTCACCTGCCTTTTGTTGTTACCTTTAATCATCACCCGTATCATGTTATTTTTGTATGCACACACCACTTTGGTGTACGTTATATCTGCATAGTGTAATAATGAATTCTTAGTTGTTGTCTAGTTGACAGTGTGGTAAAACATACTGTACGTTTTTGTGTCATATGCTTTACTTCCACATCTTCCCAGTGTGTCTCAACTTTTTTTTTAGATAGAGAAAAGTTTGCCACACTATTCAAAAGACTGACAGAGAATAGAATACACCCTGATGATACCTAAAGTAATTAGAACATTTATCAGTAAATCAGGACCTTGAAGTTTTCTAGTACATATTTTGTCTAGTGGCAAAGCCTGTGCTGTTTTATTGTATACTATTTCCTATGTATTATGTTCGAATTCTCTCAGGTTGCCAGTAAGTGACTTATTCAGTGCCATGTTGGCTTTAACAAAATATACATCCTCAGCATGATGTCTTTCTAGTAATACCATTTCCTGCTCCTCTTCTTTCACACTATCTTCATCTTCTAACTGAAAGCTAACTTTCTGAATTACTTCACAAAGTCAGTCGATACTGTGATCTGCAGATATTATGTCACCATAATTTTCATAACTATTGCCTTACCTTGTTCTCCTTGTTAGTCCTTTATTCTTGACTTAATATCCTCTTTCCATTCATAATTTATAACATATCAATATTCAGGGACTCATTATCATTTATACTTAACCTTAATTTATGAAGACAGTCACATTCTGTGCAACACACTGAAATGTTACTCCTGTCATAATTTTAGTATCCACTTAAAGTTTTTCTCCACAGCAGATTCAATCGCTCCAACTACTTTACTTGCACATACCTTCTCCATCTCATCTGTATATATCCTGTTGACCTTGGTGGTTGTAAACCCGGTGCTCATCTTTTAAATATTTTCCCTCTTCATGTATCTGACCAAAGATTAGCATCTTGAGTCTTGAAGGGACTCAAGATATTTAGGGTCCATTTTATATTTATCATCAATCGTCACATAGCTGGTTACGAACTCCATATATATTTTTAACGATTCCTTTAATGAAATGTGTATTGTAGTGTTAACATTGTAGAACATTTAATTTTAGTCGTATAACTACACCTTGAAAATTTTTTTTGTGTACAGACTGTCGGTTTTAAAATACCCATTCGTCCATGGAATAGAAGGAGCTGTCCAAGGGACACGATTTTAGGTTAGATTTAAAATCTGCTTTGATACCTGTCATATATTTTATCTTATTTGTCAAATGTTCAAAGGTTTGTCTTGCTGCATATTTCTGATCCACTGACAACTTTAATGATTGGCAATAAAGGTTTTTTTTTCACTTTAGTGTTGTAGTATGGACCCATCTGTGCTTATTAAATTATGATGAATTATTTATGACGAATTCCAGTACTGAATATGCATAATGTCATGGTGTTGTTAAAATGGCTAACTCATTGCAGAGAGATCTGTGGGTAAACACCGCATATTATCTTACTACTCTCATTCCTGCACTCAAAAATTTCTTTCTGTGTGGTGGGTTACTCCAGAAAATCATTTCGTAGTAAATTATTGAGTGAAAAAATCAAGATATGTCAGGAGATTACTGTGTTTGTTTCCAACTTTATCAACTGTATGAAGAGCAAAAGAAGCTGAACTTAATAGCTTAAGAAGCTCAGTAACATACTTCTTCCAGTTCAATTTTTCATCTATACAAAATTTGCAGTATCCTGCCCTACTTACTTACAGTATTTATACTCATGTACTACATCGATTGTTGGTATGAGTCTATCTCTTGCAGAGAACTGAGTATAGTGTGTTTTTTTCTTTTTTCTAAGAATCATTTTCTTTGGATAACATCATTTATAATGTGAGACTTTAGTTTCTCCTGTCGTATACAACGTTCAAATAACTTAAGAAACAGCAGCAAGGTGACGTCTGCACCTGCTGATATTTTGACAGGGACACATCCCGCCATTTTCAAGGCTAAACTCCAGTTCTGCCCTGAAAATGGCAGGGTGTGTCCCTGTCAAAATATCGGTGGTTGTAGACGACGTCATCTGGCTACATTCCTTTAAATTATTTGAACATAATTGACAATCTGTTGCATTCCATATTATTGGAATTATCATAAGACTAGTATTGTTTGCAAAAAGTACCAATTCTCCTTGTTGAGTGTTCAGGTCATTCAGATATATAAAGAATTGGCATGGACACGAAATTTAATCATGTGGGATTCTCATTCTGACTCCTTCCAAATCACTAATTTTTCTATCTGTTTAACACACTTTAAATTATTCCGCAGGACGGTCTGCATTCTGTTTCTTAAGTATGTTTCAAACGTGCTGTATATAAAACCATAAATTCCATAAAACTTTAACTTTTCTAACAGAGTAACATGAGCTGTAGACTCAGTTGCCTTGGAAGGATCACAAAAAATCCAGCAAGCAATATTTTATCATTTAAAGCTTGTACTGTTTGGTGAGAGGGTAAATAAATAACATTATCAGCCAAGCAATCGTTCTGGAATACCAACTGTGATATTCCAGGTAAATTGTTTCAACTTAAGTGTGAGACTACTCCTTGAGCACATTATTGTTATGAATACTTTGGCAAAAGATGACAGTAGGGAAATTGGATGAAAATTGCTTAAGTTTTCGTTGTCACATTTCTTATGAAAAGATTTAACAATAGCATATTTTGATGTGTCTGGAAAAATTCTGTATGTCAGTAATGCATTACACATATCAATAAGGACTTACTTATTAAGTTGGAACAACTTTTGAGAATTCTGTTTGAAATTCCATCAACTCCACATGAGCTTTTGTCTCATAAAATTCTTGTAATGCTATTAATTTCATTGAACATGACAGCGCTATTTCTAGTTACTTAAAGTTTTGTGGAATAGAATTTCAGTACATTCTCTTGCTTCTTCATCTAAGCCATTGAATCCAATTCTTGCTGCTACATTTAGGAAGTGATTGTTAATAGTTGTCTACTTGTGAGTTATCAACCAGAACATTTTCATATAGTTTAACTGTTACGCTAGCAATGGCCTTGCCACTGTGGTAACTCCAGTTTCCCTCAGTGTTGTCGGGCTGGGCTAGCGCTTCATGGCAGGCCGTCCAGTCTCTCGAGCACTCTTGGCAGTTGGTGTGCACTCAGACCTTGTGAGATCAATTGAGGTGATACTTGATTGGGACATAGCAGCTCTGGTCACGGAAACTGACAACAGCCTGGAGAGCGCAGCGCTGACCATGTGCTCCTCCATATCTGCAACCAGAGACTCCTGTGGGCTGAGGATGACACAATGGTCGGTGGTACCATCGAGTCTTCAAGGCCTGAAGTTTAGTTTGTAATTGTTATGCTAACTGGATGTCCTGTCTCCTGCTTGACAATATCTCATGTATTTTAATCTTAGTATTCACATTATTAATTTCTGTCAGACTGTACATACTGCCTGACAGTCTAATGACTTTTTTCAGACATTACAGCACCTTTTGTAGTATGCGTATAATGTGAGAGCTTGACTTACTCTGCTCTTTTTACAGAGTTGGTCAGGTAGAGTCTGAAAAGCATGCAAGGGTGTTGCAAGAAGGGCTGTGCTGAGAAATAATTGTTAAAAAAAAATTCTATACCTTGCTCCACGTCCGAGTTATTTACCATTGAAGCAATGATGTTGTTTCGAGACCAAATTCAAGCAAGTGCTAAAATGCGATATTGCACAGATATCTGTGGGTCCGTGAGTTAACACGTGTTGAAATGCTCGCTACCACTTAAAATATTCCTTTTTTGGATGTGATGAATTAATGTTAGGTGAGCAAAAGCTACTTTTGTTCGATTTGAAGAAATCAAAAGACGACCATATTTGGCGGCACTGCAGCTTGCAGGTTTCTTGAATCTGCTCACACAACAGCCTGACTGGCTAACTTCAATGCGAAACAACTCGGAAATGCCACAACGTATTAGAGTTTTTTTTTCTTGAGAACTGTCTCTCAGCAGAAGGTTCCTCCAACACACTCAATAGTTTTTCGTACTGTTTCTGCCAAGTCTCAATAATTTCCCTCTTCCTAGTACGTCAGATTTTAATTCCCTTAGTTGTCTACAGCATATTTGTTCCTTTAGTGGATTTTGTGGATAACTTTTGAGGAAAGACACTTTCAAAAATTGACACAAATTTGCTATATCATAAACTGGATTTGAGAGTCTCTTAAAATGTTATATCCTGTTCTTACCAATAAGCCTCACTGCTTTGTATGAAATTACATCAGCACTGTGAAGTACCATATTGTTTATTTCGTTAGTTGTGAGTCGTGATCAGACAGTCCATTAACAACTGAGTTCACATTAATTGTTTCAGTTTTAGAACTGCCTACAAAAACATTATGAGCCAGTGTCCTACTATCTTGCTGCACACGAGTTCGAAAATCGACGACTGAAATTAGACTGAAATACCCAAGTAATGATTTTAATTCGCTTGCATGACCGTATATTTGACGAAATCTGCATTGGACTGTCCACAGACTACTAAGTTTTTCTTCTCACCTGACAGGTAGCCCTATAATGCATCTAGGGTTCGCGTAAACAGCTGAAAGTTTACTAGAGAGGATCTGTAGTATTCTGTAGTTACAGTTCAAAAGCACATGCTTCCAGGTTCTGATCAACACAGAAACTACATTATTCAATATTTTTGAGTTTCTCCGAACATCCCGTGGGCTTCGCAGAGGCGAAGTCTGTTATTCATAAGTTTCGTTATAATTGTTATCGAAGTGTCTCGATTATCGATGACAGTTTCCACTTCCGCTAGCAAATGTATCAGGTAACATATAGCACAGCCACGACGAGATAGGAGGAACTCAGAATACGTGACATTTTCGTACTTTCAATTAATCACTAAATTATGGAGTAACATGGGATTCTTGTCAATCCATATACGAGTATTGAGGGCGTTTCCAGAAGAACAGTGAATATTTGAGGCATTGGCAGTAGAGACTAATACGAATGAAACGTTCCATTATAATCTGTATCCAGTTATTACAGTTTACAGAGATACAGTTGGCTGCAGAGATAATTTTTCATTTCCACTTTTGTAATCCAGTTTCAATGAGTTTCGTAAAATGAAGAACAAACCGCCTTCAGTCACAAGTTGCGTTTATTTACTGCACTATGCATTTCGAGCCCTGGAGGCTCATCTTCAGGTGCTTTTTGGTGATTTGCATGAGGTTTTTTTAGTTGTTTGCCTGTTGATATTACATTTTTGTGTTTAACAGCGTTAATAATATGAAACTAACTTACAGTTTAACATTGTATGATGTCTGCTTCTGTTGTGCAGTTGGTATACACAATACAAATCTTTAATTTTGCAGTACATACTGGGATATATACATAGTCACACACTTTTTCGCACATTGTAGTAGCAGAACATAAACATGTCAAAGATTCTCGTTCATACAGATGTTCTACTTCTAAATATAATCGATTTTCTTGATTCACAGAAGATAATATGGTATATTGTTCTAGTACACAGGTATTATTTAAATAATTACTTGGCACCATGTTGTAGGTTGTCAGCTGTTTGTACTATTATAGATTTGATCCCTCAGGAAAAAATAAACTTTAAAACCCAAAGCACTAACACAAGAAATAGATACTATCAAAACAATTGCAGTAAATAATGGTTATTCTGTAAAATCAATTGATAAACTATCTAGAAAAATTCAGACCAACATCACTCACAAAAACGCTGAAAATAAAACTACCGATACAAAACAAATCTTCACAAGCATTCTACACTTAGGCACAGTATCACAAAAAATAGCCAACTTATTCAAAAAAAACAATATTAAAATATCATTCTTCACTAACAGCAAACTTGGATACCACTTACCTCACACAGTAAACACAAACAAGCCAATAACAAAACACAGTGGAATATATAAATTACAATGTAACAGTAGCCCTGCATTTACATAGGAAAAAGTGGAAGAACCTTTCACACACGGTATAAAGAACACACCGACGCCTTCCGACTAAACCATTTTGAAAAATCTACAATAGCTAACCACATGTATATTAATAAACACAGACTTGATGACATCCGCAACAGCCTAACCGTACTTCACACACAACCCATCAGTAAAAAACTTAATCTACTAGAACAGTTCGAAATAATGCTATACAAAGAAAAATATTCCGAAAACTTGTTGAATGAACAAACAGAGTTTAACAGCCACAATTTTTTCTACACCTTTAAAAGTTTATTTTTTCCTGAGGATCAAATCTTTAATAGTACAAACAGCTGACAACCTACAACATGGTGCCAAAAAATTATTTTAATAATACCTGTGTACTAGTAATAATATACCATATTATCTTTTGTGAAACAAGAAAATCGATTATATTTAGAAGTGGGACATCTGTATGAACGAGAATCTTTGACATGTTTGTGTTCTGCTACTACAATGTGCGAAGAAGTGTGTGACTATGTGTATATCCCAGTATGTACTGCAAAATTAAAGATGTGTATTGCGTACACCAACTGCACAACAGAAGCAGACATCATACAATGTTAAACTGTAAGTTAGTTTCATATTATTAACGCTGTTAAAAACTTATATCTACAATATACCATGTTGTAACACAAAAATGTAATATCAACAGGCAAACAACTAAAAAACCTGACGTAAATCACTAAAAAGCACCTGAAGATGAGCCTCCAGGGCTCGAAATGCATAGTGCTGTAAATAAACGCAACTTGTGACTGAAGGCGGTTTGTTCTTCATTTTACGAAAGTAAAACAGTCACGGAGGAAAAACTGAAAAACAATGGATAAAATTAAGTTCAATGAGTTTATTTACTAAGTCATTTATGTCTTGAAATGAAACGGTGTACATAATACACTCCTGGAAATGGAAAAAAGAACACATTGACACCGGTGTGTCAGACCCACCATACTTGCTCCGGACACTGCGAGAGGGCTGTACAAGCAATGATCACACGCACGGCACAGCGGACACACCAGGAACCGCGGTGTTGGCCGTCGAATGGCGCTAGCTGCGCAGCATTTGTGCACCGCCGCCGTCAGTGTCAGCCAGTTTGCCGTGGCATACGGAGCTCCATCGCAGTCTTTAACACTGGTAGCATGCCGCGACAGCGTGGACGTGAACCGTATGTGCAGTTGACGGACTTTGAGCGAGGGCGTATAGTGGGCATGCGGGAGGCCGGGTGGACGTACCGCCGAATTGCTCAACACGTGGGGCGTGAGGTCTCCACAGTACATCGATGTTGTCGCCAGTGGTCGGCGGAAGGTGCACGTGCCCGTCGACCTGGGACCGGACCGCAGCGACGCACGGATGCACGCCAAGACCGTACGATCCTACGCAGTGCCGTATGGGACCACACCGCCACTTCCCAGCAAATTAGGGACACTGTTGCTCCTGGGGTATCGGCGAGGACCATTCGCAACCGTCTCCATGAAGCTGGGCTACGGTCCCGCACACCGTTAGGCCGTCTTCCGCTCACGCCCCAACATCGTGCAGCCCGCCTCCAGTGGTGTCGCGACAGGCGTGAATGGAGGGACGAATGGAGACGTGTCGTCTTCAGCGATGAGAGTCGCTTCTGCCTTGGTGCCAATGATGGTCGTATGCGTGTTTGGCGCCGTGCAGGTGAGCGCCACAATCAGGACTGCATACGACCGAGGCACACAGGGCCAACACCCGGCATCATGGTGTGGGTAGCGATCTCCTACACTGGCCGTACACCACTGGTGATCGTCGAGGGGACACTGAATAGTGCACGGTACATCCAAACCGTCATCGAACCCATCGTTCTACCATTCCTAGACCGGCAAGGGAACTTGCTGTTCCAACAGGACAATGCACGTCCGCATGTATCCCGTGCCACCCAACGTGCTCTAGAAGGTGTAAGTCAACTACCCTGGCCAGCAAGATCTCCGGATCTGTCCCCCATTGAGCATGTTTGGGACTGGATGAAGCGTCGTCTCACGCGGTCTGCACGTCCAGCACGAACGCTGGTCCAACTGAGGCGCCAGGTGGAAATGGCATGGCAAGCCGTTCCACAGGACTACATCCAGCATCTCTACGATCGTCTCCATGGGAGAGTAGCAGCCTGCATTGCTGTGAAAGGTGGATATACACTGTACTAGTGCCGACATTGTGCATGCTCTGTTGCCTGTGTCTATGTGCCTGTGGTTCTGTCAGTGTGATCATGTGATGTATCTGACCCCAGGAATGTGTCAATAAAGTTTCCCCTTCCTGGGACAATGAATTCACGGTGTTCTTATTTCAATTTCCAGGAGTGTATTTTGAACAGGAACCCACGTCCGGAAATGTACCGTTTCCATGCTACAGCCGTTTGGAAACATGTTTGCTAGATATGTATGCAGCAGGGTAGTCACGGTGGGTGTGGGGGGGAGGGGGAGGCAGGTCTTACGTCGGAATGACTGATGTCATTTGACTTCAATCCTACCTCTCTCACATTGTTCGAGTCTCGTTCACGTGTCTGTGAGTGTTAGAGATGGTATTGGGTGTTGGAGATGGTATGGGTGTAGTTGTTGGTCATCCACAATGTACCATGCTAGACGGTGCTGGGAACAACATCCAACAATCGCTCGTGTACTCATGGACGGGTTCTTTGCAGCGTGATGCAATACGGCCTTTGCCAATTCGGGTGCGCGGTGTCTCCTTGGAGCACCACAGTCACGCCTACTGACGGTGGGGGTACCCCTTACTGGAAGCCGTTGCGTAAGTGTGACGAACAGGGTATGCGATGGAGTCGGACGTTGTGGAGAACGATCTTATAAAGGCGTCGAGCAGCTCTTCATTCAACGTGAGCATCGTCCTTCAGAAGGATCATGTCGGTGTATTCTGAAAACGTGCATTCAACCGTGTTGCTCTAACACTCGTAGACACGTGGATGAGGTTCGAACCAGGTCAGAGAGGTAGCGCAGAAGTCAAATGCCGTGAGCCAGTCGGACGTAAGCAACCCCCACCATGACTACTCTGTTGCATACCTACCAAGCAAAAATGTTTTCAAACTGCTGCAGCACGGAAACGGCACTTTTCCGGACATGGATACCTATTCAAAACACAGGATGTATCAAAAAGAATCTACCGATTTCAAAAAAATCATAACCATTATGTAATTTCAAATAAGTGCATGAAAAATGTGCTGTTGGAAACAGAAAACTCTCGAGTTTTACATGGTTCCCGCTAGGTAGCAGCAGTGTGCGCCCACTTCAGTTCTGGTAAAAATGGTGTCGGTACAACAGAAAGCGTTTTGTGTTCTACGTTATGCGCAGTGCGGGTCTGTAATAACTGTTCAGCGTGACTTTCGTACTGGGTATGGTGTGGATCCTCCTACAGCACACAGCATTACACGATGGCATGAATAGTTCCGAGAAACACGTTGTAAGAGGTCCATGACTAAGGAATTTGTTGCTAGCGCACTCGAGCAGATGTAATTTCGATGGATTGCTTACGCGCTGCCTGCGATATGTAAGCTATAAGAGAATCTCAGACCAGAGAGCAGTGTTGTATGCAGAAGGAATTGTGTGGTAGTAGGAATAAGTAGTAGCTTTCAGTCTGGTGTATCGAGTTGGCTGGGCCGGTCGTGGGAGCGATGGCGGTGACTAAGCGTTGTAGTATAAGGTAAAAGCAGCTTCGCGCATATGTAGATTGTTATATCAAGTCCCATGTAAATGTTTTTAAAAAGAAATCTCTTAATAATAATCTTTCTTACAAAAATTAACTTTTGACAATCATTCAACTCAGTAGAAAGATTTTACTAATTTCTCCAATCCATGGTCATCCTGTTTATTGTAAAGAAAAATCAGTTGTTTCTTTTTATACATGACAAATCTATTGACCAGCATTGCACTCAGCTGTGCCAAAAAAAATTCTTATAGGAGCAGATATATACGCGTTATCCGGAGACCTTATTGAGATAAGAATTTTCAATTTATTCAGAATGATCTTTCAGGGCCATGACGCAGCGCTGCTGACGTCCAAAATTTACCAGTTTAAATTCACAGTCATTATTGAAAGGTTATAAGTGAGCGACAATTTTATTGAGAGGTAAGTCACATTGTATTATTGGTAGGTTACGGAATTCATTTATTGGGAGGTTACGCTGAATGTGAATTACATAATTGTATTTTTTATCTTTTGGTAGGCTACGATAATTTATCTGTTGGGAGGTTACAACGTTGTTTGTGTAAAGGCAAATTGCTGGGCCGTCCCCGAGCGTCTGACAGATATCGAACGCATCTGCCATAGTTTCCCAGTCCGCAGAAATCCGTTCGCTGTCTGCCTCGACAGTTCAACATATTCCCAATGTCCGTCTGGCGTGCGTTGCGTCAAAGTTTACACATGAAACCATACAAAATTCAGCTACTGCAAGCTGTTCGTGGAGGTGACAAACAACAACGTGTGGAGTTCTGTAATTTCGTTCTTGGAGAGATGGAGGATGACAATTTTTCTCCACGCGTAGTGTTTAGTGACGAGGCAACACTCCATTTAAAAGGAAAGGTGAACCGTCATAATGTGAGAATACGGGGTACGGAACAACCACATGAAGTTGTGCTACATGAGTGTGTGTGTGTGTGTTTTGAGGTTTACGGGCGCTAAACAGCATGGTCATCAGCGCCCAAACGCATAGAAACAGGAACACATGCGGTGAAGGCACGAAGACGGACAGCGAACAAGGAGAACGGCTAAAACACACAGATCTGACGCAGTTCCAAAGCCTCACATACAGAGGCAAAACAAGAGGAGAAGGAACGCACTAAAAAAGGAAAGAAAACACAAGGAAACGAGAACAGAAATCGAAGTGAAACAAGTAGGTAATCGTGACTGGCAGACCTCTTACCTAAAACCTGGGTGAGCCAGTCACCCAGGAGCACATTAAAATCCTCTCCCTAAAATCCGAGACAACAAATTGGACAGGACACAAAACCGTAATACCTTAACCACAGTCGTTGCGTCGTCTTGCAAAATAGAGGGCAAATCCGGTGGCAAGGAAACCACCGCCTTCTGGTCAGAGAATAAAAGACAGTCAAGTAAAATGTGACGGACAGTAATCTGGACGCCACAAGCACTGCAGATTGGGGGGTCCTCCCGCCGGAGTAAAAAACCGTGCGTTAAGGGACTGTGCCCGATGCGGAGGCGAGTGAGGAGAACCTCATCCCGCCTGCACGACTGGTAGGACGCATGGCATGGCCACGTGGTGGCCTTGACCAGACGCAACTTATTTTCATCGACTGCCAGCCACTCCTCTTCCCATTGACGCATAACACATGAGAGGGACTCTTTAAAATTTACTGTGTGTTGTACAGTACAGTACAAGAAAAAGTGTATGGTCCATTTTTATTTGCCTAGAACACTGTTACAGGAAACACATATGCCTGAGAACTTTCTTTTCCCACAGTTGAAGACAGATTCGAACAGTATGGGGCACCGCCACACTGGTATATGGAATTGCGGGAATATTTAAATCTAAGGAGTACTGAGCGATGGATCGGTCTTATTGGGCCAAATGATTGAGCCTTACATTACTTGCTTCCAAAACCACCGGACCTGACTATATGTGATTATCTCTTGTGCGGCTTTTAAATCACTCTGCTTATGTGCCTCCGTTAACAACAACAGTGAATGAACTGAAACATCGCATAGCAGCAGGTGTGTAAGTTGTAGCTCAAGACATGCTCGCTGCAGTGTGGGAACTACTGCATTGACATATGCCGTGCATCTCAGGGTTGCGTATTGAACACATAGGAAAAGTTATGAAAAAAAGTTTGTGACTGGAATTTCCTAATAGCCTACATGTATATGTTTTTTTCAATTATTATCATGGTATGGCAGACAATTTGTACAGAAACCAGATGGCAGTTATAAGAGTCGAGGGACATGAAAGGGAAGCAGAGGTTGGGAAGGGAGTGAGACAGGGTTGTAGCCTCTCCCCGATGCTATTCATTCTATATATTGAGCAAGCAGTAAAGGAAACAAAAGAAAAGTTCGGAGTAGGTATTCAAATCCATGGAGAACAAATAAAAACCTCGAGGTTCGCCGACGACATTGTAATTCTGTCAGAAACAGCAATGGACTTGGAAGAGCAGTTGAACGAAATGGACAGTGTCTTGAAAGGAGGGTACAAGATGGACATCAACAAAAGCAAAACAAGGATAATGGAATGTAGTCGAATTAAGTCGGGTGATGCTGAGGGAATTAGATTAGGAAATGAGACACTTTAAGTAGTAAAGAAGTTTTGCTATTTGGGGAGAAAAATAACTGATGATGGTCGAAGTAGAGAGGATATAAAATGTAGAGTAGCAATGGCAAGGAAAGTGTTTCTGAAGAAGAGAAATTTGTTAACATCGACTACAGACGGAAGTGTCAGGAAGTCGTTTCTGAAAGTATTTGTATGGAGTGTAGCCATGTATGGAAGTGAAACATAGACGATAAATAGTTTAGACAAGAAGAGAATAGAAGCTTTCGAAATGTGGTGCTACAGAAGAATGCTGAAGATTAGATGGGTAGATCACATAACTAATGAAGAGGTATTGAATAGAATTGGGGAGAAGAGGTATTTGGGGCACAACTTGACTAGAAGAAGGGATCGGTTGGTAGGACATGTTCTGAGGCATCACGGGGTCACCAATTTAGTACTGGAGGGCAGCGTGGAGGGTGAAAATCGTAGAGAGAGACCAAGAGATGAGTACACTAAGCAGATTCAGAAGGATGTAGGCTGCAGTAGGTACTGGGAGATGAAGAAGCTTGCACAGGATGGAGTAGCATGGAGAGCTGCATCAAACCAGTTGGGGTTGGGTTGTTTGGGGAATGAGACCAGACAGCGAGGTCATCGGTCTCATCGGATTAGGGAAGGAAGTCGGCCGTGCCCTCTCAGAGGAACCATCCCGGCATTTGCCTGGAGTGATTTAGGGAAATCACGGAAAACCTAAATCAGGATGGCCAGACGCGGGATTGAACCATCAAACCAGTCTCAGGACTGAAGACGACAACAACAATAACATGGCAGACAATCAGTTAAAGCCGAGCTAACCGTATCACATCGTGGATACCATATTCTCTTAAACACTTGTCCACAGGTGTGAACGTCTGATGGTTTGTACTCTTCCCTTTGGAAATATTTTTTAAATACTGTCGTCTTGATGATCGTGCATTGCCCTCTGCTGCACCGTAGAAGAGTCGCACATCCGCATATTCACTGTCTGGGTACGACATCGAAGCATATACAACGACTACAATCTGTGCTCTACTGACAGAATGAATGTACGTAGTACGCATGGTACTGCTACGCTTCAACAGCGCCACAGCGTACGACGGTCCACACCGATGTCACGTAATCAATGGCATTTCATGCCAGAATCAACCGATCAGTGGAGATGTTTGTACAAAGCAACATCAGTCGATATGCAGGCGAACACGACACGTCAGAAGCCTGTATTTGGCCCATGATGTAAAGCCTACCGCAAGTGACATTATGCACTATATCTAGGAAATAAAGCAGATTCAGACAAAACTTCATTTAACATTTTACTCGCATTTTGATGCGTACACTACACCCATGAATTACAGGGTGAGAGGTATTTAAACCGACAAACTCTGGGAGGTTGTAGGGGACATCAAAACAAATATTTTTCCCTAATGTCATTTTTTCCTATGAGGATTATTTAAACCGGTAGAGGCTGTATTACGCTCTTCAGTTGTTAGATGGCGTAGTCCGATCTTCAGTTGTAGGTAACTGGTGTCCACCAGTGTAGTAGTGCATTGTCTCTGTTTACTAATAGAGCGATACAACTGGAGTGAGTACACTGATATGGTTGGTGCGTACTACGTAGCGCACCACAACGGACGAGCTGCACAGCCGGTTTATCAACAACAATATCCTAATAGCCGTATCTCGCATCATAAGACCTTTGCTGCTGCGTACCAACGTCTGCGTGAGACGGGGTCATTTAGCAGATTACCCGGACGGGGACGCCGTCGCATGGTAAGAACGCTGCAATTTGAGGAATCTGTCTTGCAGCATGTGGAGAGGGATACTTCAATCAGCACTCGTGCAATTGCACATAACATGGGGACGAATCAGACGAATATAAGAACAATCCTTCGAGAGCAATTGTTACGTCCATTTCACATACAGCGTGTCCACAACCTGGAACAAGTTGATTATCCACCCGGATCACAGTTTTCGCAATGGTACCTGGAACAGTGTGAAATCCATCCTACATTTCCATCCTCTGTGTTGTTTACCGATGAAGCAACGTTCGGGCGTGATGGAGTCTTCAACGTGCACAATTTTCATGTTTGGAGTGAGGATAACACACATGCCACAGTTACTAGCGCACATCAAGTACGGTTCTTCGTTAATGTGTGGGTCGGTGTTGTTGGGGACTGTTTAACTGGGCCCTATCTGCTACCTAAGCCAATAAATGGCAGGCACTATTACAATTTTCTCGCCAGTGCATTTCCAGAACTGCTGGAAGACGTCCCGCTCCCTACAAGACAACGCATGTGGTTCCAACATGACGGGGCGCCGGCACATTTCAGTCGTTGTGTGCGCCGATTCCTGGACCGACGGTTCCCAGAAGCGTTCACTGGCAAAGGTGGTCCTGTACCATGACCTGCTCGATCCCCAATAGGTCCCCTCTGGACTTTTTTGTGTGGGGAGAGATGCTCAACCTTGTTTACGCAACTCCTGTTGCATCAGAAGAGGATAGTAGCAGCAGCCGGAACTATTCAGGATACTCCTGGGGTTTTTGCCCGTGTCAGACAGAACATGATCCGACGGTGTAACCTTTGTTTACGTATCAGTGGAGGCATTTTTGAAAATCTACTGCAATTGAAATTGGGTTGTGTTAATGTGTTGTCTCTTGGTCATAAAAAATGGAAAAGTGTTTGTTGCCGCCAAAGAAATCTTCCTCTACCGGTTTAAATACTCCTCATAGGGAAAAATGATATTAGGGAAAAATATTTGTTTTGATGTCCCCTACAACCTCCCAGAGTTTGTCGGTTTAAATACTTTTCACCCGGTATGTACGCTTACTTATGAGTCACCACGTATAGAGAGATGTGATACTTTATGATTTTGCATTAATCTTCACAGTGTACGACTTGTAGAAAAATATGTTCATTCAACAATACGTTGCTTAATAAAGGCACTATTGTTTTGTGAGGAAAGATTTCATGAACAAAAGTTATTAATTTTCAGGCTAAATAATTTACAAATCAAAACAGATTCAAAATATTCTAATAGTGGTAAAACATACAGATATTATAAAACTATCAAATGCATGGTTGTAATTTGCTGTTTTAAAAATCTGTTTTGATAATGGTGATGGTGAAACACTGTAGATGGGGACCAAAAGGTTACTGATTGGGAACGTCCACATGGCAAAATTGAAACGTCCCCTTTGAACAATTTTACATGACTGTCCTTAAACTGACACACAATATTTTGTTAGCGCAACGCAATCTGACTTTCAAAATTGCCTACAAAAGAATGGCCCTGACTAACATTAAACTATACCTTTCATAAATCACTTACCTCACAAAAATCTTCGCTGCTCAAGCTACTGCAATACAGCGAGCGCCCCTGCTGCCAGCTAAATAAAAGATTCAAACTACTAAAGGCACTAACTACTGATAGGGATAGTTAGCAAATGAAAGATATTAATAGAGAACAAACAATGTATTTACCTTGATATCATCATATATACATATAGCAGTTCATGACAAATTTCAAAACTCCGCCATCTCTCTCCCCACATCCACCACTGCTGGCGGCTCACCTCCAACTGCGCAACGCTACGCGCTGTTAACATCCAGCTGCCCCTCTACAATGGCAGACAACAATGCAAACTAGCCACAGACTGTGCACAGCACAGCCAGTGATTTTCATACAGAGGTGGCGTTACCAATAAAAAAACCTAAACAGCCTAATTACATAGAGAAAACATAAACAGCCTACTTACATAGCCCCCATACTCCCCACAAAAAATTTTACAAATTTTTTTTTTTTTGGGCAGTGGCCAATAATGATTTGATAAAATTTTTCATAATTACAATAACAAAGAAATCAAATGCACACACTTATTAATACAACGTTGGTCAAAAGCTAAAATTTTGTCACAGTCCATAAAGACAGTCCTGATCGTACATAACAGCAGTGTTTTTCTCAAAGTCTGAGCAGTAAAAGAAAATGCACACGGAAGTAGTGGATTTCCACGCAATCTTGAAGAAGTAGTGTTGTCCTTCCAATGGAAAGACAGTGCTGACTCTTGACATGCTGACAGGTAATGGGCCACAACAGAGCAAACCCACAGCAGAGTCATTCGAAGTTTGGAAGAATATTGGTAGGTAGGTCATCACAGAGCAGACCCACTGTAGTCCTGGTAGAGAGTATGGTATTGGTGGGCCATCGAAGGTGCAGACCCACTGTAGTCCTGGTAGAGATAATGGTATTGGTGGGCCACCAGAGGTGCAGACCCACTGCAGTCCTTGTAGAAATAATGGCATGGTGGGTCATCATAGATGCAGACCCACTGTAGTCCTTGTAGAGATAATGGTATTGATGGATCATCAAAGATGTAGACCCACTGTAGTCCTTGCAGAGATAATGGTATTGGTGGGCCACCAGAGGTGCAGACCCACTGTAGTCCTTGTAGAGATGGCCAGCAGCCATCTGTTGCGATTGTGCAGGTGCACATTCACCATCGAAGAGTCTTGCGGAGAATATAGCAAGTCCATAAACCACCACTTGTGCACTCACAAAGTTTTTTGGAATTGTCCTTAGAACGAGCAATGCTGTTATCCAGTCCCTTGCTGAATCATTAACACACATGCAAACACTATCAGTCCCTACTTCTCACATATTGTCCATATACTATGACCAACAGAAACGTGTGCAGTGAAATGTAACTTACAAGTTACTTAATTTGATTAACTGGTGTCAATTACAATATTATAACACGAAAATATAATTACAAAAGGTACAAAATACATCATTAAAAACATAACAATACAGATAACATTTGTAGTAATATGGGCTTTACAAAAGAATCGAAATAACATATACATCAGTGTTACAGGAATTATGACATTAGTAAATACATAAAAGATCAGAATAACTTTTGAAACATCAATTTCACACATGAGCATGAAACAGAACAGAATTAATAATGTCTAACATCTTTACAAAGTAAATAACATATTATTAATGCCAATTATATTCGAGGATAACAGTATTCCTCATCATAGTGAATGTAGCTTAATATTAAAAGAAGAAAAAAAATTCTATGAAACAGTACACAGAGACAGGAAGAAAACAAATACACAAGGGTACACAAATATATAGTGGGATAACACAAAAAGAAAGGACAGGGTTTGTTGTACTGCAGTATTTTGCATTATTTCTCGGAGATCTCCCTTCATTCGTCATTATTCCCAAAAAGTCCTATCTATACCTGCTTTCTGTATTCTATTCATATTTCTTTCAAAATAAATATGGCTCATTGTACAATACTCATTTAGGCCCAAACCGTTTTCATGTAACTTTCAAAGCATTCTTCCCCTATTCTCCATAGTTCGTTTCTTATATAGTCTACCCCCTCTTAAGCTAACTTAAATCTACTGAGCTCAGATATTAAACTAAGGGACGAAGCAATGCAGCAGCACAAAACAATTAATACAAACAGCAATGATAAAAAATACAAAAGGCAAAGCAAGCAGCATAAATTACAACTAATATAAGGCAATGAGCAGCAAACAAAACAAAAAAAAAAAAAATAAATCTGGCTTAGCAGAGTAACACAAATTAAAGTTCAGTAGCACTATGCCTGGCAAATAGCAGCAGCAAAATAAAAAAAACATATATCTAAACATGACATAGCTCAAGCAGAAAAAATAGTACATTAAAGATGACAATGCAGATAAGGGAAATGTATAATCACACCTTAATGTCTACGTAATTAAAGTGGTGCACCACAACAACTGATTGTAAAAAGAAATATTACCATGTACATGAAAAGAAAATTATGTGTTACTGTTACTAGTTCCTTCTTATTGTTCTTTCCTTTCCAAGTGCTCCTTTTTTAAAGAATGTGGATCATAAAATAATTATTT